>NC_088379.1:137195000-137820000 GCF_037993035.2 Macaca fascicularis
GTAGCTTTTTAAATTTCCTTCAAGAACTTTTCTTTGCTTTCACAACTTAGCTAACTGTTTGGCACAAGAGGCCTAACTTTTAGCTTATCTTAGCTTTCCACATGGCTTCCTCATTAAACTTAATCATTTCTAGCTTTTCATTTAAAGTGAGAGACATGGGACCCTTCCTTTCAGTTGAACACTTAGAGGTTATTGTAGGATTATTAATTGGCCTAATTTTAATATTGTTATCCTCTAGGGAATAGGGAAGCCTGAGGAAGGAGAGAGATGGGGAAATGGCTGGCAGATGGAGCAGTGAGAACACACACAACATATATTGATTAACTTTGCCATCTTACCAGCGTGGTTTGAGATGTACCAAAATAATTACAGTAGTAACCTCATGATCTCTAATCACTGGCTACCATAAAAAATATAACAACAAAAAGCTTATAATATGGCAAGATTTACTAAGTGTCACAAAAAGCATGAAATGAACACACAATGTCGGAAAAATGGTGTCAATAGATTTGCTGAACGCAGGGCTGCCACAAATCTTCAATTTGCAAAAAAATGCAATCTCTACAAAGCACAATAAAATGAGGTGTACCTTTAATTAGAATTATTTATATGATTTTTCCATTGAGAAATATTGTATGTTTCTCTAAGCTTTATTTTGAATATATTATATTATAATTATATGTATATTTTTTGAATATATTATAGTTTTGTATTCTTTATGTGAGACTTTTTTATTTCTTGGTAAGTTTATTACTATAGTATATATCATAATCCTTTTAATATTACTAATGGCGTTGGGCATATTTTCAAAATCATTATCTTTTACTTAAAACAATGTAATTTCTATTTATTTTAAATCAATCACCTTGATAAAGTAAATTTTTTCACTATCCTAGTAGTCTTTATTATTATAGTTAAAAAATTATATCATCTTGAAATTATGTCATCTATTTTCAAAGATTACAGATGTCTATTCTATTCAATATCTATTTTAATTGTAACAAAAGGTAAAAAAATGGCACATCATCTTAAATTAATATAAGAATTTCCATATAGTTCAAACATTTACTAATTAATTCATTAAACTCCTATTCTATATGATTCTGCTATTCAAATGCAGATAATCTCATATAATTGTTTCTGGATTTTTTTTCCTACATTTAGCCTGATACAGAAATTTTTGATGTTACATGTGTTTAATATAAAAATATTTGGATCATTTCTTCTAAGTTATTTTATTTATTTGAAAATAAGACATTTAAAAACTTTTACTGTATGTTTAAAAATGTTTTTAGAACAATTTGTGTACAGTTATCTGTAAACCGTATGTTTTAATTTCAGATTTTAGACAATTTTTATTTGAAAAGTTTGGTTCCTCTTTTGCAACTACCAATATTATTGATGTCTGTAAGAAAAAGTTGATGTTTGAAAAACAAGCACTTTTTAACATTGCTGTCAATCATACTATGTTGTATTTGGTCACCAAATATTGTTTCATTTATGAAATTACACTAACAGTTTGTTTTAGCTTATTTCTTATAATTAAGCAATTAAACAACTAATCTTTGTATACAAATCAGTTGATAGATTCAACAATTAATAACATTATTATAAAGAGAAATAGAAATAACTATGAAATTCTACCAGATAATTTCTCTGAATTGTCATTATAAAATCCAATTAGAATTCTGCAAATGAAATGATTTAGCAGCAGAACCAGTTTTAGTATGAAATAGTATATCACTAATTGAAAGTGAATTGGACCATATATTCCAATTACTATCTTTCATACTATAGAGGATATATTGGTGTGTTATGAAGTATAACATTAAAACTTCATTAAATCAGGCTTAAAATCCATTAAAATATAAGTATATATGCATTTGTCCTAGTCTTACCAACCATTGCAAAATTTTTATATCATTAATCTTCTATGGAATTCTAAAGCAGGGAAATTTAATAAACTTAGACATTTCTTAGATATGAACTCTTATCTTTTTTCCTAAATTAAAATACATTTGCTTCTTTAATTGTAATTAAAAATTATGAATATGTGGTTATTGTATAAAATAATTTTGTTCAATTGTAAAATGTATAAAAATATCAAGATCACTCAATACTAACACAGAAACATAATAAAATCATACTATTTTGTGTTGATATGCATAATTTTAACTTTTATTTAATGTGTGTGTGTACACATGTATTTGTGTGTAGCTATGATTAAATGATAAACAAAATCAGTTTATCAATTGTTCATGTTGAATTATAATCTGTTATGCACTCACAGACTTTAATGACTATTAGTAGAGATTTATTTCATTCTTGATATATATACTGTTTCATAACTCATCCATAACCTACATATACATAACTTAGATATTTTTGCTGTTTAAGCAATAGCAAGGCAAATGTCCAATATGTACCTTCACATATCTAGTAGATTGTTTCCACAGCAAAAATTAATCAAGTGAAATTACTATGTGTATTCGTTTCTTAGAGTTACTGTTACTGCAAACTGGGTGGCTTAAAACAATATAAATTTATTCTCTCACAGTTCTGGGACAAGAAGTCAGAAATTAACATAATGGCTGGGCCATGCTCTCTTTGGGGACTGCAGGAGAGGACACTTCCTTGCCTCTTCCAGATTCTGGTATTCAAGGCATTCCTTAGATTGTTCCTTGGCTTGGATATCAATACTATATTCCCAGGATATAAATGATTTGAACAAATCACATCACTGGAGCTACCATAACCCCAAATAGGAAAACAGTGGGGCTGTTTATCACTAACCAACAATACTTCTTCAAGAAGATCCTGTCTCCAAAGTGTAGAAAGAAGTCCAAAGTCATAAAGATGACCAAGGTGGATGTTTTCTCTGAAAGTAGAAACTGTCCTTTAGTCCCACCATCTTTATATACACCTGAGAGATACACCTTTAGCCTAAGAAATTTTGGTGGCCCTTTCAAAATCTAAGATAGTTCAGAACATGAAGAAAGCAAAGGTTTTTGTGATACATTCATCACAGCCTGTGAGGTCTAACAACCTCAGAGGAGAAAGATGAAAGGGGTATTGGGCAGCATGTCTATATCTGCAAGGAAGGAGTTATGCTAAGCTGCAGAGTGTAAAAAAAAAAAAAAAAAAAAAATACCATAGGGCCTTGAGTCTGATGGCATCTGTGGCTTGTCTGTTTGTTTATAACAGACAAGTTTTAGTCAATTTTGTTACCCTCACTCTCCTGGCATCAGGAGGCAGTAGGCAGAGGAAGAAGACATTATGGGTGGAAAAAGAAGAGTGCTTGGGCTCCAATACTCCTCTCCCCTTCCCGGCTAGAAAAAGATTATGGAGATGAGACCACCAGCATCAGCTGTTTTTTTTCATCAATAAATATACTTCATTATCGAGCCAGCAGAAAACTGTGCGAAGAGGACCTGGGATGGGAAGGAAGGGAGAGAAGCATGGTGCAAGACCCCCAACACTATTCTCACCCCTCCTGTCTTCTTAAAACTGTGAACAAACTTTTAACATGGCCCTCCTTTCTCCGGGGCTTCTTTGAAGCTGCACTGAAGGAGCCACCTGGCAGAGAGACAAGGTTGAGGGGACAGAGGGAAAAGGAGAGGGAGGAAGGAAAAGACAGAGGGAGGAAAAGGAAGAGGAAGAGCGGGTGAGGCCTCAAAACCTGCCATTATTATTATGCTTTATCATCTAAGAATCTAAAATTTCCACATTGTAGCCTCATGTTAGTTTGTACTTCTTTAAATATTAGTATTGGGAGTTATACCTGATGTAAATGACGAGTTGATGGGTGCAGCACACCAACATGGCACAAGTATACATATGTAACAAACCTGCACGTTATGCACATGTACCCTACAACTTAAAGTATAATAATAATAAATAAATTAAAAAAAAAGAATAAATCTATTTTTGCTTATTTATTGGACAGTTTTTCTGATTTTTTTCTGAACATACATTGACTTCCTCCTCCTTTAAGTTATTCATTTTCTGTATTGAATTATTTCTGCATGACTAGTAAGTTCCTATCACTTATAACACAAATACTTTTCATACCTTTCTATTTTATTAATTTCATTTTTGTATTCATTTTTATTTTACCTTCCTTGAGTTGTAATTTTAACTTATTTTCATCTGTCTATCCCTCTGTATTTTCCTTTATGGTTTCTATATTTAGTGTCATGAAGCTATATCCATATGCCCAAAGTAAATTAAATATATACCTTAATATTTTTGTTCCTCATAATTATATTTTAATGGGACTTTTAATAATTTAAATTTGATATTACAAACAAAATCCATAACAATTTATCCAATATTTTAGGATATTCTTATTCATTTTAAACTTCATTATATAATAGACACCATATTATATATGCCTACTACATAATAAAACATATGTTATTTATTAAACCACCTATTTGATAGATTATAAAAATGTAAGTTGCAAACTGACGTGTATGAGTGATATGTGTTACAACTGAGTTATTTCCAAGCATTAACTTCATTTTTGTTTTGGTTCTCATAAACAGTATACATGACACCATAACCAATATTAATGGAAATACAATGCAAATGAAAACATAATTAGTTAATTAATACTTTTGAATGTTAATAATAACAATACATTAAAGTTTAAGTCTCTTTTATTTATAAGACCCTAAATAGGACATTTGCATGTATGATCCCATTTGATCATCACCCTATTCCGGTATTTTCTCAGCTCCATTTACAAACATGTAAATGTTTTCTCAGAACGTTACAATAACTCAATGTCACAGACTTGGAATATACAGAAAATATATTCCATAACCAAAAATTTTAAAGACTACTCTGTCTTGCTTATATGGTAGGAGTTAAAATCTTGTTCTCAACAATAAGGGTTGGGCTGAATTTTATTTATATTATATCACATGTTAGCATAGATAATGCTGCTACTTTTGTTAAATTGTTAGTTATAAAACCACAAAAAATAAACTGAGGAAGTTGATTCAGTGGTATAGAGTAAACCAACCATAAGTTGAACTTGAGTAGGCATTTTAAAGTAAGTTAGTATCTCTTTATTAATAGCACATTTTTATCTTAATTTTATAGGTTATTTAAAAATATTCAACACTAGAATTTTCTATAAGGATATTTCATTTTACCAAGTCCTGCAGTTTATTTCTACATCATTTTCATAATATGTGTCACTAAAAGTAATAACAGAAAAAATATTATACTTGGAAATTCTAATAATGGCAACAGCTTTCCAACACGTATCACAAAAGAGTAAAATTTGTCACAAATATTCATAGTATGTATGATCCCTCTAGCTAACTTTTTAAAAATATTTTGGAATACTTCCTCTATTAAAGTTTAAAATGATAAAATTACTTTAAAAGTTATTAAAATGACAAAAATACTATTTTAAAATTGAATGGCTTTATTATTTTCAGGAGATAGAATATTTTCAAATAAAGTTGTGAGCACATTAACAGCACATTAATCACAGTGTTTTGAAAACCCTGGCTAAAGTATATATGATTACCAGATAATATTATATGTATTATATATAATATATATACAAATATACATACATATATAGTATATATGTACTATATATATAATCACACTCATTCACATATGTGTCTACCTATATATTTGCAAGGATATTTTTTCTTCTGTATTAATTACCTACTGTTTATGCACTGATTAAAAATAGTTTTTATCATCAACATTTTATTTCTTATAATAGGAAGTTAGACACAAAAAGTTAGAAAACAATCTTTATTCTTAGGCCTCATTTATATGTAAGTCTTAACAGAACATAGGAGAGATTTAGAGATTTAAGGTAACTTTAAAAGCAATTAACACTTCTTTTCTCCTTTTCTGAAGACGAATATGGAGGTTAATCCTGAGAGAAAGGGTAAGGAGAGAGGAGGAAGGGGAGGGTTAGGAAGCAATATTCCTTTGTTTTAAATATTTAGATGATACTTCTAGTAATGTCAATCTATTTTTAATACTAATTTTGGAAACTGTATGAATTTTTTTTTCTATATATATTTAAAACTAATTTGTACTTTTATCTGTTAATACAGGATACTAGATAAAAAACAAATTAAAAATAATATATTTTGTTCGAAAGAAATTTATCTAATAAATTATAAAAACAATGCAGCTTTAAATAGGGCAAATAAATTCAAGAGATAACATTTAATATATATTCTGCTACTGGTGAAATGACTTCTTTAAAGCTTTGATTTCTGGTTATTGAGCCTCTTTCTGTTTTAACATGTTGTGACTATGATTGTCTATCAGTTGTCTCCTAATAGCTGTTTACCTAATCTTCTATAGTAAAAGAAACCTTAAATGTATCCACTGGGCTCCAGTCTAGCCAGAAGAATGAGTACATTTCCCAGCTTCTGCATCGGTGTGTGGCCATATCACTAACAACTGGTCATAAAGGGATATAAAAGAAAGCACTATGTGCAACTTCTGGAAAGAGTCCCTAAAGAACAGGGTATGACCTTTCCCTGCTCCTCCTGCCTTTTTAGGTGGGTAATATTAAAGTAAATATTGGCAAATGCAACATGACAGAAACTTGGGTAATGGATGATCTCATGTCTCAACACCAAGGATTGCTCTAAATTAATGTGTGTGAGAGAGAAATAAACTTCTGTTTTGATTGAACAACTGCTATTTTGGGCTTTGTGTTACAAGCAGCTGCACAAAACTGTAAGTTATATTTTCATCACCATTTAATTCTAATTGTGTGTATGTGTATGAACACATATATTTCCATTAGTCTGTATTATTTTACTCTTTAATTATATATGTATATATGTTTTCAGTTTTCATATATGAGTAATTTGGTGGGATTAATAATATTTCTGATATACTATAACAGCAATGTAGTTAGGGAATGTTTTCTATATTGTATTATTTGATATTTGTTAAAAAATTGTATGGCCTAGTTTTTCAATGTTTGTAATTACTCAATGTGTGTTTGAAAATATATATTACATGATTATTTTAGATAGGCATATATATATATATATATTTGATGAATAGTTCTGTTATTTGCATGTTCTATATTCCAGCTAAAAATGAAAAATATATCTTTTTCTTTTTCTTTCTTTTTTTGAGACAGAGTCTCACTCTGTCACCCAGGCTGGGATGCAGTGTCTCAATCTTGGCTCACTGCAACCTCCTGCCTACCATGCTCAAGACATTCTCCCACCTGCCTCAGCCTCCCAAGTAGCTGGCATTACAGGTGGGCACCACCAAGCCCAGCTCATCCTTATGTATTTTTGGTAGAGACAGGGTTTCACCTTGTTGCCCAGGCTTTCCTTGAACTCCTGAGCTCAGGCAATCCACCCACCTTGACCTCCCAAAGTGCTGGAATTATAGGCATGAGCCATCGCACCTATAAAAAAAAAAAAAAAAACTCTTGTTAATGTGGAAATCTCCCTAAAAATTGTGTTTAAAAATTCCCACTGCTTGGGGATTTTTACATTTTTTCTTACTGTTTCTTTTTTTTCTTTTTTTTTTTTTTTTAATGTTACAAAGGTAGTTTATGTTATTAGGCACATATGATTTTGTAATTTTATAGTTTACTAGTGAATTATTTACTCTATTATTTCAAAACACTTTTCATATGAAGTAATTTACTTTGTATTTGCTTTTTATTCTTATTGACAGATAGTGTAGCTAAATCATGTTTTTTTGGTTATTTGTCTCATACGGTTTTATCCGTCCTTTTACTTTTATTCTTGTTGCATCATTATGCTTTACTCTGCCTTTTCTACATTGTGAGTTGTTCATGTCTTTTAATCCAGATTTTTTTCTGACATTTTAATTCATTTATCTTTATTATGATTATTTTAGATTGAGTCCTGTCATGTTATTTTGTACCTTTTAAGCATTTTCCTTTGCTTTTGACACATTTTTCCCTTTTGTTTTTTTCTTTGTCTTTGTACTTATTTTTATTTATAGCGTTCTCTTTCTTTAATTTCTTATGGTTGTTAGAAAGTTATGCATTACATTTCTTATTTTTCATAGTAGCCCAACTATTTTAATCTGTATGAAATACACCTAATATTGCCCATTAGTTAAATAAGTCGAGGCTACATCCGTTATTTAAATAATTCAAGGATTACATGCTTTAAATTTGATTATATCTGCTTTTCTTACAGTTCTGTATGCCTCTCAAATTATCATTAGTATTCATTTACATTTATGCATATTTTTATCAATATATATGGTTTTTTTTTTTTTTTTTTTTTTGAGACAGAGTCTCACTCTGTCACCCAGGCTGGAGTGCAGTAGTGAGATTTCCACTCACTGCAACATCTGCCTCCTAGGTTCAAGCAATTCTCCTGCCTCAGCCTCCTGAGTAGCTGGGATTACAGGTACCCACCACCACACTAGGCTAATTTTTGTATTTTTAGTAGAGACGAGGTTTCACCATGTTGGCCAGGCTGATCTCGAACTTGTGACCTCAGGTGATCCACCTGCCTCAGCCTCCCAAAGTGCTGGGATTACAGGCATGAGCCACCGTGCCCGGCTATGTGATCTTTTCAACCCACTCCTGTATTCGATTTTCTACTAACTGCTACACACATACACACACACACACACACACACACACACAGAGAGACACACACACTTTATTGTTAATATTAATTATTCAGTGACGGTCAGTGGCTTTATAAAGTTGATCCCAGACTTTACTCTCTGCCTACATATCAAACACAAGATAGGTTTCATTGACTGTCCCAAAATTGTGTTAAAAACCTAAATCCTTATATATAACAATATATGCTCAGATCTGGTACTGACACCCTCTTCTTCAGAGCTCATATAATATCAGTGCAATTTTTAAAAAATTGGTTTATAGACCCTCTGGGTTGAGCCTTCCTTATAGATTTTGAATTATTTTATTTTAACCAGGATTTATTGTTCTTTTTAGTAGAAAGGACTGAGTATCACCTTATACTACTGTTTTCTCCAAACTACGTCTCTCCTATTTTTTTCTTTTGTAAAATATTCAATATTTGTCCTAACATTTTTCTAATGATATAATGCAAAAGCTGGCAAATTTTTCTGTAAAGATCCAGACATCAAGTATTATAGGCTGTACAGGCTATGTGGTCCCTGTTGCACCACTCAGCTCTGCAACTGTGGTACAAAAGCAGCCATAGACAATACATAAATAGATAGGTGTGAATGTTTTTCAATATAATTGATTCATAAAAATAAGTGATGTAGTTAATTTGGACTGGAATCTGTAATAGTTTGCTGACCTCTCATATAATACATTTACAGATTCTAAGATGCATTATAAAAATGACCAATTATTCTTATCTTCCCCTTGAAATGTCCTCTAATTACCTTACCTACTGTAATACTTAAGTCTATATCACTCATAGTGTGTTATGTCATGCTGTGAATTTACATATATTGTACTTCTGAATGAAAAATACCAAATGAGTTTATTATTGTTTTAATGCTCATGTGGTGTTTTGCATAGAATTGGGATTCACATTATTGATGAATAACTAATAATTGAAGTAGACTATATTAGCTACATACATATACTATGCTAATTATGCTCCAATCATACAGCTCTACAGCAATTTTACTAAAAGTTCCACACTCATTTATAGAATGCCCAGGACTTACATATTTTCAATTGAAAAAGAAGGCTCATATCAATAAGCATGAATTTAGGAAACAGACTAAGGTATGTGTCGACCTAATTTAAGTACACAAGGAAACAACTGAATTTAATCCTTGAAATCTTAAGACGTAAGAACAATGTCTAAAGCATCCACCTCATTGTTTTATTATTAGTTGTTTTATTTATTATTATTGACATCAAAGCAGTATAGCACCTAACATATATATGTTAAGACAGAACACTTTACTTTCAATTTAATATGTGGTGTTTATGAGATTGAGTACTTCTGTGGAATACACATGAAGCCATTTATTTGCATCTATTCATTTTTGGTGAGGGTAAGTTGGGGAGGCGGATGAAGTAGGGAGAATGGTGTCATCTTTTCTTTTCTTTCTTTTTTTTTTTTTTTTTTTTTGATGGAGTCTCACACTGTTGCCCAGGCTGGAGTGCAATGGCACGATCTCAGCTCATTGCAACTTCTGCCTCCCAGGTTCACATGATTTTCCTGCCATAGCCTCCCAAGTAGCTGGGATTACAGTTGCATACCACCACATCTGGCTCATTTTTTTGTATTTTTAGTAGGGACGGGATTTCACTATGTTGGTCAGACTGGACTCGAGCTCCTGACCTCATGATTCACCTGCCTTAGCCTCCCAAAGTGCTGGGATTACAGACATGAGCCACCATGCCCAGCCCATCTTTTTCTTAAGAATCAATCATATGAAGTGAGATGATTCATTTTCATCAGATTTTTGTCATTTATGATATATGATAATATTCTTAAATAAAATGTTTAGGTCTCAAAGCATTTTCACAGTATCTGTCTCTGAATGTTACCACATTGTGTATTTCTGAATTGTAAGGAGTGAACATCTCCAATTCAGTATGGTTTTATGCACTGTGTGGGTAGTAATTGGTTCCCGAGGTAATCTCTGGAAATATTTCTAATTTTTCTTACTGAAATAGTAATGAATTATCGGGAGAACCTGCTCCCTATTTTAATGTGGGTTCTTTTCTATGTCCTGTCTCGGCTGGTTTGAGAAATAAAGGGAAAGAGTACCAGAGAGAGAAATTTAAAGCTGAGTGTCCTGGGGAGACATCACATGTCTGCAGGATCCCTGATGTTCTCGGAGCCCTGAAACCAGCAAGTTTATATTAGCGATTTTCAAAAGGGGAGGGAGTGCACGAATAGGGTGTGGGTCACAGAGATCACATACTTTACAAGGTAATAAAATATCACAAAGCAAATGGAGGCAGGGCGAGATCACAGGACCACCGGATGGGGAGAAATTAAAATTGCTGATGAAGTTTCAGGCACGCATTGTCGTTGATAACATCTTATCAGGAAACAGGGTTTGAGAGCAGACCACCTGTCTGACCAAAATTTATTTGGTGGGAGTTTCCTCGTCCTAATAAGCCTGGGAGCGCTACAGGAGACCGGGCTTATTTCATCCTTTCAGCTTGGACGGTAAAAGGTGGCACGCCTTAAAGGGGCCGTCTATAAGCCTACCTTCAGGGCACATTCTCTTTCTCAGGGATGTTCCTTGCTGAGAAAAAGAATTCAGCGATATTTCTGTTCTGTCCGACTCACCTGCAGCCTGTTCAAAGTTACCTCTCTTGTTCCCTGAACATCGCTGTTATCCTTTTTTTTTTTTTTTCCAAGATGCCCAGAGTTCATATTGTTCAAACACACATCCTCTACAAACAATTTGTGCAGTTAACGCAATGACAGGGTCCTGAGGCCACATTCATCCTCCTCAGTTTACGAAGAAGATGACGGGATTAAGAGAGTAAAGTAAAGGCAGGCATAGGAAATCACAAGGATATTCACTGGGGAAGTGATAAGTGTCCATGAAATCTTCGCAATTAATGTTCTTCTGCCGCGGCTTCTGCGGGTCCCTCCATTCGGGGTCCCTGTCTTCCCCCAACAATGAATTAGCTAGATATTAAATATCCCTAAAGGGAGAATGTGGAACTCGTCTAGTAAATGTCCCTTATAATGAAGAAATCGAAGTAAGTGTTGAGTAAATAATTTAACATTTAACCTCATTGAAGACATTTGTCTCTTGATTACTATGGGTACTTGAGATGTTATATTTTTACATTGTGTTATGTCTGTTTAACCTTTAGTGGTTTTCTTTGAAGGCCTTCCAAACCCTATGCATATAGTCCTGTTAGTACTGATTCTAATTTAAAAAGCAATAGAAATGTAGAAATGTCTATCTGCAAAAACAATAGCAAAAACTACTTATTTTATCCTATGAGTTAAACAGATTTAATAGCTACATAACATTGTCTAATAAACAATAGCTATATAATAACATTAATAACCAATACTGCTTTTTTTGTATTTGTGTTCACTCAAAATTATAAAACATATAGATAAAATGTTCACTCAGTAATTATATCAAACATTCTCTGGGCACAAGATACTCTAGAAATGTGACAATAGACAGCTATCTTTAGAAAAATAGCAAGAAACTAGAAAATAAGACAGAAGTAGATTTCTTTTTAGTTGCTTTTCTTTTTATAATAACTTCTGAGCAATAAAAATATGTATAAATCTTTTTTAAAAAATTATTTACTATGTATATTTTATAACATAAGACTTATGGTTATCTAAATAAGTTATTATTGTTATGCTTCAAGAGATATGAATAGAACTAAAACATATTCTTTAACAAAAAAGAAGTATTTATTCTCATTCTTTATATGTGTCCATCTTTATATGTGTCCAAAAATAATGAATGGAAATAAGTCTACATAAGAGAGAATTTAAAACCGTATTTGCTAAAAAACTTCAATTGTACATGTTTCTTTCTTTTATATTTATAAAATATATAGTGGGTTTGAGCAATAGTTTGTGCTATAATATGTAATCTACAAACCTGCAAATAATATGTTTAATGGTTTGTGTAAAAGTGCTAACAGTGAACTTACATATGAATAAATTATTTGTGCATTTTATTTGATGTCAAGCAAAAGCATGGCAAAATAGAATCTCAAATATATTTGCAGGCGTCAAAAAATGTGGAGAAAAAAAGGAGTAAAGAGGACAACTACTGAAAAGAAAAAATCATTTTCTGACATTTATAATGCTCAGTAGACTAAGTCAAGTTAATGTTAATATTTATTAGCCTCAGAAAATTGACCAAGCCAGCTAAGTTAAATAGCAGACATTAATGAAATAAATGCACAATAAAATAAAAATTTATAGGAAAATGGTAGTTTTTAAATGAGGCAATTTTATTTAATGTATAACTGTTGTACAAACCAGCCAGTTTAATGAGTTTCTTCTCGCCTAGTAAGTGTCCCTTATAAGGAGACATTTATAAGAGAAATAAAATATGAGAAAATATTTGGATAGAAAAAGTTGGTTATTTTATATAAAAACTCAGAGAGTAGTTAGCATTTGATCTCCCAAGACATGAAAATGAAAGACTATTCATAGCAAAATATATAATTAGTAGGAAACTATAAATTATAAAATATAGGAAAAGGACGTCAAAGCATAAATGCTGATTCTATGTAATTCAAAGAGTGAATAAAGTTTAATGAAGGGTCCCTTGTCCTGCCTCATTTCTGTGCCAGAATGTTTAAACTTCTCTATATTATAAAAATGTGACACAATATTATAAAATTGAATATATGAAATAAGTATCAGAATATTATTAAATTTTTGCCACTAGACCAGACCCGCAATCATTTTGAAGATACAAACAGCCACATTTTCATTTAGTGTAAATGAATGGTTTCAGTTCAAGAATAAATTCCTGCTGTGAGAATAACTAAGGTCTTATATCCTGCTATTTTATTAAAGCCAAGTTAAACTTGGAATCAGTTTTACAGAAAGAAATTTTTCTTATTATTCCATCAAGCTGAAATGCTGCATTCTTATACGATGTGGCTTAGCATGCACAAGTTCTGCAATGAGGCAAATGAGGCTAATCTCTACCTTTTGCAAAGAAAAAAAATAAACCAAGTTTTATTGTTTTTAGTGCACCTGAAGTAACCAGACTTTTCATGATCTTTGTTAATGTTATTTTGAATTTGTTTCTGACCACGTTTTTATATTTATATATATTTATGTAATTATATCTAAAACTAACATGTATGTGTTTATATATATTTATATATATAGACATTTCTCAAGCTTGACACTATCTATTTTTTATTTCTTTATCATTTTTAGGGCTTCAACTGCTTTGTAATTTTTAGTTAGCCTATTAAAAGACAGGATAATACAAAACTTGATAAGTCTTTTATTTTTTTTTTTTATTTTAAGACAAGGATATGTGCCAGCAAAGCAGCAATTAATGGCATGGGATGAGGCAAGGCACGTTGGTAGATATTAAGAGGACAGAACATCTGGGCAGGCACAGGACATAATAAATAAGAGAGAATATAAAACTCAACCTCCTTAGTTGCACAGAAAAATGTCCAATCCTTCATGGAATGCTCCACAGAGTGGAAAAGTACACAGCCTAATTCAGTTGAATTGGGCTTACTCTCAGAGTAAAAAAAGGACAAACTCTAGATTATCCCTAAATGCATCTCTTATCTGTATGTAATTATTTTTGGATAGTATAAACACATGAGATTTATATTATTTCAGCAAAACAATTAGAATTTATTTCTTAATCTACATTTTAAATCAGAAATTGATTCTTGCCAGTTCTTTCTTCATAATAATTACACTTTAATTTAACTAGCCACCAGCCTAATTCTGAATATTATTAACTTCTGATATTACTCAATGGCCTATAAATACTCTTTCTTATTCTAGTCTTTTCATTTTTTTAAAAAAATTTCATACTCTGCCAAGAGTTTAATCAGAATAAAATTAACTATTGACTATGCCAACTTCTTTCTTTCAAAATTTTACTGGCTTTCCACCAAACTACAAAACAATTATTTTGACATGCATTTCAAACACTCTGCAGTCTAATTGTATGTGCAACCTTATTACTCCTTTTATATCTAGATGACTTATTGGTTCCAACCATATTAAAAGTAGTTGAGCTATTTGTTGGTTGATTAAGTTGTTGGTTGCCTACCAATAGAATTAGAATAATTCCCTCAAAATGTCAATATTTTATCCTTTATTACAATAGAGTTGGCTACATATTAAAATTCTTATTAATTAAAAGTCAATTCCAAAGGCATGTAAAACATAAGGAGAATGCACTAAAACAACTGGCTTCTGTTCAGGTAAAATATTTATTGTAATTTTGACACAGTTTAAGGAATATTGGAACTATCAGTTGTATTCTTTGCAAATATCAAGTTAATTACATAGCATGCAATATAATGTGAATATTAGATTTTCTGCTTATAATAATCCATATATAAAAATCATACAAAATAGCAATAAATCAAAGACAGTGAATCCTCTAATACCTATCAAGTGACTTAAGATAAGTTCATTAAATTAATGTAGTTTGAAATAATGCATAAGAAAATAAAGTTATGAAAATCATAGTGTATGCTAAAATTAACCAAAGTTAGTTGGGGGAAAATCTCTAACAACAAAATGTAAACACTAGAATTGATAATCAGTTGCTTGAAATATTGTTGAAATGCTAAGAAAATCTTTTGAGACTTAGAAATACAGAAAAATACATTCATTTCATAAAATTACAATTCAGTAGTAGCTCACTAAAATATGATGACCCCATTTATTATACAATTATTAGCTTCAATTAACTTTTCAGTTAAAATTATAGTATTACCTAAAATGACAAGATATAATACCTTTAACAGCAGACTTCTTAAGAATCATTCATGTCTTTAATTTGAGGAATTTCACATTGAAAAAGTGGAACTCAGAGAATAATAGGGAGAATCCTATTATTTTCCCTTCACTTGTTCAGAAATGTTCTTCTATGAAGCTAGATGTCTAATTCTCCAGTACATGGATGAGATTCAAGACAGGTCTCATGACTTAACTCTTTAGTAAGATAATTACAACCCTCTAATGACTTAAAGTCATTAAATTGTCATTGAATAGCCAATCTAATTAAACAGTCAAAATTCTGTACTTACTTTGAAAACAAAACATTTCTCTTTCTGTAGGTCAGAATCAACCCTGAAAGCCTTTCATGGAAATTAGGAATGGGGCTGGCTTCCTCAAATTTGTGCTTTGTACCTCTACGCCTTTCCCATGCCAAAATGTCTTTACTGGCCCCTCAGATTAAAGCCAGAAAAGGAAAGAGGACTTAAAAAACAATATATGACTACTTTAGGGGTTCCGTAATTAATTTGAGCTTGACAGGTGTTTAAACTGTTATCTTCTGGGACACCTTTCAGAGGCCATTGAGGATCCCCAACATTTGACCTCTTTAGACAGTTGCTTTCTTTTTTGGGACGTGAATATATATGCCCAAATTTTTTTTGCTAGATTCCCCTTACCTCTCCAGGCAAATGTCATCTGAATTAACACCAGAGTGATTCTGTTATGTGGTGTGCTGGAATTATAGGACATTTATGTTGCTGTAAATGAGTTTGCAGCTACAATCTACAGGCCACTTTACTCAGTTTCTTGACTGAAGTTTCTTAAGCATAATTTTTATAGTAGTCCACTATGCTTCTCAAACTCCAGAAAATCTATAGTAGGTTTTCTAAGGAGTCTTCGTGACTAAAAAAATCCATTCCAGGCTTCTCCTATGTATCAGTGAAATTGACACTCATAACACATATTGGTAATTATTTCCAGTTCAATTTTCTTCTTAATTCCTTGCTTCTCTCTCAGATATTTTAACTTATTTTTAAAAAGGCTTGAACTGTTGGTGGTTTGATTTTTCTCTGATTTGACTCTTGCATACTTCCTTTGCTCATCATGAGGAAGTGATCTAGACCCTTATTATCAAAAGTGAGAGTAGTGGTCACCTCACATGTTTGAACCTCAGCAAAAACTGACATAGGCCCAATTTAACAACTGTACATGTATTTACTTATTCTCTTAGTTATAAATTGATTTTGTTTTTATTCTTTTGCATTAGGTTGGATTATAAAAACTGGCCACATAATATGACTTTGATTTAAAGCCCCTCAAATTGGAGGTTTTTATACATCTTAAAAAAAAAAATGGTGAAAATTGGAAAGTACAAGAGCGTGTAAAAACTGCTGAAGAAACAATTTATATCCGTTAAATAATTTTGATAGGATATATATTTAACCTGTAATATTTTGTGGTATGCCAAAATTATATAAACTCTAAAATGAGTAATGACTAGACACATATTCAATTATAATAGAAAAGTTTACATAACTGGATGACTTTATATGAAAAAGATATACATCATTGGACCAAGTACTTGACTTTGATGTCTAAACCAATAAAATGTTTTAATAGATTGATATACACACAAAGAAGGAAATCTGATACTGCTGCTTTATAAAATGTCAGCTTATTTTGCTCTTACCTATAAATAAAATTATTTTCCTATGAATAACTGCCATATCTATGAAGTATTTTTGATAATTCATTATCTTTTCCCCCTTTCGATTTCTGAAGACCACCCATTAGCCTTAGAATATTTTGACACTGTCAGATATATCATATTACCTTTGTATTCTAATCACCAAATCATAGCAAATGCTTTTAAGGATAAAAATTTATTCATTTTGCTCAAACTATTTATAATTTTAAACCTAATTTTAAAATAATAAATTTTAGTCAAGATTTATATATATATAAATATATATAATAGGTATAAATACAGATAATTGATGGAGTATTAATAATATTACAGTAGAAACAAAGTCTGTATTTTCTATGATTACTTGGGTATAATTTCTATATTTAGTAGAATTGAATAGGAGAATTCAGTATGATTGTCAAGAACAGAAGGTACAAGAAAGAAGATAACACAGTACTTAAGGGTATTTAAGGTAATGGTTTACATTATGAAAGAAATAGAATACCACTTCTGTGATAGAAAAGCAAATATTTTTATGGTTCATAGAAATTTGAAAGCATCTTTTTTACAAAAATATATTTGGACATAGCTATAAATAATTGCTTTTATAGTTCAGAAAAAAAGTGACAGATTACATAAACATTGTACTTTTATCGTACTATCCTTTCAGGTTGCAATTAATACCTTTTGTAATCACTTCATCAGTATTTTGTTTTCTGGTGTTAAGCATGTGTTTTCATCAAGTAAAAACAGTATATACACTAGAATTTACCTTTTTAAAAATAAACTCTTAAAAATCACTCCTTCCATTACGTTGTGCTTTGAATTTGGCAGAACATGTACTGCTTCATTTATATTTATAAGTAAATAGATGAAAGGCATTTTTTCTTTTATCTCTTTTACGTTTCCTTTACAGCGTAATATTTGGTGCAGGAATAGTTTTAAAATTTGAAAATGACTGCCTTGCCACCAAAATTAAGAGAAAATTGACTCCACTGAGTCACTGCCATATTGGATACAAACGATAGCTAATTATTAAGAACAATTTTAATTAGCACTTTGGTCGAATTGGCTACTTTTTTTTATTATAGGTGCTTTCTCTGTCTTAAGAGTGAAAGACAACAAATGACTTATTATGCTAAGGGTGTAGAGTATTGAAGAGCTTAGGAGATAAGGGGAAATAACCATTCGTTTCACGCGTGCACTGTATATTGTACATGATAGCTATACTGTCTAAAGAAGACTGCAGGTCCCATTGAACCACCCACATCCCTACCACTCTATGAAACACATATTAGAGCAAAAGGAAAGTATCTTCCCTGAGATAATTCAAAACACAGATTATCTAGGTTAGAAATCAAAACTGCTAATTAGATAAAAGAGAATTTATTTCATAGCTCAAGACAATTTGGGGCCAGGCATGGTGGCTCACGTCTGTAATCCCTGTACTGTGATAGGCCGAGGCAGGCCGATCACCTGAGGTCAGGAGTTTGAGACCAGCCTGGCCAACATGGTGAAACCCTGTCTCTACTAAAAATACAAAAATTAGCTGTGCATGGTGGCAGGTGCCTGTAATCCCAGCTACTCAGGAGGCTGAGGCAGGAGAATTGCCTGAACCCAGGAGGCAGAGGTTGCAGTGAGCCGTGATTGTGCCATTGCACTCCAGTCTGGTGACACAGCGAGACTCAGTCTCAAAAAAAAAAAAAAAAAAAAAGAAAGAAAGACAATTTGTTACATTTTGAACAAATAGGTGTTCATGAGATTGACTAAAAAAAAATTATCTACATTAAAAATAATGTAAGAAAAAAGGAAATATAGATAAGTATTAACTTCGTACAAGGGATGGCCACCTCAACACAAAGGACCTATTATAATTACGGATGGACACAGAGAAAGTATTGAATAAATTTTTAAATTAAATCTCTGACATTTTAGCACATGCTTACGTGGCAGTAGTTTGATAAAACACAGAAGATTCTTCAACAATAATATAGTATGGGGGAGAAAGTGGAGGTTGAATGATCTATATGATCTTTTTCCATTCCAAGCTAGAACGACCCAAGCAACATATTAGTAAATGTATTATGTATACATATTTGTGCAAAAACTTCTTCAATGTTTATGTTATAGAAAAGCAAAATATTACATTATTTTGTAGAATTTCTGTAATGTTAAAGTTACAAATTCATTATGATCACAACTCAAAGTGAAAAATCTATTTGATCAAAAAAAAAAAAAAAAAAGAGAGAAGGGCAATTGAGATAGGTTTCAGAATGTGAACTCAGATTTTCTTCCTGTGAGAAAGTCTAAAGATTTTATTGACCATTTTCCTGAAAGTGTGATATCTCAACCATATCCGTAATAAAAATCTCTACAAACAGTAATTCAACATGTCTTAGATGTGAACACTCAGAAACTTTAAAAGTAATGCCTAATTTTAATTTATCAAAAATAATTTAACATGCATTGGAGATAATAAGAAAATGTTATAATCTCTGCATGCTGCCACTGATTCTTAAATATACCCTATTTTTATATAAATTAAAAGCTTTATGAATGAAGTGGGTTTTTTTACCCATCTTATTTAATGAAGAAAAGATATAGAAACACCTCAACCAACCTTCAGATTATTTCCATAAAGTGAGCTGTAGTATTAATAGACATAATTATTCCTGCTATAATAATTTTATTTTATTTAAAGCATAGAAGTTCTGTGCCTACTAGAAAAATCAAGAACATTCTCCACTGAGACAAGTAATATATATTTACAATGCAAATTTTTACATTAAAAGACTTAGATTTATGATAATGAGTCAATTACAAATTGTTTGAATATTAAAATCTCACTCAAAGCTAAGGATAAAATGTCTATTACCCTTTTACTCCCTCAATATTTATCACCTGTTGCTAGAAGAGAGAAAAATAATATGTAAAAACTTACTCTAGGGTTTTTATAGACTTATATTTATACCTATTTCTCAAAAAAATGTATTTTAGAAAATTGTTTTTTATTAAAGTCTATCTTGAATAACGTATGTTGACTTTATGTGTTTGAATATGTTTTCCTAATAAATATTTTCAAGGCCACTAAAATAATCAATTCTGCAAGAAAATTTTACTTTTATGCTTTGTTTAAAAAATGTCAACTGTAGCTAAACAATTTACCTTTCAAATTAATTTCCAAACAGCAAATATTTGAAGATTAATTTAAATATGATATTGAATCATATTTTTTGAAGTAATAGAACATATTAATTGTAAAAAAGATAGGATATATGCATAATTAAAGTGAAAAAATCTGTAATTTCATGACCATGATAAAATATTGGCAATATTTGGGTAAAAAATATTTTCCTATATCATTCTATGTTTAAATAAATAAGTGTTTTTTCTATGTAGTAATTTGATTTTGATACTTAGGTAATTTTGCAGTCTGCTTTACTTAATTCTAGCTCGTTTAGTTATCCATTCTTTTGTTCATTTTGTAAGGTTCAATTAGGTTGCAAGGGCTAGGCATAGCATTTACTGAGTGCTAATCGTATGCCAGTCACTCTTTATCCAGCGGCAGATACAACAGGAAATAAGAGAAAGAGTTTCTGCCCTTGCCAAGTTTATTTTATCATAAGGAAGACTGGCAATAAACACACAAAGAGATAATGAAAAAAACAAGTAGTAAAAAGAATTATACAGTACACAGTATGAGATAAAGAGTATAATTTTCTATAGGATGGTGAGGAAAGACATTTCTGAAAAGGTGACTTTTAAGTAGAAATATAAATAAAATGTAGAAGCTATGGGGATATATCTGAGTTATCTAACTATCCGAGGAAAACGTATTCTAAATGAAGATAAGAGCAAATACAAAGTTTCTGATGTTAGAATATGATTGCCATATTCTACGCAAAGTAAGAAGACCGGTGTGGTAGGAACATTAATAAGTTTAGAGAGGTGTCCAGAAACAAAACATGCTGATCTTTGTATCCCTAAGTAAGTCTTTGAATCATACTGTAAATTTGATGGAAATCTAGAGATAAGATTTTGATATACCTTGAATGAAGCAAACCATGTGTCATTATCCTATCACATCATCCTCTCTACCTGAAGACATCTACTCTGAATCTTCATCTCCTTGCTTTTTCTCAAAAATAGTTTCATCCAACAGAAACATAGTGAAAGTTAAATAAATAATTTTTGGGGTAGCCAGAAAGAGCAGGAATTATTTTTAAACATATTTTATTAGTCCAATATATACAAAATATTATCAATATTTTAAAATATTCTATATTTATTTTTTCAATTAGATATTTTTTAAGTTTAATTATCATGCATTTAACAAATCCTACCCTAACGATTTTTAAAACCACACACTGCATATTAATTAAACAATCCAAAGGTTCAGTCCCATTTTATTTTACCTATATGATCTCTGTAATTATATGGTTCTGTCACTTAAAATATTGAGTTTGATTTTAGTTTTTAAATCTTAAAAATATCTTTCATAATAAATATGTATGAGATTTCTGATAATGTCTTTCAGAATGTGGCAATACATATGTATAACTATAATTGTGAGTTTAAAGCTGGTTTTCTACAGCATTATATATGTACATGTAAAAATTGTACAATTTTGTGATAATATAGTTCTCAAAATATTTATTTTAAAAGTGCATCTTAAGAGTAAATATAAACATTTAATGTTTGTATTTTTGCACTTGTCATTTTAACTCTTTTTACACTACATACCCACCTAACTGGTAATTTAATATCAGATAATGAGCCATTGATATTGAATGTATAGTTTATAGTTATAGCACATCTCAGTTCAGAATTGTCACATTTCATGTGCTCGAGTTTCATGTGGCTAGTGGCTACGATATTGGAGAGCTTGCCTTTATAGTCTTATTCAATATCGATGTATTTCTAAAAACATTACGTTTTTTAAATGTATGTTTTTGAGCTTTATAAAAGTGGCAATATATTTGATGCCTTTTAAAAATTTTAAAGGTTATAGTTTCTTTTTGAAGCAGTGTAGTATTGACATCTTGCTGGAGTGAGAATATTTTATATTATTTAAATGATGAAAATCAACAAATGACAACTTGAGTGGTATTTGGTGAAATTTCATTGAAGTTTCACATGTAGTATGCAGATGTTCATTGGATTCTATGCCTCTTAATGTTCGCACACATTGTATATTCTTTCTTATAGATATCAGCTATCTCCTAGTAAAAACATAAAATATAAGAAGAAAGAACCAGAGAAGAATTTTTTTTTGTAGTGTTAATGGCAGAGACAATAGTCCCTACATACCTCCTGCTAGGACAGCTAGGACAGGAGTGTCATAATCAACTTTATTGTCCATCGCAGGTGAATCTGGGGGCACCATTGGTGGTATTTCAGATTCTGCAATAGCTGCATCAGTACCTTCAGAGGACAGGTTCTAAGGTAGAGTGAGGCTCTGATCCAGCTGTGTGTCAATGAAACCTGGTCACAGTGCCATCCTAGTGGCTTTTTAAGTTATTAAATGTCCTCCCAAGATTTTTCCCTACATATTCTAAAACAAGACTAAAAAATTATTTATATTGGTTAACTAAAGAAGATATGCAATTAATAACACAGAACTATTGAAAACTATAAGGGAAATATAATGTTGAATATAATCAAAGCATTATAAGCTAAAATTCATGGAAGAGTGATGGAACAAAATCAAGATAAGATAAAATGCAAAACTTAAAAGCACAAACATTATTGCATTAAATAAAGTAAAATAGTAAGTGGCACTTACCAATGAAGAGATATCCCTGTCTTTTCTGGTTTTAAGCTGAGTTCTAACAAATATTTTAAAATACTGAAACCTAATATAATAAATATTTTTTCAAAAAAATGGAAAGGAGAAGAGTATTTAATTCTATAAGGCAAATAGAGCCTTCCTAGCAAAACTGGATGAAGTATAAGAAATGGGAAGGAGGTATTATTGTTAGATTTTATTTATTTTTAAAAATGTATACAAATGCAAATCTTCTGAATTATTTACCTAACTACTTTCAATGATAAATTTAAAAACAGTATGTCAGAATCAAGCAATTTGTATTCTACTAGGTAATTGTAGTTCAAAGATCATTAATACAATTAATGCAACATAATTCATTGCAATGCTGGACAAAAATATATATACATACAATCTTATACAATTTTGTATCTATAAACAAATCTATCATTATTAACTTATTTTATACACACACACACACACACACACACACACACACACACACAGTATTCTCTTTTTCTTTTTCCTTCAATCACTCTCCCTACATCATCACCTTGATCTCTGTCATCAGCTCGCTACTTAACTATTTGTATCTAAGACTTTCTGACAGGTTCTGCTTTCAAGGGATACCAAACTTAAAGGGTTGTTATTAGGAGAGGTTGAAGTACGTAGACTCGAGGGGGAGAAGATCTCTCAATGGCTACATGGCAAGAAGGATACAATGCTGATGGCAAGTAGATTGGTGGTAATCTCTGTCATATTATAGCATTTCAATAACTAAGAATTTCACCTTTAGTGAAGTGGAACTAAGTACAAATGAAAAGGAGGGACCCGAGTTATATAGAAGTTTCAGCACATATTTCTTGAGGTGTGGTGCCTCCCCAAACTGGAAGCATCAGCCATGCTGAGAAATTTGTTCATAGGCCCTTTCTTAGATCTAGTTTAGACCTACTTAATGAAAAACTGAGGTTCAGGGACCACAAATCTGTATTTTAATTAGTTTTTTAGGAGACATTGATGCTCATTAATTTTTGAGAATCAATGCTCTAGTACTTAAATTATTTGGGAATCATAATGATCATAAAAATTGTATAGTTAATGGCACTCATTAAATGACTTTTAAGTCTTGAAGAAAGAGAATTATAGGCTCAGAGTAGCTATCTCTCACTCTGGGTGTGTTAGGAAAGCCAGTGTTATCTATGACTGGATTTATATGTCAAAGTCAATGCCCTGATTAGAAAAGAGTGTTCAGGGACCAGATGAGGATATTTAGATGGATTCACATGTAAACTTTTAACACTAGATTTCCCTAACACCCCTGGGCCAGCCTATGTCACCCTTTTTATTAGAAAGAGAACTCTTTGTCTGGAGACCATGCAACAAAAACAAAACAAAACAAAAACAAAACCTCATTTTATGGGGATACCTTGTAATGATTATCCTCCTCAATATACTCCTTCCCTTTCCTAATTGTTTTCACAGCATCAACAAAGGTGAGGTGACAGAATAGTCTAAGTTGCGTCAGACACTCATTGCTCTGGGAAGAAGTAATTTACTCATCATATTAATTACAGTAATTACATGTACAGCTGAACAATTCATGTAAAAATGGATCTTGAGGATACTGAACCCTCAAAGAGTAGAATACGAGACTGGATAGAGAAGATATTATTGAAATGTAAGTGTGACATGGGATTGAAGATCCTGGCAAGAACACCATTAAGAGTCACAATATTCTTGGAAGATGGTTCTTGGAAACCATGACATTTTAATACGCTAAAGAAATGAAATAAAACTTCCAAAATTGTCCTGTTGAGTATGAGGAAGACTTTATAATGCACAGGTATATGGTATGGTTAAAATGAAATTATTGGAGAAACTCAGAGAATCTACAAACCAAGGATGTTTTCCAGGTTAGCTAAAAGGATATTACCTTTATTATTACAAAAAGGAATATACTTGTAAGGTTGTACTACCATATTTGATTAGCTAAGTGGTTTTCTCAGAAGGACAACTTTAACATTAATAGCCATGTAACTGGGCTTTTCCATGTTAATGGGAAGGAGATGATCCTTGAATAACAAAGGTCAGATATTGACATTTAACTATCAAATGCAAGGGCAAAAATAATTCATTAAATGTACAATAAATACTAAGTGGCAGCCGAAGTCCCTATATTTACAGGGATCTATATTTACAGAAACCTATAGTGATAGCTAACAATCCACAGTGTTCCTAAGAGTGAGATAAGTAGCAAATGACCCAGTTACTACTAAACTCTTATAACAAGAAAACCAAATCAAGTAAAAATCCGTTGAGTAGAAGGCTCATGCCAAGTGTCAAATGGCAAATCATGATTTCACACCTTCTTTACATATCTGAGCACTTCTTAAATCCGGAGCCTATAGACATGAAGGCTGGATTTCCCTAAAATGACCTGAAACACCACTGCAAATATGGGAGCAAATATTTTCTCAATTTTTCCAAAGGGTTTGTGGTCATTTACATGGTAGTGGAGAGAGAAAACAAGTAAACCTTTTCAGCGTTGTCCAACAGAAGCTCTGAGATGAAACTGATACCTGAAAAAAGTAATGGGCTTCTTTGTAGGCAGGAGACATATGGAAACCAGGTGATAAATAGAGTCCTGGTTTACCTCTGAATTTTATTAAATAAAACACCCACAAGCTCATACTTTTTTCAATATATAATTAGAATAGGTACATCTAGTAATTTACTGATTACCACTGACCTTTAATTTAAGAGCCATTAATGAATCGAAGGGTGAAGCTGAGAAAGCTGAGGATAGAGGCTGAAAACCTCTATCCTCTTTACCTCTAAAGATGAGGATAAAAGAGTAGTGCTGCTCATCGTTTCCTCATTTATTTCAGATTTCTACTCCCATTCAAAGTTGTCAATTACTCCAGAAAATTTAACCAAATCATTGTCCCAATTATAGGCCAACTAAGCAGTAGTTACCATTACAACTTGTATAGTGTCTGCACTGGGGGAAAAATACAGTCTCTGAAATTTTTTTATGAGGTTATTGATCTAGAAAATGCATTAGTTGCAATCCCTATCACTGAAGAAAATAAAATTCAGCCCCTATGCACATACGAACAGCAGTTTGCATTAAATAATTTACACCAGAGTTATGTTAACTGTCTTGCTCTATTAAAACACAGTTGAAAGGACCTTGATCATCTTGACATTCCACACAATTCACAGCCATCCACTGTAATGCTTCACAATATCATTCTAATTATACCTAAAGAACAGGAAGTAACAAGTACACTAGATGCCCTAACAAGAAATATGCATAGCAGGAAATAATAGACCCTACAAAGGTTCAGCCTACCCATGCTGAAATGTGTAAGACTTCACATTAGAGATATTAATCAGAGATATTATTAGATAGATATTAATTAGAAGTGCTAAGAATTTCTCCTCAAGGTAAAGGAAAACTTTACTGAATGTTGCCTTTTCTATCACTGAGAATGCGGCAGAATTATGGTACTCCTCTTTAGTATTTGGAGACAACATGTACTATATCAGAAAGCTACCAAAATTAATTTTAAGTGTCAATTTGACTGAATCACAGGGTGCCCTGATATTTGGTTAAACAGTATTTCTGTGTATATATGTATATTCAGGGCTATCAAGTAGTTATTATAATGTACTTCATTTTACAGATGAAGAAATGGAAACTTATGATTTCAAACTAAGCGTAAACATTCTGGCTCCAGAATTGTACTCATAAATCATTACACTGTGCTACTTCTGTGTGTATACTTAATATTATCATATTTTGGTGTACAAGCAATATATATTTCTTATGCATGTGTATGTGCATGAGAACAATTCCATAAGAATATATACGCTAAATTGTTATAATGATTTCCTATCAAATGGGATTATTTCAATAATCATTCCTGGGAAGAGATTTTTTTTTTAGAATAAAATATACATTCTATTATATTTAATTTTAATAAAATACTCCAAAAAAAAAGCTACAGTGAAAATTATAACACCAGCCTGGGAACCACAGTAAGACTCAGTCTCTAAAAAATATTTTAAAAATTAGCCATGCATGGTGGCATGTGACTGTAGTTCCAGACACTCAGGAAGTTGAGGTAGGAGGATGACTTGAACCCAGGAGTTTGAGGCTATAGTGAGCTATGATTGCACCACTGCTATTCAGCCTGCAATCTCTTATACATAAATGAATACATACACCCACACACAAATATAAAATAATTTTTCAAATCAGCAAATGTAAAAGTATAATCAATAATTCAAGAGAAAACAATTATGTAAGAAAGGTTATATAACAAACACAGAGCATTAAGTGAATTAGTTATAAATAATATTTAACTACTAATAACGGCATACATAGTGAAAAGTGATATTATAAAAATAAATCTATAAGTATATTGGATCTATGGGTGAGAAGAGTGTGTGTTTATGTGTATGCAAGAAGGGAGATAGAAACTTGTAAGAGGTTTAAATATTCATGTTTCATCATTGGTAGTGAGGAAAAAATCTTACATGGAAATATCAAAAAGTAGAAAAATAATCTCATTAAACTGTGAAAAAATCTATAGTCTTAAAATCCAAAAGTTTGTTGGTAGCTACAATCTGTATGATTAAGGTTATTAAGGATGTGTAATAGTACTAGCAGTTGTTCTATTTGCCTATAGAATATACATAAGACATGGATTTCTTCTCACAAGGGGATATATGGCTATACCTACTACTGAGTGGTTCATTTTCAATATCTGATATCAAACATAAGCCCAGATATGACATCATTTCTTAGGTGGATCAGCCAGATATTCATAACAAGTTGATTACATTAGATCAATTCCATCATGGAAAGGGATAGCAATTTTCTTCATAGTAATGGCCACTTACTTTGAATATTAAAATGTCTTTCCTATTCATAAATCCTCCAACAAAACCATCATATTTAATGTCTTATTCTTCATCGTCATGTGGAAAACTTTCCATAGCATTACTTCCCATTAAAGAATTCATTTTATAGCAAAGTATGGAAACGACCTCATGCTTATGAACATTTCTTGTTTTACCATATTTCCTTCACACTGAAACAACTGCCCTGATTAAACAACTGAAGGGCCTTTAACAACTGAAGATGCCCTTAAGCCATCAGCTAGAAACACCTTGTGTGGCTGAAGTACATCCTCCTAACAGGGTATATGTAGATATTCTCTAAATCATAGACCAATATACAGTCATGTGTTTTCTTTTTCATTCTTTTTTTTTTTTTTTTTTTTTTTTTTTTGAGACACAGTATTGTTCTGTTGCCCAGGCTGGAGTGCAATGACTCGATCTTGGCTTACTGCAACCTCCGCCTCCCAGATTCAAGCGATTCTCCTGCCTCAGTCTCCTGAATAGCTGGAACTACAGGCACGCCCCACCATGCCCAGCTAATTTTTGTACTTTTAGCAGAGATGGGGTTTCACCATGTTTGTCAGGCTGGTCTCGAACCCCCGACCTCAAATGATTCATCAACCTCGGCCTCCCAGAGTGCTGGGATTATAGGCGTGAGCTACCGTGCCCGGCCCAGTCATGAGTTTTCCATATTTAGAATTCCTAAGTCTGGAATTAAGGGGTGGAGTTATAGGTATATCAGATAAGTCTTTCTGTTATTATTACTCAGGATAATTTATTAGTGGAATGTTGTTTTCAGTCACCCCAATTTTGGGCCTGGTTGGTCTAGAGACCTGGTTCTCAATGTGTCACCAGGAGACATAGCATCTGTTCCATTAAAATGACAGTTAGGACTATTGTCTGTCTACATCAGCTGCTTATGTCAGTGAACTAACAGACAAACAATGGGGTTACTGTACTGATTAGGGCTATTTATCTTAATAATCAAGGTAAAATTGGATTGCTGTTACATAATGAAGATAAGGAACAGGATATCTGTAATGCATGGACTCTCCTAGGCAACCTTTCAGTTTTGCCATGTACTTTGATAAAATTCAATGTAAAACTAAAGAAAAATACAATATGGGTAGGAGAGCTTAGGACCTGATCATTTAAAAAAAAAAAAAAAAAGTAATTACACAAGACAGTAAATTACCACTTTTCTAAATTCTTGCTGAGAAAATAAAGGGACTATGGAAGGGGTTGTGGAAGTTATAAATATACTAGCTATGCCCATGTAACCCATGGCCAAAACAGACTTTAATAAAGTATTTATTTCTTATCTTGGTATAAATATGTGTTTATATGTCAACCAATTATTTTCTCCTTCACCATTCCAATATAATCTAATATAACATAACAGTGCTCTAACTTATATTTCAGTATTTAAGTTACAGAATATCAAATAATGTTTATGACCCAGTCAGAAGAATAATGGCCATCATTCAAAGACAAATGGATAGGTTGATGCATAAGATAGAGGTGATATATAACATATATTTTAGAGAAAGTCTTAAAATATTTTAAGTTATATGAAAGTTGTGTTATGTTAAGTGAAAGCCTGGTTTTGCTTCTGACTTTTTTAAAAAGGTAAACACATTTAAAAGAAGTATACATGGATACTAAGTTGGCAAAGGATACATTTTGGTGATTTTCTAGTGTCAACATAGAAATGCGGAAGTAAGTTTCTTAGAGTTTCCTTTCTGCCAGTTTACAGGCTGAATTTCCTTTCTGCATGATTACAGGTTAGTTTGCATATGTAAGATAGAGGTAACATGTTATATACATTTTAGAAACAGAGTTATTATATTTTAAGTTGCATGAAAGATAGTTACATCATGTTAAGTGAAAGCATGGTTTTGCTTCTGACTTATTAAAATTAACAATCTTAAATGGGTGAGCCTAATGAAACTTCAAAATGTGTGAAACAGACACCGACAGAGTAAAGGGAACAATAATCAGATCTCCTTTTTCAAGTGTCTGTGGAACATTAATCAAGATAGATCAAATACTGAACCATAAAATAATTCTCAATAAATACAAAATGATAAAAAAAATTGAATAAATTTAGAAGAATATACATAGACTAAGTTGACAAAGGATACATTTTGGTGATTTTGTAGTGTCAACTTAGCAATGTGGAAAGAAGTTTCTCAGAATGTTCTTTCTGCAAAATTGCAGGCTGAATTTCCTTTCTGTATGATTACAGGCTAGGGTTGGGGGCAAGTGGTATGTAAGTGCTGTTTTGAAAGGTGGAACTGAAGCAGCAGTCATTTTACTCTCAGAGTTTGTGTACACCATCAGGTGCACTTGCAGATGACTCAGGGCACTGATATGCTGGCATGTCTTGTTGGTTTGGGGCAACAGTCAGACCTACAGCTCTTCTAGCTCCCTTAGATTTTCTCATTAAGCTTCTTCAAGTTCACATTCAGGTAAATGTGTAACTCTATGGTGAAAGGTGCCAGTTTCTTCTGGAGGTAACATGCACTAATGATGTTGGAGTTGTTGAATGTTAAATGTAGATTTTATTTTGTCCTATATGTTTCAGTTTGTTCTTGTGGGATCCAATTTGTCCTCAGAGGTTTCAGTTTGTAGACACTCTCTTTTGATTCATGCCTGTCTTTGCTTCCCAACTGCTGCCCCTGGGGACCTAGCATTTTTACTCACCACCAGAGTCAGAAAATAATTATGTATACATTGCTTAGCCGACTCCACAATTCAGTCAGATCTAAATCTAAAGAATCTGTCAGGGTGCTACCACCCAGATCCAAACCATCACTTCTTACTTGAATTGTTGTAGTCTCCTAACTTTTGTCCCTGCTTCTATTGTTTTCTCTTTTAATGTTTATTAATAAAATAATGTATGTGATGCAGTTAAAATGAAAATCAGAATATATCACTTCTCTATTAAAAGTGTTGCAATAGAATCTCATTTTACTAATGTATGTTTCCTTTAACAATATTTAAGTTTCTTTGAGATAAAATTTAAAAAATATATATATTATCTTATTATTTGCCCCATAACGTATTCTCTCTGTTCACTTTGGATGCATTAATTTTCTTACAGTTTATCATGCACGTTCCCAATTGTACCATACCATCTTTGCTCAAACGTTATCTTTTCAGTGAGGACTACTCAGACCACTTAATATCACAACCTGTCTTTATCTTGTTCAATGATCAATACATAAAATCAATTTTCTCCATATTTTTATTAACCTTTAATATTGTTACAGCTTGAGTATCCCTTATTCAAAGTGCTTGGAACCAGAGGATTTTGGCCTATTTGCACAACATAATGAGATATCTCCGTCTTGAAACCCAAGTCTAAACATGAAATTTATGTTTTTCATAAACCTTATACACATAGGCTGATGGTAATTTTATGCAACATTTTAAATAAATTTGTTCATGAAACAAAGTTTTAACTGTATATTGACTACAACTTGCCACATGAGATTTGGTATGGAACCTTCCACCAATAATGTCATGTTTGCATTCTAAAAGTTCTGAATTTTGGAGCACTTTAGATTTCAGATTTTTAGATTTGAAATCCTCAATCTGTATAATGTAACAAATGTCAGTAATTTCATAAATATTTAATATTGTTTCTTCATTTATATCTTTATTGTATGTCATCTATGTAAAGAAACATCTTTTAGTGGGGAATATAACTGATTAAACTGAGAAAAAGTCTCAGTGAATTGTTACATTATTTATTTTGGGCTCTGTATTAATTCCTAGGGCTTCCATAACAAAGGATCACAAACTGGGTATCTTAAAGTAAAATTTTTTTGTCTAACAGTTGTGGATGCTAGACGTCCAAAATTGTGGTTTTAGAAGAATGATGTTCCCTCTGAAAACTGAAGGGCAACGGTTTTTTCACTCTTCCTAGCTTCTGTTGATTTTCTGGTAATATTTACTGTTTCTTGGGTTATAGATGCATCCTTCAAATCCTTGACATGACATTCTCCCTGTGTTCTCTCACATTGTCTTCTTTCTGTGGATGTCTGTTTCTATGTTTAAATTTCCCCCTTTTATAAAGACACAAGTTATATTGGACTAAGGCACATCTTAATGACCTTATTTTAACTTGAATGCCTCGATAAAGAACTATTTCCGAATAAGGTCACAATCTTAAATACTGGGGAGTTACATATTTAACATATTATCTTGGGGTACACAATGCAACTCATAATAGTGTCCATGTTAACTGATCATGTTTACCACCAAAAGTATATACAAAATGTGTTCTTAAAAAGAGGGAGTAAGAAAGAAAAAATGTGTTCTACTTTAGAAGAAATAACACCTACTGGAATGCATCAACCAGATCCTTCTTCAAGCCATATTGCTTCAGCTACTGAGTGTTACCTGCAGGTAGCTAGCACTTTGCTCTCAGCCTTCTTGCAGAATTGCTTTAGGTAAAGGGAGTTGTCTCATCTAAGATCACACTCCCTTGAAAGAACAGCTCAAAACTAGTGACTAATTTTGATACAAGGGTTTAAATGTCCAATCCTTTTGTTAAAACTCAGAATAAGTCAAATTTACAGAACTTCCTATGGGGCTATGTGAGACCTTCACTGAAACTGCATTGTAGCCCAAGTTCTCTATTGGCCTAATACAGCTTTATAACCTCCCCTTCAGTAAGCAAAGATCCCAAGAGCACTTCTTATATTTTCTACATGTTGCTAATCTCCATCTTAGGTGCTACTTCAAAGGGATTTTTAGAATCTACTTACTGAGGAATTCAACATATGGCATCTATTATCAGCATTGGTGTGAGAAAGCAGACACTAACATAAGTTTTTGGATCAACTGCTATTTAGCTGGAAATGAAGTCACAATCACTAGTACAAGGTAAAGCAAAGGAAGCTCCTGGCAATAGGTAATGGTGCAATTTTAACATTTTCTCTGGTGGTACACTGGAGTGGTATGCCAGTAGAAGGAAGTTAACTAGTAGGTACAAAATATAAAGTCTTTTTTTTTTTTTTTTTTTTTTTTAGAATAAGAGATAATTAGTAACTATGAGGAATTTGTAATTGAGCTGATGCTCCTAATCATAATTTACACTTTAATAAGTAAAAGAATGAGACTGATTAATTAACAAGTAACTCCTTACATAAAAGTCAGAGGCCTTCTTGTTTAGTATAAAAAAAGACTCAAATTCTGAGGCCAGAAGGAAGAAAAAGCTGAGGACTTGTAAGTTATTAGAGTAGCAGAGTTTCAAAGAAAGTTACTCTATCAAATTATGTAGATCAGCTATCTCAATATCAAGTCCCTAGCTGGGCAAGAATGGATTTGTGATACACGGATGGAGATAATTGGGCTGATGTGCCCCATAATCATGCATTTCCAGGTTTTCCTCAACTCTCTGAGCCTGCAGTAGGGTCTCATGTCTCTCCATTACGAGCTGGTACCTCTCAATTTCTGTCAACCCATAGTTATCAGAAGCCAAGAAACAAAATCAACATAATGAGGGACAAGGTTGAAGTGAGGGACAGGCCAAAAGAGCAGATGAAAATGTTTAATGGATTATGTCTTCCCTAAGGGCAAAATAGATGGACAGTCACCCAAGGTATTAGTCCATTTATATAATCAAATATAGACAATCAGAAGATTGAAGGCACTAGCTTTAAAAAATGTCATAATTCCTTGCTATTTTCCAAGTTTGTTAGAATTCATACTTAGAACACACTGAATAAAGAAGAGTCTAGGTCTCCAGGAGGAAAAACTGCAATACCATGTCTTCTGTACATGGCAATGATTATTCTTCAAAAAGACCTAAAGTATGTATTCAGTTAAATGTATGAGAGAGGAAAGGGTCATGTATACTGAGGACTATTAGACACAAATTTCAAGTTGACACTGATATGCAGGACACCGGAATCTCATGGTGAGTCCCTATTGTAGTGGGATATATGGGATATACAGATACATGAACTGATATGGTTTGGTTCTGTGACCTCACCCAAATCTCATGTTGAACTATAATTCTCAGTGTTGGGAGAGGGACCTGGTTGGAGGTGATTGGATCATGGGGGTAGATTTCCCTCTCCCACTGCTGTTCTCATGATGGTGAGTGAGTTCTCACAATATCTGATGATTTGAAAGTGTGTGGCACTTCCTCATTCATTCTCTCTCTCTCTAGTCACCATATGAAGAAGGCCCTTGCTTCCCCTTCACCTTCTGTCATGATTGTAAGTTGCTTGAGACCTTCCAGTCATCCTTCCTACTAAACCTGTGGAACTGAGTCAATTAAACTTCTTTTCTTTATAAGTTACTCAGTCTCGGGAAGTTCTTTATAGCAGTGTGAAAACAGAATAATATAGAAAATTGGTACCAGAAAAGTGAGGTACTACTACAAAGATATCTGAAAATGTGGAAGCAACTTTGAAACTGAGTAACAGGCAGAGGTTGGAATAGTTTGGAAGGCTCACAAGATGACAGGAAACTGAGGGAAATTTTGGAACTTCCTAGAATTTGTTGAAGGATTTTGACCAAAATGCCGACAGTGATATGGCCAATGAAGTCAAGCTGAAGTGGTCTCAGATGGAGATGAGGAACGTATTGGGAGATGGAGCAAAGGCGACTCCAGCTATGTGTTAGTAAAGAGACTAGCAGCAATGTGTCCTTGCTCTAGGAAGCTGTGGAATTTTGAACTTGAGAGAGATGATTTAGGGTATCTGACAGAAGAAATTTCTAAGCAGTAAAGCATTCAAGATTTGACCTGACTGTTTCTAACAGCATATATGCATGAACAAAGAGATGGTCTGAAGCTGGAACTTATTTTAATAGGGAAGCAGAACATAAATTCTTGGAAAATTTGCAGCCAGACCATGCAGTAGAAAATAAACCCATTTTCTGGGGAGAAACTCAAGGCTGAAGATATTTGCATAAGTAAAGAAGAGCAGAATGGTAATATACAAGACAATGGGGAAAATGCCTCCAGGATATTTCAAAGACCTTTGTGGCAGCCCCTCCCATTATAGGCCTGGAGGCTTATGAGGAAAAAAAAAATGGTTTCGTGGGCCAGGCCCTGGGCCCCACTGCTCTGTGAAGCCTTGGGACATGGTGCTCTGCATCCCAGCTGCTCCAGCTCAAGTCATGGCTAAAAGAGGCTCAAGTGAAGCTCAAGCTATTGTTTTAGTGGGTGCAAGCCATAAGCCTTGGTGATTTCCAAGTGGTGTTGGGCCTGCTTATGCACAGAAGGCAACAGTTTGGGAGCCTACACCTGGATTTCAGAGGATGTATGGAAACATCTGGATGCCCAGGCAGAAGCCTACTGCAGGGGTAGAGTCCTCATGAAGAACTTCTACTAGGGCAGTGTGGAGGGAAAATGTGGAATTGGATACCCCACACAGAGTCCCCATGGGGAACTGCCTACTGGGGCTGTGAGAAGAGCACTACCATCCTCCAGACCCTGGAATGGTAGATTATCTGGCAGCTTGCACCGTGCACCTGGAAAAACCACAGACATTCAATGCCAGCCCTTGAAAGCAGCTATGAATGTTGTATCTCACAGAGCCACAAGGGAAGGGCTGCCCAAGGCCTTCAGAGCCCATCTAGTCTCAAACGGGTAATTTTTTAGGCACATTATGTAATTGGAAGAATCCTCTAATTGTTCTTTGCCTTTGAGAATAAGAACTATCATTGTGAAGCCTAAGTGTAAAACTCTAAAACTGCCACCTCCTATGAGGAATATATTTTCATGTTTCTGCATTGGCAGGACCTTATGATAAAATAAATTTGAAACGTTATAGAGAATGCGCAAGTTCCCCCAGAATTATTTGCTCTTCACATCTAAGGGTGTTATACCTATGGCCATGTTCTTATATTTTAAACCTAATTAAATCTTTAATCATTTATTTATACTCCCAAAGGGCTTTACAAATTAGTGACTTTCTCTTTCTCTTCCAAAACAGAATTTGTTTACACTTTAAAAATAAGTTTTTTCTTCCTAGCTCAAGAGCAGTGTGGCAGGAGATGGGGAACTATAAAGGAGTTCCTGTATAAGCTCTGATGCATATCATTTCAAGGTCTCTCTCCTACAAATGTGCAGGTTATATCCATCTTCATTATATCACCCCAGATTAATCACAGGGAATCAGTGCTGTTGTTTCTATAATAATAAGCCTGACCTGTAATTCAAAACCTCATGCTTTTAGAACAAAATAAATACATGTAGATGTTAAAAATGTACCAGTCCTTAGCCTACAAAGTAAATAAAAAACAATATTGAGTCTCGGGGGAAATGGTAAAAATTAGTACAACTGTTAAAGACCTAAAGGATCTATGGTTCCATCATATCTCCATTTAATTTACCCATCTGGTTAAAAAAACAAACAAACAAACAAACAAAAAAAACACAGATGGAACTTGAATGATGACAGTGGATCAGTGGATAACTGCAAACTCAACCAGGTAATAGCCCCAACTGCAGCTGCTCTGCCAGATGTAATATATTTGCTAGAGAAAATTATCACGGCCTCTGGTACATGGTATGCAGTCATTTCTCTGGCAAATTGGTTCTTTTCCATTTTTATCAGAAAAGCAGATCTGAAACAGTTTGTATTTACTTGGAACAGACCTCAGTATTCATTTGCAATCTTGCCCAGAGCTATGTTGTTTCTTCCACCTTCTATCTTAACATCATCCAAAAAGACCTGGCCCAGCTGGACATCCTACAAATATTATATTTTTTCACTGATGAATGAGAATCTAAATCATAATACCAGTTTAGCCACGGATATTGGCATAGCTGCTTTTTGAGTTTGACATGAATCTAGATGATCATATGAAGGGAGATAATAAGACATGATGCATACTAGTCACTGTTCGCAGCTCAGCTGCAATACTAAGGGAAGCAATTTGTCCCACTAGCTTTCCTATCTTATGTTTCCCTTAGGAAAATAAATGTGCCCAAATTCTAGAGGAGCTACTCTAAAAACTTATGTGAATACATAGTTCGGTGTAGCAAAAAGGGTAAACGGTAGTGGATTGTGTGATACAGAACCCAGACTCCCATTCAAGAATAAGATACTTTCGGTCAAAAGCAGTGGCTCATGCCTGTAATCCCAGCACTTTGGGAGGCCGAGGCAGGCACATCACAAGGTCAGGAGTTCAAGACCAGCCTGGCTAATATGGTGAAACCCCATTTCGACTAAAAATACAAAAATCAGCCAGGTGTGGTGATGTGCACCTGTAGTCCCAGCTACTTGGGAGGCTGAGGCAGGAGAATCACTTGAACCTTGAACCTGAGAGGCAGAGGTTGCAGTGAGCCGAGATTGAGCCATTGCACTCCAACCTGGGCAACAGAGTGAGACTCTGTCTCAAAACAAAAACAAAAACAAAGCAACAAGACACTTTCAACTTCCTTCAGTTTCCTGGAGCACTTCTAACAGACTACATTGGATTGTTAGCCTTTGGATTTGCATTACCTAATGAAAATAGCTTTGCTTAAGATTTCCTTAACTTCACGGAGGCAGCCCACAACCAATGGCTGCTTTAGCTAGGGGCAAAAAGGCTCAGCTCCTTTACCCCAATTCAAGACTACTCTGAATAAGCCATCTCATTTTTAAAACCACCTTTGCAAAATTATGACAGTAAGAGAAATCTAACATAGGTGACTCCGTGCTGCTTCTAATGGCAAAATCTCCCTGTTAATTCCTGTGAATATGCAACGCTAACTTCAGGAGAAATTTAGGTTATAATTGAACATTCAAGCAAGGATAAGAATAGCCTTTCCCAAAATTACCCGCTATTTGTCTGGGAAAAAAATCACTTTTATAAAACAAATGAAAGGCCACAAAATTAGGATTATGGGAGGGGTCTAAACTCTGCTAAATTGAAGCCACAGGTAAACAATCACCAGGCATTGTAGGAAGAGGTCCTAAGATTTGTAACCTTCCCAGTTGATCCTACAGATAACATCACTATTGTAAAAACCTAAAATTGGAGTTTGAGGTATTTTTAAATCCTGCGTTCTGATAAGGGCAATTGTCACCACCTGAACTGGTAATCCATTCCAAGAAACTGGTTCAACTGGTCTTGTGATCCTATCCAGAACCAACTCAGCACAAGAAGACAGCTTTGACCCCCTTTAATTTCATCGCCAACCAATCAGCATACTCATTCTCTAGCCCCATGCCCACCAAATCATCCTTTGAAAACTGTAGTCTCTGAAATTTCAAAGAGACTAATTTGAATAATAAATTATCATCTTCTACTTGGCTAGCCCTGTGATACTTGAACTTTTTCTCTACTGTAATACCACTGTATCAGTAAATTAATTTTATATGTGCACTGGGCAAGAAGAACCCATTGGGCAATTACAGGTTTAGCAGTCTCATTGAAACTGGCTGAGGTTTTTGTTGAGACTGTGTCGCACCTAACTTTTCCCATTGCCTAATCCTGCTTTCTCCTTATTTTGAGAACCCCCACATAAACTGTGATCAGAGCAGCTAGCAACTGTGCCATAACAGGAAATGAAGGGAAGCTGGAGATGGGTGTTTCCAGTCTGCCATTCGTGGGATAATTTTTTACTGGCATATGGTCTAACCCCTAGTTGTCCAACCCATAACAAAAAAGGGTTTTTCTTATTTGAAAATCTTATAGATAAGATCCTCATGTGAAGAGAATCACTCACAGTTTCCCTTGTGGCTCTTGCCTGACCTGTGTCCAGTTTATGCCTGCATAACCATTGCTGTGATGCTGGGAGCTCAACTTTGTGTTCTTTCCAAGTCCCAGGGAAAACCTAGCCTGGAGCAATCCCAAGTTCTTCAGATGGAAGGCACAAATTCAATACACCACCACAATAGAAAACAAGTACTAAGATTATTACAGATCCTGAGCTAAAAGGGCATAAAGGCCTGGGAAGGCAATCTTTTGTCTTCAGGTCTCACTAGGCAGAAATAAAAAGCCAGGCAGAGAGAGAAATGTGAATGACAACTGGGAGTATTCATAAGGGAATAGAATAAGAGTCATTTTAAGTTCATGGACTATAAGGTCCAGCCCTACAGGGTCTGTAGGTTTTTTCTCCTCATATGCGGAGATGAGAGATTGTAGAAATAAAGACACAGGACAAAGAGATAGAAAAAAATGGCTGGATCCTGGGGACCGTTACCACCTAGATGTGGAGACTGGTAGTGGCCCCGAATACCTGACTGTGCTGTTATTTATTGGATACAAGGCAAAAGAGGCAGGGTAAGGAGTTTGAGTCATCTGCAATGATTGATAAGGTCATGTGAGTCACGTGTCCACCAAACAGGTGGCCCTTCCCTGTTTGGCAGCTGAGGCAGAGAGACAGAGAGGACGGTTTACGCCATTATTTCTTCTATGCATTTCAAAGACTTTTAGTACTTTCACTAATTCTGCTACTGCTATCTAGAAGGCAGAGCCAGGTGTACAGGGTGGAACATTAAAGTGAAACAGGAGTGTGACTGCTAAAGCACAGCATCACAGGGAGACATTTAGGCTTCCAGATGGCTGTGGTTGGGCCTGACTGATGTCAGGCCTTCCACAAGAGGTGATGGAGCAGAGTCTTCTCTAACTCCCCTGGGGAAAGGGAGACTCCCTTTCCTGGGTCTGCTAAGTAACGGGTGCATTCCCTAGGCACTGACACTACTGCTAGACCAAGGTCCGCTAGGTAACTGCCGCCTTCCCAGACCCTGCCATTACCGCTAGACCAGGGAGCCCTCTAGTGGTCGTGTCTAGGAGTAACAGAGGGCTCACGCACGTCTTCTGGTCACTTCTCACCATGTCCCTTCAGCTCCTATCTCTGTATGGCCTGGTTTTTCCTAAGTTATAGTTGTAGAACAAAGATTATTATAATATTGGAATAAAGAGTAATGCTACAAACTAATGATTAATGATATTCATATATAATGTATTTCTAGTATAACTATTCTTATTCTATATATTTTCTTTATTATACTGGAACAGCTTGTGCCCTGGGTCTCTTGCCTTGGCACCTGGGTGGCTTGCCACCCACAATGGACAAATACCTGAATGATCTGTTTAGAGGAAGCAGAAGCAGACGGGAAAGTGGGAAGCCCAGTCAGGGTGGTGGAAGAGATGCCTTTAAGTTCCTACCTCTGGCTTGAGCCATTTGGGTGTGGTGTAGAATTGGAGATTGTGTCAAGTATGACTGAGCTCTGCTTCTGGTATGAGAAAGTTAAACTTACATTCAAAATGGATCCCAAGTCAACATAAAATTGTAAGAATTTACTACATTTCATTTCGCTTCCACAGATTTTCATAGAACATTAGGGAATTTTAACAGAATATTAGGGAATATTCCAAGAATATTCCCTAATAGACTTCCACATGCTGTTTTCCATCTCACAGTTTGCTACCTGAATAACCCAGCATGTATTAATAGGTGAGGCTAGTTAAGGGAGGCAATAGACACTCTTACTTCTGAGATAACTGTCTAATTGAAAACCTTAGCACAATAAGATGATATCATGTATGTTTTCATAATTAACATTATTAGCAGATGCTGAGAATGATAGCATGATTTTTAATATATTTCTCTTCATGCCACATTTAGCTGAACATGAATTTTAACATACTCTTGCTTGAAACATTCTGATGATATGTAATATCAGCCAAGTGTGCATGTACTATAATTCCATGTAACCTGTCAACAAAACCAGCAATGTGTCAAGCTGAAGATATTTAACAATAAAATTCAGTCAAATTATTCATTGTTTTGTGAGAAACATAATTTTTTTACTAAATGTTATTAGAGTTTTATGGTCTTTAAAGACAAAAATAACAATAAATATTCTGTTGAAGTTGTCTGATAGATCTTGATTTAAAATTTATGTTTCTTAAAATTAATCACTGTTGTCATAAAATTATTTATCAGTTGAAGAAAGAAAGAGCCTGGCATTTTCTCCTTGAGGCATTTTCTTTATGTAAAGACAATTGTAAATAAATACTTTTTCAGCTGATATTTAAAACAACATATAGTGTCAAATGTATATCAAAAAATTACAAGTAATTTTCATAAATTTAATCTTATAAATAATACAAACATACTTTGTATGCCTGAAAAATGTGATTCTTACAGTGCAATGAACTAGACCATTAATGATTTCAATTAAAAATAACATAGTCTGTCCTGAAAACCTTTGCATTAATATAGTACCAACAAAGCATTTTTATCAAAGTCAAAATTATAATGATAATTTAAAAATTTTCACATATATTTGGTTGGGCTTTATATTGAGTTTACATTTTTTTTATACAATAGCACTATATTTTCAGATATAAAAGTACACCAGTGAAAGATATAAATTATTTTCCATGTACTTTAATTCTGAGAGGTAACATATATTAAAGTTGGGCATGTAAACAAATTGAATGTGTTATGTGATTTTTTGACAGCATAATCTACATTGTAAATCTTGGTCTTTGGTAATTAACTGCATTTGAATGTTATGTAATTTTATAACTGTGCAAATTATTTAATGATTTACTCAAAGTATCTTTTAAAAAAAAAATAGGCAATAAGGTACGCTTCTTTGGTATCTGCTGTGAAACAGTTATCTTTACTCACTCCAGAATTCCTAGCAATACAAAATTAAAGGAATCAAAAAGGCATTTACCCAGAAAGATAGAGAATGGGAAAAGAGATAATAGACTAGTCAGGTAGTCAAACCCTTAGAATATTAAAAGTGAGTTGTAGCAAATACATTTGATGGCCCATGTTAAAGTCCTCTGGCACACAACTAATTTCAGTTTCAGCTGTGGCAGTCAGTTTCTTGAGATCAGATTCACCTCATGGTACTAGTCACTTGTTTCAGGTTTGCATGAACCATGAGCTCTGCTTTTTGACTCAGAATCAAATACATTGCAGCACAAGTGTAACCTAATGCTACGGTCCCAGAAAATGCAGTGAGCACCCCAAGAGAGCAACTTTCAAAATCAGATGGAAGTAATAAATAATCCAGGATTTTCATAAGAAACCAATGGTTCTGGGTTGCCTTTGGTACAGATTCTAGGGTTAATAATGAATCAGCAGCAGTCATGGTTACATTGTCTGCAGCAGTGACCTCAATAATGAACCTTTAGTTAGGTTTTTCCTCTTTTCTCCCAATCTACCTGTTCCTTAAATCCTGCTTTGTGAAATTATACTACAAATTAATTAGCCACAGCTGAGTCTTTTTCTCATTCCTGTTTCCAGAAAAAATAAATAAATAAAAAAATAAAAAAATTTAAAAAAAAAAAGAAAGGAAAGAAAAACAGTCAAATGCTTTACAAAATACATGCAGAAAGTAGCCTCTTGAGATTCTGGAAGTGGATAGCTTGCTAGTCGCATTTCTGGTGTAAGTTAGGAGAGTGATGACACCTGGAGGGCTGTAGTATCAATAGTAGAAAGACTCTGATGTATGGTGGATTGTGACTAATTAGAAGTAAAAGTAAAACGTTGAGTGTTCATAGCTCTAACACATGGAACATATAGTTCACGTATATAGTTTAAGGATACTTTAGACTTGAATATAGCTTTTATAATAACTGTAAAAGTAATGAAGAAATGTGATGATCTGGACCTCTTATTATTATTATTAATTTTTAAATTAACTTCATGGGTACAATAAAAGCCAGAAGGTCCCTGGCAAAACATTTAAAGAGCCCTCCACTACCCACACCCTGCTCCTGCAGCAGTAGGAAAGACTGCATCAAAGGTCAGTTTGAGGACTTTATAGCAGATCTGTAAAGTATAGTAAAACTGCAAAAGAAACTGTGCACTTTTGACCAGTCTCCTTTGATAAATTTGGGGTCCTTGTAGAGAAATGGAAATGATCAAAGTCTTCATTCATGATATTTTCAATTCACCACATTTGGGATATTTTCAGCAATCATGTCATCAATTGCTTGTCTGGACCAACGACTGATCACCCACTGACAGACTCAGTGCATTAATATTGTATTATGAGGACCTTTGGATATTAGACCTTTTGCTGTGTACCAACAGTCACAGTCTTGGTTATATTTTCACAATCCACAACATAAAAATGAACAAAATATATGACACAATTTTTTCTGACTTTGAATAACAGATAGTGCTGGAAAGTGGTCGCTGACAGAAGTGTTTCATGGGCAGACTCCTACTAATCCCCTGTTTTTCTTTCTTGGGGAACTTTGTATACTGGAATGCAAGGAGGTGTAGCCCAAGCTGATCATAGCACTCTAGATGAGCTGAGAGGCATACACTGGAATGTTAAACTTTAATACTGCCACAGTTTGTGAGGAAATTTACCAGAGAAGTTGGAGCTGCTAAGAAGAGCAAAGAATGGCTCCTGTGTGGCTTAAAAGCTAGAAAGAGCTAGCCAACTCTTGATGGCAGACTGCTAATGTTCTGGAAGACCATTTATGATAGGAAATAACATTGTCATTTAAGGAAAATTACAGTTTTTAGAAGTCTTCTCTGACATTTCACATACCTACCACATGCACAATACACATAGCCCTCTCACAAGACCTTTTTCCCTAGAAGCCTCATTCCCTCATGGTATCAGTCCTATGCTTGAAGTTCAGAATATCATCATCTAAATCAGGTTCTATGAGATAATCAGGGTCCTCAGAGGAATATTCTCTCCTTCAGCAGGATACAGAGCTAAAACAATGACTCCATTCCAGACAATGGGCAAGTAGTCGTGATTTTGTATTACACTAGTGGCCTCATCATCAATTCTCTAGTTCCTTAAATTTTATAAATTGAGAAGATGTTGATGACCACTTATTTCATAACACTATACTTTTGAAAGATTTGCCTAGGTCTCTGAGGTTAAGCACCCTATGCTATCAATCTCACCTTGCCATTTATTAAAATAAATTTGTCCATCTTTATTTCACAATTAAGGTCCAATACTCTGTTTTGATATTTGATCATTTACATTGATAATAGGGAATATAATTCTGTAACATCTCTTATTATCCATTCTGTCCTAACACATTTCTAATTATTTTGGGGAAGTGAGTGTCTTCTGGGTCCTCCCATGGACCATAGTCACCAGGTAGATTTTCTGATCTTGCATAACATATCCATTCTCTTATTCTCATTTTCTTGAGCCCTTTGATCCTTATTCCCATGTTGGACCATGGTTGTTCCGCCAGTTTTAATTCAATTTGTGTAAGCTATCACACTTTTTTAAGTTTCCAAAATTCCACTTGGCAGTGCATTAATATTGTATTATGAGGACCTTGCCAGGATGTTAAATTTTCTCTCAGATGAGTATGTTCCCGTATGGATAAGCTATCCCCTTTTCAACTTTATAGCCCTTCGCCTTTGATTCTGCACCTTCAGGATTTAATCTCATACATATTGTCCTGTTTCCTGCTGATAAATAATTAATAGGTCTTCAGCTCCTTTGTGGGATAGTAATTGTCCTCACAAAGCACACTCAGCACTTTCCAGAATGGATTAGGTTGTGATTTTACTCTAGTTATGGGTTGGAAGTAAAAAGTATGTGTAGATTCTGAAGGGGATTGATTTTGCTTTGCAAGCCATATCATCTTCAAGAAAGGAGTGGAGGGTGAGGGGAGGATATTTCTAGTCTTTAAGAGGGAACAATGGAAAACTTCCTTAAACTAGAAGGTCTTGGGGAATCTGGAGGTTCAAAGTTCTTTAGTGTGTTGCTCGGATATTCCTGTCTCAAGTGAAAAAGCGTTAGTCTTTCTCAACTAGGTCCCTGACTTGGCACAACAGACTGTCCAGGATTGAGAATTCAACATTTCTCTGGATCTCTGCTAGCCTTATAATTAAGTTTTGGACCTGATCCTCAACTTTTTCTGCCTTCTGACTCCAAAAGATAAGACTCTTTTTGCATGCTATAAAATTGGCCCTCTGACTTTTAGACTGAAGCTTCCTTAAACTGTTAATTAACCACTTTCAACCTGTCATTGTATTTCTCAAATGCATCTGTCTCATTCGGTAAAAGGCATCTAATTCCATTGCTTTGTAACTACTACCCTGAACGATTCAGATATCTAAGATATTGTATCAGAGTATTTTCTTCTACTGGCATTCAATCCCTGTTCACCACCAGTGATGACTGTAACAATATCACAACTCCATCATGCCACACATGTTGGTATTCTTTCTCACACTAGTAATAGTGTTCCCATTGTTATCCAAGGGTTGGGTAACCCAGCTAAAAAATTTCCAATTTGAGTTTGCTTCCTTGAAGCTCTCCAGTTACTGACTTTCTTAAGTAAGTTTCCCAGGAATTAGCCTCTGAAATGGGGAGTTGGATAAAGAAAATGTTTTAAGGAATATTCTTGGACATAGCAGTTATAAGCAGTAGTATGTTGCTAAATCAGTCCTCTAGGGAGAAATAAGCCTTGGTGTGCAGAATCTGCTGAATCTACTGATTTTTATGGTTTAAATACTCCTACCATTGCCTTTATTTTTTCCAATTTGGCAGTGGTTTAACATGACTGCAAAATGCCTAAATATTAAAAATCAGTTTCCACTGGCTCCAGCACACCGTCGCACAAAGATATAGAGTAAACAGCATTGGGAAGAGGGGAATATGAAATATGATTCTGTTAGAATAGATAGATAACTTAGAGAATACCTCAGAGAGCTCTAAACGTGAAATGATTTTTCAGAGATGTCCCAGATTGAGACAAGGGGGCTGGACAAGGAATGGAATGCCTGGACGAGGTATCTCCCTTCAGCTGAAAACTTTTCCTGAGGAGGGTTGAACTGTGAGCTGCCATCAGGGAAATCCTGCCCTGAACTAGGTAATGAGTATTTCCATTCTGTAGTGCTGTCTCAGGACTAGTGCATTCACTACTGTAGCTTAGGAGAAAGCAGAGCATAGAGAGGCAGTGATGCAGTCCTTATGAGGTAACCTGGCAGTGATGTATGGAACCATAGGTGGACTGAAATTTGAGGAAGTGAAGGGACATGGAACAATGCATAATGTTGGTCTGCTAGAGATATTACATTACAGTCACAGGAATAGCTTCTTCTCCTTGGAAAAATAGGAGTGAACCTCTGATTTTTAAATTGTTTACTTGAGTGAGAACATAGTTCATTCCATCTTCCTTGCCCCCCTATAGACATATGCAAGTGAGCTGACAGAACTAAAATTTGACCTGTGACCCCTCCCAAATTAATTTCCAGAATAACTTCCAACACTTTCAAAGACAAATGAGCAAAATTATTTTAAAAGAGAAGCAGCAAATTGAATTAGAGTCAGCAACACTTTCTGTAAAGGGCCATGATAGTTTGAATATTTGTCCCCTCCATATTTCATGTTGAAATGTGACCCCCAGTGTTGAAGTTGGGGCCTAGTGGGAGGTGTTTGTATCACAGGAGAAGATCTCTAAAGAATGACTTGGTGCCCTCCTTATAATAATGACTGTGTTCTCAGTATTAGTTGCTACAAGATCTGTTGGTTAAAAATTCTGCAACCTCCCTTCTTTCTCTTTTGTTCTCAAGATGGCAAATTGGAGGCATTGTTAGCATGCCTCTTCCACATGAAAAATCAAAATAGTGTGTAGAGACTCGTACTGTGAACTTTTTACCAAGAAGCAATGCAGAAACTTAACAGGAAAACTGAAAGAAACCAAAGACCTTTGAAAGACGCAGTGGGCTGCAGCCTACCCTGTGAGCCATGTGGCAAACTACGTTCCCAGAGTGTGAGTGGGGAGAGACTGCCTCCAGGATAGACAATCCCTCTGGGGAATCTGGCAATCGAGGTCACGGGGGAAGGCTTTAATCCTACCCACCGCTTGAGCTGATTTAGTGAGTGGTGAGGAATATATAACAAGCACCACTGGGACAAGTTTTGTATGCACCCCCAAACTCTAGCACAAAAGGAGGAAGCCATTTCTCATCCTACCTCACAGAGGACCTGGCAGAGGTCAATCAGCTTACTCAGGTGGCGGTCATAGGTTGAGGGAAGCGCCCAGCTGAGATTCATGATATAATCTTGAGTGGAGTTGAACTCACTTGGCCATAACTGAGTGAGATGCAAGTGGGGAATGGGCTATAGTAAGTGCAGGAGCTGAGTGCCCTGCTTCATGGACAGACCAGGAGAGGCATGACCTGAAAGCCATGGTTTCTATCTTGATGAGGAAGTGTTAAAGCTTGAAGGAGTTTTGAATTCTGAGTGCAGACTGCCTAGAACCTAGCTAGTAGCTGCTGGTGGAACACTGTGGGTGTGAGACCTGCCTTGCTAAGTGCATGAGAGCTGGGTGGGGCTTACTTCCACTTGCTACTCCTTATTCTCCATGCTGATTCTTCTGTGAAGCAGAGGCAGCTGTGCTCTTCCCTGGAACATTACCCTAGCATTCAGAAAACTGCTCTCCAATCCTCTGGGGTCACTGCCTATACCTGCATAGGGGAGCCAGAATACAGATTTTCCTGATCCAGCTGCCATCTAGAGTGGCCCCTTGTATTAGTCCCTTCTCACATTGCTGTGGAAAAATACCCTAGACTGGTTATAAAGGAAAAAATAATAATTTATTCACAGGGCCGTGGAGGCCTCAGGAAACTTACAATCGTGGCGGAAGGGGCAGCAAGCATGTCCTTCTCCACATGATGGCAGGAAGGAGAAGTGTTGAACAAAAGGGAAAAAAGCCCTTTAGAAAATCATTAAATTTAAAAAGAATTCACTCACTATCATGAGAACAGCAGCATGGGGGTAACTGCCCCTATGATTCAATTACCTTACACTTGGTTCCTCCCATGATACATTAGGATTATGGGGACTACAATTTAAGATGAGATTTGGGTGGACACACAGCCAAACCATATCTCCTCTCCACTGGCCTTGATAGTTTAACACAAAGGACAAACTTTTGGAAGCTCTATGGCTCAAACATTGCCCAAAACACCAGAATACCTTCCCTGGGTAACATAAGAGAAGCACAAATCCCACTGCTACCACTGCAGCTGGTGCTATTTTGCAGATGCCGCCTCCCAGCTAGAGGCCAACTGCCACAGGTCATTATCACACCCGAAAGCAGAATAATACAGCACCCAGGAAAGAGAAAACTTGTGCATCGCCTCAGCTATCACCATTGCCTGCATTACCCTGACTAACCAAGAGGTCTTGAGTTTGTCCGTGTGACCAGTTCATCACTAATACAACCAGCATTTAGAAACCCAGCATCTTAAGGCTATTTATAGCCAAGGAAATCTTATAGAGTCTATGACACTTCCCTGCCATCCCCATCAGAGTTGGTGCTGGTACCCATTGCTGGGAGACTTGAAGACAAGTCACATCACTGGATCCCTTGCAGACCTTTCCCCAGCATTAACCTGTAGTGTGGAAGCCCCATCTGTTGACTAGACCCAGAGGAGCAGCAGCAGTCTGACTCTTAGGAACTCCTACTCCTAGGGGAAGGGAGAATACACGCCATCAAGGGAGCACCCTTAAGACAAAAGAATACAGATGGCAGGCCTTGAGTCCCAGAACTTTACACTTGTGGGAAGCTTCTTTCAGCAGAAGCACAGGTGCAACACTGTGCTCAGTGGGGAAAGTCTGCGGCTCTACCCAACAGTCAGACAGCCCAGGTGCTTGCAAATGGTCTTAGCAGAAGGCAACTTCCCCCGCTTGCCCACCACTGCAGACTTAGCTGGGGCTTCTCCCACAGGAGCCCATTGTGTGTTCACCTGTAGAGAGCTTTACTGGAACACTTCAGGGTGACAGTATCCCCAAAAAAAGAGTACCCTTCAGGTTCAGGCTTGCATGAGGGGTAAAGTCACCATTATTCTCTACATGGAATGTTAGCATTCCTGCAGATAAAATGAGAAGCCTTTCTGATATGAATAGCTAAAACATGGGGTCAATAGTTGATTGGGAGCTGTATTGCTTTCCTGGTGGCCTGGAAGGGAAGCTGTGTGGCTCCTGCCCTTCCCCCTGAAAAGACCTCAGTACATTTTGCTGAGAGCTCCCCGCTCTGTCAAAGCTGGAAGCTTTGCCCACTATTGCGTATTGCATTTACCAACCTGCTTTAGCCACAGCCAGTTTTTACCCATGGACACCTCCTACTGACCTAAGTAAAGCTTGAACTGTTCAACCTAGTGACAAAAAATACTGGAGGAAAAAATAGACAAATAAAAGGCAGAATCAAAAAAGATACACTGGACTTAAACTGCATGCTAGAACAAATGGACCTAACAGATATATACAGAACATTCTATACAAGCATTGCAGAACATATTCTTCTCATCAGCAGATGAAACTTCCTTCAAGATAGACTCTATTATAGTCACAAAACAAGTATCAATAAATTTTAAAAATTTGAAATCATATCAAGTGTTTTCTCAGACCATGGCAGAATAAAACTAAAATCAATTCCAAAAGGAACCCTCAAAACTCTACGAATACATGGAAATTAAGCAGTCTGCTCCCGAATTATTTTTGGGTTAACAATGAAATCAAGAAGGAAATTTTAAAATGTGTGACAGTTAATGCAAGGTATAAAAACCTCTGGGATATAGCAAAAGCAGTGCTAAGGGAAAAGTTATAATGCCAAATGCCTACATCAAAAAGCTGAAAGATCACAAATTGACAACCTAACATTAGTCCTTGAATTAGAGACATAAGAACAAACCAAACCAAACCAAAAGCTAACTGAAGATAAGAAATAACAAAGATTAGAGTAGAATTAAATGAAATTGAAACAAAAAAAAATACAAATATCAATGAAACTAAAAGTTGATCCTTTGAGAAAATAATGAAACCTGTAAACCATTAGCTACATCAATCAAGAAGAGAGAAGATTCAAATAAGCTCAATTAGAAATGAAAATTAAAACTAATACCATGGGAATATAAAACATTATTTCAGAATACTATGAACACCTCTATGCACACAAACTAGAAAATATAGAGGAAATGGATAGATTCCTGGAAACATACAACCTTTCTAGCTTAAATCAGAAAGAAATAGAAATTCTGACAGACCAATGCCAAGCAGTGAGATTGAATCAATAGCAAAAATTTTGCAACAAAAGGAGCCAGGGCCAGATGAATTACCAGCCAAATTCTACTACACATTCACAAAAAAAAAAATTGTACCAATCCTACAGCCACAACTCCAAAAGATTGAGAACCAAGTAATCCTCCATAAGAACCAAGTAAATCTTCATTATATGAAGCTGGTATCACACTGATACCAAGGCAAGAAAGGATATACAGACCAACATCTTTTTGAGCATAGATGCAAAAATCCTCAACAAAATTCTAGCAAATCAAATTCAACTGCACATCAAGAAGGTAATTTACCAGCATTAAGTGGGATTTCAGCCCAGTGATGCAGGGATGGTTCAACATAATGCAAGTCAATAAATGTGATTCATCACGTAAACCAAATTAAAAACAAAACCCTTATGATCACCTCCATGGACAAAGAAAAAGCATTCAACAAAATCCAGTATCCTTTTACAATTAAAAACCCCCAATAAACTAGGCATAGAGGAAGAGATCTCAAAATTATAAAAGACATATATGACAAACCCACAGTCAACAATATACTGAATGGGGAAAAGTTGAAAATGCTTCCCCTAAGAACTGGAACAAGACAAGGATGCCCACTTTCACCACTTCTATTCATCGTAGTTCTGGAATTCCTAGCCAGAGCAATCGGGCAAGAGAAAGAAAGAAAAAATGTATCCAAATAGGAAAAGAGGATGTCAAGCTCTCTGTTTGCTGATAATATGAGTGTATGCCTACGAAACCCTAAAGACGCCTCCAAAAGATATCTAGATTTTGTAAATGAATTCAGTAAAGTCTCAGCTTACAAAATCAATGCACACAAATCAGTAGCACTGCTATGGCCCAACAATGACCAAGTGGAGAATCAAATCAAGAACTCAATCCTCTTTAAAATAATTGTAAAAATGTAAAATACCTAATAATATACTTAATGAAAATTAATTATACTTAATGAAGGAGGTGAAAGATCTCTACAAAGTGAATTACAAAACATTGATGAATAAAACCATAATGACACAAACAAATGGAAATATATTCCATGCTCATGAACTGGAAGAATCAGCATTATAAAAATGACCACACTGCTCAAAGCATTACATAGATTCAGTGCATTTCCTATCAAAACACCAATATCACTTTTCAGATTAATGAAAATGATTCTGAAATTTAAAGAATTAGAACAAACAATGCTAAAATACATATGGAACCAAAAAAGAGCCTAAATAGCTAAAGCATTCCGAAGCAAAAAGAATAAATATGGAGGCCTAGTGTTAAGCGCTTCACTTCAATTTATACTACAATGCTATAGTATCCAAAACAATATGATATTGTTATAAAAGTAGATAAATAAACCAATGGAACAGAATGGAGAAACCAGAATAAAAGCCAAATATTTACAATCAACTGATTTTAGACAATGTATTCAAAAACAAAAATGGGGGAAAGAACACCCTATTCAATAAATGGTTTTGAGAAAACTAAATAACTACATGTGGAAGAATGAAACTGAATTCTTTCTGTCCCCATATACAAAAATCAACTGAAGGTAGATTAAAGACTTAAACCTAAGACATCAAACTATAAAAATTCTAGACACATAACCTAAGAAAAACTCTTCTGGAGATTGGCCTAGGCAAAAAATTAATGACTAAGACTGCAAAAGTAAGTGCAACAAAACCAAAAATAACTGAATGGGACCTAATCAAACTAAAAAGCTTCTGCTCAGCAAAGGAAATAATCATCAGAATAAACAAATGATCCATAGAATGGGAGAAAATATTTACAAACTATGCATCAGACAAAGGACTAAAATCCAGAATCTACAAGAAACTCAAACAAATAAGCCGGAAAAAACAAAAACAAAAACAAAGCAAAACAGAAAACAAATAATCCCATCAAAATGTGGGCAAACGTCATGAATAGACATTTCTGGAAATAAGTTACACAAACGGCCAACAAATGAATGAAAAGACAAAATTCTCAATATTACTAATTGTGGGGAAATGCAAATATAAAACCACAGTGAGATACCACCTTACCTCATCCAGAATGATCATATTAAAAAGTCAGAAAACAATAGATGGGGTAGATGTGGTGAAAACGGAATGCTTATACAGTGTTGGTGGTAAAGTAAATTAGTACAACCACTACAAAATACACTACAGAGATTTCTCAAAGAACTAAAAGTAGATCTACTACTCAATCCAGCAATCCTACTACTGGGTATCCATCCAAGGGAAAATAAGTCGTTATATGAAAAAGACACCTGCACCTGTGTGTTTATTACAGGACAATTCCTAACTGCAAATATATAAAACTAAACTAAGTGTTCATTAACCAATAAGTGAATAAAGAAAATGTGTTATAAATACACCATGAAATACTACTTGGCCAGAAAGAAGAAAAAAAGAATGTCTTTTGCAGCAACTCGGATGGAGCTGGAGGCCATTACTCTAAGTGAAATAATTCAGAAATGGAATATCAAATACTATACATTCTCATTTATATGTGGGAACTTAGCTATGGGTATGCAAAGGCAAACAGAGTGGTATAATGGACATTGGAGACTTAGAAGAGAGGAGAGGGAAGGCTCATGAAGGATAAAAAACTACATATTGGGTACAGCGTACACTACTGGAGTAATGTATGCACTAAAATATGAGAATTCACTACTGTATAATTCATCCATGTAATCAAAAACCACTTGTAACCCTAAAGCTATTGAAATTAAAAATAAAAAAAAATTAAGGAAATGCAATGGTATAATATACCTAACAACATGGAAATTAAAAAAGCAGATACATTGGACAGCCAGCCTTATGGATATGTGACCTGTGCTCTTGAACAGACACTTACATAGAGAAAGACCCAATGCTTGGTTTCAATCCCTGCTGTTTTGAAATAAGTAATTTTTGAACAAGAAGCCCCACATTTTCGTGTGTCTCTGAGTTGGCAAATTATGCAGCCAATCTTGTGAATAGCAAAGTCCTCCAAATCAGAGTACTGGTCAGATATGTTAACAGCATTATGTTGTAATCTTGAACTTTTTCTAAGAATATATTACTGAAATGGAGAAGAAGAGCTCAGTAGATTAAAAAATGTGAATTTTTATGGCTATTTACATGTGTGGCTCTGCAAAATTTCAAGTAAATTGAAACAATATATGATGTAACAATGGTGTTTCAGTGCATCAATATCATTATAAGTACTTGATTTTAAATTTTATTATTTTCTAAATTAACATATACAAAGCATTCACAAGTATTTAACCATTCACAAGTATTTAAATTTGCTTAATTTGTATTTACAGTTAGGTTGAACACTGCCAAAGACATTGTTACATGTTTTATCACTTCTGTGAAATGTTTACCACTTTTTAATTTGCCTACTTGTGTTTGATAATTTCTGTAATTTTTTTTAATAACAAAGATTTTAATCTTTAAAACATTAAACATTAAATTTCAGGGATAAGATGTAGATTACAGACAAGTTTTTGGTTTAACCAATGCAATTTACTGATAGGTTGAATGCGATGTGGAAAAAGAAGGACAGGTTTATATAATGTATGTTTATAAGACTGATGAATGCCTCACAACCAGAGATTGTATAAAAAAGGGCAATGACAATAAGTACCTGTTTTGTGCATGGTAAATTAAAGAAGCCTGAGGAATATTCATGCTAAGAATACGCTAGAATATATAAGACTATAGCTCAGTGAAAATATCTAGAAAGGATAAGTTCATACTACTTGTTACCTGCTAGTATAACTGTGAACATGGCAACGTCTAAGGAGAGGTGTGTAGCATGAAAATATAAAAATGATTTTTTAAACTACCTTAAAACATACATATTTAAGGGATGTACAAAAGGAGATAAGCACCTGAAATGGAATGGTAAAAAATAAATTAATTAAAAGAGTGACATGAGACAATATTCAGCAGTGCTGTCATGACAGCAGATGATATCTGTGCTGTAACATACACATTAAAATATGCAGAATCAAAAGAGTCACTTTTGGCTATACAACTTCAATCAACTTAAAGAATCAGAAATAACATTACAACTGGACTCTAGTACTTGAAGGGAATACAGCAAAGTAGACATATAAATAGTACAATATGCCTTTGATGTACAAGTTTAGAAAAACATCCAGGGTTAGTTTTACTTAAATGAGAGATACATGAACATATTCATAACATTAAAATAACATTCAAGTTACATATAAAGCTTGTTGATACAGGTGAGTGACCAGCACACTCAATTCATTGAAGTCACTTAAAATTTCCAAGTCAAGGGATCCAGATCACAGGTGAATGAATTAAATTCAAGAAGTAGAAAATTGTCATTTGAGAAGGCATATGAAGAAAGGAATGACAGCATGCACCACTAAATTTGGAGATTAGTGACATGAAAACATTGAGAAAAATCATACTTAGTGTCTTTTGTTTTTTCAGTAAATAGTAACAGGGCCATATGCTGATAACTGAAGTGGACAGAGGATGGGTCAAAACTTCGAGAAGATGGTATGCAGATTTAAATTAGACATTGAGAGATATAAAAGAGAAACCTCTACTCTTCACCTTTATATGATTATATTGTCTAACAAAATCACTTCAGTACTTACAGCAGCAAGCATTTATTTCTCACTCACAATGTTACTGGTGCAAGGTTCTTGGCTCTCAATGTAATGTAAATTAACATGAAGGCAGTCAAACTTTTCTCAAATAAGGTTTATTGAGATTTATGCCCTAAAAGGCTGGGCACAAGAGAGACAGCTCTGGAGGAAGAGTTTTCTGACAGATTCCCCCAGGGTAGGTCTTGTGGTCTTGAGGAGGGTAACACAAACAATTTGTGTGGTGTCATTATATGTGCGGGGTGGAGTGCCAGGTACACAGGTGTAGTAAGTATTTATGCTGACACATACATTGCGTGATCAGAAAATGGCAGATAAGCTCCACCTTGGGCAAATATTTTAGTGTTATAATGAGGCAAAGATTATGTTTGGTCACCCTCCTGGTCTTGTGTGCATGCAGGTGGCAGGGTCGACTACTTTGGGCAAGATTTGCAGCAAAATGTTGCTTATCTTAACTTCCTTAAATAACTTGCAAGGTCACAGCGGGTTTGACACCAGTGGGGTTGGTGGTGCATGGTCTGGTTTTTAGCAGGTATGCATAGAAATGTGTATTTGTGGGGTCAAGTTTTGTCTCTACTTTGTCTCAATAAGTCTGTGGGTCTACTGAGCTTGCCTAAGCTTGGCCCTAGTTGTGAGTAAGGTTCAGGCCTGCTCCATGTGTTCTTCATTCTGGCATTAGAAGATATATGAATTTTGCATTTTTCATGGCACAGCATAGGAGTATAAGAGAACCAGCTAAATTATGCAGTCACAGTAAGCCCTTGTCTTGGGTCAACATCTACCTATTCTCCACTAACCACATCAGGTCAAAATCTATGCCCAATATGTAGAAAGTAGCCATGAGAATGCCTTGGAGGAAAGATCTATGAATAAAATGCATATCTACAACATATACCCTAGATTTTATTTTTGGCCACAATTATTGCTTTCATTCTGTAAGCAAAATACATTAGTCTCTACCCATAAAATCCAAATGTCTCAGGCAACCAGGTTCGTAATCCAGGATCTTCTAATCTATATTGAGTATGAATACCACTTCTATTGATCTGGAGACTAACAAAATTTTTCTACTCCTTCCATATGCCTCACCCCCATAAAACGATTAAACAGAATTAGCACAGCTTCAATATATTTTTCTGCTCAGAATCAGGAAGCAAGGCAGGGATTACAGGAGTGAAACACTTGGCTGGGGTACAAAATGTAAAAGGATGTCAATAATCTCTGTAACCAAGAAAAATGGCTCTTTAACACAATTTTTAAGAAACATAATTAACAGAAAAATCTATGGTGAACAAAATATTGGTTAATTTCAGAATTAGAAAGAGAGCCATATTGACCTAAATTAAATCTTGAGAAATTAAAATCAGTAATACCAATTCAAACTTTTTCAAACATTTTAATGTTTTAGTACTTTGATAGTTCTTAAATGTATTTTATCTTTTGTAGTTTGCATTAAATTTTATTTTTCAAAATATTTATCAGTATATTATTAGTTAAGTTACTGACCTTTTGCACCCCAGGCAAGCACCTCACTCACTACATTCTAGTCCCTGCCACAAAGGCAAGAAGGAATGGCATGCATTAATCTTCTAGCCATAGTACTTATAAGATCTGGTCAAGTGCATGTGTTCCCTCCTTCTGGAGGTGAGATATTGTTCTTGAATAGGTGCCTGTACTTCCTGCTGAGAACAGTTTCCCAGTACATTGTGCACTGGCTCTCAGCTTTGCCTCCTGAGACATTTCCTTTTTATTCTTGTCTTCCTTGGCCACACTCTAAACAGGACTTTGGACAGATGATATGCTTATTTTTTCAGGCAAATAGCAATCTCAGCCTACTTCTTAATGCTAGCAAGTTGAGAGTCCTTTGATCCTTTTACATCTCAGTTTGTCAATCCTATTTTAATCTAGACTGGCATGACAATTAACATTATTATTATCTCAAAAATTGTGCATTTGAATTTTTGAGTATTTTGCAAGTTCACTATATTTAAAATACAGATTTACCTGGTAAAATGTAGTTTGCTAGACTTCAATGAAACCACAGTTAGTCTCTGACTTAGGGTCATTTTATATGGTTTCTTTTTCTATTAACTTAAACAGAAATTTTACTAGATGGTCTAACAGTCACATACATGATTTGATCTTTGTCCAAGGCTGCATCAGATGGTCACAGCCCAATTCTCATCACCACTAATTATTAGAGAAATGTAAATCAAAACCACAATAAGATACCAGTCAGAATGACTATTATTATAAAGTAAACAAACAAACAAACAAACAAAAAACATTCTTGTGAAGATACGGAGAAAATTGAATTCTTTACACTGTAAATTAGTTCAGCCACTGTGAAAAGCAGTTTGGAGATTTCTCAACAAACTTCAAACAGAAAGAACTACCATTAGATCCTGCAATCCCATTACTGGATATATACTCAGAGGTATATAAATTGTTCTACTGTAAGGACACATGTACGTGTATGTCCATGGCAATACTACTCACAACAACAAAAATGGGGAATAAATATAGAAGCTCATCAATGGTGCACTGGATAAAGAAAATGTGGTACATATAAACCATGAAATATTATGCAGCCATCCAAAAGAATGAAGCCATGCCCTTTCCGGCAGCATACATGCAGCTAGAGGCCATTATCCTAAGCACTTACAATTGAAAGATAAATATTGAGTACACATGGACACAAAGAAGGGGACAATAGACACCAGGGCCTACTTGAGGGTGGAGGGTAGAGGAGAATGAGGAAAAACAACCTATAGGGTACTACGCTCATTTACCTGGTAACAAAATAATCTGCACCAAACCCACATGGTACACAATTTACCCATGTAACAAACCTGCACATATACCCCTGAACCTAAAATAAATGTTGGATATAATAAATAAACAAATAACAAATCTAATTCCAGAGCCATGCTTCTAACCACTATGCTTCCAAATTTTAATGTTTGGTTATGATATTCTACTTTTTTTTTATGTTCTCTAGTAAAGCATACCTAGTTGGATTTTAGAACAAAGATATTCTGTGTGTTTGATTTAGGATTGTGGATTTGTAAAATGGGCCCAATGGAAGAACCTAGATTGATTGTTCTAAGGATTAGGGAGAGTTTAATTCTTTTGATAGATAGTGAGGTACATATGGAATAGAACAGTTCAGCAGATGAAAAAAATATTGGAAGGGTAAGATAATTATGAAGCACTAGAAAAAATATATACTCATTGAATTATCAGTATGATGTTAGGGAACCCCTTCTTCTCCATTGAGATGATAATAATACAAAACTATTTAGACTGAGGTATGAATGGATGACAAAGAATAAATAAAATGGCTTAGGAATTCTCTGAATAAATGACTACTCCCTCAACATTTTCCCACCATGAATCTTCATTAACAGTGCATGGTTACTTTATTTATCCCTTTGGTGTAGATATATCTGCTAAGAATCTGAGTTTCTTCCTGTTTCCTGGAACATTCTGAGTGATTTTGTTCTAATGAGTCCCTAAAGACTAGAATGTTGACTATAATTTTTATTTTTCCTTTTAACCTCAGATCAGGCGCCTATCCTTGCTAAAATCAGTTATGGCTCTGTGGAAAGGTTGCAATCGTTTGTACTGAAGTGCCTCTTCATCCGTGACTGTGAGACAGAAGGAACATTGAACATAAAATGATAGATATTTTTTTACATTTAAGTGTATTTATTTTTCTTTTAAAGGTGCATTTAGAATAGTAGGTCTTTATTTCCTCAATTTAGATGATAAGATTTATTTGTACTCCCATTATCAAGATACTTCAGTATCTGTAATATACCTGTGCTCTTACTTTCTAAACTGCTTTTTATCTTGAACTAATGTTCAAAGTTCAAGACAGAAATAGTTTGGCTTTTCTGCATAGAAAACACACAGTTACGCCGGGCGCGGTGGCTCACGCCTGTAATCCCAGCACTTTGGGAGGCCGAGGCGGGCGGATCACAAGGTCAGGAGATGGAGACCACGGTGAAACCCCGTCTCTACTAAAAATACAAAAAAAAAAAAATTAGCCGGGCGCGGTTGTGGGCGCCTGTAGTCCCAGCTACTCGGGAGGCTGAGGCAGGAGAATGGCGTGAACCCGGGAGGCGGAGCTTGCAGTGAGCCGAGATCGCGCCACTGCACTCCAGCCTCGGCTGGGCGACAGAGCGAGACTCCGTCTCAAAAAAAAAAAAAAAAAAAAAGAAAAAAAAGAAAACACACAGTTACACACACACACACACACACACACACACACACACACACACAGAGCTACTATTTAGACTTCAAGGCACCTGATAAATTTATAGCACTGTCTTCCTGAAATCAGTGCCTGAAAGAATGAAGATGTAATTGAGTGGTTAAATAAAATTCATTCCAAGAACAATGGGATCCTCAGGGACTATTTTGCTATTTAAACTCTTGCTATTAGAGTGAACTAATTTCACTGAAGAATAATTTCAATTCATTGGTTTTTAAAAATTTGTTTACCACTTCTCGCGTTTGGATAATTAAATCTCAAAATACATTGTAAGCAGGAGCTTACAAATGTTACTATATTTAACAATATTTTTTTTTTTTCAAAAACACTGTATGAATAGTTTAGAGAAAATTAGGCATTAGTTTAAAAAATCTCTATATTGGTCTTTCTAAAACCATATTTATGTACATTTTGAATTAAACAGAAATGTTGGCAACTATATCATTGAAAGTCTACAAATTGGAATTTCTCCTCTTGAGAAATATCTTACTAGATATCTGTGTCTTATAATTTATTTGCTTCATTTTATGCCTTATAAATTTACCAAGGCTTACAATGTCAGGCATATGATCTATTCTTCAGAGTCATGCCAGGATGAATGGGTAAACAGGGGGCAATATTTGTGAAATGTTTAATTATCAGGCTCATTTGACCCATCTGGTAAAGCTACTCTCCTTTTCCTTATTGCTACATGTTTCTCCCTGATTATCTATTTGTTTAAAAAGTGACTATACCTAGGTCAAGAGCATAGAGGCAGAGTTGTTATCCTTCTGGATTCGCAAAATTATTCTTTCAAGTTGCTATTTTCATCCCGTTTCTTCCTGTATTCACAGCTTAAAAAGGTAACGTTCCATATAATAGTGCTAACCGTAAATCAGTCAAAGAGACAGTTATATGCATTGTGTAAATCAGGTTGTAACCCTGGCTTATGCCAGGAAAAATGGTCTTGTCAATGAGCATGAGAAATTTACTATCTCCAAATTCAGATATTTCTTCTTTTGCTTTTTGTATTTTTCAATATTTTAGAATCAATATTTGGTTTGAAATATAACAAAATAGTTTAAGATATCAAGGGCCATTATAAGAGAATTCATGATTTTTAAACCATCACTTATTTTATTCTAATACAGTAGAATGACAAGCTTATAATAAAAGCAAATATATTTTGACAGGGGAAGAAATATGACCTGAGGGTGTCCATGGCAGAATGAATATAATAAAGGACTTCTATCATGACTGCTAAATATGAAATGGCATTTTCAGCTACAGAGCTTAATAAAAGCTTTGGAAGCCCTATGGTTTGAAAGCAAAGTATCAGGCCAGGTGTGGTGGCTCACACCTGTAATCCCATCACTTTGGGAAGCCAAGGCAGGCGGATCACCTGAGGTCAGGAGTTCAAGACCAGTCTGGCCAACATGGTGAAACCCCATCTCTACTAAAAATACAGAAATTAGCTAGGCATTCTGGCGTGCACATGTAATCTCAGCTACTCGGGAGGCTGAGGCAGGGAGAATGCTTGAACCCAGGAGGCAGAGGTTGCAGTGAGCCGAGATCGTGCCACTGCACTCCAGCCTGGGCAACAGAGTGAGACTCTGTCTCAAAAAAAAAAAAAAAAAAAAAAGAAAGAAAGAAAACTATCAACTAGTTACATTTTGTTTTCCATATGTTTGAGGCTAATTTATAATTACTAAACAATAACTTGATAATCATTTCTAAAGTTATAATCTGTATTCCTAGGGAGAATTTTATATTGATAACTCTTATTATTACTGCTTTATTCTCAATGGAACTTATATTAGCTTGGGGAATGTTTCATTTTATTGTAATATCATAATGGTTGTAGTGAGGAGAAATCATATGACTAATCATTTTGTGTTTAATTTCAACACTTCTTTTTTTTTTAAAAAGTCTTAAACCTGTTTGTATTTTTGTATGTTAATTAATTTGATAAATATTTTGAGCAATTATTATATATAGTTTATAATAACCAAGTATTTTTGAATAACACATAACTAGATCTTATACTTATGTTGAGGCATATATACTTGTCATAAAAATATTTTCTTATTTGGAAAAAAATGTGCTATATAGAAATTAGTAGTTTTCTAGAATTGTCTTTATATTGAACTTAGGAAAAACATGGCAGTGTTCTTGTAAACAGACCTCTAGCCAAAATAGATTGACTTTGAAGTTTGTAATTTAAAAACAAACAAATAAAGGAGAGATAATTTGAAGTTTCATGGATGTTTAAAATTATTAGGGAATTATATGACTTACAAATTATAAATAATCTCTGTATACTTTTCTATTGGCCTTTTTTTAACACTTTGAAGTTGGTTTTTCCTATGGTATTGTTTTCCCATCTCTTCTTTGCTATTGTCTCCCTATCCTATCCAACCTTAGGGCTTTAACTCTATCTAAGTATGAATGATCTCAAAGTCTATATATATAAGTGGAACTTCTTATCCTCAAAGTGATCATTTTATAGAAACCTATTAACATTCTTCCCTTACGAATCTTCAAACCCACATCTAAAATTGATGTTATCATCCTTCTTTCTAAAACTGCTCTTTTGGCCAGGCGTGGGTGACTCACGCCTGTAATCACAGCGCTTTGGGAGGTCAAAGCTGGTGGATTGCTTGAGGTCAGGAGTTTGAGACCAGCCCGGCCAACATGGTGAAAACCCGTCTCTACTAAAAATACAAAAATTAGCCAGGCATGGTGGCGGACACCTCTAATTCCAGCTACTCAGGAGGCTGAAGCACGAGAATCGCTTGAATCTGGCAGCTGGAGTATGCAGTAAACCGAGATCCCACCACTACACTCCAGCCTGGGTGCCAGAGTGAGACTCCATCTCAAGAAAAAAAAAATAATAAATAAATAAATAAATAAATAAAATACAAAACTGCTCTTCCTACTCATTTGTTTAATTTTTAAAATGGTATTAATATCATCCCAATCATCCAGGATTGTTTTAAACTTAATTTATTTTCCTCAGGCCTACAGGTGGTCTACATCCCCAATATTACTCAACCCTATTCCTTCTTCTTGATTCTGACAATTTCTATTAAAATACAGATAATCATGTCCAGGCTTTGAAATGCCATTTGACTATTTTCCCCATTCTCCAATTCTTTCAGTGAATCTACCACGTACCCAATTGTAAAAGAGTTGCAACGCAACATAGCTTAATTTATTTTTCCCTTCCAATATACATTTAATGACTTATTTTAAATAAGCAATGTGATAATCCCTACCTAGGAGTTATTCTCAACCAAGTATCTTTTTAAGTTTGCTCCTGATTTCATCCCCTAGTGTATGACTCGTGATTATCCATGTGTTCTCACAAGGTAAACCTTCCCAAATCCTCTACACATTTCAAAACAAGGTTCAGAACCTCATTCCCGTAAGACTCCTACACTGAAAATATAAAAATAATATTATTTTCTCCTGAATTCTCATAATTCTTCTGTTTTGACACATTATTTATTCTACTCACAGTTATTCTATATCATTTTTCTTTTGAATAGTCTATTTTTATTATACCCCAGCTACCACAGTTCATACAGTATACATTAAAGTTCACAATACATTTCTTGAATGAATTATAAATATTTACCTTAAAAATTGACAAGGTTATGTGATTAAATTACTCGATATAGTCAAAATTCAACCAAGATGCATTTGAAGGCTTTGCAAACTCCTGAATCCTTGATGAGTCTTCTCATTCTGGAAGTGGGGATTTTAAGTAGAAACTGATTTTTCCTGCAGTACCAATAGATGATAGTGAGGTCTTTTCCAATCTAGTGCTCCAAACACAGGACACTGTATGTTCTCAGCCATTCACAATCATGTTGAGGACTAAGGACTCTTCATTTGATGCAGACAAAATTGTAACTGAGATGTAAAACTCCTTAGGAATCAAATGGAATAATTGTTTGCTTTTTACTTCAGATAGAAAATTGTTTTCCCTCTCCCCTCCCCTCCCGTCTCCTCCCTCCCCTCCCCTCCCCTCCTTTTTTTTTTTTTTTTTTTTTTTTTTTTTGAAATGGAGTCTCCCTCTGTAGTCCAGGCTGGAGTGCAGTGGCGTGATCTCGGCTCATTGCAAGCTCCGCCTCCCGGGTTCACGCCATTCTCCTGCCTCAGCCTCCCGAGTAGCTGGGACTGCAGACGCCTGCAACAACGCCCGGCTAATTTTTTTGTGTGTTTTTAGTAGAGACGGGGTTTCACCCTGTTAGCCAGGACGGTCTCCATCTCCTGACCTCCTGATCCGCCCGCCTCAGCCTCCAAAGTGTTGGGATTTCAGGCGTGAATCACCGCGCCCGGCCAGAAAATTGTTTTCTAAGACTAAAATACTTGAATTATCAGACAATGTAATCTCAGCTTGTATTCGTTTTTGAACGTTCCCATAGAGGAAATGTAACAATCCGTGCAATGTGAATAAATGGAAAGTAAACAAAAATTAACGTTAAAAAAATACTCTTTATAAGTTAACAAAGACCACTGTTGTTATTTAAAAATAAACATATAGAAGAAAATAGCATACATACTAAGAGATCAATTTCAGTAGTCAATTGACAGGTTTGTAAATTTCATTTTTATGGATTAGAATAAGTCAAATTAGAAAATATTTTTCAAATGAAACCCATTCTTATACGCTTGAAAGGACCAGAGAAAGAGAAATAAGCACTATTTTTAAAATTCACACTGAAGAAATAAATAAGCTTAGCCACAAAATGTCTAATTCATGCAACAAATCCACATTGGTAGTCTTCAAGAAAAAATTAACGAGATCTTTCCTTTTTTCTGCACAAGAAATGTTAAACTCTTCTCCCATAAAATTACTGTTTAATTCTGCATATACAAAAAACATTACTTATGAGGTCCTGAATGTGATTAAAGCATACTGCCTGCAGTATACCTTGTAGCATTGCCTAATAGTAGTAAGATAATTAGATATCTGAAAATCATCTGTAGAAATCCTGTAATGTTGAAGTTTGTAAGTGAAGGGAGAATGAAAAACAAAAATAGCTCTCAGTCACACATCGAACTACTTCTAAATAATCAGTTTTCATGAGAAACGTACTAGTCTGAGTTGTGAAAATTACACAAAATACAGTTGCAGGTAGCACAAGATATTAGCTCATTAATTAGATTTGGCTATTTATAAGGCTCAGTAATATTTACTGAGCATCCTTTTGTTATTATTATTACATAAAAATTCAATTTTTATTGATCATGTCATTGTTAATCAGAGAAATTAATTGCTCTAATCAACAATTGATTTTGTAGATTAAAAAATGTAATTTTTTAGATGTGCTAATAATAACAAAATGATAATGAGTAAATATTAAAGCTCCATTTTACCAGTGAATTGTGGTTCACAGAGATGAAAAAGCTATATCACAAAATTCTACCAATAACGTCCAGCAACCATATTGACTGGTCTCATTTTATGATTATAAAATTCAACAATCTTATTTCTCCAGTCAAATCTCTCTCCTCCCCTTTCTATTACACAATTTTCCAACATTCCATTTCCTTCTTAACTCTCAGCAAGTATACTTATCCGATTTTAAGAAGAAAATAAAATAAATCAGAGAGAACTACAAGCTCCCAGAACCACAATCATCTGTCTTGCGAAATCTGAGTCTATCTACTCTGCTTTCCTGCCTCTTACAATAAAAAAAACTGCCTATACTGCTACTATGGCCAACCCCTTTACAAATATAATATATACCATCCTCTGTTGTCTATTAGAGGCTATTATCCAGGTTGGCCTCCGTGCTCTTTCAGTGCATCACATTTCTAGTGGATATTTCCTAATCATATTAATATACAAAAGTACCTTTCTACTCTTTCTTCTTCTTCCTACTCTATCTCTTTCCCCTCCAGCTCCAGCGAGTCTTTCTCTTACTATTTAGTACTGGATCTTGGGTTGCCTACTTTTCTCTCTTTTAAAAGAATATGTAAATATTTAATTAATTTGATACTAATAACTAATTCAAAAGTATTTATCTTGAAATAACAACTGAGATTTTCTCACATGAATAAACTTAGTTTTCTTGCCAATTCATTGGATATAAGTAATACAGAGAGAGCAGCTATATATATAATAGCAGTGAGAAAGTGCCTGAATTCTGATCAAGAACAAAATAATATACAATTTAAGAAGACTATTAGGTACAACAAATGTCACCTTGCATACGCAGTTATTTACTACTAGTCCTTATGGAGGTGGATGTTCAAAGGTAGTCACTGCAACAATACATAGTAAGTATTGGTGAGAAAAAGAAAGGAGTGATGTGGCAGAGAAAGACTATACCTTAATATAAAACTCTATATAAATGATATCATGTCTTTCCATAGTTGTGCATTTCTCTTTTCCAGACTTGCATCCCATAGCCCAACTTGTAACATATCCATATATTGATTAGAGAATTGAATTTATTGAGTACCGTGTAAACACTTTGAAGAATAACTCTGCCATACCTGGAAAAAACTAATTCCTGAATCTATATTCAGGAATATATCATGGAAATGACATGGTCATGGAATTATACATGGAAATAACTTCATGTTACTAAAATCAAATAGACTTTTAAATTAAACATATTTAATACTAAGAATTTTGATGGGACACTAATATTATCTAGCAAAAAGAGCATGCCAACTAGCATGCTAACCATAGGGAAATTTGACTACAAGTTATTTATGTTTCTTCTTCTCCTCTCCAAATAAATTCCAGTAAAAAGGGTGTTAACATGGAATTTTGTATTGGTTCCCTAAAATAAAAATTAGATGAGAATGTATATTGTGAGACAGATCATTTTGCAGAAAGCAAGTACCAAGGATCAATTTGCCACATTTAAATGCTTCAGTTACATCAAGAGTCTAAAACAATTGTGTGTATATGGATATGAGGAAATATTAAGATGTCTGTGAAGAAAGGTGCTGCTGAACTGTGATTCCATGTAAAAATTTGACTGGTCATGGGTCAAAATTCTATCAAAAGCAGTTAACAAGCTGATAGAAAAAATGTAAGCCAAGTAATGAAAAGCTGACCACATTTCTGTTCACATATCTGATATTTCTCTGGGACTGGTGGTGGCAGGGAAGGGGATACCTATAACTTTGAAACAAACTAGAAACGTTGGATATTCTAAAACCTAGATATTCCTTTTTTTTTTTTTTTTTTTTTTGAGACAGAGTCTTGCTCTGTCGCCCAGGCTGGAGTGCAGTGGCCCGATCTCAGCTCACTGCAAGTTCTGCCTCCTGGGTTTACGCCATCCTCCTGCGCCAGCCTCCCGAGTATTTGGGACTACAGGGGCCCGCCACCCCGCCTGACTAGCTTTTTGTATTTTTTAGTAGAGATGGGGTTTCACCGTGTTAGCCAGGATGGTCTCGATCTCCTGACCTCGTGATCCACCTGTCTCGGCCTCCCAAAGTGCTGGGATTACAGGCTTGAGCCACCGCGCCCGGCCAAAACCTAGATATTCTAAGTATAACTTAAAGTGACCATAAAACTATGAATTTTCTATTAATTACCTGAGAATCTTTGGACTGCACAGTGTTCATTCATTTAGAAGAAGAGCAAAAGATAAAATAGATCTCTTTATTATTACAATTCAAGAGTCCTAATTATTCAACCCTAAGATTACAAGATTTACGGAAGCTATCTGGCTTCTGAGAATAGTACAATTTTGACTTCAGTTATTAGGCAAAAGTAAAAATAAGAGTTAATATATTTTCCTTATTGGACATTGTTTTGTTTTGAGATTAAAATATTATAGCTAGTAAAATTTAATTGAATTTATCCCTCTTTTCCAGATGCTTATGAAAATAATTTTATTTCTTCAAATATCAAACTATACCTCAAAATTAAGTTACTTTTAGTTTCCAAAAAGCTTAATTATCCATTTCTTTTTTACAGTTTAACGTTTAACTATAATATAATGAACATCATTTTGAAAGGAAACAAAATACTAAAATCCCATTGTTTAAATGTTGGTTTCTCTATTACATTTTATTCAAACAGGTATGAAATGAGGCATATCGTGTTTGACCTCTACAGAACTCTATGATGTCAAAGATCTAATTTATTTCACAGGATGTGTAAGTGACTAAGGAAAATATATCAACCAAAGGGAATTTTGGAGTTTTCAATAAAATTACAAATTTGGGTGCTGTATTTTCTTCTATAGCATTCATTTTAATTAGTTTATAATCTTTTTATATGAAGTACTCTGAATACGAACCCTTCAGAAAACAATAATGCATTGTATAACAAGCAGTAGAAGGTAGTGGTTAAAAAAGAGGTATTACTGCTTGGTCTATAAATTACCTGTTGTGCAACATTGCACGTATTATTCAACCTCTCTGCATGTCAATTATTGTTATTGATCATTATGAGAGAGTGAAATGAAAAGCTACCTCTTAATAATGCTGTGATGATCAAATAAGCTAATACATATAAAGTGTTTAAAATGGAATATCTAGCATATTGTAAACACTAAAAATTGGTTTTTGTTGCTAAGTTTTGTATGCATTTCCTCATGTAACTTTTTATCCCCCTATATAAAATTGGCATCTTTCTTTTTTACAGATCAGGAATGGGACTGTAGATAATTTGAATATCATAACTAAAATAATATTTAATTACAGAATTCAAAAGAGACAATCTGACTCCAATGATCTTTCTCTCTTTTTCAATTTAACTTAGTTTAAATTCAGGGGTACATGTGTAGGTTTCTTATGTAGTTAAACCTGTGCTATGGAGATTATTTCATACAGATTATTTCATCACCCAGGTTTTAAGCCTAGGACCTATTAGTTATTTTTCTTGATTCTCTTCCTCCTTCCACCCTCCACCTTCCAATAGACCCTAATGTGTGTTGTTCCCCTCTATGTGTCCATGTGTTCTCATCATTTAGCACCCACTTGTAAGTGAGAACATTCAGTATTTGATTTTCCATTCCTGCATTATTTTGCTAAGGGTAATGTCTTCCAGCTCCATCCATGTTCTGGCAAAGGACATGATCTTGTTCTTTTTTCTGACTGCATAGTATTCCATGATGTATATGTACCACATTTTCTTTATCCAGTCTAACACTGATGAGGATTTAGGGTGATTCTGTATGTTTGCTACTGTGAATAGTGCTGGAATAAACATTTGTGTGCATGTGTCTTTATCATAAAATGATTTACATTACTTTGAGTACATACTCAATAATGAAATTGCTGGATTGAATGGCATTTCTGTTTAGGTCTTTGAAAAATCACCACAATTTTCCACAATGGTTGACCTAATTTACACTTCCACCAACAGTGTATTAACATTCTTTTTCTCTGCAACCTTGTCAGTATCTGTTATTTTTTGACTTTTTAATAATAGCCATTCTGTCTGCTGTGATATCTCATTGTGGTTTTGATTTGCATTTCTCTAATAATCAGTGATGTTGAGCAATTTTTCATGATTGCTGGCCACATGCATGTCTTCATTTGAAAAATATCTGTCCATGTACTTTGCTCACTTTTTAAAGGGGTTGTTTGTTTTTCATTTGTAAATTTGTGTAAGTTCCTTATAGATGCTAGATATTAGACCTTTGTCAGATGGATAGTTTGCAAAAATTTTCTCCCATTATGTACATTGTCTGTTCACTCTGTTGATCATTTATTTTGCTGTGTCAAAGCTCTTTAGTTTAATGAAATCCCATTTGTCAATTTTTACTTTTGCTGCAATTGCTTTTGATGTCTTTGTCATGAAATCTTTGCCTATGTCTATGTGCTGAATGGTATTGCCTAGGTTGTCTTCCAGGGTTTTTATAGTTTTGGGTTTTATATTTAAGTTTTTAATCTATTTTGAGTTAATTTTTGTATATGGCGAAAGAAAGAGATACGGCTTCAATCTTCTGTATATGGCTAGCCTGTTATGCCAGCACTATTTATTGAAGAGGGAACCTTTTCCCATTGCTTATTTTTGTCAGGTTTGTTGAAAATCAGATGGCTATACATGTGCAGCCTTATTTCTAGGTTCTCTGTTCTGTTCCATTAGTCTATGTGTCTGTTTTTGTATGAGTCTCATGCTGCTTTGGTTACTGTAGCACTGTAATAGTCTCTGAAGTTGAGTAGTGTGATGCTTCCAGCTTTGTTCCTTTTGCTTTGGACTGCCTTGGCTATTTGGGCTCGTTTTTGTTCCATATTAATTTATAATAGTTTATTGTAGTTCTACAAAGAATGTTATTGGTATTTAAATAGCAATAACATTGAATCTATATTTTGCTTTGGGCAGTATGACCATTTTAATGATATTTATTCTTCCTATCCATAAGCATTAAATGTTTTTTTCATTTTTTTGTGTCATCTCGATTTCATTCAGCAGTGTTTTGTAGAGATTATTCACCTCCTTGTTCACCTGTATTCCTAGGTATTTTATTTTTTTGTGGCATTTGTGAATGGGATTGCATTTCTGATTTGTCTCTTGGCATAACTCTTCTTGATGTATAGGAGTGCTAGTAAGTTTTCCAGATAGATTTTGTTCCCTGAGACTCCTCTGAAGTTGTTCATCAACTTAAGAAGCTTTTGGTCCAAGACTTTGTGATTTTCCAGATATAAGATCATGTCATCTGCGAACAGGGATAATTTGACTTTCTATCTTTCTATTTGGAAATCCTTTATTTCTTTCTCTTGCCTGATTGCCCTGGCCAGAACTTCTAATACTGTGTTGAATAGGAGTGGTGAGAGAGGGCATTCATGTCTTGTACTGCTTTCCAAAGGAAATGCTTCTGGGTTTTGGCTATTCAGTATGATGTTGGCTGTGGGTTTGTCATAGATGGCTCTTATTATTTTGGGTATGTTCCTTCAATATCTAGTTTGTTAAGAGTTTTTAACATGAAAGGGTATTGAATTTTATCAAAAGTCTTTCCTACATCTATTGAAGTAATAATGTGTTTTTTTCTTTAATTCTGTTTACGTGATGAATCACATTTCCTGATTTGCATATGTTGAACTAATTTTGGAAAATTTATTTTAGGATATCATCTATGAGAACTTCCCCAACCTAGGTAGACAAGCCAACATTCAAATTCAGCAAATGTGTAGAACCCCAGTAACATACTTCACAAGAAGGTAATCCTGAAGACACACCAACGTCGGATTCTCCTGGGTCAAAATGAAATAACAAATGTTAAAGACAGCTAGAGAGAAAGGTCAGGTCACCTGCAAAGGGAAGCCTATCAGACTAATGCAAACTTCTCAGCAGAAATGTTGCAAGTCAGAAGAGATGGGGGCCACTATTCAACATTCTTAAAAAAAAAAAAAAAAAAGAAAGAAATTCCAACCCATAATTTCATATCTGGCTAAACTTAGCCTTATAAGCAAAGGAAAAATAAGATCCTATTCAGGCAAGCAATTGCTGAGGAAATTTGCTACCACCAGAACAGTCTTGCAAGAGTTCCTAAATGAGGCACTAAGTATAGAAAGAAAAGACCATTACCAGCCACTACAAAAACACATTTAATTACACAGACCAATGACACTAAAAAACAACCACATAAAAAAGTCTGCAGAATAATCCATTAACATTATGGTGACAGGATTAAACTGACAAATATCAATACTAACCTTAAATGTAAATGGGCAAAATGTCCCAATAAAAAGGCACAGAGTGGCAAACTGGATAAAGAACCAAGACCCATTGGTATGCTGTCTTCAAGAGACCCATCTCACATGTAATGACACACATATGCTCAAAACAAAAGGATGGAGAAAAATCTATCAAGCAAATGAAAGTCATAAACAAAAGCAGAGCTGGAACATTAGTTTCAGACAAACCAGACTTTAAACCAAAAACAACAACAAAAAACAAAGAAGGGCATTGCATAACTGTAAAGGGTTCAATTAAAGAAGAAGATCTCTCTATTCCAAATATATATGAACACAACACAGGAGCACTTAGATTTACAAAACAAGTACTTAGAGACCTTCAAAGAGACTTAGAATCACATACAATAATAATGGGGGACTTTAACATCCCACTGACAATATTGGATTATTAAGACAGAAAATTAATGCAGTTATTTAGGACCTAAATTCAGCACTGGATCAAGAGGCCCAGATAGACACTGAAATAACTCTCCACTGAAAAACAACAGAATATACATTTTTCTCATTGCCCCATGGCACTTACTCTAAAATTGATCACATAATTGGAAGTAAAATACTCCTCAGTCACTGTGAAAGAACTGAAATTATTCCAAAAATAATCTCTTGGACAACAGCACAATGAAATTAGAAATCAAGACTAAGAAATTAACTCAAAATCATACAATTACATGGAAGTTGAATAACCTGCTCTTGAATGACTTTTGGGTAAATAATGAAATTAAGGCAGAAATCAAGAAGTTCTTTGAAACTGAGAAAAATTATACAAAATACCAGAATCTCTGGGACATGGCTAAGGCAGTGTTAACAGGGACATTTATAGTGCTAAATACCCATATCGAAAAGTTACAAAGATCTAAATTTAGCAACTTAACATCACAACTAAAAGAACTAGAGAACCAAGAGCAAACAAATCCAAAAACTAGCAGAAAACAAAAAATAACTAAAATCAGAGATGAATGGAAGGAGATTGAGACACAAAAATCTCTTCAAAATATCAATGAATCCAGGAGCTGTTTATTTTTTGAAAATATTAATAAATTACATAGACCACTAGCTAAACTAATAAAGAAGAGAAGATCCAAATAAACATAATCAGAAATTACAGGGAGGATGTCACCACTGACCCCACAGAAATATAAATAATCATCAGAGAAAATTATGAACATCTCTGCGTACATAAACTAGAAAATATACAAGACATTGATAAATTTCTGGACACATACACCCTCTCAAGCCTGAACCAGGAAGAAATTGAATCCCCAAACAGACCAATAATTAAATTTGAAATAGAGTCAGTAATACGTAGCCTACCAGCCAAAAAATCCCAGGACAAGATGGCTGAATACTATCATAGCTGAATACCATTGCTGCTGAAACTATACCAAAAAATTGAGAAGGAGGGACTCATTCTATGAGGCCAACATCATCCTGATACTCAAACCTGGCAGAAAAAATCCAAAAAAGAGAACTTTAGGTCAATATCCTTGAACATCAATGCAAAAATTCTCAACAAAATACTGACAAACCAAATCCAGCAGCACATCATAAAGCTTTTCCACCATTATCAAGTAGGTTTATCCCTAGGGTGTAAGGTTGGCTCAAAATATGCAATGCTCTCTTAAGCTGTAGCACATGATGTTTTACCGACTAACTACAAAAAGAATAACAAATAAATTGAAGATGGTTAAGTTCCTGTTTTTTCTCTTGAATTAGACACATTCAATTAGACACATTCAATTTCTCTTGAATTAGACACATTACTATCAGTTGTTTCTTACCTACATGACGCACTATTGTCATTGGAACAAGGCTGTGATTATAGTAAAATTTCATTGAAGGCAAATCATGTTGTTCTTAAATGAGAGCTACACTGCCACATTTTTTTTAAATCATCACATTTTTGCTCTGACTAAATAATGTTTAGCTAATTCTCTCCAATTTGGTATGACAGTTTTATAAATTGTTTTCTACTCAAAGCTTAAACTATGCCAAGAAATTATGAAGTGCCAAGAATAACTGACAACACATAGAACTAAATATTGTTTCAATAAATGAATATTTGCAAATACATTGTAAGCAATTATCAATTTTCTTACTTCTATTCTGTGATTCCAATCCATCATTCTCCTTAAACAGTACATGTATGCAATTTGCACAACACCATTTTCTGCAACATGTCCTTGAGGAAATATACATTTTTTGTATATTTGGCATTTAATCACAGGTGCCAAGAATGAATCCACACTGGGCTTTATGTGCAGATAGTAAATCATCTGCTAATGAGCTATCACAGTTTTTATGACCTAAATAGTTTGAAAAATAGTAACAACTAGAAAAAACATGAAACAATGTTTTAATAAAAGAGTGTATGTCAAATATTTGCATTGAAACCCATATTAAGAGAGAATTTCATATTTTCAGTTTAGTATCTACTTTATTATATACTTGCATTGCTCATAGTCAAGAAGAGTTTTTTTTCTCACAGAGTTTTAAATATATATCTGTAACTAAATGACCTAATTTATACAAAGATATTTGTCTAGTCACACATAGAGTTTTAAATATATGTCTATAACTAAATAACCTAATATACACAAAGATGTTTGTCTAAGAGACACCAAACTATGTAAGATAAAAATGAAATCAAACATATATTTGTGTGTATACAGAAATATCCATATGTAAAAATTACGTCTATAAATAGTTATAGATAATAATAGATTATATATCTACATATATAAAACATTTAGTTAAATTTATGTATAAATAGAGAGACATTTACATACATTTGTAGTGTGAGAGGGTATGTGTATGTGTACACATACTGCCTTAGTATTTGTATGTTTTGAAATTTCAAACAAGTAATCATTAAATAAATATGTTCTTAAACTATATTTAGTTAGGAGAATAAAATAAACACAAACCAATATGCTGTTTCAAATTTTATTTCACAAGGACTAAAAGAGGTTACTTCTGTTACACCAAACATAAGATAATGTGTTTTACAGTCTCAGATTGAAAGAATAAAGTGGAAACATATTAGGTACTTCAAACAATACCTTGATGATTTTTCATTATCTATTAATACTGTTGTTATTGAATTAAATATCAACTATTACATAATATACTTAAGATATAAGATTTAGCATTTTATTATTTGATTCTACTCATCTTCTTCTTTAGTTTTCTATATTTTAAGTGAAGGATACCTAGTTTTAGAGAGGGTCTGAATTAAAAAAAATTTAACATGTAATTTAAAAAAATCATGAAAAAAATTGAAGAGTTTTATAAGTATTGGTTCATGATTTCAATGATTTCTATCTCTTTTTATCAAAGAATAAATTGAAATATAACTTCAAATGTAAAGCAACATAATTAAGCAATAATTAAAATTATGTGCAAATGATATGTGAAGTTAAGCAGAACATCAGAATACTAGTTGATGGAAATTTCTCTTTTTCTGAGAAACATATAACAATGTTAGCCTAAATACTTTGAGTTTAAGAGGATCTTCAAACACAAAACAAATTTCACTGTGTTTTTTGATATAAATTACAGATATGTGCTTTCTTTAATGAAGAATTGTGCATTTTTTGGTTCATTTTGAGTATGCAAATTTGACTTAAAAAAATAAAATGCAAACAATTTTTAAAATATTTTTTCAACTTACATAAACTTTTTGAAGTTATTAAACTTGTTTGACTGTTATGGTACTGACATAGTTTGGGTCAGTGTCCCTGCCCAAATCTCATGTCAAATTTTAATCCCCAGTGTGGGAAGTGGGACCTGGTGGGAGGTGATTGGATCATGGTGATGGGTTTCTCTTTTGGTGCTGTTTTCATGGTAATGAATGAGTCATTGTGAGATCTGATTGTTTAAAAGTGTGTAGCACCTCCCCCTTCTCTCTCTTCCTCCTGCTCCAGCCATGTAAACTATGCCTTCTTCCCCTTGGTCTTCCACTATAATTATACATTTCCTGAGGCCTCCCCAGCCATGCTTCATGTAGAGTCTGCAGAATGGTTAGCTGATTAAACATCTGTTTCTTAAATAAATTACCCAGTCTCAAACATTCCTTTATAGCAGTGTGACAACAGACTAATAAAGGTATATAACAAAACTTTGTAGGAAGGAGAATAAGTATCACTCAATAATTGTTGATTCAGGTACTCAGAAAAATAATACAAGTTGTAATTATTAGCTATTAAAATTATTAAAATTATCTACCTTTCTTTAATATTTAATCATTCCATAAAATTTTCATCTGTAAATAGTAAACTGTAGTCCATATAAACTTATTAAGCATTTTATTACTAAGATACGACTCAAACTGATAAATCTACATTATTATAGTGTGTGTATGCATACATATTTATATATATTATGTATACATTCAAAATAAGTGGGAATTTTTTAGTCACGACATCTAGGTGAGTGTGTTTTTGTTTTTTTGTGTGTGTTTCTTTTGTGTGTGTGTGTTGTTTTGTGTTCGTTTTTCCTTATTAATTGGGTACTTTATTAAACAATCAAGTTAATCAAGTTGACTCTAAGATGGTAAGATGCACTATAAATGTGAGAAGCATATTCATTGTTAATGAGATTTTCTCAATTAATTAGAAAGTATACTGAGTGTTACTATATACTTTACTATTAATAAAGCTTCTAAATATCTATTACTTCATAAAGAAAACAAAACTGGCCATGTGTGCTGGCTCATACTCATAATTCTAGCACTTTGGGAGGCGAAGGCAGGAGGATTGCTTGAAGTCAGATGTTTAAGACTAGCCTGGGCAACATAGCAAGACACTGACCCTAAAAAAGAAAATTCAAATCTGCTGAACACCTACAGTCCTAGGTAATTGGGAGGCTGAGGCTGGGCATTACTTGAGCGCAGGAGTTTGAGGCTGCAGTGAACTAGGATTGTACCACAATACTACATCCTGTGTGACAGAGCAAGACCTTATCTCTAATCAAAAGAAGATAAAACTTTCTCCTTGCTAAACTAGGAATAAAATGAAATTTCTTATGTTGATGTTTTAAAAGTAGCTTAAAATATGACTGAGAGATAATCATGAATTTCATAAGTAACATCTTCTTGGAAAAAATAAAACAGAAAAGATGTGAAATAATTTGGTTTGAGATAAGTAGCTAAGATAATGGGAACAAATTGCAAGACCATAAAACTTTTCCATCAAGGCTAAAATAATGCACTATTTAAAAAGTATTTACTTTTCCAAGGACCTTATGTTCTTTTATGCAATCTTCTCAGTATTTTTTGCAAACCTTCTCAAAGCCATGAAACAGACTGGAGAAAATGCAGCAAAATACATTAAACTTCCTCTGACCTTCAGAAGTTTGGTAAAGTTGAGTAATGAGGAAAAGGTGAGATGAAGCAATAACTCCTCATGATTACTATTTGTAAACCAGTCTGCACTTCAATAGTCTGCAACTCCTGACAAAATATTAGGTTAAAATAGGCAGAATTAACTGATAGTGATAATTTAAAAGTACTACAATTGGTAAATTTAAATATCTAATGTGAAATATCTAATGTTTGAAATTTTGTGACATGCAAAAGCTATATTTAAATAACTTATTAAAACAAATGAATGCATATTTATGATAGGAAATTATAAAATAAACAGGAAAAAAATCATCCAAAATCTAATCTCTCATAAGATTTGTGTAGTTACGTATGTTCAAAATACTTTCTACATATATCATTTACATATCTAAATCTTTCTATATACATGGTAAAAATAAAATAATAATGTACAAATAATTTACTAATACTGTTGAATGTATATATAATAATGTATTTAGAATATTTACATGTTGCCATTGTAAACATAAAGGTTTGTACTAGTTCCAATTGAACTTAAATTGCCTTTGGCAATGTGGGTGGACAATTGTTTTTTTTGTTTCTCTAATTAACTCATTTCTAGATTTAATTTTACAGTCCACCAGTGATATTTTGTGGTAAATATTTCCATGAATCTTTATGGGCAGATTGATGGAAATACTAAACACTTTAATAAATATTACACATTTCATTATAGAATAAAATATTAGCTGATGATCAATACAAACCAAGGAAATTAAATTAAATGCAATAGACATGCATTAAAATACTTTCTAAAAATCATAAAATATAAACTAATACAAAGCATATGATCATTTAGTTATAAATGGTTATTTGTTTACATTTTGTACAGATGGTTCCCAAACTTGGATGCATATTATAACTATGTGGGGAGTCTTAAAAACCACTGATGCCTAGTCTGAACCTAGAGATTCTAATTGACTTGGTCTGGGGTATAATCTGGGTATATAAATGCTTTAAATGTTCCCTGATGTTTTTAATGTGGAGTCAGAGTAAAGAGCTGCTGACTAGTATCTCCAGGGACATTAAGAAATTTAACTTTTCAGTCTAATGTCAGTTTACAGAAATATTCATCATGTGTCCAGGCATTAAAGTAAAAGTATAGTTTTCCTATAAATCCCTCTGTATTTTCATTAGTATTTTTCAACTGATAAACATTTAACATATTATTTTTATATGTATAGTCAGGTAATAAATTGTATCTCTTTACAACTCATATGTAATGATTTGCAAGTGCCTAAATTTCAATTTAACTTAAAATGACTCTGGCTTTAAATAGTCTCTTGTGTTTAAAATCCTAAACTTGTTTTCCCTTCATAGATACAAAAGAGCCCTGGGGAATTTAATGATTATTTCTTCAAATTCACATAAACAAGTAGACCTATATGGAACATATACAAGTAGACATATATGGAGTCTCTTTAATAAGGGCAAGCTATGATTTCTTTGTATTAAATTTTGAGTATTGTATCTTTATCTAGATTATGGAAAACATATTATTCACACATAGACACATGCATACACACTCACACACAAGCATATATATATATATATGTATAAAGGCATTAGTGGAAAATGTACGTTCATAATAAATATGCAAAAGCATTTATGGGAGCATATTATTTTTATCAGTAAGATAATTTTTATTCAATCAATACTTTATATAACCCTGATGCTTTTCTGTGAAGCATTTCTTTTAGCTCTAAAAGGAATGATATTATAAATGTGGAATAAAAAACATGATATTTGAGAGTTTGTGTTTTAATAACATTATGCCATATATATATCAGTTCTAAAAACAAATGTTTTCTCATATCTGATGTTTAACCATGCTAAAAATAATATCTCAATTGTTGCTACCAATTTTTCTACTTTAGCATTTTCCATCAAAAGGAAAAAAAATGTATATTTTCTGAATAAAAGCTTATTTAAGGCCAAAGAATTTTATTATCAACCTAAAATATACTACAAGAAGGTCTTAAATATTATAAACAGTATTAATACTTTTTTCTGTTGTTTGGTGGCATATGTTTGGCAAAGAGCAGTAGTAAAAGGCTTTGAAGTGGGAATCTACATTTTCAGAGAGGAACTTTCACAGGTGTTGAAGCTGTGTGGGCCTCAGATGTTCTTAAAGATCTAAGACAACAGAATTTCTCTCCAAACCATTAAAGTTTGAAGAGCAACTGAACAGATGTTCATTCTTTCATTTAATATTTCAGACAGCTGCATAATGGCACTGTGTTGTGTTTTTTTATTCACTCTTTAAGAACATTTTAAAACTAAACTTGGTTTAAGGTCACTTCTGATGACAGTTTGAACTGGTCTGACAGCTGTTTAAATGTTTTTGACATCTGCTTGGGAAGATGGAATTCCTGTCTTTCCTCTGCCTGAATTGATGCTACACGTTTTTTAAAAATAACTTTTGCTCTTTAACAAAGTCAAAAAATATATAAAGTAATATTTTAAAAGGTTGTATATTTGAGATGCATATATCTGTATATATTCGTCGCATCTGTAATTCACCACTCCCACACAAAAGACATATAACTATTTCTCCCAGAAATGACATAATATAAATGTCTCACATGTAATTAAAATTAAAAGAGTTTACTTCATTCATAGTTTATGAGCAATAAAACATTATTGCTTATAAAAAAAGAATTCCCAAATGTCTAGTGTCGTTTCCCTGAGAGGTACAGCAGATGGCAGGCACAGGTATATTAAATGTAATCTGCGTAAAAACCTTAAATATACTTGCAATTATTTGAGATTAGTCTGGGTATTTGCATGAAAGCACTGTGGGACACCCAGATTTGGTCCAGCTGAATTTTGCTTTTCCCCATGGCTTATAGGTTTTGTTTAGGGAACTTAACGATTTCTTGGATATGTTCAAGTCCCCTGCATACCTGAATGGGGAAACTTCCTGTGGTGTATATTTTATAACATATAACAGACAGGAAAGACAAATCTGAGTGTTTTGAGTTTTTAACCTGATCCAAGGGAGCATCAGTACTGCGTTTTGCCTCAGAGAAAGCAAAGAGAGTGAAAGAGCTAAATACAACAAAATGTGATGTAGCTAAGATATGCTTCTACAATGTTGCCCCAAAGAAATTGGAACCATATTCTTTTCAAGCTGTGCATGATTGTAGCAACAGAGCTCAAAAAAGAACTACCATAAACAGCCTACTATTCATAGTGGTGAGGGTAAAAATAAATTAGCTGGCTTCTAAAAACTCAAGAACTATATGGATAAATTTTAACAGAAACTGGGCCCTTTTAGAAACTATCACTTGGTATACATATCTCAACACTAAGTTGTACATGATAAATACATACAATTTCATCTGTCAATTATAATAATAATAATAATAAAACTACCACTAGGAAGCAAAATAGACGAAAAAGCATAAATTTCTGTCACACTAAAATAATTACTAGCATCTACTCTCATTCAAAATATATTACACTAAAAAGAAGACAGATACAATGTAAAAAGCCAGACATTGTTTTATGATATTAATAGCTATTACCTTTACAATTTATGTCTCATTGCCTCTATTCTATAGAGAGAGTTTCTAAATCTTCATTATTTTATTGAACTCATTTGAAGATCTCATGGATAGCAAGTCAAAGGGGATTCAAGTTCATATTTGACTAATTCCAAAGAGTATTTTCTTTCCACTATATTTTCTTACTTTCCTTAATATCAATACCTCACTGTTTAGCAGTCATTGCACTAATTCAGATTTTATCATATTTTATTTATTGAGTGAAGTTCATTTTCAAAGTAAAAAGCATCAAAGCTTATACAGGTTACAAATGTAAAGAACCATAAGAACAATTTTGTTTAAATCATCTAATTTATGAGTGAACAAATTGAAGTCCAAGCCATATAATTAGTTGCAGTTAAAGAAGGAAAAGGCTAGTTTTTTTTTTTCCAACATTTCTGAAATGTTAGAGAATAAAATAAAACTAAGAAAAGTCACTCAGACTGAGAGTTTAATAGGTTATATTGAAGTTCTCAATGTTTGGGAAGTCATTATTATTCTTAACAGTCTCATTTGTACAGTCAAGTCACAGTGATGACTCAATTTCTCTAGTTTTTATATTAAGAAGTATTTCTTTTAAATAAAGGGTGTTTTCTTTCTTTTTCTTTAAAAAAAACAAAAAAGGATCAATAAAATATTTTAAAAGTTTACTTTATTTATATTTAGCAATTATTTATTTAGCAACTGAAATGTGCCAAGCCCGATTCTTAGAGCTATGGGTAAAAAGAAAAAGGAAAATAGACAACTTTCCTATTCTTAAAGGACAGTTAAGAATATTGCATGAGATAACAACTTAAGTAAACAAAACTAATTTAGCTTGTTTATATCGGCTATCAGATCAAATCAAATTTCATCTTCTTAAACAATATGACGAGTTTTAGATTATTTTGTTAATACATATTATAAATTCTCAATAAAATAATAGGTGATCAGGTCAGGCATTAGACCTGTGTTATATATTGGGTTCAAATACATTTTATGATTTTTTTCCCTTCTATGAGTTTTTAAATTATTTTACTTGTAAATATATCAAATTATATTAAATAAGTATACAAAATTCAGTGAATTTTAAAAGCACTTGATTTAATTGTTAAAGGTTAATTCAAATAGTGCAAATTAAAATTGGAAAAATCAACTAGTATGTACATACAAAGAAATAAAATTGTTAAAAATTTCTCTGGAAACCAGAGTTACTATATAATCCAATCTACAATAATGTGTATGTACAACTATTACAGTATTTAGTAGCTATTTAAGTTACAGAGAGAAGTGATAACAGAACTATTACCTTCAGTCAGAACATAGGACACTATAATGTTATTTTGAGGACAATAGAATTCTGTACATCACTGATAAAATTGACAGTTTTTATAAATTAGCAAATTGTTCCCACATACTTCATATTTCAATATTGACATATTTCATTTGGTTGCTGTTTATTTTTGAAACAGTATCAGAAGAGATATTTTTAATCTTAGGAAAAATTGTGTCAAAATCATGATATAAATGAATGTATTTTATTTATTTGTTAATACAAATAAGTTTGAAAAAAAGGAAGACATAAATTATCACCATCAGGAATAAAAGGTGGTATCAGTAAACTAGGCAGTATCACCAATACAGTACAGATATTAAAGGATAAGAAAATACTGTAATTGGATTCATATGATACATTTGAAAACAGATGAACTGGAGCCATTCTTTAAAGATAAATTACCAAAATCATTCAGAACAATATATAACCTGAACAGCCATGTATCTATTTACAAATATTACATTTGCAGTTTAAAAGCTTCCAAAAAAAACCCTTTGGTTTTAGACGGTTCTAGTGGTGATTTCTACTGATTATTTAAGGGGAAAATGGTACTAACTCTTGACAATTTCTTACAGAAAATAAAAGATGAACAAAACTTCCTTTGAGAAACACACATTTTATGAGACCAGTATTATACTCATGTCAAAACAGAAGATAATAAGAGGAAATAAAACTACAATCCAACATTTCTCCAGAGCAGAGATACAAAAATCTTCAGTAAAGTATTCGAAAATTGAATCCAGCAATACTTACCTATCTATATCTATAGCCATATGTTTATCTATCTAAAGTGAGCAAACTTTTCAAAAATTCAGTATCTATGAATGTTGAAATAATCTAAGAAGCAAAATATTTTTCTCAGTTTGATACAAAACATCTAGAATAGGCATAGAGCTAACATATTTAATGAAGATGATTCTGTGTTCTCCCCTTAGGGTGGGAAACTAAGCAATAAATCTGCATCTATTTATACCATTATTTTTTGTTGTTGTTGTATCTATTAATAAAGTGAATTTTATTGCTGGATTTTTGAGTGTGGATACAACCTTGCATACCTTGCATTTCTTGAAAAATTTACTTGTTCCTGATGTGTGTTTGTGTGTGTGTGTGTACATGCATGTATGAGAGACAGAGAGAGACAGAGTGGGCAAGAGATGGATTTAATTTTCTAATATTTTCTTGAGAATGTCTGTGTTTATGTACAAGAGAGATACCAGTTTTGTTTAGTGGTTTTGTTCTCTTACCACTCCTATATTTTAGCAGCTCTTGGTGCTTCTTTATTTTTATTTTTAATTTTTTTCTTATATATGTGTATTTGTAATAATCACCTCACCTGTTTTATATTCTACTGGAAGTTTTAGAAATTTTAACAAGGCAAGAAAAAGAAATAAAATACAATCAGATTAGTGAGAAAGAAATAAAACTATCACTATTCACAAATGACATAATTGTATATGTAGAAAATTCCAGGGGATTAATGAAAAAATCTCTTAAATATAGTAAGTGGCTTTAGCAAGTTTAGAGTATAAAAACAATTACAAAAATGGTATTTCTGATATAATAGGAATAAACAACTGAAATTTTAAAACACAATACTATCTATAGTTCCTCCTCCCAAAATGAAATGCTTAGGTATAAATCTTATACAATATGTGTACAATGTATTTGTTGAAAACTAAAAAGTGCTGATGAAAGATACCAAAGCAAACCTACATATATGATCTGATGTGTTGTGTTCATAGTTTGGAAGATTCAACATAGTTAAGAGGTTAAAACTTGCCAAGTGAATTGATCAATGAAATGTAATTTCAATTATATTGACAAGTTGATTCTAAAATTTATATGGAAAGTTAAAGAAACTTAAATAATCAAATAATTTTGAAAAATAACAAAGTCGGGGAACTTACTCTCAGACTTTAAGAGATATTATAAATCTACAGTAATTCAGGCAGTGTGGTATCCATGAAAGTAAAACTCATGAAATAAAAGAGCAGAAGATCCAGAAATAGATCCACACACATACTTTAATTGATTTTCAATAAATATTCAATAATAATGCAATGGAGAAAGGATAGTGTTGTCAACAAATGGGCCTGTAACAACCAGACACCCATAGTCAAGAGAAAATGAACCTACAGCTAATAACTTATTTAACAATTAACTCAAAACAGATCATTGACCTTAATATAAAGCATACAATTTCAAAACCCTTAGAAGAAAATACAGGAAAAAAATACCTTTGTGACCTTGGGTAAGGCAAAGAATTCATAGATATGACCCTAAAAGAACAATATACAACAGAAAAGCTGTAAATTGAGCTTCATCAAAGTTAAAATGTTCTTGCTTTGTGAAGAGAACTGGTTAAAGGATAAAAAGAAAAGTTACAAACTGGGGGAAAATATTGCAAATTAAGTTTCAGAGAAAGGACTTACATCTAGAATATATGAAGAATTATAAAAATACAAAAGTAAGAAAACTAGTGACCCTAATTTTAAAACATGCAAAAGATGTGAACAGACACTTCACCTAAGAGGATAAATGGGAAGAAAATCAGCAAATGAAAGAATGCTCATCAACATTCATAACTAGAGAAATAAATACATATTATAATCTATTAGAATAACTAAACAAACAAAAAGACAAAAAAAAAACTAGCAAGGATGTAAAACAAGAGAAACATTTCTACGTTGTTGATGACAATGCAGGATGATGTAGTTTCTCTGAAAAATAGTATTAAAGTTTCTTATAAACCTAAAAAAATTTATTGAAGCACCTGAGAATTGCATTTCTTGGGGGAATTTTCCCAAGAAATGTATGTTCATAGGCTTATGTTTGAACCGATTTTTCATGTATAAATTATATTATTCTTAAATTTTAAAAAATCTAGACGTAAATGTTTACAGTGGCTATTCATAATTGCCAGAACTTACAAACAATCTACCTGCTTCTTAATAGGCAAACGGTTACACAAACTGTGTTACATTACTCAGTGGAATATTACCTAGCTACGACATGGAAAATTCTCAAATGCATTATGCCAAGTGAAAGAAGCAGACTCAACCCATGGAGTACTGCATGGTTCTACATAGAGTATACCACTCTATGGCTGACATACTGAAAAAGGCAAAAATGTAGGAACAGCATGAGAAATTATTTAGGGTACTTGAATTGTTTATATACTGCCTGTGGTTGTGGTTATAGGAATCTATTCACTTACAAAACATAAATAATGGTACATCAGAAAAGTGAATATTGCAGTGAATGTAAATTAAAATAATAATAGTAAACAATTATTTTATAGTACATTGAGATAAAGTTAGAATAATATCAGTGGACATTATTTTTCCAGAATTAAATATATTTCTCCTTGCTAAACATATTTTATAAAAAACACATTTTTTCAATATAGTTAATACACTAATTATTGCTCTATAAGAGGATGTTAACCTAGATAAATGTTTGGCTTTATTTAATGCAGTTACAAACTAAGAATCCATTATTTGCCTTATTGTGTTCTAAATTTTTTTCTGTCAAATGATTCTTAAGAGAATGAAATTATTTGTCAAAAATATTTTGGAAAATATTTTGAAAACTCATAGTAATAGATGAGACAGCAGATAATAAAAGTTTTCTTCATCTAATGGTGGCCAAATCAATACAAACTTGAGGTCACTACAGTCAGTATTAAGAGCTGATTCAGAAAGACAGCTACTTACCACCATAAATAGAATTCAGACAGCTGTGTCATGATTCTACACATGTTCAAGCCATTTGTAGAAGTTCTATTCACACCTATAAATGAGAAAAGTGAACTCTACACCCTGAGATTTGGAGCATTACATGGAGAGAAACTGCTGTACAGCAACTTCTGATTCATAAAAGGGGATTTGGAGGTAAAATTATAGAATATATTTTAGATAAATCTTTCCAACTTACCTAAAACTAAAAAAACTAAATTATGTTCACTTTTTATGTCTATCCTATATTTATTCATAGAAAGCTTCTTTAAATTCATATAGTAATTTATTGAAACTAAGCAAGAAATAATTGAAAAAAGTTTCTTTTATATTATATACATTCAATCTCAAGGAATTCAAGAATTTTAACAGTTTAAATATTAAAATTGTTTAATTAAAAATAACACGACTTAGTATTTATTTTCCCAGCTTGACAATCTTGGAACCTTGATTAATTTTTAAGGTGCTAGTATTATTTCATCAACTTCTTTTTTGAATGATATCCTTATTTAACCAAATTGTGAAGGAATACTTTAAAGAAATTATTTATCTCCCATTTCTATTGAATTTATATTAGAAATGTAGTAACCGGATTTGAAATTCTTCCTCATTTTGTCAAATCCAAAACACATAGAAAGTCTGCTTAGAGTTTTCAATGTACGTAAATAATTGCATTATATAGTTATAAGTTTCCATATAAGAACCAAAGGGTGGCAGCTGGAGGTGTCAGTCATATATAAATATTTGCCAGTTACAGAGCATGTCCTATGGTTCATAAATTTTAATATTTAATCTATACAAAAAACTTGTAAGCTAAATGGTATTGTCTGTATTTTATAAATAAATAAACTATAATTTGAAGAAAAAAAGATTCTAAAGATGTGCTCGCTTCAGCAGCACATATACTAAAAAAAATTCTAAAGAAAGCTATCAGGAATGGATATCAGTTATGAATAATGTCCTTTTGCCACCATTCCTGTTCACTTTTAAAGCTAGTAAATAAATCACCTTTTATACCTAATATTAAATAACTCTCCAAAAATTACTTCTACAAAAATATAGATAGCTCATTTGGAAATCAATCAAAATTGCATAATATAACTTGTTAAAAAATGTGACTATTTTACAATTAAATTTAAAATGCCATTTTTAAAGAACTCAAACTAATGTTTCTTACAAAATTATAATGATTTCTACTATATGTAATAAACACAAACACACTCACACACACCTACACACACACACACACACACACACATTTACTGTACCTGGAAGCGTACATTGTAATACCCTGAATGGGGAAAAGTTATCTTACAGAGATTCTGAAGTAGCTAGACTAGAGGAAATTAACTTGTTCTTCCTTGCCTTTGTTTGAGAGAGGAAAAGCAACAGCAACAACACACTACGTTGTGAAAATAACAAATAAAAATGTTAATTTGTGAGATATTGAAGAGGTAAAACAAATAGAACTTTTGATTCATTACCTATTTGGGATGATTAACAGGGGTGAGTCCAAGTTTCAAGCTTGAAACCTGAATCATAGGCCATATTTTGTATTTAACATTCAGTAAAATACAGTAGGAGACAGTCTAGATGACGAAGAGTTCAGGTTAGCATCAGAAGTAAAATTTATCTTAGTGGAATATTCATTATTCCATTTTTATATTATTTCCACAGAAATATCATCCATATGCGTTCTATGTCATTTTGTATCTGTGAATCCAAATTGACTCTAACTAAAATGAAAGAGTTAAAAAACAATAGTTCTTAAACTTTAACTTTTTAAATCAAGATTTTAGAGTTTCCTGCCTGCCATCTCTGAAGACAGCAGCTGATTCTGACAAGGGCGATTCTCTCAGCATAGCACACCAGCTCTGCAAAGGGACAGGCTGCCTCCTCAAGTGGGTCCCTGACCCCTGTGCCTCCTAACTGGGAGAGACCTCTCAACAGGAGTTGACAGACATCTTAAACAGGAGAGCTCTGGCAGGCATAAGGCTGGTGCCCTCTGGGGTGAAGCTTCTAGAGGAAAGAGCAGACAACAATCTTTGCTGTTCTGCAGCCACCACTGGTGATACCCAGGCAAAGAGGGTCTGGAGCGGACCTCCAAAAAACTGCAGCAGATTTGAAGAAGAGGGATCTGACTGTTAAAAGAAAAACTGACAAACAGAAAGCAACAAGAACAACATCAACCAAAAAGACCCCCACACAAAAATGCCATCCATAGGTCATCATCTTCAAAGATCAAAGGTAGATAAATCCATGAGGATGAGTGTAAAAGCACTGAAAATTCCAAAAGTCAGAATGCCTCTTCTCCAAATGATGACAACATTTCTTCAGCAAGGGTGCAAAACTGAATGGATAATGATATTGAGGAATTTGATAGAAGTAGGCAACAGAAGGTGGGTAATAACAAACTCCTCTGTGCTAAAGGAGCATGTTCTAACCCAATGCAAGGAAGCTAAGAATCTTGATAAAAGGTTATAGGAACTGCTAACTAGAATAATCAATCCAGAAAGGAACATAAATGACTGAATGGAGCTAAAAAACACAGCACAAGAATTTGGAAAGCATACATAAGTATCAATAGCTGAATCAATCAAGGGGGAGTAAGGATATCTGAGACTGAAGACCTCCTTGCTGAAATAAGGCATGAAGACAAGATTAGAAAAAAAAGAATGAAAAGGAATGAACTAATTATTTTTGATATTTAATTCTTTACACATTTAGAAATCACCCTGTTATAATATCAGGAAATCGTGAACAATTTTTCTAAAATTTTAATCTCCTAAATGAACTTTTTCTTCCTTTCTTTCTCTTCCCCTCCCCTCCCCTCCTCTCCCCTCCTCTTCTGTTCCTTTCCCTCCCCTCTCCTCCCCTTCCCTTCCGTCTTTCTCTTTCCTTTTTTTCTTTGTGATATTTAATGTGTACAACATGATGTTTTGATATATATATATACACACATAGCAAAATGACTGTTGCAGTCACGAAAATTAACATATTTATCATCCCACACCATTAGCATTGTTGTGTGCATGTCGTAAGAGCACCTAAAATCTACTATTAGTAAATTTCCACTATATATTAAAATATTACTAACTGTAGTCTTCATGCCCTACAGTAGGTCTCTAGATTTATTCATTCTAAATATCTGAAACTTTGTACCCTTTGACCTACATCTCTCCATTCCTTACTGACCTCCCAATTTCCATTCTACTCTCTTTTTTCTTACTAGTTTTCCTGTTTCCATTGTTTTCTTCCCAGATAGTCAATACTCAAGGCTGACAGAGTAATTTTTGCAAATTATAAATCAAACCATGTCTAAAACTTATTCAAAAATTTTAATAGCTTTCTATTACATTGAAAATAAAAGACAAGCTTTATATCATGGTCCTAGATGATATGACTTTTGTCTGAATTTCCTACTTCATTAAGTTATTTGTGGACAAATGAGTTACCAATTCACTATTGGACATCAAATATTTATTCATTTGGCTTTTTAAAACTTCCTGAATTGAATCCAGAGTGATTTTATTTAAGGCTTATAAGTTGTTATTTTAAAGTTGTATATTTATTCCAAATTCCAGATCTAACTGATGTGTGCAATACTTCTAACATCTCTAGAAATAATTATTCCTTTCTTGGCTTTGGTTACTGTTGTTATTTTAAATGGCTTACTACTACTTTCAGTTGTTTTCCCCTAAGTTAATTGTGCTACTTTCAACACTCTTTCTGGTTTATAATTCCCTTTTGTGACATATTTTTAATCAATCCCCAATGAATTTGCACTATTTTTGTAATTATAGTAAGTTCCCTATTACTGACTTTTTATACATCTTATTACATTTGTTATAATACATTAAAGCAGGGTTTCCAGAAGATTCCCCCAAAATTGAAATCCATCACATATCAATTATGCTTTGTGGCAGACACTTATAAATATCCTGTGGGTCATACAATAAAAAAACTCCTAACAAGTGAAACTTAATTGTTAAAAACAGAATAAGAGACAATCTTCCAAAGGCTCTGTGTTCTTACTAGTAACCTGAGAATGCAATGTCTCACTATTCTTTATATGGGCCATTTCTGAGGATTGCCTTTTCATATGTAATCTCAATTTAATACATCCCACCAGACAAATAGCAGGATTACAATAAAAGTAATAGATTACCTCAGCTCACAGCACTTCCATCGCTCTAGTGTAACCCACTGTGTATGCAGTCATCCATCTCAGCCACCTGAGTTGCCCCTTTGGGATGGGGGAACCTGGAGAAACAGCATGAACAGGAATGTCTTGCCATGCCTTTTGCAATACGTAGTAAACTTATTTGTCTTCAATCCAAGCATCATGTGTCTTCTGTCAGCATCCACAGACACTAACAAACTGGTTTTCTAGCTTAGCAAATATGGTAAAATCCCAGACTTTAAACAGTTCTATATAATAATGGATAATGTTTGTTATAAAAATGAGACTTAACTGTTGAAAATTTGGATAAATATTTATAGCTAATGCAATTTCCCCAAGGGATATATTTACTGAAACAAAAAAATTATTAGTTGTTATTAATCAAAAATTTAAACAGGAAAACATTAACATGTTATTAAGCAGATATCTTCAGAAATTACTAAAAGCAGTAAAAATACAATCGTACAAAAAGTTAAGTTTCACGAATTATGTTAATGTGTCATCAATTGCAGAAAAAATGGCTTCAATTATTTTCTTTGAATCTTAAAAAGTACCTTTAATTAGTGAAGCAAAATCTGAATTCGGAAATATGTAAGGCTTGTGCAGATGGTGAAATTCATGAATGGAAATGATAATTGACACTTTGTGTGGAAATGGTTGTTTATATTGTTTTAATCTGTAAAATCCCATACTTCTACAGGATAGTAACTCTTTCAATATTTATAATCATTTCATTTTTCTCCAGGCAAAATATTACTTAAATGTTAGAAAGTAAATCTTTCTTTCCCTGAAGGTTCATGAATTAAGATGAAGGCTTAGGAGATTCAAGTTTTCAAACTTCTAGAACTAAATTAGAGATTCCATAAAAAGCATTATACTTAAGAGGGATTTTTTTATTGTAATAAAATAATCTGTTCTCTTTACTGGCATCTTATTTTATTTTTAATAACAATTGTTCATTTTCAAAATAAATAAAAATGTAATGGAGAATATTAAAATGATCCATAATCCCAATACAATAACCACTTTGAGATTAAACATAAATATCTGTAAAAGTAATGCCTGGACAAGGTGAGAGTAGTCAGTCAATTCATTAAACTGTAGAACAAATATGAATATCTCCCCACAGCTTTTTAAACTCATTTATACTTCTCTTTTTGTATTTTGAAAACATTATGTTGCTTATCTTTATGAAAAATTGTCTTATTTACTTCATTATTTTCATAATGTAGTTTCTATGTCTGCCTTAGAGTTATACTACTTCATTAATTTTAACATTTCCAGAGTAATTAGCTGCATGAATGTAGCAAAATTTAAAAATTCATTTTCTATTAATTAATTCTTAGTTAGTCTTAGTACCTGATAGAGTTTGGATATTTTGTCCTCTCCAAATCTCATGTTGAAATGTGATCCCCAGTGTTGGAGGTGGGGTTTGGTGGGAAGTGTTTGTATCATGAAGGCAGATCCTTCATGAGTGGCTTGGTGCATTCCCATGGTAATGAGTTCTTGCTCTGTTTGTTCAAGTAAGATTTGTTTGTTTCAAAGAGTCTGGCACCTCCTCCTCTCTCTCTTTCCCCCTCTCACCACGTGGCACACCAGCTCTCCCTTTGCCTTCCACTATCATGGTAAGCTTTTGAGGACTCACCAGAAGCAGATACTCATGCCATGCTTGTAGTCGCAGAACCACAAGCCAAAATAAACCTCTTTATTATAGATTACCTGCCCTCAGGTATTCTTTCATAGCAATGCAGAATTGACTAATACAATACAATCTCCACCCCCCTTGAAATACAAACTATACTTTAATGAATATCTTCTTACACACTTAGTGTAGTGATTATTATTATTATTATTATCATTTTTGAGATGGAGTCTTGCTCTGTCACACAAGGTGGAGTGTAGTGGCACGATCTCAGCTCACTGCAACCTCCACCTCCCAGGTTCAAGAGATTCTCCTGCCTCAGCTTCCCATGTAGCTGGAATTACAGGCACCCACCAACACATCTGGCTAATTTTTGTATTTTTAGTAGAGACAGGGTTTCACCATGTTGGCCAGACTGGTCTCGAACTCCTGACCTCAGGCAATCTGCCTGCCTCAGACTCCGAAAGCGCTGGGATTACAGGCATGAGCCACTGCGCCTGGCCCAGTTGTACTTTTAAATATACACTAATAACTTGATTACTGGAAGTGATACGGTTGAGTAGAGACTGTATTTTTAGTTTCCTAAAAATGTGAAAAATTTATACTTTCATTTACACATGAATTTCTATCTTAGCAGAAGTAATGAAAAAATTCATATTAACAACTTATGTACATTTCTTGATTTTTATATTATTAAAGCACATTTGGCCTATTGATTATTCTATTAAAATAATGAAATGACTAACAAATCTAAAGGATTTTTAAAATATATAATAATAGCTGGTATAGGAAAGTTAAAGCAACCAGAATTCTTTGTAAAATCTATGTAATTGACTTTTCAGTAGCTAGAGTATTTCATAAGAATATAAAATACAATCATTGTTTTGGTGTGATCTAGTATTCTCAAAGTGATGACATTGTTGATGAAACTATATTAGAATGTATGTAAAATGAACCTAAAATATATTAAATCCATGAACATTACTATAGATATATAATTATTTTCCAACATAGCATTCTGAAACAGCTAATTGAGGTTTCACTTTTATTTCTACTGATAGCTATGTATTCTATAAGTGTCTTTGCCCAAATCACTTGAACACTTACAGACGTTCACATTATATTCCTGAAATATGAAATATCATAAAATATTTACTTTTTTAATAAAGTTTTATGTGTATGCATACTACTGTTACAAAGCTATATTTACCTTATGTTTTCTGTCTCTTTTAACTTACTTTATTTTTTATTTTTGTATGGTTAATATTTTGAGTAGAAATGATGTTCTCTTTTGTAAAGTCTATATGAATATATCAACATAATAATATCTTAAAATCAACCAACTGGCCCAAGTTAATACATATCACATTCCAGTAACCCAAACCAAAAAATTTATAATTTCTTCCTTCAAGAGATAAAAGAGTACTTGCTTTTAGAATACTATTTTGATTGCTAGGAAACCTAAGTGTCTATAAAATCGTAAGAGGAATTTTACTAGCAAAATAGCGTCTTAAAGATTTAAATATGCATGTGGACATTATTTAATATTCTCTTTAAATGTAGAGTAACAGGAGGGCTGCTGGAACAGGGAGTTAGACACAGAGCTTGCCGATGAATATCAGACTGTGTCAGTTCTGCATAAGATTATGCCTGCTGAGTGAATGGTTCTGCCTTTCACACACTCCATAACTGAACTTCTAAAATGATCACATTACTGTGCATATCATGATATGCACAGTATATCTGAAATTCAGATATGCTTACAGATATCTGAAAACAGTTTCTCCATGCTTGAAGAAGAAAATAGATCTTTTTGTTAAAATTTCCATCCCAGGAAACATTAAATCAGCATTGGGATCAGGCTGCACCTACTTCAAATGTATGTATAATAAAATATTTAAATCTGCTTTAAAATTTCCAAATGACAAGAATGTGAAAATTATAAAGACGTTTAGATCAATAACATGGTTATATTAAATGGGGTAGTTAAAATTATGTGGGACAGAAATGAACACCTTTGAAACGTTGTTGGATGTGTATCTGCATGTGTGCACTGTATATGAACATTTACTCAGAGACATATTTAAAGCAGTTTTTAAAAAATATTTAATTTACAATTTATACATTGCAATCCCTGTCTTTACCTAACTTTGTCCTAGTTATCGATAGGTTTCTGCTGTTGCCCATATCAGCAGTCAAAGAGACTCAAAGAATTTTAAACACTAAGCAGTCTCTTTTTTTCATAAATTCCCATAATGAACCATTCAATCCAAAAATAAAATATAAACAATAATTGCCTTTAGGAATTCAATTCAGGCAGCTCCTAGTTTTGTTTTTCACAGAAGATAGACCGTTTAAAACTTTTTAAAAAACAAGCTCACCAGAGCTATCCAGTATGAATTACAATGTTTCAGTGCTCTGGTCTGTTCACAGGCTTGCAAGCACCCACTTGGTTCACCACACAAAGTAATATCATCATGTTAAAAGTTTAGTGTTTTGGTATGGTAAGCACAAAGTTGAATAACTTTCTAAAAAGTAAAAAGATATTTATGAACATACACTAAATCATCGTTTACACTCTGCCAGAGCACAGAAGTATTTTCTTCTTTGATTTTTTTAAAAATAATTATATTAAGTAGCAAGTATTTAAGAGTATGGAAATTAAAACCAAGCAGAAAAGGATTAAATTGTACAGAAACGTTCTAACTTGTTTTGCTTACACTTATCTAAGCTAAGCTAATTCTATTGATTTCCATCTCTTTTGAGTTAAGTAGTTTAGTTGTAATCACACACACACAAAAAAACCCTCATAAAATGGAAAGATACTCTTTCCATTGAAAAGTTACGTAAAGTATGTGAAAACTGAATCCACAATATTAATACTAGTAAGCAATTAATTGCCTTGCATATTTTAAATGCTAGAACTAAAATAATATTTGGATTTGATAAAATGATAAAATATAATAACAACCATTTTTAAAAGGGTTATTTTAAAAATAATCCTTTCTATATTCTAGGCACTTATCTCCCTGGCTTTTGTTACAGAAAGCTTAAACATTTTTAGAATACCATCCTAAGGGCAGTAAAAAGGTGGGTGTTTGAGGATTGTGGGGGTGTTTGTGGGGTTTGTAGGATATGCGTGTATGTTAGAAAGAGAAATGCAGAAATATTAATGCAGATTTGTTAGAGTTTCTCTCGAGAAAGGAAGGAGACAATTGGACATATGTGGGCTTCACATCTGTGCAGATTGAATATTTTACTGTTAAGCCAGGGAGGTAAATTCCTCGAATATAGAAATGACTTAAAAATGAAAGTTTTTAAAAATGATTGTTATTACTTTTGTCATTTTATCAAATCCAAATATTATTTTAGTTCTAGTATTTAAAATGTTTAAGGCAATTAATTGCTTGCTGGTATTAGTGTTGTGGGTTCAGTTTCCCCATACTTTATCTTTTCAGTGGAAAGAGTATCTTTCAATTTTATGAGTTTTTTTTTAAGTTTTTACTAGATTGGGATGAGATTTATTCTGATTTTTTTTTACAAGACCAATTAGCATGGCAGTGTTTCTCATTTTTTGGAGTAATATTTATTACTGATACACATGTTTAAAGCAATTTTAAAATAAAAACAACTGTATCATGAATCTTACCTCTTTCAATATCACGAAAATAAGTATGTTTTGAGGCAGGGAGAATATGTCTTTTGATCATTTGTTTACAAGTAAATAAACTGATACTCAGTGACAGAAATAAAAACAAGTGATCCTACACCTTTCTGTGATTTCACAGTATGAAAAAGCATCAGAATCTCATTGATTCTTGGTACTGAAAGGAAAAGAAAGAATGAGAATTTTTTTGTTGATTTTATTTTGATTGTACTATTTTCTTTAGTAATGACCTCTGTGCCTTTGGAAAACTTAGAAAAACACAAGTCTCTTATATATTTGTATATCTCCACACAGTAGATACTTACTGAGCACCTCTAAATGATCTAAGCTAAGCATTAGAGATGCAAAGATAAATATGGCATAAGTTTATCCTCACTGTATATACTTTTATACTCAAACTTTATATTTCAGTTACATTTCAGTTAGAATTTGAAGTATAAGTTTGTTCTTCACAAATGGAAAAGCACACATTAGTAGACATACAGGATAATTAAAACACTAGTTGATAGAAGCATATAAAGGTAATGAAGACTAGAAGAATACTAGTTTCAAGTCAAGAGAAATAATATCAAAGTGGCAAAGAGTCTAGATGCTGGACATAAAAACTTAGGGAGAGAGGAGGAAGGAAGGAACTGGTGAGGCAAACAGTTAAGGCGGGCCCTTGGTAGAACTCCCTCAAACCAAGAACAGTCTGAAAACCAAGCTGCAGGCCCCAGAGAAGAAAAAGCTCATATCTCTAAAAGGAAATGCCCTCTCTGTGAGCCTAGGTGGACAAATTCCACTCTTTTGTGGGTAGCTTTCTCTCCCTTCAGCATACCTTTGTCCCATTTCATGTGCTTCCTCCGTGTTGATGCTTACCTTTCACGCGTTTTATAGATACTTATCTTTCTGTGATTGGCTGTTGGCTGAGTCTTTACATAGAGTGAAACTCCCTACTGATTGCTGGTCAAGCCTTCACTTCTGCCTCCAATTGGCTCTTTATACTTGTCGTGTCTTTTTCTGAATGATGCTTTTTCCAAAACACCCCACAGACTTGTGAGCACATTCTTCCTCATTTCCAGTCCATAAAACCCCCAAACTTAGCGCTGCAGCAGGCAACTCTCTTTTGGGCTCCTTCTCTGCTGAGAGCTTTTTCTGTTGCTTAATAAATCCTACTCTGCCTTTACTCACTCTCCGGTGTCCATGTACCTTATTCTTCTTGGTTGTGGGACAAGAATCCAGAACTCGGTGAACTACAGGAGCACAGGAACTGTAGTGCTTCAGCACGTGGAGCTCTAACCAGCAGGAGTAAAAGAGCTATAACACTTCCTTCCACTCACCAAATTATGGAAGTGAAGAAGCCATTGGGCACCCTTTCCTCCCACTTGCTGAACAGCAGAAGTAGGAAAGCCATAGCATTAGTATATAACATCAAAATTATTGCCTTTTAGAAAAAAAAGTTTTTAAAGAAATATGAAGCAAAGGAAGATGATACAGGGAATACTTTTTTAATTGAATGATAGGAATTTCCTCCAAGTGGGTGTAAAAGGTAAAAATGGAAGTTAATTAAATAAAAAGTAAGTGTATTAAGGAAAATTAATTTACTTGAGCATCAAGTGAAAACAGAGTTCTTTAAATCAAGATTCTGATCCAGTGGCCCTACAGGAGTCTCTGGGCATCTGAATTTCTTTTCAAGTCTTGATTGTGATTCCACTGCACAGTTAGATTAGAGAAACACTAGTGGATGGTTATTAATATTCCATAAGCAGCAATCTACCTGAAAGCAGGCATATTAATTTGTGATTCCCTAGAATATAAAGCGTTGATTACTTTGTTATTTTCATAAGTGACAAAAATGTTACACCTTAGCAGCAAAAATTAACTCTTTAGAGGTTATAAAATGCTGTTCTACATTTAATAATTGTCAACCTGGTCCAGGTATATGACAGTAAGACACGGACAGTACCAATCATCGCTGAAGTATTTTTCTTTTACCTGAAGTGGTTAATGATTCCTTCCTTGTTTCCTATAACCCCATTGAGTAGCTGGGCTTTTCCACGAAGTTTTTGATAAAAAAGAGACAAGCTGCAGTTGTCTGTGATTATTTGGATATTCTTCCTGGGTTTTATTGGGTGAGTCAGCCTCAGTTCCACAATAGGTCACCAATTTTTGCTTCAGGTGAAGATGCAACATCAGATCTAGTGTTATTAATAAAAAAGCTGATACTTTAATCTTGATTTCCACATCATAAGTAGGTTATGTCCATGAACTATGGAACCAGACTGTGTCTATTCAAATTTCAACTCTTACACTAGCTACATGAACTTGGTAGTCACAATATTTATCTCTTCTTTACCTCAGATTCTTTAACAGTTGAATGGAGATAATTTAGCTCCTGTGTCATAGAAGTATGTGAGGATAATACGATTTAAATAATTTAAAGTGATTAGAATGATTTTTGGCAAATATTATTCGGAAAGATTTTGCCCTTGCTCTTGTTGTTATTATTATCGTCATTATTATTATTATTATTATTATTACAGAGAAAAATGTGTACCTGACTGGCTTTTCATAAACCTCCACACCAAAAAAAAAAAAAAAAAAAAAAAAAATAGCAATTTAGTAGATTTAAATAATAGAAATATTGAGTAAAACAGAATGTTCATCAATGTATTACTGTATTCTCTGGCTCTAAGAAAGCAAGACAATTGAGTCATCATATTAAAATCTGATGGTTACTTTTGAAACAAATAATAATTCAGAGTGAGATGAATTAGCTATATAATTAACAATATAAATATATCTGTTCCAAAATAAGAGTTCATAATTTCATCGATCAGGATATACTCCCCAGTGTATACATTTATTCAACAAATGTTTAACATCTACTCTAATATTATGTGATAGGGTTATAATTGTACGCACAATTGCTATGGTTTAGCCTTTAAGAGTCTAGAGGGGGAAATAAGCAATTAGATTGTTAGTAAGCCTATCAGATACTCTAATGTGTAGCAATTTAGGTTTCTGTGAGAGTACAGTGTACAGACATCCATCTAGATATGTGGAGCACAGAGGAAATGCAGTGTCTGGGTTGGCTTTCCACAGTTAAAAGAAGGAAAAAAAAATAAAACAAAAGGATCTGATTTCAGTGTATCCATGAGATGTGTAAAAAGCATGTGCTTAAGATCAATGACTGTGTCATCACAGAAGAGCTGAAAGAAGTTTAATATGGCTGGAGCAAATAACTGGAGAAGGAGTGGGGTTGGGAGAGTTATTAGATTGGTGTATATGTGATTGTGGTTTTTGGCATGGAAAGCAATTACCTTTGCACCAACCTAGCAACAAGTGAGTAGCTGGGCAGAAGACAGCAAAGAGAAGCCCCTTGGATGATTTTAAAACTTTGAACATATTCTTAAAAGTAACATTCTGAGGCTGGGCATGGTGGCTTATGCCTGTAATCCTAGCACTTTGGGATGCTGAGGCGGGAGGATACTTTGAGCCCAGAAGTTCAAGGCTGCAGTGAATCGTGATTGTACCATTGCATTCCAGCCTAAGTAACAGAGTGAGACACTGTTAACAAACAAACAAAAAAGCAATAAACAAATAAGCAAACAAAAAGTAACATTCTGCCTTGAAAATTTCTAAGAGGTGTCTCTGACTGCTAGGCTTTCGTCTTCTTTTCTATCCTCTTATTTATTGTTTGAGTCCAATATAGTCATTGTTTACTTTAGAAAACACACACAAAATGACTTTCTGTTGCTTGCAATCAAGAATCCTGGCTATGTAATCCCAGCACTTTGGGAGGCCGAGGCGGGCGGATCACAAGGTCAGGAGATCAAGACCACAGTGAAACCCCGTCTCTACTAAAAATACAAAAAATTAGCCGGGCGCGGTGGCGGGCGCCTGTAGTCCCAGCTACTCAGGAGGCTGAGGCAGGAGAATGGCAGGAACCCGGGAGGCGGAGCTTGCAGTGAGCCAAGATCGCGCCACTGCACTCCAGCCTGGGCAACAGCGTGAGACTCCGTCTCAAAAAAAAAAAAAAAAAGAATCCTGGCTAATAAAGTTACTCAGCAAAAGTGTATCAAGTGAGAAGGAAAAAGTCCCCAGTTAAATATCTGGAAGGAGCAGTAGTTAGGTAATAGTAAAACATGAAGATATGAAGATACTGCATAAGAGACTAAAGTGAACAGTCCAGAATGATGGTGGTATTTTGATGGGAATTGCATTGAATTTGTAGATTGCTTTTGGCAGTATGGTCATTTTCACAATATTGATTCTACCTGTTCATGACCATACGATGGACTGCCATTTATTTGTTTCATCTATGATTTATTTTGGCAGTGTTTTGTAGTTTTCCTCATAGAGGTCTTTCACCTTCTTCGTTAGGAATATTTCTAAGTATTTTATTTTATTTTATTTTATTTATTTTATTTTTGCAGCTATTGTAAAAGGAGTTGAGTTCTTGATTTGATTCTCAGCTTGGTCACTGTTGGTGTATGGGAGAGCTACTGATTTGTGTACATTAATTTTGTATCCTGAGGCCAGGCACTGTGGCTCACATCTGTAATCCCAGAACTTTGGGAGGCTGAGGCAGGCAGATCACGAGGTCAGGAGATCCAGATCATCCTGGCTAACATGGTGAAACTTCCTCTCTACTAAAAATAGAAAAACAAAATTGGCCAGGTGTAGTTGTTGGAGTTTGTAGTCCCAGCTACTCAGGAGGCTGAGGTGGGAGAATGATGTGAACCAGGGAGGCAGAGCTTTCAGTGAGCTGAGATCACGCCACTATATTCCAGTCTGGGTGACAGAGCAAGACTGCCTCAAAAAAAAAAAAAAAAAAAAAAAAATGTATCCTGAAACTTTGTTGAATTCATTTATCAGTTCTGGGAGCTTTTTGGAGGACTTGTTAGGGGTTTCTAGGTATACAATTATATTATTGGCAAACAGCAAGAGTATCACTTCCTCTTTGCTGATTTTGATGCCCTTGATTCCTTTATTTTGTCTGATTGCTCATGGCTAGGACTTCTAGTACTATGTTGAATAGAAGTGGTGAGAGTGGGCATCCTTGTCTAGTTCTCAGGGAGAATGCTTTCAACTTTCCCTGTTCAGTATTATGTTCACTGTGGCTTTGTCATAGATCACTGTAATTATATTAAGGCATGTCCCTGCTATGCTGATTTTGCTGAGGGTTTTAATCATAAAGGAATGCTGGATTTTGTCAAGTGATTTTTCTATTGAGATGGTCATGTAATTTTTTATTTTAATTCTGTTTATGTGGTGTATCATATTTATTGACTTGCATATGTTGAATCATTCCTGCATCCCTGGTATGAAACCAACTTGATCATGGTGGATTATTTTTTTCATATGTTGTTGGATTTGGTTAGCTAGTATTTTGTTAAAAAAAAATGCATCTATATTCATCAGAGACATTGGTCTGTAGTTTTCTTTTATTGTTATGTCCTTCCCCGATTTTGGTATTAGGGTAATATTGGCTTCATAGGGAGGATTCCCTCTTTCTCTATCTTGTGAAATATTGTCAACAGGATTTGTACAAATTCTTCTTTGAATGTCTGATAGAATTTCAGCTGTGAATACGTCTGGTCCTGTACTATTTTTGTTGCAATTTTTTTATTACCATTTAAATCTCACTGCTTGTTATTGGTCTGTTCAGAGTTTCTATTTCTTTGAGGTTTAATCTAGGAAGGTTGCGTATTTCCTGAAATTTATCCAAATCCTCTAGGTTTTCTAGTTTATGTGTGTAAAGAAAAAAAAAAGGAATAGACAATTCTCAAAAGAAGATATACAAATGACCAACAAACATACGAAAAAATGCTGAACATCACTAAAGAAAAGGGAAATGCAAATCAGAACCATAATGTGATACCACCTCACTCCTCCAAGAATAGCCATGATCAAAAAATCAAAAAAATAATAGATGTTCATGTGGATGTGATGAAGAGAACACTTTTACACTGCTGGTGGAAATGTAATCTAGTACAACCACTAGAGAAAAAAGGTGTGGAGATTCCTTAAAAACTAAAATTAGAACTACCATTTGATCCAGCAATGCCACTACTGGGTATCTACGCAGTGAAAAAGAAGTTATTATACAAAAAAAAAAAAAAAACATTTGCACGACCATGTTTATAGCAGCACAACTAGCACTTGCAAAAATAAGGACATTACCCAAATGCCAATCAATCAGAGATTGGAAAACAAATGTGATATAAAAAACATATACATAATAGAATACTACTCAGCCATTAAAAGGAACAAAATAATGGCTTTCACAGCAACTTGAATGGAATTGAGACCATTATTTTAAGTGAAGTAATTCAGGATTGAAAAACTAAACATCATATGTTCTCATTCATAAGTGGGAGTTAAGCTATGTGGATCCAAAGGCATAATAATGGCACAATACACTTTGGGGACTCTGGAGAAAGGGTGGGATGGGGGTGAGGGATAAAAGATGACACATTAGGTACAGTGTGCACTGCTCAAGTGATGAGTGCACCAAAATTTCAGAAATAACCACTCAAGAACTTATTCATGTAACCAAATATCACTTGTTCCCCAAACACCTATTAAAATAAAAAAAATTCTCAAAAAGATTCTCAAAAGAATGTGTACAAGTGTTGTATATTTTCAAAAAATGTTGAGCATTTTTTGTATGTTTGTTGGCTATTTGTATATCTTCTTTTGAGAATAGAAACTCAATATCTACCATGCCAAATTATTACAAACTGATAAAATGTATATTGCACACCATATATATATGTGTGTGCGTGTGTATATATACGTGTGTGTGTATGTGTGTGTATATATATATTTATCTCCATCACAAATAAAAAAAAAAATAAAGTGAACAGTCCAGAGATTGGAAGAGAACACTGGAGAGCTGTTAACTCAAATATCAAGAAAGGAGAAGGTTTTTAAAAGGCCAATTTGTTCAACTGTGTGAATGCATCCTAGAAATTAAATAAGGAATAGGTATATAGGGGCCAGGAGAGTATTAATGATTTGCACTGTATTTAAAGATAATGAGCACAGAACTAATCAGAGTAGGATGAAAAGTACTTGGAGGAAAAGAATTAGAAATAATGTCATGGGAACCTCATCTAATTGTTAAATAATTTTTATATGTTATATTCTAATTTTTCTAACAATTTCCAATACCACTCCAAAATTTTACACATTTAATTTCAACTTCCTGTTTTATTTATTTATACTTTAAAATTAACATATTCAGTAATGAACTCAACACCTTCCGTGACAAATCTGTTACACTAATGTTTTCCTCATTTTGGTTGATTAAAACTCTATCTAACTGCCTGGTCAGAGGAAAGCATTAGAGGCATCCCTGATTCTTCTTTTCTTTCATTCATAACACCCAATCAATGGACAAATATTTTTTTCTCTCTTCAAAATAATTTTGAAGAGAAGGGAAAGGAAATGCAAATCTCTTTGTTCTTTCTTCAAAATAATTTCAGAATCTGACTGCTTCTCTTCACCTGATTGTTTCAACCATTAGCTCTGGCAACTACATGTATGGACATGATTGCCCAAAGCCTTCCTTTTTTGGTTCTCTCATTCTATCATTGCTTCAACATAACATTTAACCTCATCATCATAAAAGGTGATCAATCATGTAACTTCTCTACTCAAAATATCACAAGAACTCCTATTTCATTCTAAGTGAAAGCCAATACCCTGCAGGTATTCAAAGTAAAAGCCAAATACCTACCCATCAGGTAATGCAGGCTCATATGGCCTTGCATTACCTGGTTCAGATTTTACCCTGCTCATTTTTCCCTAGCCTCATGATTCATTCCAGCCTATGCACTCTGCTTACCTTGTTGTGCTCCAACTCTCTAACCATATTCTTGCTTTCTGCTTTTGTCCAGGTGGTTCTCTATGCCTAAAATATTCTTCCTAAAGATAACACAACTAAATTCCTAATTTCCTTGAAATCCTTACTCAATATGGTATATTTATAAGCCTATTGTGATTCCTTATTACAAATTGCAACCTGCTTTCACCAAATACCCAATTTCTTACCTTCCGTTGTACTTTGAACCATCTAATATAATGTGTAATTGTTTATTATGTTTATTATTAATGTTTAGTCTAATCCACTATAACATATCTATATGTTTTTATCTATGTTGTTAAGTGATAAGTGTCAAGGACTTACAACAGTTAATAGAAGCAAAGTGAAAGCTCAATATCTATTGATTTGAATGTAAATTTTTCCCAAAAAGGATCCATAAAGAAAAGAGAAAGTTCAGTAGTATATGCAGAGAACATGGGTTTGACAGTTTGAAGTTTTGCTTTGTTTTCGTTTAATTGGGGCATAAATATATTTATAATTGCTGAGGAATCAGTAAAAATGAATATATTCAAATAATAGAAGAGAGAAAGAAAAGATAGTCAATATATTTTTCTATTTGTTTCTTTACCTGTACTCTAATCTTATCATATTTATGTTCCATGTGATTTTACAGAAATACAGTAAAAGCAATTATCGATTTTCTACTTAATGCATCATAATTTATTGAGATTAATTTTAGAATGTTACTTCAGGTTTTAGGTATTTCCAAATTTTTCAATCATACCTTTACCATATATAAATTTATTCTTATAACTATAAAATTATATCTGCTTTTTATAGATTTCAATATTTAATCCTCAGAAAGTAACCTCATTTCTCTTACTTTCAATTTCTTAGAAAGAAATTACAGTCACGTTCATGTATCAAATCATTCAAAATAAATGATAATTACATTGCCACATTCTACATTTAAAAATAAAATTCTATGGTTTATAACCATCAAAAGAGATGTCAGCATTGGTAGCAACTATTTTTGTTAAACATATACCTAATCCCATTTATGTGAATTAAGTAAATAGAAAGTATTTACTATCAACCATCAGGATAAAATACTAAAATTAGATCTTATTTATAATTTGAAAGGAGATGGCACACAATATATACTTGTATTAAAGACACAGATTATGTTCGAAACATAAAATAGTAGGTGCCTAATGTGTATCTTCTCTAGAAAAAATAAATATAATCAGCACAACATATGCCAAAAGGTAATTTCAACATCTGTCTCACAGAGAAATGAATTAGGACAAATGAATTATATAATATAGGATCATGTGTACATTTTTAAGTGTCAGTTAGAATGTTTAACAAATATATAAATTTTGTCTGTATACAATTTTATTATTTAATTTTTATTTCTTTAAACCATGTTTAAAACTACATTTGCCCATATAAGAAATAATATATGTTCAATATTATTTTGTATATAATAAAAATATAGTATATATATTTTATATATATATTTTAAATATATAATAAAAGGTGAGGCTTTAAAAATCAAACTGACATTATTATATAAAAATAATATTGAATATATATTATTGTATAAAAAATAATATTGAATATATATTATTTCTTATATAATAATGTCAGTTTGATTTTTAAAGCCTCACCTTTTATATGCATATAATGTGTTCTGTTGTAAAGATAGTATTATTTGTTATCAATCTAACTGAAATGTAGGTCACTGGCCTCTTCTAATAGCATATGCTTTTCTGATGAATGATAAACTTTGTTTTCTTCTCGTTATAAAATTCTTTCTCCTTTCCTTTCTTCTTTGTGTAATTGAATGCTGAGCCAAAGGACATATTCATCTTGAATGCTAAGATTTTCTGCACTCTCAGGAAGTGTAAAGTATGAATGTGATGCAAACTCTGCAGCAAGTTCACCCACCTGCAAATACACATTAACTTCTTACTGTTATTTTCAATAAGTGAAATTCACAGCTATGGGTACAAAACAAATACAATTTATGCAAGCTGGACCAATCTTATTAAAATAGAAGTCTTATCCTTTTTGGTCTACTTAATTTGAGAAAAGACCTTTTTAAAATACTAAACTAGCTTTCCACAAACTGTATGTATTTTTTTTTTTTCCTGTAGCAAGGAACCACAGAATTTTAGTCAATTGATCTGAAAGTTCTTACTGTAGATATATTTTTGCCATGGTCAAATTTGAAATGTTGAAAAATTTTATGACTTAATTAAACTAACCTGCTTGAGATTATGTTGAAAACTGCCAGACACAGTTGTGGTATAGCTTTTAGATGCAATACTGCAACAAGAAACAATTAATTTATAACAGTGTTATTAAACTTTTAATGCTTCTAGCCTGCATGAAATGCCTAATTCAATTAGATTTTTATATGTTATGTTTTCTTTTTCTACAATGAGCTTCTCTATAGTGCTCCTTGATCTATTTACTTTATTCCTGAAGGTCAAAAGGAACCTATGTATTCATCAATTTAACCTATAGATATTTATTGAGTTTTTAATGTAATTTCTATCAATTTCTTATTCTAGGGATTCAAATAAGATGTTGTGTCTGTCCTGAAAATCTACTTGGGGAAAAATTCATATAAAAAATTAGTTGTAATCAAGATGATAGATCCAATAATAGGTCTATAGAAAGTTGTAGAAATTTAGCTGCTGAGACTGCTGCATCTTGATCAGTGTTTTAAGAAGCTTCTGGGAAGAAGCAAAACCCAAAATTAATCTTAGGAGACTTTTAGGGACTGGACAAACCAGCGTAATAGTTTTTAGTAATATAGAGGTATCCTAAGGTATCCTGTATATGCCGGCAGGGACTCCTTGTCTGCCTCTTCTTCCTCTTTTTTCTCCCTGGTCAGGCACCAAACTACCCAATATCCCAGAAAGAGATGTCAAAAAGCGAGTAGGAGGAAAATGTCAGCATTTTTCATTGTTTATTCTGCACTGTTAGTTTTCAGGAGAGTTTTTATTTATTCAGTAGATCAAATAATATATTTTTATATTATCTAATCTGAGTATTTGCCATGCAAGCCTCCACCCCAACCCCATTTCCAATGCTTAGACCATGTTTGAGTGAAAGGGAAGGGGCAGAAATATCCTGTTAATAGAAAAGACCCAACTGAAGAGCATCTTGGCTTTAGTCCTGTGGCTACACCTGATGCTTAGACTTCCCAGCTCAAAGGAGAAGATGAAATGGAATACCTCTCACTGATAATTCACTTTAGAATGTTATAAACAAAATTAACTTAATATAGAAGGTGTGCGTGAAAGTAGTAAGTAGCAGTAAAGTAAATCTATATATGGAAAAATAAAAAATATATACAGTTTCCACTTGTGAAAATTTATTTTCTACTTTATTGCTTTCTTTTCTTTTTTAAGACTTGTTCAAGCTATTTAACAGATCCTACAAAAAATATATGTATTTCACAGTCACTCTTAATAAAACGATTATTCATTTTCCTAAAACTTTTTTCAACTAGCCTAATTGTGAATCTGTTGCTCTTAACGTTTTCCTGCCTCAGAAAATTTAATAAACTGGATTAATGTAAAACACATGCTGAAATATCAAGTATAGATAGGGGTTGACTTATTCCCAGTCTAAGGATAATATTAAAGAGTAGATTTTCACTTTTGATATTTTTTCAAAAATTCAACTTTTTTGTTAGTCTTACTTGCTTGTTAAATTTGAGTTCATTTGTTTATTTTAAAGCTGGTGATGCCTAGAGAAAAAAGAAAAACAAAAACAAACTAACCCCAGAGCTAACAGAAGAAGAGAAACAACTGAAATCAGAGCAGAACTGAATAAAATTAAGGCCCAAAAGTCCATACAAAGAATCAACAACCAAAAAGTACAAAACTAAGTTTTTGAAAGGATAAACAAGCTTGATAGACTTCTAGCTAGATTAACAAAGAGAAAAAAAGAGAGAAAATTCAAATAAGGGCATTCAGAAATGGCAAAGATGACAGCACAATTGATTGTACAGAAATACAAAAGCTCCTATAAGACTATTATAACTATGCATACAAACAAAAAATTCTAGAGGAATTTGATAAATTCCTGGAAACAGACAATCTCCCAAGACTGAATGAAGAAGAAATTTAAACCCTGAACAAAGCAATACCAGGTTCCAAATTGAATTAGTAATAAAAAATTTAACTTAACAACCAAAAAAATCTACCAGATGAGATAGATTCATAGCCAAAGTCTACTAGATTTATAAAGAAGAACTGGTACCAATCTTACTGAAATTATTCTAAAAAGTCAAGAAAAAAGGACTCCTCCTTAACTCCTAATACAAAGCCAATATCACCCTTATACCAAAACCTGGCAAAAACACAACAAAAAGAAAACTTCAAACCAATATCTTCCATGAACATAGATGCAAATATCCACAACAAAACACTAACAAACTGAATCAAGCAGCACATCAAAAAGTTAATTTATCATGATTAATTCAGCTTAATTCCTGGGATACAAGGTTGATTCAACTGCAAATTCATTAACTGATTTACCACATAAACAGGATTAAAAAGAAAAAAAAATGTGATTATTTCAATAGAGGCAGGAAAAACTTTCCATAAAATCCAACATCCTTTCATTATAAAAACCATCAAGAAACTAGGCATTGAAGAAGAATTAAGAGCCATCTATGACAAACTCACATCCAACATCACACTGAATGGGCAAAAACTGGAAGCATTCCCCTTGAGAACTGGACTAAAACAGGAATGCCCACTCTCATCACTCCTACTCAGCATAGTACAGGAAGTCACATACAATTGCCAGAGCAGTCAGGCAAGAGAAAGAAATAAAGGACATTCAAATAGGAAAAGAAGTCAAACTGTTTGCTGGTATATGATTCCATACCTAGAAAATGCTAAAGATGCCACCAAAAGAACCCTGGAAATGATAAAAAGACTTCAGGAAAGTATCAGGATACAAATCAATGTAGAAAAATCAGTAGCATTTCTGTACACCAATAACATTTAAGCTGAGAGCTAAATTAAGAACATAATTTCACTTAGCCACAAAAAATGAAAACACTTAGGAATACATTTAATCAAAAAGATGAAAGATCTCTACAGGGAGAACTACGAAACACTGTTGAAAGAAATAACAGATGACACAAACAAATGTAAAAACCAGGCCACACTGCTCGAAGTATTCTACCGATTCAATGCTATTCTTATCAAATTACCAAGGAAATTTTTCATAGACCTAGATTAAACTATTCTAAAATTAATCTGAAACCAAAATGTCTGAATAATCAAAGTAGTCCTAATCAAGAACAAAAAGCTGGAGGCATTTTATTACTCAACTTCGAAGTATACTACAAGTCTTCGGTAACCAAAATAGCATAGTACTGATACAAATACAGACATACAGACCAATACAACAGAATTGAGAACCCAGAAATAAAGCTGTACACCTACAGCAATGTGATGTTCAACAAAGTTGACAAAAATAAGCAATGGGAAAAGACTTCATATTCAATAAATGGTGTTAAGATGGCTGGCTAGCCTTATACAGAAGAATGAAACTGGACTCTTTTCTTTCACTGTATATAAAAAAAAACTCAAGATGAATTAAGTACTTAAATGTAAGACCTCAAAATATGAGAATCTTAGAAGAAAACCTATGAAACACCATTCTGGACATCAGCCATGGGAAAGAATTGATGACAAACTCCTCAAAAGAAATTGCAACAAAAAACAAAAATTCACAAGTGGGACCTAATTAAACTAAGGAGCTGTTACATAGCAACAGAGTAAACAGGAAACCTACAGAATGGGAGAAAATATTCACAAACTGAATTCATGCATTCGATAGAGGTCTAATGTCTCAAATCTATAAGGAACTTAAACCATTAAGCAAAAACACAAATAACTCCATTACAATGTAGGTAAAAGATATGAAGAAATTCTTCTCATAAGAAGACATACAAGCAACTAAGAAACAAAAAAATGTTCCACATCACTGATCAGCAGAGAAATGCAAATCAAAATTACAGTAAGATACCATCTAACACCAATAAAAATGGCCGTTACTAAAATGTCAAAAGAAAAAAAAAAAAAAAACAGATGCTGGTGAGATGGAGGAGAAAAGAGAACACTTATGCACTGTTGAAAATGTAAATTAGTTCAGCCACTGAGGAAGAAGTATGGAGATTTCTCAAAAAGCTTAGAACTACCATTTGGTCCAGCAATCCTGTCACTGGATATGTTTTCAAAAGAAAATAAATAGTTCAACCAGACACCTGAACTTTTGTGTTCATTGAAGCACTATTCACAATAGCATAGTCATGGAGTCAACCTAGGTGTCCATCGACGGGGGAAACGAATAAAGAAATGTGGTACATATACATCACAGAATACTATACAATAATAAAAATGAATGAAATCATGCTTTTTGCAGCAATGTGGACTCAGCTGGAGGCCATTATCCTAAGAGAATTAATGCAGGAACAGAAAACCAAATACCATATATTCTGGCATAAACTGGAGCTGAATAATGCATGCTCACAAACATAAAAATGGCAATAATAGAACCCTGGGGACTAGTAGAGGGGAGGTGGGGGCAAGGATTTAAAAAATTAACCATTGGATACTATATTCAGTACCTGGGTGACAGGATTAATTGTACCCCAAAGTTTAGCATCACTCAATATGCCCAGGTATCAAACATGCATATGTACCCCTTGTAATCTGAAATAAGAATTGAAATTATTAGAAAATAAATAAAGCTGGTGATGAAGTGTGAGCCATATTTTAAACATATATTTTTATCATTTATTACATACACACCCAATTTTATAATTATCATTGTAATTAGTATTTTATCAACTCATCATTTTATGAAGAATACATCCATTCTTTTCATAATTCAGTAAAGATGTATTGAAAGTCTACTATGAACAAGATAAAATGGTCACTTCACTGAGGACTTTTATTTTAAAGTATGTTTACTCTTATCCACGCCTAATAATTCTCTCCAAAAGGTAGTTAGAGCTTTTAATACACAATCTTCATAAGAAAGTTTTACATTTAAATTCAAGCTTAACAACATAAAAAATTTATTTATGTTTACTGTATTTTGAATATTTATTAGAAACAAAGTAACCATGGTTATATTCTATGCTTTAGTACCAGTATATACTTTTAAAATGTTAATGTTTATCAAATACTAATTTAAATACAGAACAGTGAGAATAAAAAACATATTTTTGCTATATAAATTCATAAAGTACTTCAGCTGAAAGTCTTTTTGAAACAATATCCAAATATTATTTAATTGTTAATACTGATAACATTGTATGCCTTTTTTATTTATCATTAAGATGTATCTGTTGGTAAGTTAATGTATTTTTTAATGATGGTTTATATATTTAGAGTATTGTACTTTTGAAAACTGTAACTATTTATATCATAGGCAATATTAATGTATAGTATAATTAATGTACAATGTTATATTACATTACAACTAGTATCTTCTGATATTTTTATCAATAGCATCTATATGTAAGATCTAGTGATATTAAGTATGTTTAAGTTTATATGTGCATAATCTATATAATATGTATGAATTACATACTATACATGAGATACTCAGGGGCTATTTTAATTTGAATTTCATGAAATAATTAGTTGTAGGAATTAACTATGCAAGAGTGAGACTAAAAGTGATACATGGGTATAAAAAAAGAATAAGTACAGTGTACTCAGATGTTTTTACATTCTTGTTTGTCTTGATTATACAAAATGGCTTTTAAATATTGTGTGAAATTAATTTAATCCCATACAGTAGGCTTAGTCAATCTTCAGCATATTGCTGTAATATTTCATGGTGTATAATTTGCAGATACACTTACATAAAAATGATCAAATACTTGTTAAATGTATGTTAGGCAATGTTCATTTAAAGTATTAAGCTTATACTGTACTCATTTTTATTTTTGAACAAAATTTTATTTCACAGTACATTAATTTCTATTATGTACTTTTGTACATTGTCATTAACACACTTTCATTATTTCAATAAACAAAACTAAACATGGTATTAGCTCTTTGTCTGTATGCTTCAGTAATTTAACCAAACAGCTGGAAGGCATATGAATGACTGTCTTAGACTATTGTTTTAATCATGTTTATTGCTTATAGTGTGTTTAAATTCTTATTACTTTGAACAATAGTGTGTTTATGTCTATAAATTGATTAATGGATTATAATCTTAACATTAAATGATGAAATCTACAGCTGGCTAAGTAATGTGTTTTCTTCCAAATCACTTAAATTACAGATGTCAAGCACATTGCATTCACCATTTAACAGGAGAAGTAGCTTGCCAAGAAGTCCTTTTATTTTTAGCTATTCTCAACATTGGTACAGCTGTTGGGAATCTAGCTATCCATTTCAAACAAGTCATATTATGAAATACAATTTCCAAGTATACAAAGTGTGTCTAAAAAAGCATTTCAAACTTCAAGTGATATATATGTTTTCACATTTTTTAATTAGCAATAATTTAAGAAGTTAACTTAGATTTATACTTAACTGTTTAAGAATGTTCACTGTGATTTTGAATAAAAGAAAGATACTATGTTGAATAGCTATTGAAAACATTACATAACTAACTTATGGAGTTATGCAAATTATAACATAATTTGATAATGGGTATTGAAAAGCTTTATTAATTGTAGTACTGAAACCATCTGTCCTTTGTTATTGTCATTTCATATTGTGTAAAAATTTAGATGTTACTAAAAATGTCTGTATTATCTTAGTAATCCCATATTTTAAAATAATACTAATAAACAACTGTATGTAAATTTTGTCTTGTTTTGTTCTTATAATTCAGAGACTTTTCTACTTACAGTAATTTGTTTAAAAAAATGGATAGAAGATAGCAACTTTATTTTCTTTACATGCCTACAGTCATATTCTGGTTATATTCTGGTAGTGGGAGAAATTATTAAAGCTCTTAATTGATTTACTAGTTAAAATGAAAAGTTCATTTATAATTCCTAACAGGACATCTAATTATTTTATCATAGACTTCATAGTGTATTATTGACCTGTAAACATTAAGAATTACATTATTAGAGAAGAGTGTTTACAAAGAAGTATACACTACATAAATAACCTGACATCAACAATGCAAGATGATTTCAATATATGATTTTGAGGAGGTATAAGTAAATCTTAATTCACAAAAGACATACATACATTATTTTTTTGTCATTTTTACATGCATACATTATGTCTTTTGTCATTATTTATGTATTACTATGTATTTTTATATCAATACTAGAATACAAAATTATAACTCAATTTTTGTTTTAATTATTAAAAATGTAGCCAGTACCAATAAATTACTATATTAAACAATGCTTGTTCTCATGCTTTATATATAGATAGCCTTGAGGCTTTCTCCACTTTCTACTAGTTTTAGAAATATTCCTTGATCTTGTAGTATCCTGACACACTTCTTCCATGAGTTTCTAATTCTCCTTCTCACTTTTGTTCTGTTCTCACACTGGTTCTTACATTTTTTACCTTTGAATGTGTTGCTAAATGACTTTCTTCTGAGTAATTCTTTCAATTTTGTGAATGTTTTTCCTGTCCATAATAAGCAACAAATTCATGATAATAATTGAATACTCACCAAGAAGAAGTTGAATCATAGGAGAAAAAAAATTTAATTTAGATTTTAATTTAGATAAGATATTCATAATTTTCTTAGGCTCTGGGTTGCATGATCATCGCTTTGAGAAGAAAGAAATTCATCATTAATTTCCAAGGAGATAAACAAACATCACAGATATTCAGAGTACTTTCACATATATGTATATATATGGAAGTATATACATATATATGAAAGTATATACATATATATGAAAGTATATACATATATATGGAAGTATATACATATATATGAAAGTATATACATACATATGAAAGTATATATATACACACACGTGTGTGTGTGTGTATATACATATATATACACTCTTCTTTGGGATAGTAGCACAACTAAAAATTTGTTGATTTTTATGAACACAGAAATATAAGTAGATCAGAGTAAATGCAAAAGTTTTTGTGAATTTGAATGCTAAATTTAGAAATACAAGAATAAATAATATGGAATACAGTAAGGATCAAATATCAGATAATTGATCTGTATAGGGAGTAGCTCTAAAATAGGAATACATTGAAAAAAAAATGTCCTTTTACATAAAATCTTCAGCAATATAATCAGATGAAGAGGTGCATCTTTCTTTTCTTTATTTTTCTCTTTCTTTCTTTTTTTTAATGTTGCCCTATCTTTCTATTCTCTTTCTGCAGCACATCCTTCTTCTCATATTCAAATTTGAGTTAGGGATAATGGGTCATTGAGAAAAAAACAATTACAGACTGTTAAGAAGTTTAGTATCAAGTGAAACACAAAATTCTTCAGATTTTTCTCCTCCTTCTAACTATTTTAAACATCTTTATATTTTCATATATTTCTTCTCTATTATATCTTCCAAATTTTAAACATATCAAAATATAATTTGATAGCTGTTTTGCAAGAATGTAAGTGTATTAACTTCAGGAAGCTTAATAGTGTTGTGCACTCTGATGAATGTCTTGAAAAAAATTTAATGTTTAAAAAAACAATGTTGTGCACTCTGATGAATGTTAGAGAAAAATGTTGTAATGCCTACATTGGTATTTTACAAAATAATATTTAAATATGTATTAGTTTACAACTTTATTTTAGTGCAAATCTAGATATTAGATTGAAGGATGGTGAATTTGTAGGATGTTCTAGACTTACTTGATCTAATAGATCTAATACACATATAGCTCAAAGGCAGATTCAAGAGTTAAATTATTTAATATTCAGTTAGAAAACAATTAGACAAATTATATGTGCTGTTACCAGTATCTATGGTTCTTAAAATTTGCACATTAGTGAAATCCAAATGGTATTTTGAGAAGCCACAAAATTTTCAATTATTTTTTTCATGTCAGAAAAGATTGTGATATCTATTAAGAAGTGTTTTCAGAACAGCATTAACTTTGTGGGACAGAGGGAGATATACAAAAAAATCTGTAACAACAGATGTAATTGCTTAAACTAACACTATTGTACTCATTATAAAGGAAAAATCAGTGGAAATAATATGTTTATACAAACAGTAACAATTTTTAGAACAGGCTATTTTAAGTTTTCGACTGGGATCATTGACTAATTGGTATCTCTAGTTTGGTCATTATTTAATTTCCCCAGTTAGTTCCTGCTAATATTTCCTTTTCAGAAAACTTAAATCTGGGAAAAAAAGAGCAGCATCAGTAAAAATGGCTTAAATTACAAATATGAGAGTTTAGTTATTCAGGCATCTAAGAAGAAATTCAACGGTATAAGAAGCATCAAATGGGGCTGTTTCCCCATGGGCTGCACTACGTCATTGAGGATCCACATTATTTCCTTCACTCCGTTTTGTTGTTCATAACATCAACCAACATAATTATGAGTGTTTTCAATTATGTTCACCAAGTGGCTATCAGTAGCAATTCAGACTATATTCTGTTCCTTTCACATTCCTTGAAAAACGTCTCACCCTGAAGACCTAGAAAATCTTCTTAGGAGCCTACTGCATACCTCTTACAATTTCACAGGAAGAACTGGATTTTCTGCTCATTTATGTGAATCAGTTAGGAGAAAAGTTAATAAGACTACCCTCGAGTTACAGAGATGACCCTGACATGACAGTTTATGGACTGCAATGAGGGAAGGAGACACATGAATTAAAGGGTTAGTTTAGGACGGCAGATCGGTGGAATGTATGCTGTTTTAAGAAAATAAAAATGTTTCCCATTTTCTAAAATGAGCTCTGATTTTACTATTTTAACATTCTAAAATCTTTGAAGTCTCCAGTTGTCTAATTTTAACTCTACCCCCTTAACATGTATGCTAGTTTTAGATTACTTTCATTAACAGATTGTCATAAATTAGCAGCATATAAAACAAAAATTTATTATCTACAGTTCTGTACATCAGCAGTCCAGTGTGAGTCTTGCAGACAAAAATCAGGATATTTACAAGGCAGTATTCTTCTCTGGGGGATCTAGGGGAAAATAAATTTCCCTGTCTCTTTAGGATATTGGCAGAATTCAGTTCCTTGAAGTTGTGGGACTCAAGGTCTCTATGTCATGGATGGCTGTCAGGTGAGGGTTATTGCTGGCTTCTAGACGCCACCCACATGCCTTGGCTCGGCTCATGGACCCTTCTTTCATCTTCAAAGCCAAGGTACCAAGTCAAGAGTCCCTCCCTGTCACACTTCAAATCTTTCCTGTGTCTTACTCAGTCATCAAATTTTCTTTCATTGCAGGTTCTCTCTGGAAAGAATTTGTGTGATCAATTGATCTATCTGGATAAACTAGTATAATCTACCCACCTTAAGACCTGAATCCTTGATTATATCTGCAGATCTCTTATGTTATGTAAAGTAATATATGAACAGGTTCCGGGGATTGGGACATGGATATAAAGAAGGCAAGTGCCACGATACTACTACACATGATATTCAGGATACAGCACAATAATTTAATATTCAGCAGAGTTTCTGGAGTTTCGTTTTTCTCCTGTGTAAAATGTGTTTCACTGCCACAACTTCTCAGTAGCCTGAAAATTATTTCCTGACTTCAAACATCCCCCGCACCATTATCTGAATTGACTTTCAAGTCCTGATGGTGCGAGTTCCCTTTAAATCAATGCCAAGTAGATATCTGCTCTAAAACATTAAATTACATCAAATTATCTAAGTGCTATATTTTAACTTGTGTCTTTTTTTCCAACCATCCACAAGTTACTAAAATCTCAGAAACAAAGACTTAGAAAACAAAACGTAATGTTAATAATATGCAGAATAAAGGAGTTAAAAGATGTTTCAATATAATATTAGGGAAAATAATAGAAGTAAAAATTCCCCTGCCTCTAAGTGTAAGTAAGAAAAGGGATCAGAACACTGACAGGACTTTGTTTACAAATGTATTAGCTCTTTTATGAAAAAGAAAACAAGGATTCAATCTATTTAACTTGCCCTTTCTGTCAAAATGCTTAGCATTATGCATAGGTACATTATTCAAAATATCTTTTACCAAAAAAAAAAAAAAAAAAAAAAGAAACGTTTAAACGTAAAATTGTTTCTACATTTGAAATTAAAATCCGGACAATATTCATTCCCTAATTTTTCTTTCTGTTAGCACAATAAAAAAAAGAAAAAAAAAAGAGTTGGTGATATTCAAAGACAAGTAGGTATCTTCTACATGTATTGTCCTTGGACTCCTGCTCAAGTTACTCTGCCTGTTTGTTCACAGGTGAAAAAGTCTTATAACGTGTTTAGTGGAGAGATTACTCTCTATTTGATTAAGAACAAGAAATGAGAATCCATTGCTTTCTTTATGGACTCACTTATCTATAGGAATCAATGTAATGAATTTATGAACTATTTTTTAAAAAACGTTGAATTACTTCTCAGGCTTGAAAATAGAATAATTTTTGTCATTCTACTGCATAACAGGATGCGAGATCTGCTTTTCCACCATATACAGTCTAGATTTCTGATTACCAAGATATATTCTTACTCATGCTCTTTCCTACAACATGATTAGCTAGTTTATTCATGCACACAGTTGGACTTTAGACTTAAAAAGTCTGCTGATTCCCCACTAACAATAGGATACATTAATTAAATCTAAACATATCATGCCTTCACAATTACTAAACCATATATCCAAATTCATTTGCCTTTCATGTTTTTAAACTCTAACCATAAATAACGTTTTTATATCTCTCTGCTCATTTGGAAATTTTAAAATTTAAATGCCTTTATTCATAGTGTTTACTCTGCCCTAAGATGCCTTTCTTTTAGTTTCCTACATGATGTTTAAAATTATACTATCCTCTTAATATCATGCTCAACTAATTTCACATCCCTTAAGGAAGCACAGCAGAGTAGAAAAATGACACATGGACCTTGGGTTTAATTTGAATTTGGTTGAAGAACAAATTTTGCCTTTCTCTAGGTATATGACATTTGGGAAAATTATATCACTTACTCTAGGAATTATTTCTTATCTGTAAAAATAAGAATGACAATACATTACATATAGTTTTAATATATTTTCCTCAAGTAAGGTATTTAGCACTTGGCTCAATGTCTGACTTGATAGCAAAGAAATATTATCTTCTTCTTGTTCTTGATAAGAATGGATTTGACAGTTTATAAAATACTTGGACACGTTGCCATAGAAGAAAGGCATAAAGGTTGGTTCTTTTTCTCCCTCGACATTGCAAGCATACAAATCCCGGTCTTTTTTTTACTTTTTCTTTTTCTTTTTTTTTCAAATCCCACCGGTCACTCATCTAGAGTGCTACATTCCGCAATCAACATTCCTCTTTATTTGCGTAATCCCCCACCAATAAGGGCAACACAATCATTCTTCCTCTGTTTTACTCCAGTGTCATTCTTGATGTAGGCTCACCCATGTATTTAATTATAAATTAATCTATAAATAACCCATTCTATATTAAATTGCAGATTAAAAAGAGAAGAAAATAAATTGGTAAAAATGATGAAAAATACAAGAATGAAAATTCTGATGACAGTGTAAAATAGAAACAGTAAAAGAGAGAACAGAGCACAGAAAGAGTGTGACAGTGTACTGGAAGGAAAGTATGCATGAAGGAGAGAGAGTGAAGGAGAGAAAGAGTGAGAAAGGAAAAAGGGAGACAGAAGCAAACATTAAAGTATGGAACACTACTTGAGGCTTTTATTTGATATTCATCATAAATAGATATAATATGTTTATAATTTTCTTCCTCTATCTCACTATACTTCAAATACTCTCAGAACCTTAGATGTGAAGGTATTATTTGTCTCTCTTGTAGAATAATTCAAGCATTATCCAAGTTTGGTGGTCCTGTCTGTATTTGACTGCAATTACTTTATCATTGTATGTTACATCCCAGGGGACCTCCTGGGTTCCATACATATACTCCTTACTTCCCCAACTGGAGCAACATTATTTTGCATTAATACTACTACTAGTAGTAAATACGTATGTATCACTTATCATGTAACAGTTACTTTTCAAATAGCTTTGGAAATTTAAATATTAGTAATCAAATTGCATAGATGAGAAAATTGTGAAATAAATATTAGGTAACTTTGCTCATGGTTATACAGCTAGAAATTAAATCCATGCAGTTTAGCTACAGAGTTCATGATAACCACTTTTTATTCTGCTTTGTCACCTGAGGCTTAATTACACTAGGCACTATTTTAACTTTTTGGCTATTGGCTTACTGGTATGAGAAGTCAAAATGAACAGGTCTACCACCTTTGGAAACATTTCTTCAATAGATAGTAAGACCTCTTAGACAACAGATCTCAAAGTGACAAAGTTGGAGAATATGCACATTTAAAAGAAAGTTACTTGTGTACATTGCTACTTAGACTCTTATATTCAGGCTATAGAAGATGAGTAATACTTCATAAAGGCCAGTGGTCCTGAATATGCTGCATTTTGCAGGCCAAAATTCGAATATCCCAAGATCATGGTCTCAGTTAACACAGAAAAAAGAAAAAAAATCCTCAATAAGTTATTCTATTATTCTACTAAGGTACTACTTTGAAGTCAGTTAAAAGATGTTGCATAACGTTTATCATTATGTACTCAGCAAATGCGTTACTATAACTGAAACTCATAAATAATAGACTAGTACTTCATTTTTTACTTGTTTGTTTTAGTTCTCTTCTTAGAAACAAAATTAATGGGATACTTTTAGTATCAATATAGCACTTGGTGAGTTTTTTTTTTTTTTTTTTTTGGTGTTGATATAGCACTTGGTAAGAAGGTTTTTTTTTGTTTTTTTTTTGTTTTTTTTTTTTTTTCTGGCAGAAATATATTGTCTAGGGAAAGGAAATTATTATCCAGAATGTATGTCATTCCAGTGAAGGCAAATTGTTTTCCCTTACCATGATAAACGTAGTTCGGGAAAACCAACCTTTCTCCTTGAAGCTGGTTCTTCTATGGTAGACCACCATATAGGTTCTTCTATAGTTGGGCACCATATTGGTCTCTGCAACTGGCAGATTGGGCACTCTTTTGTATTGGCTTATCTGTGTCTTTTGATAAAAAGAGATTTCTGGTTTTGAGTTCATGCATAATCTTTACCACTGCCATCATGACCAGTTTGTTTCAGAGAACTTTGACAAGCACATGAAGGGATTAGTGATATCCACTAAATAGGTCATATTGTTTAATTGATTATGGAGAACCTTATTGAGAGTTGGTGTCCTTGATGAGCATGACATGGGACAAATATTTTCCCAGATTTTCAGTTCACTCTGATAATCAATCCTTATACTTTTCCGCAGGACCAATCGTGTTACTAAACAAATTAGTAACTGGGAAGAAAATGGTTCAACAGGCTTAAAATCTATTTCTTAACTTTAACAAAGAAGACAGATATCCTGGTAAAAATACTTGAATAAAAGACAACAGGAAGTCCTTATCTACTAAATGCATTTGACAGAATGTCCTCAGTCTGTCTAGGAAGCTTATCATAAATAAACCTGAAGCTTTTGAATTTGGTAGACTATTACTGGCTGAAGGATATCAGGTAAGTTTTGTAATAATGCGATATAAATAGAAATTGTGCCATAACAGAAATATTCTTACTCTTTAAACAATGTTCCACATGCATTCCTTAAATTTTATATGTGAATCCAAATTAAATATGATCTAATTAGGTAAGAGAGGACATACATTTGTGGAATATTGTGGGATCTGGCCAGCAGCCCACAATGCAATGGGGCTCTTTCTTTGTTCCCAGGCAGATCGGCAGGTCGAGAAATTACTAGTAGACACACGAGATAGTGAAAGCCGGGTCCAGGGGGGTCACCACCTTCTGGTCCTGTGATGCCGCCAATGCACTGGATATACCAGCATTTATTATTAAGTTTAGTGAGGGCAGAAGTAGGTTAGTGAGGGATTTAGGGTCATTTGATTATGAGGCAAGGTGGTCACATGGGGATGAAGTAATACTTTAACATAGCATCTGTATGCAGAAGTACAGTATACAGAGATAAGCATTTACAATATAGTGTGTGCATCAGTAATTTCTAACAGAGCCTTAAAACAGAACCACAGCCTTTCCATAACCTATGATTAGGAAGATATTAATGAGCAGTGACAGTTGCAGCAAAAGCTGGTTACAAACAATCCATAGAAACAGGACGTGAAGCTGGACAACCGGTTAGACCAGAAATTCTCAGAAGGGAGTATGCCTTAACCCTAAAGAGGCCTAGATGAGCTGTGGCAAGATGAGGGCATTTATAGCCCTATCTTATCCAAATGAACAGGTGCCCCTCACGCATCCATTTATAGGCTCTCCATAAGGGTCGCATTCCATTCCCAGAGCTATGAACATCTGCTTTTCTGGGATAGGAATCTTGGAGATGTGAAACCTCCCAGACTGCAGGTCTGTTCATAGGCTCTCTGCAGGAGGAAGCACATCACGCGCTGTTGACTAGTTCTGGCAGCCCAACCTGGCATTATCTTTACACAATCCTGCATGCAATTTTGTATTTACAGTAATCAGGAGCATTTCATCTTTTATTCCATAGCAATAGTTTCAGGGGGTCTCCCTACAGTGGAACTGAGTTTTGTTGTTATTGTTGTTGTTGTTGTTGTTGTTGTTTTACATCTTCAAGAAAATAATGCTTTGTTTATGTTTTATTGTTGGCAGTACCTTTTAACTTATTTGGTCAGGAGCTTGAGACCAGCCTGACCAATATGGTGAAACCCTATCTCTACTAAAAATACAAAAATTAGCTGGGCATGGTGGCACATGTCTGTAGTCCCAGCTACTCAGGGTGCTGAGGTAGAAGAATTGCTTGAACTCAGGAGGTGGAGGTTATAGTGAGCTGAGATTGTGTAACTGCACTCCAGTCTTGGTGACACAGGCAGACACCATTTCAAAAAAAAAAAAAATTAAAAAAAATTAAAAAAATATATATGTATACATGCATATACATATAACTTAAAAGAACATAGGATTAGTGTTTCTCCTCTTTATAATCATAACAGAATTAAGAATTATCCTTGTGTTACACCAGAGTTCTAACAATCTATAATTAAAGTATATCAATAGTGTACTACTTGTCCAAAGGCTGCAATATAAGCACTTTAAATTTAAGTTGCAATATAATCTAGAATATATATGATTATTTTGACTTCGAAATATTCATAAAATTTTGCTTGTTTACTTTATGAATAAGACTTTATGTACTTTTTCTGGAATTTAGTCCTTTTGCTTTGAGAAAACAAAAAAGTTATTTGGAAAGCATGTTAAAGTCTAAGACTTTTCGTATTGCAACTTTGAATTACAAAATAGTTTTTATTATCTCAGTGATATTTTCCCCATCTCTTATATATGTAAAATGCATCTCAATTTGAAGAAAATATAAACTGGAGTGCATATTGTTATTATAAAATAAATATAAATAAGTTATAAAATTATAAATCAATACCACCAATTTATCTTTGTAAAAATTGTAATAGAAATGCTCATGAAACATACAAGAGCAAAATTATTTCACTCTAAAATATTGTTCAAATAAAATTTTCTATAAAACCTTCACTGCAGTTTGGTTGACTCAAGATGCAATTTAGAAAGCAACTTCAGAAAGCAAAGTAACGTAGAAAGTAGATTATTAGAAATCCCAATGCATAAATCATCTTTTAGTATCTTGTTAATAAAAATAAAAATAAAACACTCAGAAGATTTACATTAAACATGATATTAACGTAAAATTATTCAACTTGATTGAGGAACATGTAAAGATTGTGACAGTCAAAAGGGCATTGCCCTGGGTGGATTAAATTTAGTGAGAATAAAACATTTAACAGTTAAATAGCTTTTCAGAGATTGTTGAATGGCAAATGTCTCTGGGCTGTCAAATTGCTTAGTTCATTCAAGGGTGAATGAGTCAAACACACAATAATATATCTGTTCTCTTGATTTATTAGTTATTTGGAATTTATTTTTAAAAAGTAGTAACAAAATGCTTAGCTAAGTTCATAAGGCAAGCATTCATACAGTGAGTTCCATCATATACTTGTGACTCCGATTCCCAGTAAATAGAATATGTCAGACACAAAGAAGAAATATGACTACATGCTTTGTTGAAAATCTTATTATCCTAAGAACTATCCACTAATTTAATGAGTATATAAAACATTCCTACTGTACTTAACTTTCAGAATTGTGTTTTAGTTTTGAATTTTATACTCAGAAACTGCAAGAGAAAGGTAATCTATTGCTTTCTCTAAATATTAAATTATTGTAGTTTTTATTACCTATTGTGGTATGTGTTTTCTTTTCTTCTCTTTTTCCCTAGGTCACATAATGATTAATAGATATTTCTACCAGAGTAAGTCACTAATGCATTCCCAAGAGTGGACTTATTTCCTCCTCCAGCTGGCCTCTTCTAGCTTCTCTACAGCACTGGATCGTCTACCAGTCTTTCTTTTGTCTCTGTAACTTCACCCTCCAGGTAAAGTCTTGTTTAATATCGCTGTCAAGGCAGTGCCAATTAACCTCTCTCTTGCATTGCCCACATCTGGTCTACAGCAATCAAACTCTTTGCTCTCTAATACCTAGTGACAACTTTTGTTTGAATATGAAGTCTGCACCTTGTATGAGTCAGGGTTCTTTTGTGAAGCAGAACTAATGGGATAGAGATATACACATATAGGATTTTTTTTTATGGGAATCAGATCTCATGTTTATGGTGACAGAATTCCCACAATATGTCGTCTGTGAACTAGAGAGCCCAAAAAGCCAGTGGCATAATTCAGTGTGAGTTTGAAGGCCTGATATCCAGAAGAGCCAATGGTGTAACTGTCAGTCCAAGGCTGAAGACTTGGGAGGGGGACTGGGTTGGGGTAAGGTAGGGGACACTGCCGTAAGTCCAGGAGTCTGAAGGTCTGAGAACCAGGAGCTCTGATGCCCAAGGACCTGACAAGATGGATGCCCCAGCTCAAGAAGAGAGAGAAAAATTCACCCTTCCTCCACTTTTTTATTTTATCTGGCTATCAGCAAATTGAATGATTCGGCCTACATCAGTGAGGGCTGATCTATACTCACTACACTGATTCAAATGCTAATCTCTTTCAGAAATGCTTTCACAGACATACCAAGAAATAATGTTTTGCCAGCTAATTGGGCAGCCAGTCATGCTGACACGTAAAATTAACCATTACACTCTCAGTACAGCCCACTGTCTTTTGACCCTCTGACGCTTCAGGTTGCTTCAGCTTTAGCTTCTCACATTATTCCTTATGCTACCCAATGTTCAGGTAGACCTGATAAAATCCTCTCTCACTCAGCCTTATGTATGAGCGAAGCAATTATCTGGCCTTCCCTACAAGAGGGTGAAAGATATTTCATAACCATTTATAAAGGATCTTTCTCCTTCCTAATTTTTTTTTAACTCAGATCATGTTAAAAGCTAAGAGCTGGGGTTCACTAAATTTGACAGGTTGTCTTTTATAATCTTATAGTATACCCTGCATAAATATCCAGACACTCACTATAGGATATCAGGTACTTGGCCCTACTTAATTGTCCTCAGACTCTAAAACATTGTCAAAATTCTTGGCTACAAACTGAAGACATACAAGTAACATCCTATTACAAATTTTATAACATGCATAAGGAATCAGTAAACTCTTTCTATGGTAATTGAGTCACTAAAGCATACATTAAACATGCATTTTACCTTGAGTTTAAAATAATGACTGGGAAATGCATTAGAAATATTATCTTCTATGTTGCACACATTACCTTGTCTTATTTTCTTCAGTCATAAAATTATATACAAAACTAGTTTGCATAAGAATACAAACAGAAATAATAAGTACCATAACATTAACCAATAATTTTACAGAGGATATCTTAGGCAAAATTATAGATTATATTATAATATCTGGTTAATTACAAACCAGTCTTAATATTTAAGATTAAACATTGATATCACTCAAAATTGGGACTGATAAAATTTCTTGAGAATCTATTAGGTTGGTGCAAAAATAATTGTGGTTTTTGCCATAAAAGTAATGACAGAAAATTCAATAACTTTTGCACCATCCTAATAATTATTGTCATAAAAGTTCTTACAATTATATAAAACATGCTCCAAATATAGTTTAGTGTCAATATTGATGCTGCATTTCAATGAGCTTCATTCAGTCAGCCTTTATTCATTTTCCTTCTTTTTTGAGTCACATTTGAGTTTTCAACATTTTGGTGAATTGTGCCTCAGTGTGAAGATTGATACTGCAGTGAATTTAGAAACTGTTTTTATTTTACTCTTTTTCTGAAGTGATTTTGCTTTAGAATTTTTTTCCAGCAGATTTTGTTGAATGTATGTCATTTTTGAGATCATTAACAGTCCATTAATGTTCATTATAAAAAACAGTTCATAATTGATAGCATAGTTAAATCAATAGATCTCATATGTGTATTAATTGTTCTCATTTTTCTATACTTCTATTGTTTCCCAATAACATTTTAAACTGAAGAATGATGAAGTTCATAAATTTGAAAAAGAGAGTTTTATTGCTCATAAAAGGTTGCAGCCCACAGGGTGGCCACTATGACCGACAGAATTGGAGCTTCCAGCCAAAAGCCAGAAACAGACACTGGAAAAAGTAGAACACAGCAAGAAGCCAACCAAACCCTTCAAGAGAGGGACAAAGGGAACAGAAATGCTGAACAAGGTGGCAGAATATAGATATTGAATAAACTATAGAAGGAGTCATGATTATGAGACAAGAAATGTGCACATGCACAATTAAGTTTCATGCCCCTTCCTGGGACCCAGGATCAAAAACAGAGTTAGCATAATCCCAGTGTGGAGTTTTCTGCCCTCTAACATCAAAATATGAAGCATAGGATAGGAGAACCCTTCCCGCACAGTCTCCATAGATTTGCCATGACCACCCGACGGTCCATAGACTCTTAGGAAGAAATGCTGCTTGGCTGTTGTGCTGAAACTACAAAAGGGAGGGGTAGCATCAGGCAGTTGGTTGACATCAATGGTAGCCTTATAATAAGGCTGGTTTCTGTTTAGCCCTTAGGGAAGAAAGCCTAAGAGTGGTTGGCAAGGAAGGGGGTATATGGAGACCTGTCTGACCTCCCATTTCATCCTTGCCAATAACTCAGGTTTCAAGGTTACTCTGGGGACCCTTTGGGAAACAGGGCTTTTGTTCCATCATTTGAGGGGCTTAGGATTTTGTTTTTATTTCTCAACATATATTACCTACTTATATTCTTTTTTTTAAAATTTATTTATTATTATTATACTTTAAGTTGTAGGGTACATGTGCATAACGTGCAGGTTTGTTACATATGTATACTTGTGCCATGTTGGTGTGCTGCACCCATCAACTCGTCATTTACATCAGGTATAACTCCCAATGCAATCCCTCCCCCCTCCCCCCTCCCCATGATAGGCCCCGGTGTGTGATGTTCCCCTTCCTGAGTCCAAGTGATCTCATTGTTCAGTTCCCACCTATGAGTGAGAACATGCGGTGTTTGGTTTTCTGTTCTTGTGATAGTTTGCTAAGAATGATGGTTTCCAGCTGCATCCATGTCCCTACAAAGGACACAAACTCATCCTTTTTTATGGCTGCATAGTATTCCATGGTGTATATGTGCCACATTTTCTTAATCCAGTTTGTCACTGATGGACATTTGGGTTGATTCCAAGTCTTTGCTATTGTGAATAGTGCTGCAATAAACATACGTGTGCATGTGTCTTTATAGCAGCATAATTTATAATCCTTTGGGTATATACCCAGTAATGGGATGGCTGGGTCATATGGTACATCTAGTTCTAGATCCTTGAGGAATCGCCATACTGTTTTCCATAATGGTTGAACTAGTTTACAATCCCACCAACAGTGTAAAAGCGTTCCTATTTCTCCACATCCTCTCCAGCACCTGTTGTTTCCTGACTTTTTAATGATCGCCATTCTAACTGGTGTGAGATGGTATCTCATTGTGGTTTTGATTTGCATTTCTCTGATGGCCAGTGATGATGAGCATTTTTTCATGTGTCTGTTGGCTGTATGAATGTCTTCTTTTGAGAAATGTCTGTTCATATCCTTTGCCCACTTTTTGATGGGGTTGTTTTTTTCTTGTAAATTTGTTTGAGTTCTTTGTAGGTTCTGGATATTAGCCCTTTGTCAGATGAGTAGATTGCAAAAATTTTCTCCCATTCTGTAGGTTGCCTGTTTACTCTGATGGTAGTTTCTTTTGCTGTGCAGAAGCTCTTTAGTTTAATTAGATCCCATTTGTCAATTTTGGCTTTTGCTGCCGTTGCTTTTGGTGTTTTAGACATGAAGTCTTTGCCCATGCCTATGTCCTGAATGGTACTACCTAGGTTTTCCTCTAGGATTTTTATGGTATTAGGTCTAACATTTAAGTCTCTAATCCATCTTGAATTAATTTTTGTATAAGGAGTAAGGAAAGGATCCAGTTTCAGCTTTCTACTTATGGCTAGCCAATTTTCCCAGCACCATTTATTAAATAGGGAATCCTTTCCCCATTTCTTGTTTCTCTCAGATTTGTCAAAGATCAGATGGCTGTAGATGTGTGGTATTATTTCTGAGGACTCTGTTCTGTTCCATTGGTCTGTATCTCTGTTTTGGTACCAGTACCCTGCTGTTTTGGTTACTGTAGCCTTGTAGTATAGTTTGAAGTCAGGTAGTGTGATGCCTCCAGCTTTGTTCTTTTGACTTAGGATTGTCTTGGAGATGCGGGCTCTTTTCTGGTTCCATATGAACTTTAAAGCAGTTTTTTCCAATTCTGTGAAGAAACTCATTGATAGCTTGATGGGGATGGCATTGAATCTATAAATTACCTTGGGCAGTATGGCCATTTTCACGATATTGATTTTTCCTATCCATGAGCATGGTATGTTCTTCCATTTGTTTGTGTCCTCTTTTATTTCACTGAGCAGTGGTTTGTAGTTCTCCTTGAAGAGGTCCTTTACATTCCTTGTAGTTGGATTCCTAGGTATTTTATTCTCTTTGAAGCAATTGTGAATGGAAGTTCATTCCTGATTTGGCTCCAATGTTTGCTTTATTTACTCTTCATAGGGGTCTAGGTATTGAGCAATTTTCCCACTAGTTTCTGACAACTGTGTTTATGACAAACCTTGATATTTACTGACTACTGACAATTTCTTTGTTCCATATTATTAACTAATTACGTCACACTTTGCCATTAGGAATATAATTTAAAAAGCCAACTCATATTTAACAATGATATTATTTGTACTGTGTATTGTACAGCTATAACAATAATAAAAATGCTATTTTTCTTTAAAGAACACATAAATTGGAAGGTGAATTTTAATATATACATTTGAAATTATCAGATGATCCATGTATAGTTTGTCTTTGTTATTAAATTGATAAGTTAATTAATTTTTAAAATATATACATAGATACATATGTATTATTGGTTAATTCATTGGTCAATTAGTCATATATTTATTTATTGAAATATTTTCAAACCATGGTTTTTACAAATATCCATACATTCTCTTTGTTACACAAAATTGATTATTTTTCTTTAAATTTACCTAAGATGAAACATTTTCAAATGTTTCTACTAAAAGTAAAAGCATTAATTGTACAATTTCCCTTATCTTTATCAGTTTCTCTCCTCTCATGTGAAAAAAAGTTATAACTGATAGTTTTAAAAGTGGCATGATGTTTACTTTGGGACTTGAAAAATAAAATAGCTAAGTTCCCTGAATCATTAAGTTTAATCACAGGCAAAACAATTACTTCTCACCCCTTGAGTAACAGCTTATGTCAAATCACTACTATCTTCCTCATATAAGGAAGGAAAGTCACTATAGCTGTCTTTTACAGAATTAAAAAACATATATTCTTACAAATGCATTACTGACCCCCAATTTTAAAGTATTAAAAATGCTTAAAAGCTTTTTTTTTAATAAGAAGAAAGTATTGAGAAATAGTAAAGCTTGGCAAGATATATACAAACATACTTTTGTTTTTCTTAAAAATGTCTTTATAAAATTAAGCTTGCATTTGTAGAAGATTAAATGGTTATGACCTCCTGATTTCAGAGAGCTAAATTTTGGAGCCCTTTAATCTTCGAAGTTGACTTATATTCTGTTTCTATCTCCTGTTCCCCTCAGCATACTTCCCTGCTTTCAATTCAGAAACAAAAAAGGAAAGAAAATTCTTCATTGGTAGACACATTAAATGATTTATTATATTGACAGTGATATTAAATATTTTCTTATTTTTGTTCATTCTTAAATGATGGAGAGGAGGAAATTTGTTAGTATTTTTCCTCAGTAATTTGATAAGTAGAAAATAGGTAGATATTTTACTGATACATTGTATTTTGAAATACATTGTATTTTTAAAGCCTATGTACCCATGTAAAGTAGATAGAAATATATACATGTGCATATGTATTGCACAGGTATTAGTTCAAAATACTGTGTTTTACATTTTCTGCTTAATTATTTTAATACATAGGAACTTAAGTGGGGTAACAATTTCAAGCCCTGGGTTGAACTCTGAAATAATAATTTCTCATAGTTTATTGGTGAGAAACTACCTTCCAGATCCCATTGTGATTTCCTAAAATGAATGAAGACTGATTTTAGTATCTAAATTCAAGGATTATACGTTTCATGAAAATAATAAGGGGATAATTTTAGAAAAAATAGTTAGAATGTTAAGAAAAAATAATACACAATGGTGCCCTGAATATGTTATTTCTTTTTCAAAATGGGTATTAATGCTGATACTATAGCCTTTGAGTGTTGGCATTTTCTCACATGAAGAATGAGATAGACCCTCGGTTGTCATCAAATGCAGCCAAACATAGAATTTGTCTTCCCTTGTATGAAGCATAGTGATAGTTGCTTAAATATTTAAAAAGACAACAGATGGTGAAACTTTAAGCTAGGCATGTTAAGCTTCTGACACATCTTCAGAACAGTTTGCCTAATTTTCATTAAATATAGATTAGGATAAACATATATATTTGATGAATAAACATTTTTCTTATGGCTTTTTAATAAAGATACTTAAATGCTGATAGAAATTGCAGCAAGCCTCCATGGCACGTGTATACCTATGTAACAAACTTGTACATTCAGAATTTAAAGTGTGTGTGTATATGTGTATATATACACATATACACACATGAAATATAAAACATATAAGCCTCCCAGAATGAAGTCACTTCAGCAATTCAGAGGCTCATATGTAATTTTCTATAAAATATCTGTTTTAAACACACCTATTATTGAAAAGATTTTGTTTAGTGTTTTACTTTTTAAATCATCCAGTATGAGTGAATTGCGGTTATAACCCTGAAATGTTTACTTAAAGAACTCTTAACCATTATCATTATGAAATTAATTTCTTAGACTAAAAGACAGGTAAAATATTTTGGGGTGAATGACATTAATGACCTTTTAGATTGCTTTTTGGGGGGTCAGACCTTCACTGAACAATTATACAACTTTTCCAGTTGGTTTTAGAAGAATAATTGCTGTTATGGTAGCTCAGAGAAGCTTTTATTCAAAAATAAAAGTAAGGCATTTTATCAATATGAAATGATAAAATTGTAATAAATTTATTTTTTGAAACTGAATGAGTTTATTTGTTATGATAACTTCAAATATTTAGAAATATCTAGATTTTAAGCTTCTTTCTCCATATTATAAATGTCAGGTCTTAACTGCTGTATAAACCGATGAACATTTTGTTTTACAATTCTCTAATTTTGACTCATGTGAACATTTAAAAATATAGTATGTTTGGAAAATTTAAAATTTTGTGTTTTACATGCAAATAATAATCTCAAAACTGGCTCAATAAATTAAATTTTATGCAAATACACAGTATTATTTGTACTGTGTTAATTCTCTCAAAATAATAACCTAATGCTTTACGATATTGCAAACATTTATTTTAACACATTTATTGTTCAACTATTACTGAATTCATTGGTTCTGAGCACACATTTTCTACATCTTAACATGCCTGAAATACCTACCAGGTCATAGATCAATTAGCAGTGTTTTTCCATTGTTTTTTCTCAGCGATGATGAAACCATCAGACCAGTGAACTATGTTGACAGTCACTATAGTAACTATTGACAGTATGAGAGTTACAGACATAAACTGTATCTTTCCATCTAGGGAATATAGAATATTTGAAGAGATAATTGCAATAAAATTGCACTTTTTTTTTGTTTTTTTGTTTTTTTTAAGATGGAGTCTCACTCTGTCACCCAGGCTGGAGTGCAGTAGCGTGATCTCGGCTCACTCAACCTCTGCCACCCGGGTTCTAGCAATTCTCCTGCCTCATGCTCCCAAGTGTCTGGAATTACAGGTGTGCACTGTCATGCCTAGCTAATTTTTTTGTATTTTAGTAGAAAATGGGTTTCACTGTGTTGCCAGGCTGGTCTCAAACTCCTGAGCTCAGGCAATCCACCCATCTCAGCCTCCCAAAATGCTAGGATTACAGGAGTGAGCCACGGCACCCGGCCACATATATATATTTTTTATAGAAGAAATGCGGACGATGTAAAACTTCCTCAGAAGTATTTAACTTCAAGAAGACTAAATACCTACATTTATACTAAAATTTTATATAGTTACAATATCATTGACATAAATAATATAAATCTTGATTAGCATTATACAATTTGTTTTTAGTTGATATTTTATTAAGATATCTCTTGTCAGAGTTGGCTACCATATATAACAATCTTTTTTTCTTAACTATTCTTAAATAACTTACAAGAGTAAAAATATTTAATTTATAAAACTATATACTACCTGAAAACATGTGTTTTAATGTTATTTGTGGTTGACATATGTTAAGGAATATAAAACAGAAAGTGTGTAACCAACTGTTTAAGGTTTCAAATATAAATTTTCTCTGAAAATTATATAAGAATATATTTATTGCCCGGCGCGGTGGCTCACGCCTGTAATCCCAGCACTTTGGGAGGCCGAGGCGGGCGGATCACTAGGTCAGGAGATCGAGACCATCCTGGCGAAGAAGGTGAAACCCCGTCTCTACTAAAAATACAAAAAAATTAGCCGGGCGTGGTGGCGGGTGCCTGTAGTCCCAGTTTCTCGGGAGGCTGAGGCAGGGGAATGGCCTGAAATCGGGAGGCGGCAGAGCTTGCAGTGAGCCAAGATCGCGCCACTGCACTCCAGCCTGGGCGACAGAGTGAGACTCTGGCTCAAAAAAAAAAAAAAAAAGAATATATTTCTTGGCGGGGCATGATGGCTCACGCCTGTAATCTCAGTACTTTGGGAGGCCTAGATGGGCAGATAACCTGAGGACAGGAGTTCAATACCAGCCTGAGCAATATGGCAAAACCCCATCTCCACTAAAAATACAAAAATTAGCCAGCATGGTGGTGTGCATCTGTGATCCCAGCTACTTGGGTGTCTGAGGCAGGAGAATCGCTTGAATCTGGGAAGCAGAGGCTGCAGTGGGCCGAGATTGTGCCACTGCACTCCAGCCTGGGTGACAGAGTGACACTCCATCTCAAAAACAGAATGTATTTCTTCCCACCTTAGTGATGTACAGATGAAAACATTGCCAATAGCAATCAATAATTGAATGCTTATTTTATTTTGAATATCAAATATAGAGATAGGATGAGTTGGCATGAATGGGAAGTATATTAAACATGTAGACTCTAGTTTCAAAGAACTGTGATCCATTTGGAAAACTTGAACAGATACACAAAATCAATTTAAATATTTTGATGAAAAGTAAAATAACATTGTCATAGAAAAATCAAAGATCCATTAAATATTAAGTTCAAGGTTATAATCTTTAGTTATAAAACCACAAAGACTCTATGTATCAACATTTATTTTCAATGAATTTATTTTTAATGTATTAGAATATGATTTCAATATGATAAATTAATAAAAATCATGTATATAAATCTTTAAAATTTTTCATCAAAATTCAGAGACACTAAAGTTAACAAATATTTTGAGAAATATTAGGAATCATACATCTGAATTCATTATCATTTTATTTTTTATGAATAAAATAACCTAAGAAATATGTCTGACACTTATCCTAGGAAGAATACCTGCTATATTAGGTGACACAATGCCAATGTACAGCCTCCTAAATACAGAAAGCTATACAGGCAAATATTTAAATCATGATTACTATAAAATTTTCAAGTAAATTGATACAACATGAAATATGTGTTTTTTTTTTTTTTTCCTTCAGTAGCGACCATGCTCAGTACATTGGCTTACCAATGCATCTGAAAGATATACTCAAGCATAGGATGAGTCACTATTTATGAATAAAATTATAAAATTATAAGATAAGTGTATTATTTATTTTGAAGATGTTTTGTTAAAATATTTTCTCCTTAAATAACATCCATTTTAATTCACTCAACAAGCATTTAAATGGTAACTGCTATATATCAGATTTAGGCTAAATATTAGAGATGTAAATATAGAAATTACAAATATATTTTAGAACTAACTCCCTTCAGGGAGCAGGCTATTGGAAGAATTAAATGTAAATAGACAATTTTTAAAAATTAGAATTTTAAAACATTTATAAATAGTAAATTATGGGAGCACCTAAAAACAGCCTTACGGAATATGTAAAGAAATATTGTGTGAAAGAGCTCAGGATGATTGTTTTAGGAATCATATTATTCCAATTATTAGGTAGAAACTTGATTGTAACTAAGATCACCATTCATAGAGACATACTGTGGCATAACATTTAAAAGTCTGGGCACTGGTAGGAGACAAACTTTGATTCAAATCCTTTTGTCAATTCATTGTGTCCTTGTTCTAAAATTTTCTCCACCACATGAACCCTTCACATGTATTCAGCATGAATTATTAGAAGTGACCTGACTGATCAGTCTCAGTCCATAGTTTGATAATGACTCATTTTGTGCTGTGTTGCAAGATACTTACCCAACAAAGACAATGGAAGCTTCAATGAAAAGAAAGAGATCAATCAATTTCTTCTAAAGTGTCAACATAAAACTCAAAGGGAAAATGAGCAATATTTGTCGTTGTAATTGTTGTATAGTCATGAACCACATGATGTCAATAACAGACTACATAGATGAAATTGGTCCCATAAGATTGTAATATTGTATTTTTACTGTACCTCTTTTAATGTTTAGATACATTTAGATATACAAATACTTACTGAGTTACAATTGTTTACAGTATTCAGTACAGTAATATGCTGCACAGGTTTGTAACCTAGTGGTAACAATCTATACCATATAGCCTGGGTATGTAGTAGGCTATAACGTCTAGGTTTGTGTAGCTATACTCTATGATGTTTGTACAGTGATTAAATATATTTCTCAATACACAACTGGGATAAGTCACACATGACTGTATTTTGATTTGTGAGGGAGTAGAAATGTAGAGAGTGCTTTGAAAAGATGAAGCCCCATAACAGAAATTCACAAATTACTATTTTTTGTTATAGATTATTATAACTGTTCTTAAAATTATTATGCTTGATAACAAAATATGTCATTAAAATAATAGCGTACTCCATTGGACTGCTTTGTATCATGAATAAGATTTCAGTTCTAATCTCTATAAGACCCAGTATATCACAATTCCTCCTCTTAGTGTTGTATATTTTCTGCCATTGTTAATAATTAGTGAAGTTTAGTCTTATCAAAGAAATTCTGGTTTTTCATCTTCCAGTGTTTATCAGTAAAATTAATGCCCCTCCTATTACTAATTAGTTGAACAACCAAAAGTGTCTTATGAATGTAGGAAATAACTTTATGAAAGAAAAGATGATTAAGTATAGGTATGGAGACAATACAGAATATTGAGAAGATATACATAAATTTTTGGAAAGCACTATTTATCTGAAATTTAAGTCTATGAATTTATAAGAGTTCTAGAAAACTTGTTTTAAATTATTGACTGAAACTATGATTTTGCTTATTTAACAGTAACTTGTACATATCCTCACAAACTTAAACAGCACAATAAAGTTCATGAAAAGTAGGACCATGACATTGGTTAATGACATCCTAGGTGAGGTCTTTTGCATAGGGCTTCAGTGGTTTTGTTTGGTAGCTGTTTAAATTTAAACCTGTGAATAGTTAGGGTGTTTGTAAAACAGTGAACTCACTGCTTACTTAGAGAATATAAATAAAATTGAAATGTGATTCTCATTCAGGGTATAACCAAAAGAAATTTATTCTGTATTTTTAAAATTGAAAGAGCAGAAGGAAGAAAGATTTTATCAGCATACATCATGAATATAACATCAAGGTGATGTGATGCCATATTAATTTAACACACATTTATGAAAAATGTACAATATCTCAAATACCACTGTGTGTATACTGTCGACTGGTATGTCAATCTTCAAATAACAAAAATAGGGCTTACACTCAAGAGGCCGAGGCAGGAGAATCACTTGAGCCCAGGAATTTGAGGCTAGCCCAGGTAACACTGAAGACTCCATCTCAATAATAATAATAATAATAATAACAATAATAATAATAATAAAGTTCAGGCAATGGTGAGGTGAGGCTCCAACTGTAGGTACTGCTGTGCTAATTCCTCTACTGTTATTTGAAGTATGCATGCAATCTAGATTCACAGTTTTAAAATGCGGTTTTCATGTTTCAACAATGCCTTTAAGTTATGTTTTTTCTTTCTTGTTTTTCCTTGTTACATTTCTTCCCTCGAGAAAAGAAAAACTGATTTCTAAACTGGTTTCATTGATTAGTTTGAGGAAAAATGAGTTTTCTGGCTTTAGGACAAAGCAGAAGAGTCATTTGTTAAATTAGGCATTTGCCTAATAGATATAGGAGGATCAGCAAGATTAAGGTCATGGATCTTTTCTTGTTGTCAGATAATGTGTTAAATAAAATCAAAGGGATGATAAACAAGGATAATTGCAGAGAAAAGGATTTCCTTAGGGTTTAATTCAGAAACTTTCTAAAATGTAAATTTTCAGGATGGACAATCAAAATCTTCTTTGAGGTAGCTAATGGGATAAGCAAGATCATCATTTTCAGGGTATTAAAATACTCTTTTCACTAGTTTTATGAAAAATGATAAAATATATTTATGTTAGAATTCTGCCCTGTGTATATGTTTACAGTGTCTTTTGAAGTTATTTGTGGTAAAAACCAATATCCTATTACAAAGAAGGTAATCTCAGTCTAGTTAGGTCAAACAAAAACCTCATATTAGAAAGCAGAAATACACAAAACTCAGATCAATGGAAATTTCAAAAATTTACAAAAATAAAAGAATTAAATTACTTAAACTAGATGGAAAACAAATTTGATTTATATTGTCATAAAAGCACATGGTGTAAGCATAAAAATAAAACCTTAAAAGGTTTGCTTAAGTAAAAGACAGGGCAATGAAGAATAAGAACAAATAACAATTTTTACTTAGGCAAATAATTTGTTGCTTTATTTATAGAAAATTAGATCTGTTTGAGGATAGTGCTAATCAGAACATACAATATTTTTAGAAAAAATCTTCAAGAAAATCTGGGGATAAGATGTAAAATTAAAATCATAAACAATCAAAACAGACTAAGGTTATAAAAGAACTAATGAATAGCAGAATTATGTCTATGTTTTATACTTGAATACTGATATAATGAAATGATCCATTATTGAGAAAACAGAAATTACTTTTTATAATTTTATAATTGAAGAGAGTTGTATTAAGTTTGAATGAATTTTTAAGAAGATTGTGAGAAAGGTATGCATATGAGAGTTATCATTTTTTTATGTGTGATTATAAAACTGAAGTTAAAGTCTATGCTAATAAAAATAAACATGTAAGGCAATTAATCGATTTTTTAAAATGATTACTGTGTCTAACATTCAAGGCCGATATACTATTTTGTTTGCCTTTTATGTTGTGCTTCACTGTTATGCAGTTACTTTATACATATACCATATTTAATTTTTCCTTTTTCAAATTGACATGAAAAATCTAATTGTAGTCCTTTGTATCAACAAAGCACAAAAATATCCCTGGAATAATATAATAAGTATTATTTCAATGATGTTTAATATAATTATACTGTTTTTGTGCTATTTCTTTCATAGGATTAAACAATTCATTACTACCAGAGTGAGAAAGCCATGCCATCCAAACCTCAAAAGGCAAGTAAGAAGGAACAGCTATTGAAAGAGCAGGAACACCACCACCTTGGGCAAGCACTGCCATTCTAAAGTTCACTTTAATCAAAAAACTGCCTAAATCCAAAGGGCATCATAAACCATAAATAACATCACCGATCAGAAACATTCCAAATCCCTCCTCAACCAGAGACATGCCAGCCCCGAGATAATCCCACTACAGCCAGGAAGATGCTAGCCCTGAGATAATCTCACCTCTGGAAAGTATCAGCCCCAAGATAACCTCCCCTCTGCCTAGAGACATTCCAACAGCGTCATAAAACTTCTCCCTGACACAGAAACCTTCCAAGCTTGTGATAAATCCCCTCACCCTAAAACCAGTGTATACACTTAGTCTGTAAGAGAGAGTGCTCCTGACCAAAATCAGCCAGAAACCCCTCTCAGCTTATTTCTCTAAAATAAAACTGTCCTTGGCTCTTGATCCACATTTTGTGTTTCTTTCCTCTTTCTTTAACTCTTACAGCTACAGGGGATTTTAATCTTCTTAAACTTAAAATTTCTTGCCACATATTAAGTTCTTGCCACATTTTTTTTCTATGAAAAACAAAATTGACTGCCACAGAATCTTAGAGTAAAACTTTTGAAAAGCACAGAAAGAAAATTCAAAGCTGGATTATACTATAGTTTATATTAGGTTGTGGAGGTGGTTTTAATTAATTTACTCACTTAGCAACTACAGTGTTGAAGGTTGCAAACTGGGAATATAATTTGTACTCCATCACTGACATTTTTAATCTTAATGTATAGAATTTTGAACTGCATTTATAATCAAATAACTCAATCTATCAGATAACTTTTGAATTACTATTTTATAAAACCAATGTATAATAAATAACTTGAAATATTAATTTGTAAATAAAATTTATTTTAAGAACAAGAAAGTGCTAATCTTCCTCCCACTTTCATTCAGAAGTATCTGTTTTGAGAAGCATAAAATATCCATCAGTTGGATAATTATAGAGTATCTACTGTAAGACAACAATGGGTGGGGCATGTAAACATGATACACTATGAGTCATAGAAAATGTAAAACAGAGAAGGAAGAGTAACTTAATCCTGATAAATCTGTGGTAATGTACCTAGCAAATAATATTTTGAATAGCAGCTTGAAAATAGCGTAGTTTAAGAAATGGAAAAATGACACATTCTTAGAAGCCATCGTTTACATTATTAATGAGATGGCAGCTACCAAATATTTAAGAGTTCAAAGAAGAAAAGAGTTTAAATCACCTCTCTACAGTGATTTAACAAATTCTGAACTATTAAACAAATGTTTTTTCACAGCTGTCAAAAAGAAATATGTAAATCAATTACTATGCTGTGGTCACTTATGGGACCCTCCTTTCATGTTTTTCTTTTTTTTTTTAAATTGAGACCTGAATTCTCTTTAATTTTATTGTAAGATTTTAAAATGCCAAGTAACCTCTCAACTTTAAAGTCAATTATTTTACTGATGAGCTACAAAAGTGTACCTAAAATTTTTCTACAGAAACACATTATTATTTATTTAGCTTTTGATAAAGACTGACTGGTTTTAAGGCAACTTGTTTACATTTCGAGTATATAATTCTATGTCAAAATAACAACATATTTTTATACAATGCAATTACTATTATAAACTCAAGTTTGGGTGAATTAAAAAAAAATCTGGCCATATGGAAATAACATTTTTCTCATATTATTTTCTATAAATATATATTAAGATACCTTGCAAATACATTGCAAATACTTGCAGTCCTAGATTTAGTACTGGTACTGAAAGTAGTCATTTTTTTCAAAGATAAAATGTTAGAAGTATTTACAATAAAGTATATATTGTTCTTTAAATTTATGTAATAAAATAAAGTAGATAAAAACATAAGGAGAAAAAATACTTCTGTACGTTTTCCCAAATTACCATTACAATTTTATTTTTATCTTCTTTGAAAAATTATATCTGAAAGGCCTTGAGTTCTTGAAGGTCTTTAGTTATCAGAGTTCATCATAACAATAGCTTTTAACTTGTATTGATCATCAAAGAATCTTGGCCTTGAGGGCATATTAGCCTCTAGTAAAGTTTATCCAATCATTTTTATAAATATTTTCAAATATAAAAATCTGTATATTCTGGACCTTTATAGGAGAGGTTGATATTATTATATTTAGTATTTTCATTTTCTTAAAACCTCAGCATCATTGCATTAGATTTTTCATGTATAAATACATTTTTGCTCCCTCTAAGAGAAGTTTTCTTCCTTAAATGGATGAACTAACTAGTAAATTATTCTGTTTTAGACCTCTTTATCACACCAATAAAGAGTGCATCAGAAGCCCCATTCTCTTGTCAATTTTCATAATATAAGAACTTCCAGACTTACAATTACCTATCATCACTCTAAATTAGAGGAACTTTCTCTCCTCAACCTATCAACTAATGTCTTGTCCACTGATTTCCTCTATCAGGTGAACTGGTCATATGTTTGAAAAGTGTTGCATTATTTAAAAAAAAAAAAAAAAAGACCAAATAGTAATAATTTCCTAGCACATTAAAAAGACAGGAATGTCAAGAATTCTATGTATATCCAGTTTCCAAATAATGAGACAGTGACATAAATAACCAGATAAATAACCAGAGATTCAGTCATTTCTACTATAACTTAATTCTCAGGAAGTAAAGCTTGGTTTCTGGTAACTTTTATTCAGCATGAAACACACAAAATAATAAATAAAACCTTATATTTTCAGTGGCCATGGTAAGTTCATTTCTGAAAGTTAATTTTAAAACAGAAGGGTAGTGGTTTGAAAAGCTAATCATCACTGAATACAGGAGGTTTTGTACACATTGTGCTAATACATATGTTTTAAATTCGTATACCCAATAATATTAATGGTCTATATTATAAAAATAATTTTAAACTCCTTTTTCCAAAAGAATTTAAAAACTACAGCTCACACATGACACATCTGTGATTTCTATAAATGTCTGTCTGACTTAAAAGATCATTAGTTATGTTATCCCACTATGCCATATTGCCTTTTGAAAATAATTTTTCACTTGAAAGCTGATAAGTGACACATATGGATAGTCCTGGAGGCTTACTGTCTACCTCTTGTAGCTGAGTTTACACTGAAGTTTCAAGTTAGCTCAGCAGAAGAAGAAGTTGATGCCAGCCAGTAGGCTCTAGAAGTTCCCCTTTACTAAGCCTTCCATAACAAGGTCACCTAGATACTTCTGCCCCCTGACTTTATAAACACAGACAGCATTATTAAGGAGAGGGCCCTTCTCTACCAATTATTAGTCATGGAGTCCAGAAACCATTTGTGTCTAGCCTAAGCTGTGGAATAAAGAGATTTTGAATATGACTTGTTTCTACTAGTTCTTTGACTGTAAGTTTTTCTCCAATAGACTTCTCCATATCATGTGGCACTAGAAGTTCATGTGTTTGAGTCACTGTAATATTAAAAGCTTAAGCACAAAATTCTTTCAATGAGGCGGGCATTAACACATGTATACTGCTTTGAATTTAATTGCACTCCCCACCCCGCCATTCATATGTTGAAGTCCTACTGCCGAATGTAACTATATTTACAGACAGGGTCTTAAGGGAGGTAATTGAGTAATACAATGCATGCTAACTCAATTAGAATAACAAAAAGTTATGAGAAAAGATTTGTTTATATGGATGTCATACTAATAAATCATTTTTTAATTTACTTTTTACATTTTTATGATGGACTTCCTATGGTGATATAAAAATAAAATGCAGGCCGGACGCGGTGGCTCACACCTGTAATCCCAACATTTTGGAAGCCCTCGGCGGGCAAATCACCTGAAGTGAGGAGTCCCAGACCAGCCTGGCCAACATGGTGAAACCCTTTCTCTATTAAAAATACAAAAATTAGCTGGGCGTGGTTGGCGGACACCTGTAATCCCAGCTAGTCAGGAGGATGAGGCAGGAAAATCTCTTGAACCCAGGCGACGGAGGTTGCAGTGAGCCGAAATTGCACCCCTGCACTCCAGGCTGGGCGACTAGCGAGATTCAATCTCAAAAATAAAAGTAAATAAATAAATAAAATGTGTCATCTCTATTTTCACATGTTTTACTTTCTAGTAAACATACAGATATGCACAGGTTCAATAAAATAAGTTAATCACACAAGAGAGGTAGAAGAAAATGAGAAAGGGTGACATTGTAGAAGTTTCATCAAAGCAGTCCTGTTTTCTCAGAAGGGGCAGCTTTTAAGCTGAGTTATGAAGGATGTAGAGCAGTATTCCAGACAGGTAAAAAGGTACATATGTTATCATGTGGTGCAAGAGTATGAATATAAGTATGAAGAAATAAGAAATATTGTAGACTGAATAATGGTCTCCCTAAGGTGTCTATGCACTAATCACTGAAACCTGTGAATATGTTATGCTACATGGCAAAGGGGTTTTGAAGGTAGATTTAAGGTTAAGAACCTTAAGAGAGGGAGATCACTCTCTGTTGTCAAGGTTGAGTCCACCTAATTACATGAGCCATTAAAAGCAGATAACTTTCTCCAAATGGAGACTGATGAGAGCAGTGGCAGAAGTCAGACAGATGTGTCAGGAAGAAAAGTCAAAGAAATTCCAAGTGTGAGAAGGATTGGAAGCAACATTGCAGGCTCTGAGATGTAGGTATTCATACACAGTGAGAGGTAATAACAATGATGGGGATCCAGGAGCTAAGGGCAGACTTTAACAACCAGCAAGGAAATGGAGACCTCAGTCATGAAACCACAAGAAACTGGATTGCAACAACAACTGAAGTGTATTTGGAAGCATATTCTTTGCAGAGTCTTTCAATAAAAACCCAGCTGGCTGACACCTTGATTTCAGTCTTATGAAGCCTAGAGCACAGGAAAGAGCCAGGTCAACTTAGACTTCTGACCTATAAAACTCTGAGATAACTAATGTATATTATTTTAAGAAACTAAATTTGGTATGATTTGTTACAGCAGTAACACAAAACTAATATACACTATGAACTATAGCATCACTTGAGTATCAAGACCAAGAGAGAAGTGAAGAATCAGACCATGGGAGAAAGAATTGAGATGATGTAACTTTTTGATTTGATATTTTATCTTGTGTTTAAATGTTATTCTGTAGCTGCTGAGGAGCTATCAAAAAGTTGGGAGTTGATATAATCATGTTAGGATGACCACTAGGTGCAGTAGAGGAGAAAACAAGGATAGAGGGATGTGACTAGAGAATGTGAAATTGACACAAGAAATTTTGTAAAGCTCCAGTCATGATATGATAAATACTTAGACTAGAATAAGGACAGTGGCCAAAGAGGAATTGAAACAGAATTGATAAATAATTAGGATGTACAATTATAAGATTATGTGATTCAGTAGGTGTGAGGATTACTGGGTATAAAGACAATTCTACTTCTTAGATTTACATCTTATGATATTGGGTAGATAATATGGATTTACTGAGATATGGCAGACAGCAAGATTGGAATAGGATAGAGATGGGTGGCAGAGATGATGAATTCATTTTTTTAAACATTAATATTATGTGACTTTGGATCACTGGAAAATAACTGGTAACAAGTATGTATTCATTAGTGAGCTGTATAGTTGTGTAAGTTATAGAATTGGGCAGTCCCATATTGAGACAAGTAATTCAGTTTCAATTTTGTCTGGAGACAGTGGGATATAAATAGTATTTTAGTCAATGCTTATGCATACATTTGTCATGGTATTAAAGAAAGTATGTGAGTATTTTGGAGGCATAAAAGAGAAGTCTTAAAAGATCTAATGCAGCACAACCTGGCCGTCCAATGTATATCAAGAGGGGAAAATTGTAAAAAAGAAAAGAATATTTAGCAATGTCAAATTTCTTAGACAGGTCAATTAAGAGGCAGAGGGAAAAAATTTGCAAAGATTTAGCAATGTGCTGTGAGTCATGTGTCTCTGTCATGTTTTTTCCATTAGGATTTAGAGGGATACCAGGTCTAATCTGGTGGTATTCCACGGACTGAGGAAAGATAGGATATCTTTCTCTTATTATTACAGTTCATGGAGAAAATGAGCATATGTCAAAAACAAAGTCCTGAAATGTTCCTATTATTACAGTTCACGGAGAAAATGAGCATATGTCAAAAACAAAGTCCTGAAATGTAAGCCAATAAATATTAAGTTCAGGGAAGATAGTTCAATATGAGGGTATCTCTGAGTAAATATATGATTCAAGGATACATACAGACCTTGAACAAGATTTTTTAAAAAGCGACAATCCAAAAAATACTAAGCATAAAAAAAGTAAATCCTCTCTTTTAAAATTCATGGAGTAATGTGCAGGAAGCATGGAAGTTTTTAAATGAAATTTCCACATCAATTTGGGTCTTCATGTTGGAAGGATGAATAAGGAATGTGATTCACCATGCAAAACCTTTGAGGGTGATAGTGGAGCAAACATTTGTTGTTGTGCTATTTGGCATCAAGGCTTCAGCAATTTTGTTAATTAAAATAAATAATACGAATAGCATGACTTTCTAATAAAGCAGATAAGAAACCTGAAAAAAATGTTATGTTACTGAGTTTATTACTGAGGGTTCTCTAGAGTAACATAACAAATACGATGGATGGATGGATGATAGATCAAAGATAGATAGACAGAGATAGATAGATAGATAGATAGATAGATAGATAGATAGATAGATAGATAGATAAAGTAGACACACAGATAAAATTTATTTTAAGCAATTGGCTAAGAATTGAGGGGGCTGTTAGATCTATAAGGCAGGTCAGCAGGCTAGAAACTCAAATAGGAACTTGGTATTATGGTCTTGAGGCAGAGATGGATGTTTATAAACAGTGTCTAATTTATCATATTTGTTCAAAAAAGAGAAAGACCACTGACAGTGTTTAATAACCATAACAGAAACTGAAACACTTTTAAAATAAATTAGTATGCAAAGAATGCTGAACTTATGATATTATCCCTTTAAGAGTACTACTCATAACCCCCTTAAAATGTGATACTTTATTTTCTTCATGGTAAAAGGGAGATGAGCTGTGTGTATAATCAATGAACTAGCTGGCCCTGAGAGCCAATATGATTTTAAATTTAAGTCAGCAGAAAGAGGTTAAAGGTCTTTATGAACAGAAAAAAAGTATTGTTTTATTTGTTTGCTTTACTTTCTATTGGTTGGTATTCACAAGATGTCATGTTGTTGAAGGTCATACTCATTATTTTAGATGTTTATAAATATTACTCCATTTCAGTAATCCACAAATGCCCTCAATAATTTTGTGGTTCATTTAATCGTGAACTTGGATACAATGCTTTTTAGACCAAATTACCCTAACAGAATTTTTAGTAGCTCGACCATTAATTTTAATGCCCATTAAACTTTGGAATTATGTCAAGAATGTTATCAAGTACACTCAACAATAATATATAATCAATAAATTAAAGTAGCTATTAGGTAAGCCTTTTCTTTATAAAATATAAATTCTTATTTTTTATTAAAAGCACATCTAAAGTTCTCAAGTAAACCAAAATATACTTAAATGCTTGAACTTCAATTAATAAATAAAACAAATGAACAAGTAATTTCAATTAAATGTGGTCTTTGGAACTTTCAAGAAACAACTTAGAAGTCAGCTAAAAGAACAGTCTATGAGATGGCATTTCCCTGTATATAGAAAATTATAGACACTTCAAGAAATATATATTGACAATTTTTTAAAGGAAAGATGCTGGGCTGGGTGTGGTGGCTCACATCTGTAATTCAAGCACTTTGGGAGGCTGAGATGGGAGGATTGCTTGAGTCCAGGAATTCTAGGTAACAAAATGAGACCCTGTCTCTACAAAAAGTATGGTGGTCCATACCTGTAGCCTTGGTTACTTAGGGAGGCTGATGGAGGAGGATATCTTGAATCCAGGAGGTCAAGGCCACTGAAGTGAGCCGTGTTCACACCATTGCATTCAAGCCTGGGCAACAGAAAGAGACCCTGTTTCAAAAACAATAAAAACAAGATGCTCAATGTCAAATCCAGTGCATATTACTATAATGAAAAGATATGTTTCTTCAGTCAGGTTTAAAGCAAACAATTCTAATAGACTCCATGAAGATGTAGGTGTTATATCCCAGCAATTTATTTTGTAATGACAAGACAACAATTTTTCTTCATTTTAATTGAAGCACATGTAAACAGTATATATTTTAGGCCATTGTTATGCAATTTCCAGACTGAAACTGCCATCGATAATAACTGAATTTACCCATATTCATAGTGTACATATAAATATGGCATTGCCTCTGCCTTTATGAGCTATCTATTATAAACTAAATACTGAAAAAGCTGCTAGTAGAAAGTGAAACCATGGTGTTACTTAAGTAATAGGTCAATAATCAAAATGTAATTCTCAAGAAATAGACAGATATTGCTACATTCCTAATAAAAATTCATTATGCTTATTATTGAACTTTTTCCCACAAAATCACTTGACATTTAAAAACTGTTACCTGTATACCCTAATAACTTTTGTCTTTTTTCCTTTCCTTTTTTCTTGAGACAGGGTCTTATTCTTTTTCCCAGGCTAGGATGCTGTGGCATGATCTTGGCTCACTGCAACCTCTGCCTCCATGACTCAAGTGATCCTCCTGCCTCAGCCTCCCAAATAGCTGGGACCACAGGAGTGAGTTACCAGTCCCAGCTACTTATTTATTTATTTATTTATTTTATTTTCCATAGAGATGGAATTTTGCTATGTTGCCAGTCTGATCTCAAACTCTTGAGTTCAGGTGATCCACCTGCCTCAACCTCCCAAAGTGCTGGGATTACAGGCATGAGCCACCATGCCCTGCCCCTCAATAATTTTGAAGATGTTATATTTTGATTCTACATGGTAATGCAGAGAAAGATGCATTTGTACATATAACAATCACCAAAAACATCTTTACTAATGCACACTTTTAACACTTGATAATGCAATGATTATTTTAAAATTCATATTTGAGTTCATGATCTAAACTCTTATGGTAATGTTTAAATTAAGGAAAGTTTTTAAGGAGCTTTGTCTTTTAGAATACCTGTTCATCTTATTAATCCATATAAAACCATTGTTTCTTGGGATTTTAAATATTTTGCTGAATTTTTTGTGGTGAGCTTCTGTACATTTAAATTTTTCATTGTAAAAGAAAAGTGTTGCTGTGGACCTTGTAATAGACAAGCCACGACTGAAGTCATTATCATCTGTTCTATGGCCAAGCAAATTTCTCACAAAGAAGTGAATTTGAGCTGGAGTATGAGTATTTCAGTAAGATTGAGGATTTGATCCATTACCTCCTTATTACTCTATTAAAGCTCTAAAAGTGTGGTTATGGTTATAGGTTCAATTGTTCCTCCAAAAAAAAAAAAAAAAACCTAACCCTCAATACCTCAGAATATGACCTTATTCGGCAATAGGGCATTACAGACATAGTTAAGATGAAGTCACATTGGAATAGGGTGGGCCTGAAATCCAATGACTGGTATCCTTACAAGTAGATGGCTATATGAAGATACAGGAACACAGTGAGAATGCCAAGTAAAGATGGAGTCAGATGGATAGATGCATCCATAAGTCAAATAACATCGAAAATTTCCAGTCCTAACTTAAAGGTAGCAGAGAGGCATGGAACAAACTCTCTCTCAGGGATCTCAGAAGAACTAATTATGACAAAATCTTGATTTCAGACTTCTAGCCTCCTGAATGGTGGTATAACATACAAATTGATTTGGGAGGTGGATAAATTTCTTACATTTTTTAAGCAACCTGGTTTGTGATACTTTGTTATTGCAATCCTAGTAAATTAATACAGTTAATACAGCTAAAGATGATTATTCTGGTAGGATCATGTGAGTGGACTATGAGAAGGTTTGGGATACATCATCTTAAGAGAATGTCTATGTATTCTTGTGTTAAAATTATTTCCTTTAAATACAATTTTCCCTCCCTGCTCCTTGTCTTGTTTTCTAAAAAACTCAGGATAAGGTGGGAGGAAAAAAAAAAGAAAGAACAAAAGAAAAGGAAGAAGGAAGGCAGGAAGGAAGGCAGGAAGGCAGGAAGGCAGGAAGGCAGGAAGGCAGGAAGGCAGGAAGGCAGGAAGGCAGGAAGGCAGGAAGGAAGGAAGGAAGGAAGGAAGGAAGGAAGGAAGGAAGGAAGGAAGGAAGGAAGGAAAGGAGGGAGGGAGGGAGGGAGGGACATACTGGGCATATTGTTGCATGCCTGTAGTCCCAATTTTGGGAGGCCTATGTGGGAAGATTTCTTGAAGTCAGGAGTTCAAGACAAGCCCGGGCAATATGGCAATATCCCATATTTTTTTAAAAAAATTAGCTTGGTTTGATGGCAAATGCCTGTAGTCTCAGCCACTCTGGAGACTGATGTGGGAGGATGACTTGAGCCCAGAAGATTGAGGCTGCAGTGAGCCATGATCACATCACTGCCCTCCAGCCTGGATGAAAGAACGAGACCCTATCTGGGAAAGAAAATACCAAAAACCTCAGGAGTCATCTTAAACTGTATATTAATTGGACAAAAATGTTTGTTGAATGCAGCATTGTTTATGAGTATATTTAAGAGTATAACGTATATGAGAAATTAACTGAAACCACTTGGTTTCATAAGAACTTCTGGGAACAATAAATCAAACACAAACATTTTATAAATGTACATGAGTATTATTGTTACATGTTCTAATAAGATATTCTAAAGGGTACCTTAAAAAGATGTGTATTTTTTTTTTAATTTCTTTGCTTTTTTTTTTTTTTTACTTGTTTAATAGATCCAGGGAGTACATGTGAAGATTTGTTACATGGACATATCGGTTAGTGGTGGGGTTTGAGCTTCATTGTACTCATCATCTGAATAGTAGACATCATATCCAATAGGTAGTTTTTTAACACTCACCCTAAGCACCCTCATCTTTTGGAATCCCAAGTTTCTATTATTTTCCTCTCTAAGTCTATATGTACACATTGTTTAGCTCCCACTTATAAGTGAGAACATATGATATTTGACTTACTGTTTCTGAGTTATTTCACTTAGGAAAATGGCCTCTGCCTCCACCCATGTTGCTGCAAGAGACGTGATCTCATTTTTTATGGCTGCATGGTATTCCATAGTTTATATATACACCACCTTTTACTTATCCAATCATCCATTGATGAATACGTAGGTTGATACTGTGGCTTTGCCATTGTAAATAGTGCTGTGATACATACATAAGTACCGGTGTCTTTTTGATATAAAGTTTTCCTTTCCTTTAAGTAGATACCCAGTTGTAGTGTTGCTGGTCAAATGGTGTTTCTATGTCTAGTTATTTAATAAAATGTTATTTAATAAATCTCCCTACTGTTTTCCACAGAGATTGTATTAACATACATTCATACCAACAGTAAATAAGCATTCCCTTTTCTATGCATCCTTGCCAATATATGCATCCTTGACTTTGTAATAATAGCCATTCTGACTGGTAGGAGACAGATCTCGTTGTGGTTTTAATTTGTATTTATCTGTTGATTAGTGATGTTGAGTAATTTTGTATGTTTGTTTGCTGCTTATATCTTTTCTTTTAAGAAATGTTTGTTCAGGCTTGGCATGGTGGCTCATGCAGGTAATCCCAGCAATGTAGGAGGCTAAGGTGGGCAGATCACTTGGATCACTTGAGGTCAGGAGCTTGAGACCAGCCTGGCCAACATGGTGAAAACCTGGCTCTACTAAAAATACAATATTTAGCTGGGTGCAGTGGTGCATGCCTGTAGTCCCAGTTACTCAGGAGGCTGAGGCAGGAGAATCACTTGAACCCATGAGGCAGAGGTTGCAGTGAACCGAGATCGTGCCATTGCACTGCAGCCAGGGTTACAGAGTGAGAGCCTGTCTCAAAACAACGACAACAACAAAATTTATATACATGTATATACATTATATGTAATTAAAAATAAAATTAAAAAGAAATGTTTGTTTATGTCCTTTACCCACTTTTTAATGGGTTTATTTGTTTTGTTTTGTTTTGTTTTCTTGTTATTTGAGTTCCTTGTCAATTCTGGATATTAGACCTTTCTTGGATGTGAGGTTTGCAAAAATTTTCTTTCATCTGTAGACTATCTGTTTATTCTGTTGATTATTTCTTTTCCTGTGCGGAAGCTTTTCAGTTTAATTGAGCCTCATGTGTCTATTTTGTTTTTGCTGCATTTGCTTTTGAGATATTAACCATAATTATTTTCCTAGGCCAATGTCCTGAAGAGCTTTTTCTAGGTTTTCTTCTAGTATTTTTATAGTTTCAAGTCTTGCGTTTAAGTTTTTAACACGTCTTCAGTTAACTCAAGTGCATGTATGTATTTATCCACATATATTTAGTGCAAACCTAAATTATTAGAAAATCATGTCCAAAATTACTAAAATTATTGGATAATTTGAGAATTTAAAGTATTAAGTTCTACACAAATAATGTAATAAATTCTACACATATAATGTGATTGTGTTCTTTGAATCTATGTAATACAGTCATGCTCCAAAATATAGGTTGAGTGCAATGGCTCAGGCCTATAATCACAGCACTTTGGGAGACTGAAGCAGGTGGATCACTTGAGGTCAGGAGTTCTAGACCAGCCTGGCCAACAGGGTGAAACCCTGTCTCTACTAAAAATACAAAATTAGGGGAGTGTGGTGGTGTGCACCTATAATCCCACTTACTCTGGAGGCTGGGACAGGAGAATCAGTTGAACCTGGTAGGCGGAGTCTGCAGCGAGCTGAGATCACACCACTGCACTCCAGCCTGGGCAACAGAGGGAGACTCTCTCTCTCTCTCTCTCTCTCTCTCTCTCTCTCTCTCTCTCTCTCCATATATATATATATATATATATATATATATATATATATACACACACACACATATACACACACACACACACACACACACACAAATATATACATATACACACACACACATATATTTCACTTAATCTGTTTATTTCAAAAGTTTTAGGGAATGTGTTGTTTCCTTATATTCATTGTCGAATGGAGAGGCATTTCTTGGTCAGAAACTTATACAGTAATTATATGTGGATTCTATTATATCTTCCAATTATTAATATATGAGAAACAAACAAAAAACTCTGTTATTTTCAGCTGAAACAAGGTGATACAAATATTTTCCTTTCGGTGACTCAACATACAAATTGATTCGGGAGGTGACTTGATGGAATTTTTCCTCTGCTTGATTACTTTTCTGTGTTTCATGAATCTACTGTGCTGATGACTGTATTTCTAAATTCAATTTTTATTTGGTCAGCTTCATATGTAACTATGTTTAGTCTCAATGCTGTAGCATTTGATCCGTTACTTTGCAGATATTTATGCTGATATTTCAATATCTGTCATTATTGAAATTTCCTCTTCTTTCAGGAAAGTGCTCTGTCAGTCCAGAATAAGTCCAGAATATTAGGATCAATTCAGGTCAATGAAGTCACGAGCTAACAGGCCCAGTGTATCTGTTTTTAGGCACAGACACACACATGATAGGGCCCCTTTTCTAATACATTTAAAGGTTCTCCAACATTCTAGTTTCTCCTACAACTCTTGACTCTCCAAATTAGGAAGTTGCAGATTCTTGACTGTATTTCTGTATTACCTCTTAATATATGACAACTTTTTGTCAATAAATATATCTTCAGTATTTCTAATAGGAATGTTTCACATTATGTGGTACTATATTCAGGTTTCCTCCAATGGATTTAATCACCCTTGTGTTTTATATACGTTTGGTCATTTTTATTTGTATTTATTTAGATGTTTTCAAGATGAGTGATGCAAAACACCTATGTACATGCCACTCTCTTTTCAAATCACGTAAATTAAATTTTCATTTCCCCATTTGAAAAAATACTGTGAACCTGTGAAAATACAACTGTATCCAAGCATGGAGAAATTCCTCTGACAAAAAGAAAAATTTTGAATAGTGTATAAACTATATGCATACTCTATGTAAAGCTAAGTACAATATGCAGAGGGAAAAAAAGAACACTAGACGCATATGTTACCAGTAAAACACGTTACTTTCTAAATTTTCTGGATACTATTTGCTGATTTTTCACTATAAAAATTGAAGAGTTTTAACAGAAAAAAAAATGTTAATGCTACTATTTAATATTATTGAGTACATCCTATTTACCAAGCATTGTAATAGACATTTCATCTAAATTTTGCAAATTAAACATTAAAAACAATTCATCAGGGTAGTACTTATCTACTTTTTTTGATGAGGTCACCAAGATTCGGGGATACAGTTTGAACATCCTTAATCAAAAAATATGAAATCAAAAACGTTCTAAATTCTGAAATTTTCATAGTGTAAATATGGCACCACAAATGGAAAATTCCACTCCTGTCTTCATGTGATGGGCTATAATCAAAACACAGGTGCACAACATAGTTTGTTCAGCATGCTCAAGAGAAAAAAGACTCTCCTAGCTTCCTCCAGCTATAATACATATTTTCCAAACAGGCCCACACACTCCCAGGGTTCCCCGTGCAAGCAGGCCCACAAAGCATAATAAAATAGCACATACGTACACTGATGGATTTTTGGCTCTTCATCCAGTTTGCCACTCTGTATCTTTTAATTGGGGCATTTAGCCCATTTACATTTAAAATTGATATTGTTATGTGTGAATCTGATCTTGTTATCATGATTGTAGTTGGTTATTTTGCAGACTTATTTATGTATTTGCTTCACAGTGTCCCTGGTCTGTGTACAACAGTGTGTTTTTTTGTAGTGGCTGGTAACGGTTTTTCCTTTCCATATTTAGGGCTTCCTTCAGGAGCTCTTGCAAGGCAGGCTTGGTTGCAACAAATTCTCTCTGCATTGACTTGTATGAAAAAGATTTTATTTCTCCTTCAATTACAAAGCTTAGTTTAGCCTGAAGTAAAATTCTAGGTTGAAAATTATTTTCTTTAAAAATATAGAAAATTGGCCCCAAATTTCTTCTGGCTTGTAGGTTTTCTGCTGAGAGGCCTGCTGTTAGTCTAAAGGGCTTCCCTTTATAGGTGACCGGCCCTTCTCTCTGGCTGATCTTAACATTTTTTCCTTCATTTCAACTTTGGAGAATCTGATGATTATGTGTCTTGTGGTTGATCTTCTCATGGGGTATTTTACTGAGGTTCTCTAGATTTCTTGAATTTGAATGTTGGCCTGTCTTTCTAGGTTGGGGAGGTTCTCCTGGATGCTATCCTAAGTGTCTTTTCCAACTTTTTTTCTGTTCTCCGCATCTCTTTTAGGTACCCCATCAGTCGTGCGTTTGATATTTTAACATAATCTCATAGTTCTCTAAGATTTTGTTCATTTCTTTTCATTATTTTTTTTCTCTAATTTTGTCTTCCTGCCTTATTTCAGCAAGATAGTCTTCAAGCTCTTATATCCTTTCTTCCACTTGGTCTATTCAGCTGTTGATAATTGTGTTTGCATTATAAAGTTCTCATATTGTGTTTTTCAGCTTCATAAGATCATTTATGTTCTTCTCTAAACTGCTTATTATAGTTAACAGCTCCTGTAATGTTTTATCATGGTTCTTAGCTTCTTTGCAGTGAGTTAGAACAGAATTCTTTAGCTCAGCAAAGTTTGTTATTACCCATCTTCTGAAGCTTACTTCTATCAATTCACTCATCTCAACCTCAGCCCAGTTCTGTGCCCTTTCCGGAGGCTTGTTGTGATCATTTGGAGGAGAAGAGGCACTCTGAATTTTGAGCTTTCCGCATTTTTGAGTTGATTATTTCTCATTTTCATGGATTTATCTACCTTTGATCTTTGATGCTGCCAACTTTTGGATGGGTTTTTTTTGGGGGGGGAGGGGGTCTTTTTTGTTGATGCTATTGCTTTCTGTTTGTTGGGCCCCTCTTCTGTAGGGCTGCTGTGGTTTGTTTGGGGCCCACTCCAGACCCTATTCACCTGGGTTCCTCCCATCCCTGGAGATATCACGACTGCAGGCTGCAGAGCAGCAAAGATGGCAGCCTACTCCTTCCTCTGGGAACTCTGTCCCAGAGGGGCACTGACCTAATGCTAACGGGAACGCTCCTTTATGAGGTGTCTGGAAACTCTTGTTGGGAGATCTCAGTCAGGAGAAGCAGTTCAGAGCCTCACTTAAATAAGCAGTCTGTTTGCCTCTTGGCAGGGCGGGTGTGCTGTGCTTGGGGAAATAATTCTCCTCCTCTGGGCTGCCCTAACTCTCCAGAGCCAGCAGGAAGAAAAGACTAAGATGGCTGATCCACAATACCGCAGGCACCCCTCCTCCCAGACGTTCCTCTCAGGGTTATTAGTGTTCTGTCTATAAACCCCTGGCTGAGGATGCTGAGATTCCAATGGGGAGTCCCTCCCCAGTGAGGAGGAGTGGATTCAGGTGGGCTTAAAGAAGCAGTCTGGCCACAAACTGATGCAGCTGCTGTGCTGTGCTGTGCTGTGCTGTGCTGTGCTGTGCTGTGCTGTGCTGTGCTGTGCTGGCCACAAACGGATCCAGGTGTTGTGCGGTGCTGTGGTTGCGCTGGCGCTGCGCTGCATTAGGTCTGGACCGCCCCATCTCGCTTGGCACTACCCGCAGGGAAAGCAGCAGACTGGAGCCATCTTGAAGTTCGCCGCCCCTCCCTCGCAGGAACTCGGTCTTCTTAGGCAGTTTCTAGCTGAGTGCACTGGCGGGAGGATTCCAAGCCAGTAGGTTTTAGCTTGTGGAGTTCCCTGGGAGCGAGGCCGCTTGGCTCCCTGACTCAGCCCCCTCCCCAGCAGAGTAGACAGATCTCCTGTCTTATGAGAGTTCCCAGAGTCAGAGTATGTAAATACTCCTGCGCCTCAGTGCCTGCTTAAAGCGGCTGCCCACCTGAGTAGCCTCTGTGATTCTCCACAGCTTTGTGCTTGGGACCCAAGGCTCTGGTAGCGTGGGCTCAGGAAGGGACCTACCGATCCACAGGTTCCATTATCTGTGGGAAAAGCCTGGTTTTCAGGGAGGTGAAGCACAACCTTCACCATCTCCCTTTGCTGTGGGAGGAAGTTCCTTTTGCCTCATTCAGCTCCTGAGTGGGACCTTGCTCCACCCTGTTTTTGCTCCCCCTCCGTTGGTCATGCCAACCACCTAATCAGCCCCAGTGAGAGAACTTTGGTACCTCAGTTGAAGATTCAGAGTCCACCCGCTGTTTCCTTCCTTCTCGGTGGGAGCCTCAGAGTGCAGCTGCTGCTATTCGGCCATCTTGGCTGCCTCAATATATATTTGAACTTTACGCAGATAGTGATCAACAGAACCAGTGTACAAATTCAGAAATATAGGACTTTCGTGAGCACAGGAGTTTCAGGCTGCAGTGATCTATGATCATGTCACTGCACTCCTGCCTGGGCAGCAGAATGAAACCCTGTCTCTCAAATAAATTTAAAAAAAAAAAAGAAAGAAAAAAAGAAAAAAGAAAAAATGATATACCATTTCCCACCAGTCAGAATGGCTATTATTTAAAAGTCAGAAAGTAGATGCTGGCGGAGTTGCAAAGAAAAGAGAATACTTATACACTGCTCTTGAGTATGAAAATTAGTTCAGTCATGGAAAACAATTTGACCATTTCTCAAAGATCTCAAAGCAGAACGACCATTTCACCCAGCAATACTATCATTGGCTGTATACCCAAAGGGATATAAATTGTTCTACAATCAAGACCCATGCACGTGTATGTTCATTGCAGCACTATTCACAATAGCGAAAACAAGGAATCAACCTAAATGTTCATCACAAGTAGACTAGGTAAAGAAAATATGGTACATATTCACCATGGAGTACTATGCAGCCATAAAAACGAATGAGATTGTATCCTTTGCAGGAACATGGATGGAGCTGGATGCCATTATCCTAAGTGAACTAACACAGTAACAGAAAATCAAATACTGCACTTTATCTTATAAGTGGAAGCTAAAAGTTGAGTACATAGGAACACAAAGAAGGGAAAAGACACCAGGGCCTGCTTGAGGGTTGAAAGTGGAAGGAGGGTGAGGATTGAGAAACTGTCTATCAGGTACTATGCTTATTAACTGGGTGGTGAAATAATCTGTACTTCAAACCCGTGACACATAATTTGCCTATATAACAATCCTGCACATGTACCCTTGAACTTAAAATTAAACTTAAAAAAAGACCAGGCCTGGTGGCTCACAGCTGTAATCCCAGCACTTTGGGAGGCTAAGGTGAGTGGATCACGAGGTCAGGAGTTTGAGACCAGCCTGGCCAAGATGATCAAACCCTGTCTCTACTAAAAACACAAAAATTTAGCCGGATGTGGTGGCGGGTGCCTGTAATCCTAGCTACCAGGGAGGTTGAGGCAGAGAATTGCTTGAACCGTGGAGGCAGAGGTTGCAGTGAGTCGAGATTACACCACTGCACTCCAGCCTGAGTGGCAGAACAAGACTCAGTCTCAAATAAATAAATAAATAAAGTTAAAAAAATAAGTAAATGAAAAAAGCACATTCCATCTCTTAGTATAGTGGATTACACTAAAAATAATTTACACTAACATTGCTATAATTACATAGCATAGTACAGTATACTATGTATGGTATACTATGTTTTCTTTTTATTGGCATGTACCTGGTATTATAGTTTTCTGTCAGAAATCTTTGAAAAGGTAAAAATGTTCACAAAATAATTAAAAGTTCACATGTATATTTGAAAAGTAATTGCTTTTATATGAAAAGAAAGAAATATAGGACTTTGTGATTCTTTACCATTTAAAAAAAAAAAGTGATGCTCAAAAAATTCAAGTCTATGTTCCATCAAGATGCATTTGCAGATATAAGTGGAAAGAACTGGGTTTAAAGACACTAAATACAGTTATGTATTTATCTTGGTATTTAATGTAATGTTCCTCTTGGTGACATGTAAAATTAGAATTGTGAATTAGAAAGATTTAAGGTGTTGGCTGGGCACCGTGGCTCATATCTGTAACCCCAGCACTTTGGGAGGCTGAGGTGAGTGGATTATTTGAGGTCAGGAGTTCAAGACCAGCCCAGCCAACATGGTGAAACCCCATCTCCACTAAAAATACAAAAAGTAGCCAAGCATGGTGGTGGGCGTCTGTAATCCCTGCTACTCGAAAGGCTGAAGGCAGGAGAATCGCTTGAACCCAGGGCAGCAGAAGTTGCAGTGAGCTGAGATTGCGCCACTGCACTCCAGCCTGGGCTGCAGAGTGAAACTGTGTCTCAAAAAAAAAAAAAAAAAATTCAGGTGTTTTCTGGTGCCAAATAAAAAATATACTCAGAGGAGGCAAAAGATCAAAGGAACACTGTTTTATTATTTATATTGAGATAAAAAGATTACTTTATTCTTTTCCTTTCATCAAGTTGATAATAATAAAATAGACATAATGAAAACACTTAACTGCTAAGAGTTACTAGTATTTAAAGCTCTTCAATAACAAGACATATGCTACTTGGAAAGCAGAAACTAGAGAACACTCCCAAATTAAATGTAAGTTACTGGCAATGTGTGAAATAAATTATTATATATAAGAATTATTAAAAAAATAAAAGAATTGTGTGATATTAAACAGAGTTAAGAAAGCTGACCTGAACACATAATTGTAGGACATGTTTTTCATCTATTGAGCATTAGAGTAAAATCTAGTTAACTCTATAAGAAGACCATGTGTATTTGCTTTTGAATTACTCTCTGATCAACTTGGTATTTTTTGATGCTAATACGACTGCACCAACATTTACCCTATCCAGCCTTAAACAAAACAGAAGACCCATGAGGATGAAACCCAAATTTTGCAAATGTTAAAGGAATAAAGCATCTGCAAAATATTTTACATAACCATCATGGAACATATCCCAGAAGGAATTATTTGAAACTACAAGAAGGTTTGTTATTCATATCAAAATGAATAGTGTAAAGTACATTTGGGAGAGCAAAACATACTGCATTCTAATTCTTCTTGTATGCCCTAAATTTTCATCTGAAAAGGAAATATAGCTTTCATAGATCAGCTGCTTTTTTGGATTGCTGCATAATATTTATATTTATAACATGATATATTTACTTCATAGATCAGAGAGATTAATTCCCTTATGAAAGTTATCATAAGATTATAAATGAGATGAAAAGTCAGGTCTTATAAATAACAGAGTGAAACCTCTTTCATTACATTTCCTCCTTTCTAAATAGAGTCTACTTTATATAGGTACACATTATCATCTAAAACTGTTGTGAACTGTTGTAATTTGTTAACTGTAAATACACTATTTTCAGGAAGGATACATAAATCCAAAGCAAAAATTATTTATGCTTTCTTAAAATGTTGTTCAATCTCTATTACTCTCAAACTAAAAATAGATGGATAAATACATAAATAATTAAATAAGTCTTTTTTATTAGCCAGAAACAAAACTCTTTGCTCATTTATAGGGAAGTAATCTTATGACTTATTTACATCTGCTATTTGTATTTAATTTAATTTAACATACTACTACAATGTTAATATGGGATATTTTGTTTAAAAATATAGTTCATAAGAGCTACCTTTTAATAGACACATTTTACAATAATATAAATAGCTGTTATTAGACAATTTATAAAAAATGGAGATTTAAGATGTTTATTAAAAAGTCAGGAAACAACAGGCACTGGAGAGGATGTGGAGAAATAGGAACAGTTTTACACTGTTGGTGGGACTATAAACTAGTTCAACTGTTGTGGAAGACAGTGTGGTGATTCCTCAAGGATCTAGAACTAAAAATACCGTTTGACCCAGCCATCCCATTACTGGGTATATACCCAAAGGATTATAAATCATATTGCTATAAAGACACATGCACACGTATGTTTACTGCAGCACTATTCACAATAGCAAAGACTTGGAACCAACCAAAATGTCCATCAATGATAGACTGGATTAAGAAAATGTGGCACAAATACACAATGGAATACTATGCAGCCATAAAAAAGGATGAGTTCATGTCCTTTATAGGGACATGGATGAAGCTGGAAACCATCATTCTCAGCAAACTATTGCAAGGACAAAAAACCACGCTGCATGTTCTCACTCATAGGTGGAAATTGAACAATGAGAACACTTTGACACAGGAAGGGGAACATCACACACTGGGACCTGTTATGGGGTGCGGGGGAGTGGGGAGGGATAGCATTAGGAGATACACCTAATGTAAATGATGAGTTAATGGGTGCAGCACACCAACATGACACATGTATACATATGTAACAAACTTGCAGGTTATGTACATGTACCCTAGAACTTAAAAGTATAATAATTTAAAAAAGAGATGTTTATAAAACACAAGTTTATAAATGAGCTGGGATTCAATTCAATATGTTTGATTCCACAGTCTCTGACTACTAACTTACAAGTAAAGTATTAAATGACATTATTTACATGTAAAGTGAAACTGAATTCAATACAAATTGAGATCTTGAAATTTTTTTTAAAATTAGAAATATATCCAAATACATTGCTTTAAGGTATGGAACATAATTTACAGTCAAATATGGCATCATAAATGATGTGATAGAAATATATATGCATATAAAATATATGCATTAAAACCATTAAGTATATTTAATAGATAGTATTTGAAATAGACTAATCAGCAGTCCACATTCTATTAATAACTACTTATTATACTAAACATTACAAATAGCAACCTACACTCCAGAAATAGCTTTGTAAATAATTGAAATATTTCAAAGACTCCACAGAAAACTCATCAATTAGCATAAAGAATTTTAGACCTATTTTAATATTGAAGTAAAGGAGGGATTCAATGCATGTAAGTATGAATATGTTATATATATTTTGGCAAGCCCATTGTCCTACTATCTTCAAATTAGTGTTATACTCTGAGGCTCTAGTCCGGAGCTATGCTCCTCTGTCTCCTTCACTATCCAAAGTCTAAATTTCTTAGTTAACCAGGAGATTGGCTGATCTGTCTCAGGTTAACCTTTGCAAGAACCTCAGAGTTTATGTAGTATGTTTTGCATGCCTGATAACTGGTATTTTCCTTATGTTAGAAAACAGGTTGTATAGTTGTGTTTCCTCCGTCTCCCTTTTTCTAATAAATGTTTTGTGTTACATTTGGCAGATTTTAATCTAAGATTTCTTTCTGTTAGTCTACACTCACTATCAGTGAGCAAAGTTGTAAGAGAAAGTTTTTCCAACGTCCACTTAACTCTGATTGTTGGAGACTATTGTTATTTACCCACAGAACTGATAATTGCAAAAATTCCAAATCTATTTAAGTCAATTTGCAGGAAAAGTTAAAGAGAATTTTTTAAAAATCTGTAGGGAAGCCTTGGGAAGCCTGAAGGAAGACACCAGAATTAATAGATAGCAGAGAAAATACAGAATAGCAAAAAACAAACAAACAAACAAACAAACAAACAAAAAAACAGAACAGCAATAGGAGATAAATCAGGATACTTCATCCTGGAAAGTCAAATAAGGAGTTTGAAGGAAGACTATGTTGTCAATATATATATACCTGAGATATCTCTATTGTTGCACTTCCCAAATAAATTAACTTTTTAAAAACTTTATCTTAACTAGGCTCCAAATTTATAAATGATAGGATTATTGTTTTTGATGCTTCATCTCCACTGACTGGGAATTAACCAGTGCACAATTGACAATCACTAAATATTTATTGCCTTAACTGATGAGTAGGGAATGTTTGATGGTTTTTGAAATATTAGTTGAAAGTTATGAAATGTGTATAAAAAAAGATGTTAAGGAAAATGTGATACAAAAGAGATGCTTGTTATTTGTTTTTTTAAAATATACCTGGTTGTAAAAGAAAAAAATTACAGAAAGTTAGCTTACATATGATTAAAAACCAGTAAAGGAAGGAGAAAAATTTTGAAGAACAAAAATACATACAGGATAAGATCTTCATGTAAACCTGAAAGGCTTGACCTCCAAAATGAGAAAATCACTTTTTTTACTCAAAATGAGGGAAATAAATGGAAAGATGGTTGAATCACAATTTTGAGGCAGTGAGAAGGTGAGAAGGATGTCAGGCCATGGTTAAAAAGGTTAGGGATATTCTATCATGTGACATCCATTTCTCAATAAAGTAGAATGTGTATGCGGTGGAGTGTAGCAAATTATTTAGAAGACTATGGAGAATGCAATAAGTGCAATTATTTAGAAGACTATGGAGAATGCAATAAGTGGGAGAAGTCAATACCTTGACTGAGAGTCAGTGTTAAATGTGTTGGCCTCTGAGAAAAATATCAGTCCTAAGTAATACAAAATGAAGGAAGAATGAAAGACAAATGTTAATTTGGCAAGATTATTGTTTTCAACATTAACATTTACTCTTTTGTTTTTGCCAAGGCAGTCCAGTATATATTGTGTGCTTTCAAGAGAACCACAGCATCAAAATCATTTTCACAATAACGTTAAATGTTATTCACCATTTTCCCTTTCATTCTCTCATGAGTGTACAGCTCAATTTTATGGAGGATACATGGTATGGGATAGCTTAACAGAATGCAGAAACAGATATAAGAATCCAGCTGTCTTCTAGTAAGTCAGATTCAAAGAAATTGGCAAAATTATGAAACAATGTCACCCCCATTGTTTGTTATGTTTTAGAAAATATAATGCTTAATTAAAAAGTACCAACATGTTAACATGGAATGGTTTTATTATTGCAATTTTTCAATGAATTAATAAAATATTTTAGAATCTGCTTTAATTTTAATTAAACATCACATAAACAGTTACTTGGGGATCATTAGCAGTTTTTAAAAGTATAAATGGTGTATTAGTTGGGGTTCCCAAGGGGAACAGAACTAATATATATTTACATTATGTAATATATAATATATTACACAATATATGTATTATTTAATTTAATATATTATTTTATATATCTCTCTCATATATATGAGATATATATATAAAGATATATATATGTATATATAAAGGGAAGTTTATTAAGTATTAACTTACATGATCACAAGGTCTCACAATAAGCTGTCTGCAAGCTTGAGGAGCAAGGAGAGCCAATCTGAGTCTCAAAACTGAAGAACTTGGAGTCCAATGTTTGAGGGCAGAAGCATCCAGTATGGGAGAAAGATGTAGGCTGAGAGGCTAGGCCAATCTCACCTTTTCACGTTTTTCTGCCTCCCTTATATTCACTGGCAGTTGATCAGATTGTGCCCACCAGATTAAGGGTGGGTTTGTCTTCCCTAGCCTACTGACTCAAATGTGAAACTCCTTTGGCCACACCCTTGCAGACACACCCAGGATAAATACTTTGCATCCTTCAATCCAATCAAATTGACACTTGGTATTAATCATCACAAGTCCACCCCTTGTCAACTTGAAACCATACACATCCATCTCCTGAGATCATACATAATTTTCAAATAAAGACAACAATAAGGTCATAATTGTGCCTAACATAATATAACTATCCTTCTTACAACCAGAAACACACCAATCCCTAACCCAAATACTATTACATAAAGTTAACAGTACCTAAATGCTGACATAAAGTTAACAAATCTTATGTCGCATGATAAAGGGAAAGGAAATATGATGAAGACATTTTCTTAGTACAAGTGTAAACATGCACAAACATGTTTTTAACAAAAGAAGGAGGAAATACTCATGAGAGCTACACTGCTCGTTTCTGCAGCTGGTCACGTGGTCATAGCTGGTATTGATGACTACCTTATTCTACTGCCCATTCTGTATTCCCTTTGCCTTCAGTAAGCACCTCAGCAAGTCATGGATTTTTCCTGGTGGAGTGACCCAAACCTTCATTCCTGAGGGGTCTGGCCCATTTGTAGTCCTGCCTGGATTGAACTGTTGTACTTTCCCATTGACATTAATCACAGGGCATGGTAATACTAAGAGACATCCTAATGGATTTCCTGTATTCCATACATACTCTTCCTTACCTCCATTATAGAGTAGTAGACTGATTTTATCTTGATAGTCCAGGTTAGTCACCTCAGTCAATGCTGTACCTGCCTTCTTAGCCTGTTGAATTAAAGGTAGAAGAAGCTCAAAGTGTCCAGGTGGCAATCTTAACTTCCAGTTTAATGAAATTGTTGTGTCTCCTGGTTCCAGCTCCCTCTGGAACTAAGACCTCTAGGCCGGCAGAATGTAACGGCGCAGGAACAAGAAGCAAAAATTTTATTAGTGGATCACTAGGGGTGATGGTGAGTGGTACCACTTCCACTCCTTGATTTTTGGATCCATGAATCCTGGCTATGGGAGAAACAGTACCATATATTGGATGCTGATCCAGAGCATACATGGCCTTCTGGAGAACTTTGCCCCAACCCTGCAAAGTATTGTCATTTAGTTGTCATTGTAATTGTGACTTGACTTCAAAAGGCCATTCCACCATTCTGCCAATTCAGCTGCTTAAGGAGGATGGGGAACATAGTAAGACCAGTGAATTTCATGAGCATGAGCCCACTGATGCACTGCTTTAGTCATAAAGTGAGTGCCTTCATCAGTGGCAATGCTATATGGAACACCCTGACAGTGGATAAGGCATTCTGTGAGTCCATGGATGGTAGTCTTGGCAGAAGCATTGCATGCAGAATAGGCAAACTTATATCTAGAGTAAGTGCTTATTCCAGTGAGGACAAACCTCAGTCCTTTCAATGATTCAAGAGGTCCAGTATAATCAACCTGCCACCAGGTAGCTGGCTGATCACCCTGAGAAATGGTGCCATATTGATGGCTTAGTGTTGGTCTCTGCTGCTGGCAAATTGGGCACTCAGCAATGGTCGTAGCACGGTTAGCGTTGGTGAGTGGAAGTCCATTTTTCTGAGCCCTTGAATAACCTCCATCCCTGCCACCATGGCCACTTTGTTCATGAGTTCACTGGGCGAAGACAGGTGGCTGGGGAAAGAGACTGAGTGGGGTCCACAGAATGGCTTGTCCTATCTACTCAATTATTAAAATCCTCATCTGCTGAGGTCACCTGTTGGCAAACACTCACATGGGAAACAAATATCTTCACAGTTTTTGAACGCTCAGAGAGGTCCATCCACACACCTATTCCCCAAATTTCTTTGTTACCAATTTTCCAATCATGCTTCTTCTAAGTCCTTGACCATCCAGCCAAATCACTGGCTATGGTCTATGAATCAGTATTTAATTGCATATCTGGCCATTTTTTCTTCCATGCAAAGTGCACCACCAGGTTCACTGCTCAAAGTCCTGCCCAATGGGAAGATTTCTCTTCACCACTGTCCTTCAGGAATGTCCTAAAAAGGCACTGTAGTGCTGCAGCTGTCCACTTTTGGGTGGTGCCTGCATATCCTGCAGAATCATCAGTGAATGAGGCCCTAGTCTTCTCTTTCTCTGTCAACTAATCCTAGTGAACTCCCCATGAGGCCATCAGTTGCAGGCTGGGCAACAGAAGGCAGGGTGGCAGGAGTGGAAACCATGGGCATTTGAGCCACTTCCTTATGTAACTTACTTGTACTTTCAGGACCTTCTCAAGCCTGATCAAGTATATACCACTTGCATTTGATGATGGAATGCTGCTGTGCACAACCCACTCTATGGCTAGATGGGTCAGAAAGTACCCAGTTCATGACAGGCAATTCAGATCACATGGAAACTTGATGATCCATAGTCAAACGTTCGGTTTCCACTGAGGCCCAGTAACAGGCCAAAAGCTGTCTCTCAAAAGGAAAGTAGTTATCTGCAGAAGATGGCAGGACCTTGCTCCAAAATCCTACAGCCCTCTGCTGTGATTCACTTATGGGAGCCTGCCAAAGGCTCCAAACTGCATCGCTATCTCACACTGACACCTCAAGCACCATTGGATCTGCTGAGTCATATGGCCCAAGTGGCAGAGCAGCTTGCACAGTAGCCTGGACCTGCTGCAGAGCCTACTTCTGTTCTGGACCCCACTCAAAACTGGCAGCCTTTTAGGTCACTCAATAAATGGGCCAGAGTAACACACCCACATGAGAAAAGTGTTGCCTCCAAAATCCAAACAGGCCCACTAGGGTTTCTACCTCTTTCTTGGTTATAAGAGGGGCCAAATGCAGCAAATTATCTTTAGAAGGAGTAATTTGACAGGTCCCACATCACTGGACATCTAGAAATTTTACTGAGGCAGAAAGTCCTTGAATTTTAGTCAGATTTATTTCCCATTCTCTGGCATGCAAATGTCTCACTAATAAGTCCAGTGTGTTTGTTTTTTTCTCACTGGATTCAGTCAGCATAATGTCATCAATGTAATGGACCAGTGTAAGTGAAAAACAATCAAGCTCTCTCCACATAAGATTATGACACAAATATGGAGAGTTGATATGCTCCTGAGATAGGACAGTAAAGGCATATTGCTGACTTTGCCAGCTGAAGGCAAATTGCTTCTGGTGGGTCTTATGGACAGGAATGGAGAAAACGGCATTTGTCAAGTTAGTGGCTGCACACCATGTACCAGGACATGTGTTAATTTGTTCAAGCAATGAAACCACATCTGGTACTGCAGCTGAAATTGGAGTCACCACTTGGTTAAACTGAAGAAAATTCACTGTCATTCTCCCCATCTGTCTTCTGCACAGGCCAAATGGGAGAGTTGAATGGAGATGCAGGGGGAATTGCCACCTCTTCGTCTTTCAAGTCCTTGATAGTGGCTCTAATCTCCACAATCTCGCAAGAAATGTGATGTTGTTTTTGATGTACTACTTTTCTAGGTAGAGGCAGCTCTAATGGCTTTCATTTGGCCTTTACCACCATAATAAATATCGCCCTACCAGTCAGGGAGCCAATGTGGGGGGTTCTGCTAGTTGATATGTATGCGTATGCCAATTATACATTCTGGCACTGGGGAAATTACCACAGCATAAGTCTGGGGACCAACTGGCCCCACTGTAAGTGGGAACTGAACTTAATTAATATCCATCAATTACGTGACCACCATAAGCCTCTACTTTAAATGGAAGACCACAATGACATCTTGAGTCCCCTAGAAACAACATTGTCTCAGAGCCTATTGGGGGAACCAGCCCCCAATATTTCAATGTAGGTGCTTTCTATTTTCCATACGTGTCAGCTGGCTGAGAAACAAAGAGAAAGAGCACAAAGAGAGGAATTTTACAGCTGGGCCTCTGGGGGTGACATCACATATCCATAGGACCTGACCTGCAAAACCAGCAAGTTTTTATTAAGGATTTCAAAAGGGGAGGGGGTGTAAGAACAGGGAATAAGTCACAAAGATCACATGTTTCAAAGGGCAAAAAGGAGAAGAGAGATCACATTTTTTTGAGGGAACAGGACAAAGACAAAGCAGAATTACTAATAAGGGTTTATGTTCAGCTGTGCATGCATTGTCTTCATAAACATCTTAAACAACAGAAAACAGGGTTCGAGAGTAGAGAACCGGTCTGACTTCAAATTTACCAGGGTGAAGTCTCCCAAACCTAATATGTCTGAGGGTACTGCAGGAAACCATGGAGTATTTCAGTCCTTATCTCAACCATATAAGACAAACACTCTCAGAGAGACCATTTATAGACCTCCTCCCAGTAATGCATTCCTTTCCTGGGGTCTTAATTATTAATATTCCTTGCTAGGGAAATAATTTAGCGAAGAATTTAATCTTCCCTACTTGCACGTATGTTTATAGGCTCTCTGCAAGAAGAAAAATATGGCTCTATTCTGCCCAACCCCTGAGGCAGTCAGACCTTATGTTTGTCTTCTTTTGTTCCCTAAAATTGTGGTTATTCTGTTCTTTTTCAAGGTGCACTGATTTCATATTGTTCAAACACACATGTTTTACAATAAATTTGTACAGTTAACACAAATATCATAGTGGTCCTGAGATGATGTACATTCTCAGCTTATGAAAATAACAGGATTAAGAGATTAAAGTAAGACAGGCATAAGAAATTATGAAATTATTATTTGAGAACTGGTAAATGGCCATGAAATCGTCATAATTTATGTTCCTCTGCTGCAGCTCCAGCTGTTCCCTCCATTCAGGGTCTCTGACTTCCTCCAATAGAGCCAGTGTCCAGTAGTCCCTGAAAGGTCTGATTATTTCCCTATCCCTAGTACACAGTTACCATGGTAAAAGGCCAGAGGTATCCTTAGGGATGGATGGGAGAAAGAGTAACTGCATAAATTGTAGGTAACGTGGTGGGGTCCTTCCTTAAGGGGACCTGGCCTCCCCTTTATTCAACGGATTCTGGGTCTGTAAATTGACTCAAGTCTGGAAATTGTTTGAAGGGCCATGATTCTGTTTCTATAATTCAAATTACTCTTTTGTCAATTCGAACAAGGAGTTTTTCCTTATATAAATTAAGTAGAAATTCACTATGCTTTCTATCAACTTCACTTCTAAGAATACCATGATTAATTAGCCAATCCAGAACTCTATATGAGTCAGAATATTCTGATTACTGGTTTGTGTCTGCTGTCCATTATGATTGCTACACCTGCCTTGCCTTTGACAATTGAGTGCTGCCACTTTGCCCCTGCCACCTTGGGATCCAATTATTGCCATTGTATTTAAATTGTATAGTTGAGTGACTGTGGTTCCCACTCTGAGACCTGCCATACAGAGAAGAGCAATTACAGGGCTCTTAAAAGATTCAGGTGCTGCCCTCACAAATTTATTTCATAAGGCATTAGTCAAGGGTATACCTTCTGGGCCCTCCCATCTGGGATGAGTAGGTCTAAAGTGACTAATCAACTCCACTATCCCAAACTCCCTAAGCCTTTGGATCCCTTCTTCTACATTAAACTGAGGGACAGCTGGCATTTCCAGCTCCCTCATGGTGGGCCATCTTTTAATCTACATTTCAGCTAACCAAGCAAATAAACTATTATAAACTTTTGGACTCCCTGATTTGCAACATTAAATGCAGAGTTTCTACTTAGTGGATCAAAATGAATAAATTCAGCCTGATCAAACTCTGAGCCTTCCACCATTATCCTATACTCTTAATATCCATTCCCATGCCTGTTCTCCAGAATTCTGTTTATATAAATTAGATAACTAGTGTGGTTCTTTTCAAGTGTAGTGTACCTCCTCATGGGTCACATTCTCAACCTCACCTCTAGGGGCCTGCCAGGACTTTAGTCTAGTTACAGGTCTAGAAGTAAACAAGGGGGTTGGAGGTGGCTTCTGAGGAGAATCAATATTATTTTGCCTGGCAACTGCCTCAGGAGAAACCATCATTGTTGCCTCAGGCAATTAAGTATTTATCTCCTCTGACAAAGGTGGAAAGGCCCATGCAAGCATAGGTCAAGGAGGAGATGTTGCCACTATTGGGGATGGGGAAGCTGTTCCTTCTGGCAAAAATGGTTCATCAGAGTTTACAAACTCTGCATCCCCACTTTCATCAGGCTCCTCTCACATGTCCCCATTCCAAGTTGCAGGGTCCTCACTTTAACAGTACATACCTGGTGAGGCTGTACATGCACCTTTCATTGCAGGTTAGTGACTTGTATGATAAGAGCTTGTGTCTGTTTTTCCACAATTTCAGCTCTTTCTCTACAGGAGATAAGACTCTTACTTAGGGCAATCTTAGCAGATTTGAGGCTCAGTGTCTGCTTCTGAAGCTGGGAGACAGAATCCCTGAGTTTATTGTTTTCTTTCATCACTTTGTTCACTGAATTTAGGAGCAACCAACCAGCTTCATTATGTTCCTATTATGTGTAGAGTCTCTAAACTCCTTGTCTCTCATAAGTGGTGAAACAGGAGTGTTGAATGAATTTATTTTGCATAACTCTTTAAATCGTTCTTGCCAAGGACTATCAGTGTTCTCCATACTACTAGAAGTAAAATATTTAGCATTTGTAGGTCTAATTATATTAAGCAGCCAACTCAAGAAACCCCAAAACCAGCAAATAAAACCTCCAACCTTAATATTCTGTTCCTCTAGAACCACTCCTGGTACCAAAATCTGTATTAGTCAGGGTCCTCTAGAGGAACAGAAGTAATAACATATATATATATATATGAATGAATTAGAATTTATTAAGTGTACTTTACATGATCACAAAGTCCCACAAGAGGCTGTCTGCAAGCTGTAGGAGCAAGGGGAGTCAGTCTGAGTCTCAAAACTGAAGAATTTGGAGTCTGATGTTTGAGGGCAGGAAATATCCAGCGTGGGAGAAACATGTAGGCTTGGAGGCTAGGCCAGTCTCACCTTTTCACGTTTTTCTGCCTGCTGTATATTTGCTGGCAGCTGATTAGATTGTGCCCACTGGATTAAGGGCGGGTCTGTCTTCCCCATACCACTGACTGAAATGTTAATCTCCTTTGACAACACCCTCACAGACACATCCAGGATTAATACTTTGCATCCTTCAATTCAATCAAGTTGACACTCAGTATTAGCCATCACAAACAGACACTGAGATCACAAAGTTTGAGACTCTTGGGGTTTACCAAAGGTCAATTAACTAAGGTCCATAGGCCAAATTCGGCAAACCACCCTTTTTTGTATGGTCCATGGACTAAGAATGAGTTTTGCATTTTTTTTTTTTTTTTTTTTTTTGAGACTGAGTCTCGTTCTGTTGCCCAGGCTGGAGTGCAGTGGCAAAATCTCAGCTCACTGCAAGCTCCGCCTCCCGGGTTCACGCCGTTCTCCTGCCTCAGCCTCCCGAGTAGCTGGGACTACAGGCATGCGCCACCGTGCCCGGCTAATTTTTTATATTTTTAGTAGAGATGGGGTTTCACCGCGTTAGCCAGGATGATCTGGATCTCCTGACCTTGTGATCCACCCGCCTCGGCCTCCCAAAGTGCTGGGATTACAGGCATGAGCCACCACGCCCGGCAGAGTTTTGCATTTTTAAATGGTTGCAGGAAAATTCAAAAGAAGATTATTTCATGATAAGTGAAAATTGCACACTCCAGCAACAAAAGCAGTAACATGATACCTTCATGTGCTTGAGTATACCAATACAAAGTTCCAATTCTTTTATGTGCATGTGGTTGGTGGGGGAGGGGAGAGAGAAATTGAGCAGAGGGCTTTTGTTGGAGTTGAATTCTGGCTCCAGGGAAATAAGAAGCTCCCTTTTCCTGTATGTCATGAGAAATTGAGCTCAGGAGCAGCTCTTTCTTTGGGGTAAGGGAAAATCTCTCTTTCTAAATAAACCTTTGTTGAGCAACTTGTGCTTTTGGTATCACATGAGGTCACTCTGCTTTTGTCTCTTCATACACTTTGAAAAACACTTCTACAGCTTTAATGAGAACCTAATGAGCATTGTGTCCTGATTGTAGAGGAGAAGGGCTTTCACAGTGCATTGATAGCTGGGATTTGGTTTTCATGTCAACTCCCTTTTCAGATATCCAATGAGATAACAGTCAGAAATTATAACATTGGTTCATAAGTACATATAGCATTCGTTTTATTTCTGCATTGTTTCTGAGCAGTACATGGGTATCCAAAAATCTTCCTGCTACTTCGGTGTCTGTTGGGGTACAGAAATCTTTGCAAGCCTGTTGAAAGCCTCTTTCGTCCAGATAGAGAATGGAGGAGCATTTTTCTCACTCAGGGATTTTACCATCTCACAAACTTCAACCTGGGAGTCATAAGATCATGAGGGCTTTCACCCTGGAACTTACCAGTATTTTTCCTCTCATCACTTCTCTCTGTTTACCAATGTCTCACCACTGCCCCCTCCCCCAACTCACAAAAATCTACTTATTATAGAAAGAGTATATAAGAAAGACATAAAGTTGTTAATGATCTTTCCTCTATTATTTTTACTTATGGATCTCAAATTCTCTCTTTTGCCTAAAGAATGTTGTTTAGGTACACAAAAGGGTGAAATTTGCATGGTTTCCTGAGGCAATGCGCCTTGGGCGGTTCAATGCTTAAAAGGGATTAGAGACTGAATGGTGGAATGCAAGAAGAAATGTAATAAAAGTTGCTTTCATATTAATTTTTGGTGCATGGCACTGCTTTATGCATTTTGTATTTATATTCACAGCAATGTAAATTTCCATGTAGAAACTTAATAGAAATATTTTAAATGTTTGATTATACTTAGAAGAAAGAAAACCTTACAGAAATATAAAAAATACAATCATTAAAACAATTTAGCACAGGCTTGGTGTAGTGTCTCATGTCTGTAATCCCAACACTTTGAGAGATCAAGGCAGGAGGATCACCTAGGTGGGAGGATCACTTAAGGCCATAAGTTTGGGAGCAGTCTAGACAACATAGAAATACATTGTTTCTACAAAAACAAAAATAAATAGCTGGGCATGCCAGTATTTACCTGTAGTCCCAGCTGTTCGAGAGGCTAAGGTGGGAGGATCGCTTCAGCACAGAAGGTTGAGGCTACCATGAAATATGATCACACCACTGCATTCCAGCCTGGGTGACAGAGGGAGATCCTGTCTCTACATTAAAAAAAAAAAAATAAAAATAAAAAAAAAGAAATAAAAACAATTTCACACATTATTCATCTAGTTTTTGGGAAAAAGTCAATACTTGAATATGAAAACAATTGACCTATTAAGAAATAAATGTTCAAAGAGAAGTCAAGTTTTTGAGAGAAAGACATTCTAATAAATATATAACCCTCCTCAATCTTGTGAAAGTATTACATATATTACATACATTCTAGAAACTCTCCATTTCACTATGATGCTTTCTTCAGCTTATATGTTCAGTTGAACTGAACATATATATATATGTGTATAAATAAACATACATGTATATATAAAATAACTTATCTTGACTTTGGTGATCCCTCAAATTATTATCTAATTTCTTATTTTTATTTGTCACAGACTTTGTGTCTCCATTTGATCATCCTATCAGAAAACTCTCCAAGACACCTATTTCAATTGCCATATACTAATCAGTTTTATAAATGTACCACAAATAATTTATTTCCATGCTGAAAGACACAGGTGACAGGTTTTCAGGATTAAAAATTATGCAACTCTTACTGTCCTTTTACTTGTCTCTTTGTGTCATATACAACAGTGTTGATAGGCTTACGTCTTGGAGTAAAATTTTAGGATCTCAATCTATTTCACTATATTACATAATTTTAGGTGTTTTCAAACTGTACACACTTGCTAATGTTATATAAGCATTTTAGTTGTTTCACATGACCTTTAATACTTGATATTATCAGAAATTTACTTTTATTGTATTGATTGGTTAAAAAAAAAAGGTAATTTAATTTACATACTCTTAATATTAGTTTAACATGTTTTATATATTTAGCATTTCTTCTTCTTTGATGTGTTTTTCAGGTATTTTGCTCATTTATTAATTATTGTTTTACTTTTTGCTTTAAACTTTCTTTGAAGATTCTAAAAACTAATAATTCAGTGCATTTGTGTGTTTAAGATGTCTTCTACAAGTTTTTAGGTGTGCTCTCATCATCTTATATTGTTTGATGACTAGGTTTTATTCTAAATCCATATGGAAACGTGTTTTCTTTTATAATTTTTATTTTATCTTGTTTAAGAGATATCTTATATGCTGAGTTAATATTAAAATATTATATTAATTAATCTTGAAATATTCACATACTTTTTCCTTTCCTTTATTTTTTCTTTTAGACAGGGACTTATTCTGTCACCCAGACTGGAATGTGGCACAACTATGGCTCGCTGCAGCTTCAATCTTCCAAACTGAAGCAATTCTCCACCTCAACCTTTTCTCAAGTGTGTGCCACCACTCCAAACCATTTTTGTTTTTATTTTTTGTAGAGATGGGATCTGTCTGTGTTGCTCATGCAGGTCTTGAACACCCAGGCTCAAGTGATTCATACCTTGGCATCCAAAAATTTTGGGATCACAGCCATGAGCCACCTTGCCCAGCCACAAACTATTATAAAATTACATTATAATTATTTCGTTACATATTTTAAAATAGTTTTTTTCATCTACATTTAAGTCTAATAAAATAGTGTTTGTTTTCTGTGTAGTGTAAGGTAGAAACTTAGCCCAGTTTTCCTAAAATATAGAGTCTAAGGAGTTTAGATAATTATTTCATGGATTGACAAATTTGGTTTATAAATGTTTGCTTACAGTTTTTACACATACATTTGTAAATGAGACTGACTTATAATTTTCATTTTTTATACTCTTGCTTTGTTTGCTTTCAAAGTATGGCCAGCATCATAAACAAAAAATATTGTATTCCATCTTATTCTCTTCTGTGAAAGGTTTTGTGTAAAATCAAAGTTATATGTTTCTTGAATATTTTATAGAAGTCACCAGGAAAATGGTCTAAGCCTGTTGTTTTCTCTGTGGGAAGACTCTCACTTTCAATTCAGGTATATTTGGTGGTTATAGGACATGCAGATTTTCTATTTATTTGTGTGTCTTAATTGAGAAATTGTATTTTTATAGGAACTTATCACACACCTTCTCAAATCTATTAAAATAATATGTTTGTTATAGTTTGGATATAGTTTCCTCTAAATCTCATATTGAGCTTTAATTCCCAATGTTAGAGGTCAGGCCTGGTGGGAGGTGATTGGATCATGGTGGATTTCTCACGAATAGTTTAGTGCCATCCCATTGGTGCTGCCCTTGCATTAGTGAGTTCTTGGAACATCTGGATATTTCACTGTTTAAAAGCATGTGACATCATTCTCCTCCCTCTCTCTTGCTCCTGCTTGGCCAAGGTGTATGTCAGCTCCCTCTTTTGCCTTCCACCATAATTGTCAGCTTCCTGAGGCCTCCCTAGAAACACAGCAGATGCCTGGTGCCATGTTTCCTATACAGCCTGTGCCAAGACCTGCTTGGTCAGCGAGACCCTAACCCAACAGTGCTAGAGGAATTAAAGACACACACAGAGAAATATAGAGGTGTGAAGTGGGAAATCAGGGGTCTCATAGCCTTCAGAGCTGAGAGACCCAAACAGAGATTTATCCACATATTTATTAACAGCAAACCAATCATTAGCATTGTTTCTATATATATGAAATTAACTAAAAGTATCCCTTGTGGGAAACGAAGGGATTGGCTGAATCAAAGGAATAGGTTGGGCTAGTTAACTGCAGCAGGAGTATGTCCTTAAGGCATAGATTGCTCATGCTATTGTTTGTGGCTTAAGAATGCCTTTAAGTGGTTTTCTGCCCTGGGCAGGCAGAGTGTTCCTTGCCCTCATTCCCATAAACCCACAAACTTCCAGCTTGGGCGTTAGGGCCATTATGAATATGTTACAGTGCTGCAAAGATTTTGTTTATGGCCAGTTTTGGGGCCAGTTTATATCCAGATTTGGGGGGCTTAATCCCAACATGTCCCGCTTCTCTGATTTGCAAATTGAAAAAAGCAAAGGCAGCTTTGTCACGGTGAGCTACTTCTTGCAGGAGTCAGGATCCACATCTGCAGACTATACAAAGACAAACAACACAGATTAAAAGCACAATCATCATTGAAATCACAGAGCTTCCAAGTGTTTTTATCCATTTTCAGCTCCTTTAAGCACTCCAGGTCCTGGTATTAGTGTTACTTGTGCCTGGGAAGCTTTAAATATTTGTTCTTTAATTTTGCAATATCCAAAGACAAGTTTGTAGAGTGTCCTTCTAGATGCTTTTTTATTCTTTCCCAAATTTTGATCTTATTAAGAGCAATTAATAGTTTCCACAAATCCTTGTGTTTAGCTCCTCAAATGATATGGGCAATATCATTTGAGATTGAGGTGCCATATACTGCCATGGTTCCAGACAACAGGAACTTTTGCCACACTTCTTATTTCTACCATGTGACCTTTTGTTCAGTTCATCTGAACATAATGTGACCATGGCACAGAGACTGAGAGGTGCAATTTAAGCTAAACATCCCCTTAGGGGACCAATTAATAATGATTCCATAGGAATCATTCAGCACCTCTGCCTATTCTGCAATGCAATCTTCCTAAACAAGTAGGTTCATTTTTTCTAACTGGGTCCAATCCTGCTTAGAAATAGGTTTTTGAGAGCAGTATTTCTCAATTATAGGAGCAGATTTATTATGGTAAATACTGAGATCAGAAAGCATGTGTAATTGAGTCATAAAGTGATTGCATCCAGGCATTATTGTCAGCCAAGATTGATCAATATGCCCAAAAACTATAATTGTTTGCTGTTTCAGCCTTTATTAAAGGAATACTCATGGCAGTGGTGATAACCATGATCATAGCTACCATTAAATTACACATTGTGACTGGCTGTCCTGCTTTCCTCAGGTTTTCTTCTGCCATCTGTGATAGCTTCTTGATCTGTCCCCAGAGGGGTGGCTGTGTTCGATGGGTGTTGTTTGTGACAGTTGGGGTCCTCCTCAGCATCAGCCTTGACATGGCTGCAACCAGGGGGTCCTCGGGATCCTCCTGAAGTCTCTTCCTCAGCATCTGGCTCATGATAAGGTTTCAGGTGTCTTGATGGTATCCAAATAGGCTATTGATTTTGGTCTGGAGAAACACAAGCATAATCTCTACCCCAAGTTATTATTTTACCTTTTTCCAAACTTTGAGTTATTGGATATCTCCACCAAATCAGTTTTTCTATCTTTGCATCTGGTTTCTGTAGATGCTGTTCAGCTGCTGATAACATCTGGCTTTGGGGCAGGCTCAAAAAATTTAAAGTTAAAAATGCTAGATTCAGTTGTATCTGAAGTGCTCCATATTCTCAGTCTCCCCCTTTCTGCTTTTGCAACTGCTGTTTTAGGGAGAGATTCATTCTTTCCAGTATGGCTTGTCCTTGATAATTGTATGGGATACCAGTAATGTGCTCAATATTCCACATAGAGAAAAATGTAGCTAGAGATTGGCTGGTATAGCCTGGGGTATTATCTGTTTTAATAGAAACTTGAATGCCCATCACTGCAAAACACTGCAAAAGATGATGTTTAACACAGGCAGAAGACTCTCCTGATTGGCATGTAGCCCAGACAAAGTGAGAAAAGGTGCCCACACGTACATGTACATAAGCTAGTCTCCCAAATGAGGCAAGATGTGTGACATCTATTTGCCAAAGAGAGTTGCATTCCAATTCTTGAGGATTAACTCCTCCTGTAAAAGATGAGTAATGTACCACTTGGCAAGTTGGGCATCATTGGATAATAGTGCTAGCTTCTTTCCAGGTAATGCTGTATCTGCATTTGACACCAGAGGCATTAACATGGGTTAAATTGTGAAAGTGTCTAGCATTAGATATTGTGGTAGCAACTAGGTTATCAGCCATTTGATTCCCTGCAGTCAAAGGTCCTGGAAGAGGTGTGTATGAGATCTAATGTGAGTGATGTAAAAAGGAGGCATTCTACTCCTAACTGCTGTTTGCAATTGGGTAAATAAAGTCATCAGTTATTCATCTGTATGAAATTGTAACTGAGCATTTTCAATTAACTCTGTGGAATGAACCATTTATGAAGAAGCAGAAATCACATTACTAGGCATATCAAAATTATATCAATTACTGCTACAGGCTCTGCTTTTTGAGCTGAATTATAAGACATCTGGAAAACTTTAATTTTCAAGCCAGAATAAGAAGCTTTACCATTACTAGACTCACCTGTAAAACAATGAAAATGCTTAGCAGGCTGCAGGTTGTTTACTGCAGGAATTGTAAATGCAAACCATTTACGGTCCTGCTCAGCTAAAGGGATTGTAAAGAAACAGTGTTTTAAATCTATGACTATTAAAGGCCAGTTTTTGGAATTATAGCAGGAGAAGGCAATCCTGGCTGTAATGCTCTCATAGGTTGTATAACTGAATTGATGGCTCTTAGGTCAGTTAACATTCTCCATTTACCTGATTTTTTCTTAATTACGAATATGAGAATTTCAAGGGGAAAATGTTGGAGGTATGTGCCTATTTTCTAATTTTTCAGTAACTAATCTCTCTAAAACATCCAGTTTCTCTTTACTTAGCAGTCATTGTTCTATCCAAATTGGCTTATTTGTTAACCATTTTAAAGGTATAGGTTCTGGAGGCTTAACAATGGCCACCATCAAAAATTATTTCCTAATCTTTGGCGGGAACTTTGTTTTTCCGCTTGAAGCGGTTATTTCAAACCTTGCAATTTTTTTTTTTCTAGTCCCATACCAGGGACATACCCCATTTAATGCATTGTATGTTGACTTTGAGAGCTATATAATTGTTCTGGAATTAGAACTTGTGCTCCCCATTGTTGTAATAAATCTCTTCCCCATAAATTTATAGGTACAAAAGTTATAATTGGTTGAATAGTCCCAGGTTGTCCATCGGGTCCTTCACAATGCAAAATATAACTATTTTGATATACTTTAGAGGCTTTACCAACTCCAACTATGTTAACTTGAGCAGGTTGAATTGGCCACACAGAGAGCCAGTGCTGTAGATAAATGACTGTAATGTCCACTCCTCTATCTACCAAACCTTTTAAATTTCTCTGAATAGTTATTTCACATGTAGGGCCTTTATCAGTAATTTCATTTACCCAATAAGCTGCTTTGCCTTGTTTATTTGTGCTTCCAAATCCTCTTGTTCATTTAATTTCACTTTTCCCCATTCCCACATATGGCACAATCAGGAGCTGTGCTATGCACTCTCCTGGCTCCGCTTTCCGGGGAACAGAAGTAGATATAACAATTTGAATTTCCCCATTGCAGTCTGAATCAATGACTCCTGCGTGTATTTGTACCCCTTTCAAACCTAAACTAGACCTTCCTAAAAGTAATTCTATTGTCCCCACTGGCAAGGGTCCACAGACTCCTGTTGGGACATTTTGTGAGGATTCTCCAGGCAGAAGGCTCACAGCTTTTGTGCCACATAAATCTACCATGGCACTGCCAGATGTGGCAGGGAACAGACATTGTACAGGGATGAGGGAATGGCCTGAGATGGAAATGTCCCTGTTTGGAACAGGGTTCAGGATGGGCCCCTCATGGCATTTCTCAAAATCAGGTTTCCTTCTTTATCAAACTTAGAGTGACATTGATTAGCCCAATGTTTTGCTTTTTTCCATTTTGGACATATTTCAGGCTCAACAGTTTTCTTTTTTCCTCCTCTGGCGGCCTGGCTCGCTGATTTTTTCTACATTAATTTTTAGTATGACCATGCTTACCACAGTTAAAACAAGTTCCAGGAAATGGAGTATGTCCCTTTATCCACTATCAGTCCTGCCATTGTCTGTGCCAACAAGGCAGCTTTATGCAGATCACCTCGAATACCATCACAGACCTTGATATAATCAACTAAATGTGCTTTCCCTCTAATAGGTCACAGAGAAGTCTAGCAATTGGGATTAGCATTGTTGAAAGCTAATAACTGCAACACTATATTCTGAGCAGTTGAATCTGCAATCATCTTTTTAAGAGAAACTCCTGTAACCGAGCTATAAAATCAACGTATGGTTCTCTTTATCCCTGTTTTATAGCACTAAAAGAAGGGTGTTGTTCCCCTCCTGAAGTGATGTTTTCCCAAGCTCTAATGCACACTCCTCTAAGCTGTTCTATGGCATCATCCTGCATGACCACTTGTGCATCCAGACCAGCTCAGCTCCCAACCCCCAAGAGTTGGTCTGCAATTATATTAATTTGGGGTTGAGCCTGGGCATTGCGAGCAGCCTGAATGGAAGATTCTTCTGCCCACTAAGTTTTAAATTGTAAGAACTGAGCAGGAGTTAGACAAGCTCGAGTAAGAGCGTCCCAGTCAGTAGGAATCATCTGACTGAAAACAGCAACATTCTTTAACAGTCCTATTACAAAAGGAGAACCTGGTCCATACTGATTTATAGTTTGTTTAAATTATTTGAGTAATTTAAAAGGAAAAGGCTCAAAAGTAGCTGTAATATTTCCGTTGATCTGGGGGATGTATTCTAACAGGGAACTGCCAAGCCTCTAAATCACCCTCTCGTCCAGCTTGCTGAATTCCTGTCTGAATAAAACTAAGAGCAGTCGCTCGAGATGCTGCTCGAACAGTCACTGGGGAAACCAATTTGCACCCAGTGTCCTCCAGAAAAGAAAGATCTGGAGGGTCTTTTTCTTCAAAATAATAACGAGGGGATGCATAAGTGTAAGGATGAACCTCTCCCTCCTTTTCTGCTTTAGCTTTAGCTGGGAAATAAACCTGGTCTGTAACTTCTTCTGTTACTTCATTATACTCTCGTTCCTCCTCCTCATCAGTTTGAAAAAGTTCCAAGGTGAAACAAACCAGACCCCAAACTTGTCCCATTGTAACCCTGACGCTTCTGAGCTCCTCTTCTTACTCACCACAGGAATTGCTTTAAGAGTACTCAGGTGTCCTCCAGCTAGTTTTCCATTCCCATTGTTGTTCCAGTGACCCTCCGACCTGGATTTGAGCCCCGATGGTGGATGCCACTTGCTGAAATCAGCTCAGTCAGGGAGACCCTAACCCAATGGCACTAGAGGAATTAAAGACACACACAGAGAAATATAGAGGTGTGAAGTGGGAAATCAGGGGTCTCATAACCTTCAGAGCTGAGAGCCCTAAACAGAGATTTACCATGTTTATTAACAGCAAACCAGTCATTAGCATTGTTTCTATATATATGAAATTAACTAAAAGTATCCCTTATGGGAAATGAAGGAATGGGCCAAATTAAAGGAATAAGTTTGGCTAGTTAACTGCAGCAGGAGCATGTCCTTAAGGCACAGATCGCTCATGTTATTGTTTGTAGTTTAAGAATGCCTTTAAGTGGTTTTCTGCCCTGGGCGGGCCAGGTGTTCCTTGCCCTCATTCCCGTAAATCCACAACCTTCCAGCTTGGGCGTTAGGGCCATTATGAACATGTTACAGTGCTGCAAAGATTTTGTTTATGGCCAGTTTTGGGGCAAGTTTATGGACAGATTTTGGGGGTCCTGCTCCCAACAGACTACAGAACTGTGAGCCAATAAATCTCTTTTTTTAAATGAATCACCCAGTCTCAGGTCTTTATAGCAACATAAGGACTAACTAACACAATGTTCATGTCATGCTTGTATGCTTTATTTTAATTTTAAAAATTGTAAATATATGCATAAACATAGGTAATATAACTGGACACCACATACTCTAATTTAAATTCAAAATTTTATCAAAAATTTGCTTAACTCACTTTATTTCTTTTCTCCATTATTTTAAATCAAGGCCCAAATCTTATGTCACTTCATTTTACTATACTTTAGTAAGCATTTCTGAGCAATTTGTCCTTTTTTTTTTAATAATTAAACACAATTCCATTAACAATATTTTTCTTAATACCTTATAATATGTAGTTCATATTCATGTTTCATTTATTTGTTATATCTTTTAAGTCTCTCCTAAATAAACAGCCCCTACTTGTATTATTATTATTATTATTATTGTTGAGACAGAGTCTCACTCTGTCACCCAGGCTATAGTGCAGTGGTACAATCTTGTCTCACTGCAACATCCACCTCTCAGGTTCAAGCGATTCTCGTGCCTCAGCCTCCTGAGTAGCTGGAATTACAAGTGCACACTACTATGCTAATTTTTGTATTTTTAGTAGAGAGGGGGTTTTGCCATGTTAACCAGGCATATATCAGACTCCTGACCTCAAGTGATCTGCCTTGGCCTCCCGAAGTGGAGAGATTACAGGCGTGAGCTACGATGCCTGGCCATCTACTTGTATTTTAATAATGCCATTGACTTTTTGAAGAAATTTGATCATTCACCCTGTTGAATGTCCCACTCTCTACATTCTTTACTTGTATTGCCGCTTAACTTGTTCTGTTGTTTTTGTATATCCTGTAAAATAAGATATTAACTCCAAAGGCTTAATTGGATTTAATTGTGTTCTTTTCCATTAGAATATTCATACATGGTCTATTTGAACTTCATATTATGTCATATTCAGAAGCACATATAATATCTAGTTGTGAATAAATGACTGGTTCGGGTAATGACAGCCTTGTGACTACATTAAATTTCATCAACTGTACATCTAGTGGTTTAATCCATGGATAATCTTACCTTGAATCAACAAATTATTTAAAGGTTGAAAAACAGTGATTTTCTGGTACAATATTTACTTGTAAAACTGTTAATTAAAATTCATCTGTAATGATTATTTTCTCTCATGAACTAGTCATATATTTAATCTGAAATACAACTCATACAAAAAATGTGAGAAATTTCTAATTATTTTTCAAACAATGAGACTAATCACATCAACAGGTATCCAATTTATTCTGGTTTTATTCCCACTCTGCCTCTCATCACATTAAGAACTCATTTTTGTAAATATATAAATTTCAATCAGTCCAACTGGAGAAGTATTTTTTAAAGTTCAGTGGGATCCCTTTTATATTGTTTTTGTGTTCTTTTGACAAAACCAAAATATTTTTAATAGCTTCTTTAATATTTTATGTCACAAAACATCCTAAGTTCCTTACTGTCAGCATTGTATACATGACTTAGAATCAGCAACTTCTTTAAAGAAACCCAGTTTTCTTTCTGTTTGCTTTTTCATGGATAGTGATATTTTGTAAACATTATTTAAGAATAAGATAATCATTGCTCTTTGGATTTTTTATTGTTTAGCAGTTTACAAGAATGCCACATACTTAGCAGTTTATAAGTATTTGTGCTTGTGTGTGCATTCATAAGTTTGTATTATAAAACTAAAAATAATGTTTACATTATTTCCAATTAATAACATTACAGTGTTTGTAATGTAACTTCTTAGATATAGTTTTCTGTTTTACCAAAAAACTTGTAGCTAATAACATAAATATATTGTTAATCTATCATGTATATATGTATAAATACTATTATGTATTTATGTAAAATTATTTGAAAATAATAATAGCAATATCACTAATAACAATACAAAGAAAGAATAAAACTTCAAATTCATTTCTATTATTTGTTTTTAGAATATGTCACTCCAAGTAGAAATAATCAAAATGCTGTGTTCTACAGTACAGTAAAATAAATTCCTCTTTGTGTAGTACATTAGACAGAATAACAGAGTCTCAAAGATGTCTGCATTGTAATTCTAATAACTTGTGAATATATTACCTTACATTGTGAAATGGAATTAAGGTAGCAATTAAAATTAAGGTTGATAATCAGCCAACATTAAAAACTTTGAAATTGGGAGATATTCTGGATTATGTGGATGGTCCCAATGCAATTCTATGAGTTCTTAGAATAAGAAGAGGGTGCAGAACACTGGGTAGAAAGATGTGTGATGAGCAGAACTCAACTGAAGTTGAAAATGGGTGAATGAGTCCATGTGTCAAAAAATCCGATACTTCTAGATGCTGGAAACAGCCCTCTGGTACAGACAGCAGAAAACACAGAGACTTTATTCCTATCACTGCAAGGAAGTGAATTTGGCTAACAACAAAAATAATCAGGCCAAGAATTATATCCTAAACACTTCAGAGAGGAACAAAACATGCTGTCATCTTGACTTTATTCTAGTGACACCTATACTAGACTTCAGAACCATAGAACTATAAAATAATGAATTTGTGCTGTTTTAAACCAATAATTTATTACAACAGAACCAGAAAACTAATACATGTGGCTGTATCAAAAGCTTATGTACAGTTAAATTTTAGTTTTTCAAATTTTATTTTTAAAATATTAAATATTTGTTTTCAATGCTAAATTTAGAGTAAAAGTACAATAGATAAAATATTATAGTTCTAGTTTCTTCCTTTTTTTCCTGTCTCTTCTGTAAGTAAAGCTTTTTATGTTGTGTTTTTTTAATAAACAATGATAGGCATATGTGCGTGCATCATTTGTCTGTCAATCTATGTTTTTGCCTGCTTGTTCCTTGTACAACCATATAAGCTTTTCAAAGATCTGTTTGTCTTCCATGTTCTCATTCTGATAAATCTAAATTAGGACTTGATTTCCTTTTTTTTTTTTTCCCTAAGACAAAATCTCACTCTGCCACCTAGGCTGGTGTGGAGTGGCACAATCTTGGCTCACTGCAACTGCCGCTTCCCTGCTTCAAGTGATTCTTATGACTCAGTCTCCCAAGTAGCTGGGACTACAAGTACGTGCCACCATGCCCAGCTAATTTTTTTTTTTTTTTGTATTTTTAGTACACATAGGGTTTCACCAAGATGGCCAGGCTGGTCTCGAACTCCTGATCTCAGGTGATCTGCCCACCTCAGCCTCTCAAAATGCTGGGATTACAGGTGTGAGTCACCATACCTGGCCAACTTGATTTCTTTTTAATATTATACCAACTGGCTCTGCCGTTTATCTTAATCGGTGTTTCATAAGTTTAATGTTGATGCTTCTCTGTGTTGCATGCTTTGATAATTTCTGATCTTTTAGTTAACTAATAAGCTTCCCAACCCTGTCTAATCTGATTATTTAGCCAATTGATTGTGTTTTTATTTTAATTGTTTCTTTAACTTTGAGAGGTTTTATGTTTGTTTTCCAACCAACTTGATTTTTTTTTTACAGTTACTTTCACTTGACATATATTCAGTTCTCTCTATTGCATTATGAAACATTAAGCACAGTTATTTTATTTGCTATATCTGATTATGGCAATACAGAAAGATGTATGAGTCTTATCATATAGTTTCTTCTGATTTTACTCTAACTTATTGCATTTCTTTGTGTGTTTTGTGATATTTTGACTGTGAGATTTTCATCTATAGAAACATTTTGCTGCTCAAATTGAAGCTGTATTCTTTCTAATTAGATTTGCATTTTCTTCTGCCAGACACTTAAGGATATTATCGATTTGGCATCATTTTATATTACATATTCTGTTTGTGGTCTTGCATGACACAATAGTATGCACTTGGGCCTAAAACTTACGGGTAGCTGGTTTTGATTTGCAAATTCTAAGTTATATTTTTGTTTGTTTCTTTTTCTTCAATACCAAGATAAACAAAAGTGCTTTTTCTTACTTCCCTTTTAGGAGTATGTTTTTTCCTTGTTAATCTTTACACTGAGTGTGTGGTTATCTGTAATATGGTCCATCTCACACAATACATAAGTTTTAAAAGTGAAATTTAAATTTTTCCAGTTTATTTTATAGATAAAGTCAGTTTTAATACTCTTAAAGTCGGGATTTTCTCCTGTTTTACCTCCTCCTGCTAACGTCCTCTTTCTCCTCCTCTTAATTCTGCTCCACCTTGTTCATCTATTTCATATCCATAGAGTCTTTCCTTGGCAGCTTCAAGGTACAACATATTTTATAAGATTCAGATTAGCTACCTGTTGCAGAATTGCTCCTGGGTGTGGACACAATTTGTATGAGTTTATTCTCAAATTTCTATAAGGAACTACCTGAGATTTGGTAATTTATAAAGAAAAGATGTTTAATTGGCTCATGGTTCTGCAGGCTACATAGGCTTTTCCTTCTAGGGAGGTCTTGGGAAGACTACAATCATGGCAGAAGGTGAAGAGAAATCTGGTATATCTTACATGGTCAGAGCAGGAGGAAGAGAGTAAACGGGGAGGTGCTACAAACTTTTAAGCAACTGGATCTTTTGAAAACTCACTCATATCATGAGAACAGCAAAAGAGATATCGACCCCCAAGATCTAATCACCTCCCACCAGGCCCCTCCTTCAACATTGAGGATGACAGTTCAATATAAGACATGGGCTGGGACACAAATCCAAACCGAATCACTCTGTACCAGACCACTCCCAAATCTCATGTTCTTCTCACATTTCAAAATTCATTCAAGCCTTCTCAACAGCCACCCAAGTCTTAACTAATTTCAGCATTAACTCAAAAGACAACAGTCCAAAGTCACACCTGAGACAAGGCAAGTCCCTTCTATTTGTGAGCCTGTGAAATCAAAACTAGTTAGTGACTACCAACATATCATGGGGGTACAGACATTGGCCAAATACTATTGTTCCAAAAGGGATAAATCAGCCAAAACTAAGGGGTTACAGGCACCATGAAAGTCTGAAACCCAGCAGGCAGTCATTAAAACTTAAAGTTCCAAAATAATCTCTTTGAATTCATGCTTCACATCCAGGAAACACTGATGCAAGGGGTGGACTTCTAAGACCTTGGGCAGTTCCACCACTGTGGCTCTGCAGGGTACAGCCCCTGCAGCTGCTTTCAGCGGCTGGTGTCCTGGTGTTGAGTGATTGAGGTTTTTCCAGGTGCATGATGCAAGATGTTGGTGGATCTATCACTCTGGGATCAGAATGATGGTGGACCTCTTCTCATAGCTCCATTAGGCAGTTCCCTAGTGTGGATTCTCTGTGGGGGCTACAACCCCACATTTTCCCTCCATACTGCTCTAGTAGAGGTTCTCTATGAGTGCTCCACCCCTGCAGCAGACTTCTGCCTGGACATCCAGGTGTTTCCACACATCCTTTGAAATCTAGGTGGAGGTTCCCAAGCCTCAATTCTCACAATTTGCATGCCCACAGACCTTAATACTACCTGGAAGACACTAGGGCTTATGGCCTGCATCCTCTGAAGCAAATGTTTTAGCTGTACTTTGGTCCATTTTAGCCATGGCTAGAGCAGGAGTGGTTGTGATGCAGGGTGTCATGTCCCTAGGCTGCACAGAGAAACTGGTCCTCGGGACTGGCCCAAAAAATCATTCTTCCCTCCTACGCCTCCAGGCCTTTGATGGCAGAGGCTGCTGTAAAGGTATTTGAAATGTCTTTGAGGAATTTTTCCCATTGTCTTGCCTATCAACATTTGATTCCTCTTTACTTATGCAAATTTCTGCAGCTGGCTTAAATTCCTCCCCAGAAAATGTTTTTTTCTTTTCTACCACATGGTCAGGCTTCAAGCAGCTTATTTTTCTTATCAGACTTAAGTGCTGGTAAGCAAATAACCCTGTTTATATAAACCACTGTGAAGCACTGCTGTTGGCATGTGTTTTTTTTTTTGTTTTGTTTTGTTTTTTGTTTTAATTGTATTTGTAGAGTTTGTGGGAATTAAACTTTTCATTACAGGTTTACCTTGTCTGAAACAAATTTTTGATTTTTTTTTTTTTCCAATTTGAATTATTTACCATACATATAACCCATTAGGCTTGATGATTTTTGTTTGTTTCTATTGCAGAATTCTTCTTCTCCGTGGGCAATTTATTCTCTTTTCATCTCAGCTGATACAAGTCATTGGTTGCCCACACCAATTTTATCTTGCATAAATTCTCAGGCGATTAAGCTTTGCATCTCTAGAGTTTAAGAATACCGATGGAAGCAAAACTTCTCTGAGGGTTATCTTTACCCTTATTTGACAAATAGTGGTTAAAGTGATTTACTTCTCTAAAGGGGTCACTTTGGGGGAATTTAGACAAGTCCTTTGACCCCTAGAACTGAATTGAAGACTGCAAAGGAATTAAATTATGTGGCTCTGGTAAGTTTTGAGCACTTGGCTCACTGTCTTGGTGAGCTTCACATGGATTAAGGTGTTATTGTCTGGTTCACTCACAGCAGGTGCTGCCCTCCGAAGGCCTTGATGGCCCTGCCTCCATCCTAAGGTCCCTGATCCCACTACTTCTTCTGCTTCCTGGTGAAGCTTCTGTGACCTAACCTCTATTTCATCCAGTTGCTTAAGTTTTTGCCAAGGTTACAATCGATCACCAGGTGATTATGGAGTCATAGGGGATTAATTTATTTTTTTAAACAGACAAACAAACAATATTTTAGTTCCATCTTCCTCTTCACTACCTCGCTTTCCAGAAGTACTTTTTTTTTTTTTTATTAGGTTTACATATGTGAAGTTTTGCTGTTTCATCAGCTTTTTCTACCAATAACTTATGACTCAGCTTTCTTGGGCATGTTAAACAAGTTGTAACTTATTCTTACTTGATTTAGTTTCCACATTTTTTTAATATCATTTTTTAAAATTCTCATATATATACACACATATATATTTTTAGGGTACATGTGGTATTTTGATAAAATTCATATAATGAGTAAAGATTAAATTAGGTAATTGGGATATCCATTATCTTAAATAGTTTTCTTTATGCTAGGAACATTAAAATGATTCTTTTCAAGCTATTTTAGAAATGCATAATAGATTATTGTTAACTATAGTCACCCTACTGGTCTTTCTGATACAACCCTCTACCGGTGACACTTATGGTGTGCTAAGCATTCTTCTGGGCACCTGGGATACCGAAGTTAAGAGATATATTTCTGTCATAATAGTCTTACATCTCTAATCAAAGTAGTGCATTATGTATAGCAATATATTAGGAAGATATATCAAAGTAGGATGACCCTCAATCATGTGTTGGTGTGGGGCATTAGATACAGCATTGAGAGGAAGTCTTTGTGAGGTTACTATTTGATCTGAGATTTAAGAGATAATACAAATGGCAAAACAAATTTCGGAAGATTATTTGAAGCCATGAAATTATCAAATTAAAAGTCCCTATGGTAGGAATATGCTCATTTTAGTCAGCAACAGGGAAAATTAAATAAAAAATAAAGGAAGGAAGAAAAGGAGAAAAAAGGAAAAAAGGATAAGACTATGGTGAGAAGAATATGTTATGTTAAGAAAATAGCAAGCGATAAGTCAGATCAGTACACAGAACCTCCACCATGTGTAATTTTGTAAGTCATGGATGTCAGTCAGAGCCTAACCAGAAAAACAGAAACCACTCTGTGTATATCAAACGATGGGATTGAATCATAGGAATTTTAATTATTAACTAATTAGTTAAGCAAACTTGAGACTAGGAAGCAATCTAGACATCAACAGGAGGGAGTCACTATCCCAAGGATGTGGAGCCAAGATGAAGAAGCTATATTATCTGATCTGGCTATTACTATTTCCAGGCTGTAGCTGGATTTATCCAGGTTTTAACAAAGAAAGGAAAGGGCAGTGCTGCTTCAAGAGAGGCTTCCTGAAGTAGAGGGGAACAAAGAAGTATTTTGGCTTCTCCCTGCAGTGCACACTCAAATCTTCTCTTAGGGTCTCCCATTGGCCAGAGTCAACTAGCTGGCAGTTTACGTAATAGTCCATCGACAGAACCTGCAAGAACTAGCTCTGCTTTCTTCCTCCCTACTCCTTTTCTCTACTCACACACACACTCACACATACACACTCTCTCTCACACACACGTGCACCACAGCACACCACACCACACACACACCACACCACAAAGAGACAGTACCTATATCACACATATAAACATAGAGAGCGAAAGAGAGAGAAATAGTATGATATTTTTGTACTCTATTTATGCTTATTTTTTATCTCTATTGATCGAATACAACCCCCTCAATAGGCTAGCTAACCAAATGTGTTCTACCTTTCTTCTTATCTCTTAATAGTTAAATGATCAAAGCACTGCTGACAGACACCAATGTTAATGAAAACACTAGAGCTAACCCAGATTGTTTAGTTGTTAAACAGCAAAAATTGTTCCCTGTACTTAAAACACATATATTTTTTTCTCACCAGGAAACCTATGATTTCATGGAATTTATAATTAAAAATTCTCAAACAGTAAAACAACGGTAATTATCAAATTATTAAATAATAATTATCAAACAATAATGATAATTGTTTTCAAAATTATTAGAGGGTATAAACTATTATGTTCAATGTAGTTCTTACTTACCAATAATTTAGTGGTTCCTAGTTTGAAGTATCAATTTACCTTTAATTGTATGATAGTAGAAATGAATTTCTATACTATTTTTATAGATCAATAAGATTCATGCATTTATCATTTATAAGACCACAAAGGATACCTAAAACAATTTTCACTTTTAATTTTTTTATAATACAGTGTAAGGGCTCTTTTTAATCTCCTCTCTTTGTATCAGTCAGAATAAACTAAATCCAAATCTACCTGGTTTAATTCACACATACCTTTTGACTAACATAAGAAAAAGGGTCATGGTACAACAGCTATTGAGTTGGTTAATCAGTGCAATGGGTCAACAAGATTATGAAGTAGCAAGTATATCCTTCCACCTTTCGCTCTACCATGCTCATCAGTGCTACTGACTTCAAATTTTTATTAACTTCACTTATGTGTGCAAGATTACTGCCAGATTTCTTAGCAACTTACCTGGGGGGGAGGTGGGGGCAAGATGTGGAAATGTATCTAGAAGGATACCATAGTAGAACACCCAGCGTGTATCCAGACCATATGTGTCTCATTTTTAAAACAGGTAACATTTTGAGAACCCTGAGCCAGTGTTCCTTGTAAGTCATTAACTAGAATGTCATCAAATGCCCAAGAAAAAAAGCAATAATTGATGAGAGTAATAGGATCACTATGCTTGTCTTATAATAATTAAATTTATCCCGACCAGACTTTAATGACATCCTCTAAAGAGGGTTTATTAAATATAAATGGCTTTTATTATTTTTAATAAGGAACACAGGGGAGGGGAGGGATGGAGTGACTTAGAATTGGTTAGACTGTGTTATGGTAAGAAACCACCTGAAACATCTCAGCAGTGAAGTTTGTCTCTTTCTTATGTGACATGTCAATACATGGGCCTCTGTTTATCTTGGACTGTCACCAATGAAGACCAAGAATATTAAATCTTATCAAATGCTTCCATAATCATAGCAGCAGAAAAAAATGAAATGGAAACCATGCACTGGACATTAAAGTTTCTGGCTAGAAGTGACACACGCCATTTTCATGGACAATCTGAGTTTAACACGGTAGCAATGTATATTCCTCCTATTGAAGGGGGAATGGGATATTAGTGAAGAATATACAGTTTATAAAAGTGCATACCTCTGGTGTCCAAATATTTGGTTCCTTCCCCCTCCCACCGACCGATTATAATCCCTACATCTTCATTCTCTATAACCATGATCCCATCTAGGTGGAATGCTTTATTCTAAAAGTATATGATATAAGGGTAGATAGAGTAATTTGTTCAGGTTTGGGAGTGAATTTTGGATACATAATCCTATAAGAGAAAAAGCAAAGCTATTTGCTCCACCCCACACTTTTAATAAACAAGAGCGGGACCAGGATAAGATAATCACAATTAACAAACCCATTCTCAAAGAAGGAATGGAAGGCACACAGTATTCCTCTGTTTATAAAAATGCTAAAATTTTGTTGTTCAGAATTTTGTTGTCCCGTAATCCACCTTCAGTAATAGGAAATGCTCCTTGATTAAAGTCTAATATCACTACCTGGAAATATTTTTCCCACTCATTTTTTTTTTTTTTTTTTTTTTTTTTTTTTCCCCTGCCATTCTTAGCTCCACCCTCTGGAAGTTTTCTTTGTTTCACTTTCTGTCTTGGTTATATCTGAAGAAAGCGCTGGATAATTCACCCTTGTTGGTGGTCAAACAGCTCCTTTTCTTTCCTCTTATCATAGAAAGTTTGGGACCCAAAAATTGTTTTAGAAATCAAATGGTCAATCTGTTAGTCCAGGAGCTGGCTCTTTTCTTTTTCTTTCTTGTTTTTTATTTTTTTAGACGGAGTCTCGCTCTTTCTCCCAGGCTGGAGTGCAGTGGCGCAATCTCGGCTCACTGCAAGCTCCGCCTCCCGGGTTCATGCCATTCTCCTGCCTCAGCCTCCCGTGTAGATGGGACTACAGGCGCCCGCCACTGCACCCGGATAATTTTTTGTATTTTTAGTAAAGAGGAGGTTTCACCGTGTTAGCCAGGATGATCTCGATATCCTGACCTCGTGATCTGCCCTTCTCGGCCTCCCAAAGTGCTGGGATTACAGGTGTAAGCCACCGCGCCTGGCCTGAGCTGGCTCTTTTCAATGTACAGTCTCACTCATTCTGTAGCCTTTACAAAATTATTTCAATGAGGTTTATGTTCCAAAATTCCTACTACCAACGCTCTTGAAGATAGGCCTTTCTCTCTAAACGTATATTCTGATAACTTGAGATGACGTAGCTTCCTCAGAAGAGGCAAGTTTTCGTAAGGCATTTTTGTCTAATTGAAAGTATTTAATTTTTTATGATATTTTAATCACGGGTAAAATGGGCATGGCATAATTTAGTCTTTACCACAAGACTGAGTTTGGTATGCCTTTAATATTTAATAAATTTCTCAATATTACTTTTTATTGATTGTGAGAGAAAATTAGTTGCTTCTCCTCTTACAAGAAGTTTTGCTCATCTAAAATGTGCTCCTTTCATTCCTTTCACTGTTCTGTTTCCTACACTTCATTTTAAGTTATGCACTTAATAGATGTACTGTTTACCTTCCAAATTACATAGCACATCGGCTTTACCACATTAAAACCATAGAATAACATGAATTGTCCTCCTTCTATCCTCCAATAACAATTCCTCATTACCTTCTACTTTTCTCCGAAGCCAGTTCTATTTTCTTTGGTTTACATGTTTAGATTAAGGTAAAAAAGATTTACGATATTAATTTATGCCCATATAAACTAGGTTATATGTGAAAACATATCAGGGGCTGAAAAAAAAAAAAAAAGTTTGTCTCTTTCTCGTATTGGAGATTTATTGCAGTTTGGCCATGGTTCTGATCTGTCTAATGCCTTTCTTTCTGGACCCGGGCTGACAAAACAGCCTTTATCTGAAGAATTGTCATTATCATGGCAGAGAGAAAGGAGAAAACATCAAAGCATTTGCTGGCTTTCACAGCTTCTTCCTGAAAGTGCATATTTTATTTTTACTTACATTTCAATGGAAAAGCAAATCATGGACATTCCAGAGTTCAGCAAAGTGAAAATATATAATAATCCTCATAGAGTGGCAGAAATAATGGTGACTATACATTCAATTAACTATCTCAAGGATATGCTTTTTAAAATACACTTTATTTTTTAGAGTAGTATTGGGCTCACAGCAAAACTGAGAAAAACACACAGAAATTTTATATATACCACCTGCCCCTACACACGCATACCCTCCCGCAATATCAACATTTCCCACCAGAGTGGCGTATTCATTGCAACTGAACCTACCCTGATAATTCATTATATCCCTAAATCTACAGTTTACATTATTACATTAGGGTTCACTAATGTGATATTAATTTTGATTAATATACTTTTCTTGTTTCCGTAGAAAAGACAGCTTGAAGCAAAATAGTATCTGTTAGCACTTCATTGAATAATACAATCCCAAAGAAGCAGGAGGAGAGGATGAAGAAAATAAAGCCAGGAAATGGTGAACACAGAATATAGATTTGTAACAAGTTTGATCTCCTTGGAGGTCTTCAAGGAGGCAGTGTTACCTATTGCTTCTTGAAATAGTCCATGGATTATGGAGACAAAAATAAGAACCTATCCACTGCTACCAATTCTTCCTTGGTCAGGACCCATTGGGTCATAAGTCCTCTGCACCTCTCGAAGTTACAGTCTGGTTTTCCTAACATCTGGCTGTAAACTGATATCTAAATACAACAGTAGAGGCCTCCACAGTGAAAGTCATAGAATTTATATCTGTTCAGGTGAGCCATATGAATGAATGTCTGCCAAGAGTCTACCATCAAGACCCTCTATTCAGCATCACAAGAAAACTTCAGAGTAGATGACAAGAAACCTGCTGTATGAAGCTTGCAGTAAGGTTCTGTTAAAGTTTGCCTTAAGTAAGATGACAGAGAAAAAAAAAAAAAACAATAGATTCTAAATCAAGGGTCACAAATTCACTTAAATTTGCCAAAATAAATAGAAATTTGTAGTATACCATACACATAAATCTTATAAAATCCAAATCAGGAAGTTTAGCCAGGCCAAATGAAAAATGGAAAATCAGGCAACTCATTATTTTGTCTTAGCTGCTCTATAGTTTATTATTTTTGTGTTTTCCTATACAACTGATGCAAACTTCTCTTTGAAGTCCAGTGTTACTCATCAAGCCTCTTTGTTGCTAATTCTTCAAAACTAACTTGAAAACAGCTTTGGTTTTCAGACTTCTCAATTCTCTTTGATCTGACAGGTCACTACAGCAATTCAGTCCAAATATCATTGGTCGTTCACTGGTTGATCCAGTTACAAATTCCAGAGCAAGAATTCCGCTTTCACCAGGTTTCTGCCCTTGGTTATAAATTTGTACAAACGAAAAAAACAAAGAGTGAAGTTATGTTTAATAAATATACACACTTATGACCATCTTGAAAATTCTAAGTCTCTGGGTGTACTAGATTTTGTTTAAGACCATGGGAAGGGCAAAGTCTTATAGAAAGGAGAAAATTTTTACATCATAATTACATTTATATACATTGAAGTTTCACAAAAAATATTTTAATGAACAAAACATTTTGTTAAGAAAGATAGTTTAAGATATTAAATATGGAGTGAAGTTATTATTATTATTTGATTTTCAGTAGAGAGAGGGTTTGACTATGTTTGCCAGGCTATTCTCAAGCTCTTGACCTCAAGTGATCTGCTCACGTTGGCCTCCTAAAGAGCTCAGATTACAGGTGTGAATCACTGCTCCCGGCCCATTTTTGTTAAAATTTAGTTTTATGAGAACCACGGGTTGGAGATTTCTGAAACAATTATTTGAGCTGTAATTCCAGCACTTTGGGAGGCTGAGGCAGTCGGATCACGAGGTCAGGAGATCAAGGCCATCCTGGCTAACATAGTGAAACCCCATCTCCACTAAAAGTCCAAAAAAATTAGCCGAGTGTGGTGGTGGGCGCCTGTAGTCCCAGCTACTCAGGAGCCTGAGGCAGGAGAAAGATGTGAACCCGGGAGGTGGAGCTTGCAGTGAGCCGAGATCGTGCCACTGCATTCCAGCCTGGGCGACAGAGTGAGACTCCGTCTCAAAAAAAAAAAAAAAAAGAGAGAGAGATAATTGAGGAGCAAAGAGAGATGGATATCATTCTCAGTGATTTCAATTATCCAGATAGTTGACTAATACTAGATTGGCTTATGATTCAATATTTGGAAATAGAATATTGTAAATGTAGTTAGAAAAAATGCATGTTTCTTTTTTTTGTTATTCTGGAAATATTTTGAAAGTGTGAACAAGAGGATTCCTGTTTAAATGGGATATTTAATATGAGAAAAAGAGAGTAGTAAAGGATAACTTGAGATTCCAGGTTCCAAAAAAAAAGAAAGAAAGAAACAGAAAAGCAGGTTTGAAGAGAAGGACCAATATTTTAATTAAAGCCATGTTTGTTACACTTTCAGTGTAGACATCAATTGCAGATGCTGTATATGTGAGTCTGGGATTCATGACATTGGTCCAGGCTTAAGTGATAAATTTGCAGATTATCACCATGGAGGTGGCATATTTGAAATAATGAGACAAAATTGCCAGCAATAATTGTAGTGAGAAAAGAGAAGAAGGCAAAAAACTGAATCCTGGGTGCTTCAATATTTAGAGTTTAGAGAGACAAGAATAAAACAGCGTGTACACTTGTAATAAATGAAAGAGAGAAATACTGAAATGCTGTGTTAGAAGCTAAGAGAAGACAGTGATTCAAGGAAGAAGAAGTGATGTGCAATGCTAAATGTTGCTAAAAGATTGAGTAAGCTTCAAACTGAAAAGAAGCTGTGAATTTTCCAATGTGGAGGTTTGTTGTTGTTGTTGTTGTTGTTATCCTAACAAAAACATTGTGTGGTAGAATGACCATGGGGTGAATACTAGGTAGGCTTGAATTAAGAGACATCATAAAAGAAAATGCACAGTGAGTTTTAAAGTATTTCTAAATACTTTTATTCTAATGATGACAGAAAAATATAGCAGAGAGAGTGAGGAGTGTAAAGAAAGTGAAAATGTAAGATAATCAATGGACTGAAGGTGCTGGTCAGAGTTTGGGAACAGGCTGAATGACCTAGAAAAATAAAACACAAGATTTAATAGATAAAAAGGTTTAAAGTGAGATTTAAGACACACAGGTGGCTTGAAATTGAGATTGCATCAAAATGTACTTGTGTTAGTTCATTCTCATAGTGCTATAGGACATACCTGGGACTGAGTAATTTATAAAGTAAAGAGGTTTAATTGGATTCACAATTTTGCAGGGCTGGGGAGGCCTCAGAAAACTTACAATCATGGGGAAGGGAAAGTAAACATGTTCTTCATGTGGCGGCAACAGGTAAAAGTTCAGAGTGAAGGTGGGCAAAAGCCCCTTATAAAACCATCAGATTTCATGAGATCTCACTCACTATGATGAGGCCAGCATGGAGGTAACCTCCCAATGATTCATATACCTCTACCTAGTTCTTGCCACAACATGTGGGGATTATAGGAACTACAATTCCAGATGAGATTTGGGTGGGGACACAGCCAAACTATGTCATTCCACCCCAGTCCCTCCCAAATCTTATGTCCTCACATTTCAAAACACAATCATGCCCTTTCAACAGTCCCCCAAAGTCTTAACTAATTCCAGCATTAACTCAAAAGTCCAAGTCCAAAGTCTCATCTGAGACAAGGCAAGTCCCTTCCACCTATAAGCCTGGAAAATCAAAATCCAGTTAATTACTTCCTAGAAACAGTGTGGGTACAAGTATTGGGTAAATACACCCTTCCAAATGGGAGAAATTGACCAAAACAAAAGTGCTACAAGATCCATGCAATATGAAATCCAGCAGGACAGTCATTAAATCTTAAAGTTCCAAAATGATCTCCTTTGACAACATGTCCCACACTGATGCAAGCGATAGACTCCCACAGCCTTGGGCAACTTAGCCTCTGCGACTTTGCAGGGTGCCATTCCTTTCTGGCTGCTTTCATGGGTTGGCATTGGTGTCTGTGACTTTTCCAGGTGCAAGGTGCAAGTTGTAGATGGGTCTACCATTCTGAGGTCTGGAGGATGGTGTCCCTCTTCTCACAACTCTGCTAGGCATGGATTTATTGTCCATATTACTATTAGCATTTTGGTTAAAGACATTCAACAAGTCTCTAGGAAGTTCCAAACTTTCTCACATCTTCCTGTCTTCTGAACCCTCCAAGTCTTTAGGAAGTTCCAAACATTTCCCACGTTTTTCTGTCTTCTTCTGAGCCCTCCAAACTGTTCCAAACTCTGCCCATTACCCATTTCCAAAGTCGCTTTCACAATTTTGGGTATCTTTATAGCAGCACCCCACTCTCTGTGCTACCAATTTACTGTATTAGTCAATTCTCACACTGATATAAGGACATATCCGAGATGGGGTAATTTATATAGGAAAGAGGTTTATTTGACTCACAGTTCTGCAGGGCTGGGAAAGCCTCAGGAAGCTTACAGTCATGGTAGAAGGGGAAGCAAACACACTTTTTGATACAATGCAGTAGAAATAGGGAAGTGCGGAGTGAAGTGGGGACAAGCATTTTATATAACCATCGGATCTCGTGAGATATCAGTCACTATCACAAGAACAGCATGGAGGTCATCACCCCCATGATTCAATTACCTCCACCTGGTCCCTCCCACAACACATTGGGATTATGGGGACTACAATTCCAGATGAAATTTGGCTGGGTACACAGCCAAACCATATCAGTATTTATTATACACAATTCATTAAACTTTGCCTTCAGACTGACAAATTTTGCAGCATATAGGTCTTAGAAGAGGGTATTTCTGATAATGTCCAATGAAGACTGTGAGAGAGACTGCTACTTACAAATATCTCTCTCTTCCCTGTCACAGATGCATTACTAGATAATATATTGCAACTTCCACGTATGTCACTATGTGACTTTATAGTGCTCAATAAAATATTGGTGAAAGTGATGTGCTTATTTTCAAGATGTGCTCCTAGCTTCTCTCTTCCCATTTTCTCTTTTTCTTTCTTCTAATATGCGAGATGGGTAAACAATCTAGTGAAGGGCTATTAGGTCCTAAAAAATGATAGACTAACTATACGGAAGAAACCTGGGTATCTGAATACTTGCATGAAGAAAAGACACTTCCCTAGTGTCATGCAGCTGATAAGCAGCAGCATGGAGGCCCCGGCTAGTTGGTTGCCACAATTCCGTAGGTCTGGCCAGTAAGGAGACAATAAATTAAAGTGGAATTAGAAAGTATATTACTGGCTAGGAGTGGTGGCTTACACCTGTAATCCCAGTTCTTTGGGAATCTGAGGTGGGCAGATCACCTGAGGCCAGGAGTTTGAAACCAGCTTGACCAACATGGCAAAATTCTGTCTCTACTAAAAATACAAAAATTAGCCAAGGATGATGGCTGATGTCTGTAATCTCAGCTACTAAGGAGGTTGAGGTGGAGGTTGCAGTGAGTCAAGATCACACTACTGCACTCCAGTCTGGGCAACAGAGCAAGACTCCATCAGAAAAGAAAAGAAAAGAAAAGAAAAGAAAGAAAGGGAGAGAAGTGTATTACCTATGGTACAGAAAATAGCATGAGTGCTATATTCTCATGAGTTTCTTTGCTCTCCACGTCCCAAAAGGGTAATGTGGAGGCAATGCATGCCCAGAAGGACAACCCAGGAAGATGCCGTGCACATTGGGTCTGCATCATAGCTGAGAAACACTGAGTTTAGGAAATGCACAATTTTATAAGGAAGCTGATGACAAACTGATCCATCCTCTGCTCTGGAAAGAGGAATTATCTTTATTATCTTATTAGACTTTACATTTGCCCTGTGACTCAGAGAGAGAGAGAGAGAGAGAGAGAGAGAGAGAGAGAGAGAGAGAGAGAATTGCTAGCTTTTAAACCTTTTGCTGTGTAAACATATTTGAAATGATAATCCAAAATAAAGCTGTCACAAGACATTTTGAAATACTAGGTGGATTGCTTTACTACACCAGACATCAAACTACTGATTCACATTAAAGAATGTTGTAAGAAATAAACTGCTCTTTTTTTTAACTGTTATGTCAGTTTGTATTGTTAGTCAGAATTGTTAGTCTATGATGACTAACACGGTTATTATAAGAATAATTTGTTCAAATTGAAAGCAAAGTGAGATTAAAATTAAAATGTGACAGTAGAACAGAAAATGAGCTGAGAAGGAAAGAAACTGAGAAGATCTTATTTCCTCAAGTGTAGAATTTTCTGTAGTGGAATATCTTGGTGGGAAGTTTGGGGCAGAAAGCAATGTAAAGTTCTTTACCATTTCCTGTCCTATTAAAGAGGTGATTAGAAAAATAGCTACCAATGATACCTCTCAATTTATGGCAATGCAGAAATTAATCTAGAAAGAAATTGAGGACCCTTTCCCCTACCTTTATGTTCCTTTCAAAAATATACTGCAGGTTTTCTTCTGATTCAGCACTGCTAAATGAACACCTACCTATGCATTTACCAAATAACAAAAAAGAGAATGTTTAGTAAACAATACCAGAGTCAAGTGAGTTGAATGTTGGCCCTCAAAAAAGATATGTCCACACCTTAATCTCTGAAATCTGTGAATGTCACTGTATTTGGAAAAAGAGTCTTTGAAGATATAATTAGTCATAACTTAAATGAAGAGATTATCCTAGATTATCCAAGTGGGCTTTAAATCCAATGACAAGTTTTCTTCTAACACACACACACAAGATAGAAGACAGGGATGCAATGTGAGCATAATGGCAAAGATTGGAGTAATGTAACCATAAGAGAAGGAATGCTTATAGACACTGGAAGCTGGAAGAAATGAAGAACAAATTTTCTCTAGACCTCTGGAGAAAACATGCCTCCACTGACACCTTGATTTCAGATCTGATTTCCAGAACTACAAGAATAAATTTCTGTGTTGTAGGCAACTAAGTTTGTAATAATTTGCTATGAAAGTCATAGCAAACTAATACACGGTATCAAAGGAAGAGTCTACTTACACTGACCTCAGGAATTTTTAGAGTCAGCATTCTGACTAAGGTAACAATGTCTGTAGAGCCCACAACATAGGCAAGGAGTGGGTGTGTCTTTGTGAAATCAGTAGGTTTTGTATGGAGAGGAATGGAAAAATTTAAAATATGATATTTTCACCATTAATGTCATCTCATCCTGTTTGCTAAATAGTGACCTATATATATTGAAAGGAATGAATTTAAGTAAAATGACATTACAAATAAATTAAGTGTATGAAGTTATTCAAAGATGATATAACACTTTAGAGAAAAGATACATTTGCATTTTGGGAGGACAAATAAAGAAAAAAAACTACAGGGATGTGGGGAGATTATAAAGTAAATAATGAGAAGAAGAGTGTTAGGTTTATAAGAGAAAAGGTGCTATTTAGCATGCTATTGACAATATCTCTATTAAACACTGTCCAGGTTGGAGATATGTGTTGCAGGAAGTCACAGACCCTAAACGGAGAGATGAGCTAAAACCACAGCAGAAGAAGATGAATTGCGAAGATTTAATGGACATTTATCAGTTCCCAAAATTAATACTTTTCTAATTTCTTATGCCTGTCTTTACTGCAATCTCTGAACATAAATTGTGAAGATTTCATGGACATTTATCACTTCCCTAATCAATACTCTTATAATTCCTTATGCCTGCCTTTACATTAATCTCTTAATCCCAATGTCTTCATAAGCTGAGGATGTATGTCACCTCAGGACTCAGTGATGATTGAGTTAACTGTACAAATTGTTTGTAAAACTTGTGTGTTTGAACAATATGAAATCAGTGCACCCTGAAAAAGAACAGAATAACAACGATTTTCAGGGAGCAAGGAAAGATAGCCATAAGGTCTGACTGCCTGTGGGTTGGGCAGAATAGAGCCATATTTTTCTTCTTGCAGAAAGTGAGTAGGAGAAATATTGGTGAATTCTTTTCCCAGCAAGGGATAACCCTGGATGAGGAATGCATTCCTTGGGGGAGGTCTATGAATGGCTGCTCTGGGAGTGTCTATCTTATGCAGTTGAGATAAGGGGTGAAATACACCCTGGTCTCCTGCAGTGCCCTCAGGTTTATCAGGCTTGGGAAATTCCAGCCTGGTAAATTCTAGTGACAACAAGTTGTCTGCTATCAAACCCTATTTCCTGTTAAGATGTTTATCAAGACAATGAGTGCCCAGTAGGACATGGACCCTCATCAGTAATTCTAATTTCACCCTTGCCTTGTGATCCTCCTCTGCCCTTTTGCCTTGTGATCTTTTATTGCCCTTTGAAGCATGTGATCTCTGTGATCCACTCCCTATTCGTACATCCCCTTCCCTTTCAAAATCCCTAATAAAAACTTGCTGGTTTTGTGGCTCAAGGTCGCCATCATGGTCCTACCAGTATGTGATGGCATCCCCAGAGGCCCAGCTGTAAAATTTCTCTCTTTGTACTCTCTCTTTATTTCTCAGACCAGTGGACACTTAGGGAAAATAGAAAGAACCTATGCTGAAATATTGGGGGCTGGTTCTCCCAATAGATATGCCAAGTGAAATTTCCTACAATTGTGCAGCTCTTATGTAATATGTGGAATCATAAACCATTTATATCAATTGTGAGGTAGTATTTTTTGGTTATCTACATTTTTCTTAAGTACCATATATTATGAGATTCTTAGAGGAGGAAATTACAAAGTAAGCATAGTAGTCCTATGTTATGAATGACTCAAAGATCTTGTAACTAGTTATGAAGATAAAAATACTAAGACAAACTGTAGTCAGAATTCTGAAATGCATACTCCCACCTCTCCATACACAGATACAAATATCAAAATTCAGGTGCTAATTATAGATGCTATTGATATTCAGAGGCTAAAAGAAACTAAGGTAGACTATACTTTTCTGGAGTGACTGTAGGTAGCAAACGGGATCTGAGTTAGACTGTAGACATTTCAAAGGCATCAAATTCATGAAGCTGACTAGGCATATGTATCATTGTCCTTCCTTCTCTTAAGAGTTCTCATTAAACTGTTAGAAATTAGAGGAAAATTCCTGCCAGGTGTGGTGGCTCACTCCTGTAATCCCAGCACTTGGAGAGGCTGAGGCAGGTGAATCACCAGAGGTCGAGGGTTCGAGATCAGTATGACCAACATGGAGAAACTGCATCCCTACTAAAAATACACTATTAGTTGGGCATGGTGGCACATGCCTGTAATCCCAGCTACTTGGGAGGCTGAGGCAGAAGAATGGCTTGAACCCAGGAGGTGGAGGTTGTGGTGAGGTGAGATTGCACTATTGCACTCCAGCCTGGGTGACAAGAGTGAAACTCTGTTTCAAAAAAAAAAAAAAAAAAAATAGGGGAAAATTATAATATAAAGAAGGCAAAGATACACTCCAAAGACACAGAATCAGAAAAGAGAAAGTTAACTGATGAAACTGAGGGAAAGTAACAAAAGTCTTAAGTGAAAGCTAGCTGCTATTAAGGGGAAGACTGAGCTCACAGACACTGTTACCCCAGCTCTTCATTAACCCACTTATTCTAAAGTGAGAACTGCTAGTTGAAAAGTTGAACAATATTTGGAGTAAGTCTTTGTATTTTCTAATTTTAAATAAAACTGAGGAATCAAGAGTCACAAGAGAGTTTTCTTTACTACATAGGAAAAACAATATAAACTAGGAAAATATTCCTTTAGGATAGAGATGTAATTTGGAAGAAAATATTTAAAAATAACATCAAAATAAACAAGGTGAAGAAAAGGAGAATCAGAATAAATAGTGTTTTAGTATTAAAATACTAATAGTTAAATAAATAATCTACTAGAAAGATGGAAACACTATAATGAAGAAATGTCCTCAAATATAGAATACAAAGAGAAGTTAAAAAAAGAAAGACTACAAATCTGAGGGTCAACATCATAGTCTGAAAGAAAACAAATAAAATACGGAGATTTATCTACTTTTGTCCATATATTCAGAATCCTCCCCCACTTCCGCCACCAGTAGAAATGGAGAATAAAACAACAAAGATTGAAGACATATTGGAGAAAAGAGTGGAAACAACTCAGGACAGTGATGAACGGGAGTCTCGTGAAATCACCCGTGTTGCAAATTTAGAGAGGTATGATGTACCACAGTGGAGTAACTGAATGGATAGAATTCACCTAGAAGGTGATCTTCAGGAAAAAAAAATACAAACAAGAAAACAAGAGCAAAAAACCCTCAAACTATTACATTAGGCAATACACACACACACACACACACACACACACACACACACACACACACATATATATATATATTATTTTTCTCTATTTTCCTTTTTCATTTTGTGTGTTTCAAATTTTCAAATAAAAATTGTAAATATTTATGATGTCAGCATAATATTTTGAGATATATATACATACACACTGTGGAATGACTAAATCAAGCTAATTAACTGATCCATTATCTTGTATCTTTTTTTTTTTTTTTTTTTGGTTTTTAAATGAAAACATTTAAACTCTACTCTCTTAGCAATTTTCAAGCATATAATACATTGTTATTAAGGATGTTAATATGTTGTACATTAGATCTCCTGAACTTACTCCTCTTGTCTGACTGAAATTTTGTATCCTATGATCAATATCTCTTCAAGCCCCCACCTTTAGCAGCTGGTAATCAACATTCTACTCTCTGCTTCTTTGACATCAGCTTTTTTGGTTGTAAAAAATGTAGGTGAGATAATGCAGTGTTTGTCTTTCTGTGGCTAGCTTCAAGTTCATCCATATTGTCATCACAAATGACAGCATTTCCTTTTTTTTAAAGGCTGAATGGTATTAAATTATGTATATACAGTCACATGCCACATAATGACATTTTGTTCTACAGTGAACTGCATAAATTGTCATTGTTCCATAGATTATAATGGAAGTGAAAAATTCCTATCACTTGGTAATGTAGTAGCTGTTCTAATGTTTTAGTGCAATACATTACACACGTGTTTGTGTGTGGTAATGTTGGTGTAAACAAACCTATTGCATTGTCAGTTGTATAAATGTATATCATAGGCCATTATATAGTACACAAAACTTGAAATAATAATAAATGACAGCTAATGATTTATGTATTTACTACAGTAAATTTTTATCATTAATTTAGAGTGTACTCCTTTTACTTATCAGAAAAAGAAAGTTAACTATAAAGTAGCCTCAGGCAGGTCCTTAGAGAGGAATTCAAAAAGAAGGCACTATTTTCATATGAGATGACAGCTCCTTGCTTGCTTGTTCAGCTGAAGACATTCCACTAGGACAAGATGTGAAGGTGGAGGACAGTGATAGTGAATATCCTGACCCTGCCTGTGTAAACCTAGGATAATGTGTGTGTTTGAGTCTTAGTTTTTAACAAAACTTTAAAAAGTAAAAAAATAAATACAATAAAAATCATTAGAGGAAAAATAACTCATAGAATAAAGGATATAAGACACCATAGAATATTATGCAGACATAAAAAAGGATGAGTTCATGTCCTTTGCAGGTACATGGATGCAGCTGGAAGCCATCATTCTCAGCAAGCTATCACAATAACAGAAAACCAAACACCGCATGTTCTCACTCATAGGTGGGAATTAAACAATGAGAACACTTGGACACAGGAAGGGGAGTATCACACACCAGGGCCTGTTGTGAGGTGGGGGGAGGGGGGAGGAATAGCATTAGGAGATATACCTAATGTAAATGACGAGTTAATGGGTGCAGCACATCAACATGGCACATGTATACATATGTAACAAACCTGCACGTTGTGCAAATGTACCCTAGAACATAAATTATAATTAAAAAATTAAAAAAGAAAATATCAGGCCGGGCGCGGTGGCTCAAGCCTGTAATCCCAGCACTTTGGGAGGCCGAGACGGGCGGATCACAAGGTCAGGAGATCGAGACCATCCTGGCTAACACGGTGAAACCCCGTCTCTACTAAAAAATACAAAAACTAGCCGGGCGAGGTGGCAGACGCCTGTAGTCCCAGCTACTCGGGAGGCTGAGGCAGGAGAATGGCGTGAACCCGGGAGGCGGAGCTTGCAGTAAGCTGAGATCCGGCCACTGCACTCCAGTCTGGGCGACACAGGGAGACTCTGTCTCAAAAAAAAAAAAAAAAAAAAAAAAAAATATCTTGTGTAGCTGTACAATATGCTTGTGTTTTAAGCTAAGAGTTACAAAATAGTAAAAACGTTTGAAAATTAAAAAAAAAAATTAAAGCAAAAAAGTTATAGTAACCTAAGGTTAATTTATTAGAGAAGTAAAAAAATTTTAAAAACAATTTTAACTTAACCTAAGTGTACACTGTTTATAAAATCTACAGTAGTGTACAGTAATGTCCTAAGCCCTCACATTCACTCACCACTCATTCACTAACTTATCCAGAACAACTTCCAGTCCTATAATCTTCATTCATGGTAAGTGCCCCATACAGGCGTACCACTTTTTATCTTTTATATCATATTTTCACTGAAAATTTTCTACGTTTTGATATGTTTAGATATACAAATACTTACCATTGTGCTACAATTGCCTACACTACTATGCTGTACAGATTTGTAGCCTAGGGGCAACAGGTTATAACATATAGTCTTGGTTGTAGCAGGCTATACCACAAAAGTTTGTGTCAGTAAACTCTATGATGTTTGCACACCAACAAAATTGCTTATCAACATATTTCTCAAGTGTATCTCTGTGTTAAGGGACACAGGACTGTATGCCACATTATCTTTATTCAATCGTCTATTAATGGTGATATGGTTTGGCAGTGTCCCCACCAAAATCTCATCTTGAATTGTTGCTCCCATAACATCATGTGTTGTGAGAGGGACCCAGTGGGAAATAATTGAATAATGGGGGCAGATTTTTCCTGTGCTGTTCTTGTGATAGTGATTAAGTCTCACGAGATCTGATGATTTAGTAAAAGGCAGTTCTCCTACACATGCTCTCTTGCCTGCTACCACGTAAGACATGCCTTTGCTCTTCCTTCACCTTCCACCATGATTGTGAGGCCTCCCCAGTTATGTGGAACTGTGAGTCCATTAAACTTCATTTTCTTTATAAATTACCTAGTCTCAGGTATTTCTTCACAACAGTATGAAAATGGACTAATACAGTAAATTGGTAAGAGTAGAGTGGGGTACTGCTATTAAGATACTCCAAAATGTGGAAGCAACTTTGGAACTGGGTAACAGTCAGAGGTTGGAACAGTTTGGGGGGCTCATAAAAAGACAGAAAGATATAGGAAAGTTTGGAACTTCCTAGAGACTTGTTGAATGTTTTTGACCAAAATGCCCAGCCTGAGGTGGTCCCAGAAATGTTTTGGGAACTGAAGCAAAGGTGATTCTTCCTATGCTTTAGCAAAGTGACTGGTAGCGTTTTTTTCCCTGCCCTACAGATCTGTGGAATTTGAACTTGAGAGAGATAATTTAGAGTATCTGGCAGACAAAATTTCTAAGCAGAAAAGCACTTAAGAGGTGACTTGGGTGTTGTTAAAATCCTTCAGTTTTATGTATCCACAAAGATGTAATTTGGAATTGGGACTTACGTTTAAAAAGTAAGCAGAGCATAAAACTACAAAAAAATTGCAGTCTGATGATGCAATAGAAAAGAAAAACCAATTTTCTGAGGAGAAATTCAAGCTGGCTGCAGAAACTTGCATAAGTAACAAAGAAGCCATTGTCAATCACTGAGACAATGGAGAAAATGTCTCTAGGGCATGTCAGAGGTGTTCATAGCATCCCCTCCCATCACAAGCCAGAAGGTGCAGGAGGAAAAAGTAGTTTGCTGGGAGGAAGCCCAGGGCCTTGCTGCTTTGTGCAGTCTTGGAACTTGGTGCTTTGCATCTAGGCCCTGGCTAATAGGGGTCAATGTGCAGCTCAGGTAGTTGTTTCAGAGGGTGCAAGTTCCAAGCCTTAGCACCTTACACATGGTGTTGGGCCTGTGGGTATACACAAGTCAAGAATTGAGGTTTAGGAACCTCTGCCTAGATTTCAGAGGATGTATGAAAATGCCTGGATGCCCAGGCAGAGGTATGTTGCAGGGGCAGTGCCTTCATAAAGAACCTCTGCTAGGACAGTGCAAAAGGGAAATATGGGGTGGCAGATCCCACATAAAGTCTCGCTAGGGCACTGCCTAGTGGATCTGTGAGAAGAGGGACACTGTCTTCCAGACCCCAGAATGGTAGCTACACCAACAGTTTGCACTGTGTGCCTGGAAAAGCCAGACACTCAGTGGCAGCCCATGGAAGCACCCAGGAGGGAGGCTGTGCCCTGCACAGCCACAAGGGCGGAGCTGCCCAAGACCATGGGAACTCATCAATGTGACCTGGATGTGAGAGATGGAGTCAAATGAGATCATTTTTTGATGCTGTTATAAATGAGACTGAGTTTTTTTATTTCTTTCTTTGGACAGTTTAACAGTGAATAAACTACTACTAATTTTTGTAGGTTAATTTGTATCTTGCAACTTTATTTAATTCATATATTAGTTTCAACAGTTTTGGGGTGGAATTTTTAGGGTTTTCTATATACAAATAACATTTTCTATAAATGAAGACAATTTTACTTTTTTTCTGATTTGACTGGCCTTTAATTTTTCCTTGCCAAATTGGTCAGGCTAGAACTTTCAGTATATGTTGAACAGAATTGGCAAGAGTGTATCTTTGTCTTATTTCTTTTCTTAGAGGAAGAGCTTTCAACTTTTTACTTTTGAGTATGTAAGAAAATAAAATTCAGGTCAGAAAAAACTGAAAGACTAACAAAAATAAGAAAGATTAACAAACTAACAGTTGTTTGAGAGGATAAAATTAACAAACCTTTACCTAGACTGAGGGAATAAAGAAAGAAGACTCTAATAAAAGAGGAGGCCAAGCACAGGGAGGAGTCCAGGTGCAGAAGCTCATGTCTGTAATACCAGAACTTTGATGTGGCAACATGGGTGGATCACTTGAGTCCAGGAGATCAAGACTAGCCTGGGCAACATGGTGAAACCCCATGTTGACAAAAAGTACAAAAATATTAGCTGGGCATGGTGGTGCATGCCTGTAATCCTAGCTACTTTGGAGGCTGAGGTTGGAGTATCACCTGAGCCTGGTAGGTTGAGGCTGCAGTGAGCTGTGATAGTACCACTGTACTCTAGCCTGGGTGACAGAGTGAGAACCTTTCTAAAAAAAAAAAAAAAAAAAAAAAAAAAAAAAAATAGTAAGACAGAAAGAAAATAAAATCATTACAACTGATGGCACAAAAGTACAATGGATCATAAGATAATACTGTAAACAATTATATCTAACAAAGTGAATAACTGGAGAGAAATAAATTCTTAGAAATATACAACCCACCAAGACTGACTCATGATAAAATAAAAAATCTGAACAGATTATTAATCAATAAGGAGACTGAATCAGTAACAAAGCATTTCACATCAAAGAAAGGCCCATGGCCTGATGGCTTCACAGCTGAATTCCACCAAACATTTAAAGAAAAGCTAATACCAATCCTTCTCAATGTCTTCCAGAGAATTGAAGGGAAGAGAACACTTCTAATCATTTTATGATGCCAGCATTATTCTGATACCAAATCCAGATAAGGACACTGCAAAAAAAAAAAAAAATAAATAAAACTATGGGCCTCCATCTTCAATAACTATAGATGCAAAAATCCTCAACAAAACTGTAGCCAACTGAATTCAACTGCACCTAAAAAAATATCATTCACCATGGACATTTGGGATATAACCTTGGCATCCAAGATGATTCAACATACACAGTCAATAAATGTGATATACCACATTAATAGAATGAGTGATAAAAATATCATATCAACAGAAGCAGAAAATACATTTTACAAAATTCCATATTCTTTCATGAGGAAAACACTCAGCACATTAGGTGTAGAAGAAATTTATCTCAGCCCAATGAAGGCCATATATGACAAGCCTATAGCTAACATCATACCACAGTAAAAAGCATATTTCTAAAGTTTTCAAATTACTTTTAACTCTTAGTATCATTTGAAAAATAAGCCACAAAAGCACTAACTAATGTTGCAAAGAGAATAAATTATTTTTATTACTAGAAATATGAAAAATGAAATTTGTAAAGTTTGTGAATTGAAATTTGGGAGGAGAGGTGGATGAAAGGTAAGGATGACTGATCTCTTTAAGTTACAAAATGGGAGTAGAAATACTGTTGTAGGTGATGGCATGTCAACTAGAAATATAAATGTACGGTTTTTAGTGGACCTTTGGAAGAAGACACAGTAGAAATTATAACTACACTGGAAGTGGTGGGATAAGATGAAAAATATATATCAATTATGTCCATATCTATCATAGGAAGAGGTAAAGACAATATATCTCAGACAAGAACAGAAGTGAATGTTGGGAAAAATTAGTGGTGCCCTTCACAATCTGCCCTCCTGTCACTCAGTGTATAAATGCACTCTTCTCACTGTAAATACACAATACTTACCCTTCAACAAGGAAAACTCATAAAAGTCTCATCTATTCCAAGTTCAAGATTTCTGGCTTAGGTCATCATTTGCAAAGTTTTTACCTAATATTTCACTACAGTTCACTACATAGTTAATTTCAATTCAGGTTATTTACTGAAAACAGCATCTAGAAAAACTAGAATTGCAAATTCTATGCTTAGCCTTGTGTGAAGTTTAGTCAGTGGGCTTTATAATTTGAAAATAATGCTTCATTTTGTCTTTCTGTATTTGAAGTAATTATGTTTTGAGATATGTATTTTGATTTTTTTTGGCAAATTTTCACAGTAAAGTCAAAAATTAAACTAGTATGCAAATCTCTGAAAACCCACAATTCATGGTTTTTTTTAAACTATTTATTTATTTATTTATTTATTTATTTATTAGCAATAGACTACATTGAAATCATTCAATGTGCTAGTGCTCCAATCAGTTTTTGGATCTTTCATTTCAATAAATTTTAGATTTGCATAGGGTTCAATGGCTAGATGAATAAGGGAAGGATACATAATGGAGGAAAATTTGCTCTCTCTTTTATAGAAGAATACCATTGAAGACTTAAAAACAAATAATTAAATTGGTTTCAAGAGGAGTAGTTAAGGAAAGAATGAATTTTGAAGGGAAATCTTTGTTTTTATAATTAAAATGTTCTGGGGAACTGGATTTTTAAAAATAATGTTGGATGTAGTACTACTGTTTTAGATATTAAACTACAAAACAACATATAGCATTAAGAAAAGCGAGAAAAAAATAGAAATCATCCTCATTATTAAAGGAAGATGAGTAAATGTGCAGAACCAAAGAATAAACATGTATGTTTGATAATATAATTTTGCAAAGTTTCTGATATAAAAATTTACATTGGCAGCTTTGGACAGAGAAGAAGAGTTCCACAGGTTAATAAAATGAAAGTGTTTCCTTCAACACCTATAGTGTGGTTACTGAACATTTTACATCTGGAAAAACTATAAGAGAAATAAAAATATTAAGCAAAATAAATTATACTTTAGCTTTTCTATTTTGAAGCTCTTGTCCTAGTCACAAAATAAAATGGCAGTGGGAGACAGGCTTAGAAATGTGTGTTTATGTGAGGGTGCATGTTTAAGACCATGTCAGGGGTGTTTGTGTTTATGTGTGTGTGTGATTGCAGAAAGAGAGGGCAAGGAAACTCTTTTAAACAATATAACTTCATGTTAGTCTTTTATTTTTTTAATAAGTTATTGTTAACTAATTGTCTCTTATTTCTGTTAGACATAATTTCAAGTACTTACATAGAAATATAGAATTTCAAAGTAAAATGACACACTAGAAAAAATAGATGTGTTTTGGCTTTATTTGTATTTCTCAGTTCTAATGCCAGATAACATTCACAGAAAGTTATAAAACGTGGAGCTGATAGAGCCAGCAGAGTCTATACATATTATGTATTCCCATATCCTTGATTTATAAATAAGAAAACTGTATCTTAAATTATATAGCTTATTCAATATTATTGGACTTGAATTTTTGAATCTGTAAATAATACTCTACAAGTCTAAGTATTAATGAGAATTATGAGAATCAGGTGTTGGAATTTCAATCATATACGGATAGAAATATCAACTGTAAGATGCCCACTGATGCAGTGAAAATGACTTTTAAAGTTGTTTTTAAAAAGGTGAATATGTCTTTCAAAATAGATAGTTCAAAAAATATTGTATTCTCACCCCAACATGTATTTTTATATTTTACAACTACTTTAAATGTGTAAACCATATTTAATATCTGTTTTTATTTATGGCTGAAAGAGTTTGAAATATTCAACATGGTGGAACTTACATTGAACTAAAGCATTTCCTTGAGACCACAGTTTTAACATCTTTAGACATGTAAATATGTAATATAAGGATATAATTGCATCTGTATTTTAAAGTCAGGACATTGATAGTAAGTAGGTACTGTTTCTTAAAATTAACCCCAAAAGTATGTAATGTACAATGAATATAATATTCACAAATACATTTAAAATCATACACCCAGGCTCGTTTAAACTTTATCCATAGTGTTACAATAATTTATTGCTTTTTTCTATAAAATATTATTTTCTATTTTGAAGATGTCTCTGGAAAAGTACCACTCATGTGTCCTGTAATGATTGAAGAGAATGTGTTCCAAGATATTCATTAATTTACTCATTAGAGAGATTCAATATATTTTCAAGAGGATCAGGCATGATAATTTATGTTTCTTTGTTAAACATTAAGATAATAACCACTAGTTCTCCCTCCTCTTAAAATGAATGCATTATGATTATGCAGCTTCTCTGTTGTCTCCTGATTATAACACAGGCCATGCACGAAAAGAGAACTCTGCACTGGAATTAATGATAAAGGCAAAGTGCACAGAGCAACGTTTCTGCTTATGAAACTATTGCTGCTCTGCCACCCAGCAAAAACTTCATGAAATTCTATGTTAGCTGCTTCACTGCTTTTTGATATCCGAGAAGCCATTATTCCTTTAAGCCTATTATAAATAAGTGGGTTAAAGAAAAAAATATGAAACGTTAGTGGAGTGAAAGGAAAAGATTCCTCCCCACTGTGGCAAATAATCACTGCACATGGCCTTCTGGATATGGAAGGAATCACTATTAAATGCAAGAAAATGTGGAATTGTTACAAGTTAGAATGTCTTGTTTTTAGCAAAGCTTAATATTTTCACTAAGGTTTGGTTTATTTTTCAGGAATAAGAAGTGTGTCTGATTTACTTCTCATTAGTATAAAAGATACACTAGGCAAAGTAGCAGAAAATGTGAAATGAAATTTGGTTATGTAGATTTTTAAATACATACATTTAAAATATCAGTTTGTTCTTATTATCTGCTTCAAGGACGGAACATAACTCTTCACTTCTGACAGCATGAGAAATCATAGTTTTTGAAAACAGTAGGCAAAAATATTCTGACATTTTGGGATGTGTTAAATATTTTATGAACCATGTGGGGCCAGTTAAATTTATTGCATTGGCTAACTCTAAGCACATCAGCTTTTTCAGTGGAAATAAACTAGTCTGAAAAGAAAACTAAAAGAATATTTAAAGACATAATAAAAGAATATATACAGTGACTGTGACATTTAGAGCATTTACTTACCCTCACAAGATTTAGTATTGGTAAGAATAGCCCAGAAATTCCTATTTTGGACTCTGCTGAATGTAACTGATAGAAAAGGAAACGTTTTACTGCTCCCTGGTGAGGAAAATACTTGATGGTGGCAATAAATCAATAATGAACAGCATCATACTTTTTACACCCTACAAATGCCAGGCTTCATATTAACAGAGTCTAGATAAGACATATCTGCATTCCATGAAGAAGGTAAATTATAAAAACTGTAAATTAAAAATATCACTCTCTATTGCTCTTAAAAGACAAATTCTCAGCAAATCAGTGATAATAGTCAAGCCTATATGAAAATTACCTAACAGAACCCATATTTATTATAATGTTGCCTCTGTACTTAAAAAATAATTCAATAAATTGTAATTACTTCATGCCTGAAGCTAACTAGTAATGTAAGTATATAAATAAAAGCAAGTATCTATAATATATTGAAACTTTTGCACAATTTTATCAGCTTTTGTTATTAAAAAGTATGTTACTATAGAAATTGACAAAATTACAGGAAGTGAATTGAATTAAGATACTGCAAGTTTTGTGAAAAGACCTTTGATGGGTACATACATCATGAATTGTATTTTAACTGAATTCTTACTCAGCTCAGATTTTAAACTCTACAAGTTAGAAAAGAAAAATGAATCATCCCATATCAATTTTTTAAATATTTCTTTACTGAAAGCATGTTTTAGACAACCAATATCCTTACATAGATGTTTACTGAAAAATAAGAAATGCAAATGTAGTAATGGCCATATAGATGTATCCATCAAAACAGAGTTCAAACAAAAAAATTACACAAAAGTTGGGCCATTTTCTCTACCTTTGTTTATTTTCTACATGAAAGTGCTTGCATACTCAATCTCCACTATAAATTGATCTGAGTATGTTTTTATTGCTTCAACATTATCCTAAATTTAGGTAAAAAAAAAAATGTGGCAAATTGGTAGAATATATTAAAAGAATTGATAAGTACTTTGGAATAAATAAGAGTAATGGCATGGAAATATGAACACATAATTAAGAATGTGCACTAGTAGGTTAAAAAAATCATTCCCTTAATGTCTGTGGGAAGGTTTGGTATTTAATGGTGCTGCAAGGAAGTAGCTTGATATCTATAATTCTGCAAACTGCCACTGTTCTACAAAAGTAAGCCTAAATTGCCTTCTCTATTGACTTTCCAAGAGAGGACCTTGACAGAGAGCAGACACAAAGATCTCACAGCAAAAGGGCTAGACGTGAGCAGTTGTACATTGTAAACAGTGAAAAAATATATTTATAAGTTAATAAATAAGCAAGAAGGCAGTGTTTTATAGTGCCCATTGGAAAGTAAGACCTCTTTAGCAATATGAGTTAAAGAAGGCATTGTATTTAAAGAGAACTTCTAGCAAGCGCATAAGCAAGATTGAGCTTTCCCTCAATACGTAATAAAAGTCCTAATTCAAGTTGTTGACAGGGCCAATTGCCATTGGTATAAAGTGAACACAGCTTTATTAACACAGGATACTGCAGATCTGGACAGTTTAAGGAAAACATAGTTCCTTATTGAAGCAGACATAAATTTTTCTCAGGGACAATATATTTAGTCATAGCTTGCAATGCATTTCTGCTTACTTCAAGGGAGAAGAATTGGAAGTTTATTTCAGAATCTTAAAGATTCTATCATCTGTTCATCTTTCTATTAATCTATCAACATAATTACTACCTATCTATCTACACATACATACATAGTTTTGTCTTAATTCATATTAGTTACTTTGGCATTCTCAATTAATTCTTTTGTCGACTTCATATCCTTCTGAGTTGAAGAATTATTTTGGATATGTTCCCATATAAATCATTATTACAGTTATGACTGATATATTAATAATAAACATGAACACACTGAAAACCTGTTTCTTTCTGAAAAAGCTAGGAATGTACACTATAGTTTTGTTGTTTATTATATGTATCACAATAAACATTTTAAAAATTATATTAAAACTTTACAAACAAAAACATTATATTATATTGGTAGGTGGGAATCTGGGAAATTTTAGTACAATAGCTTTCTGTGTTGGTTCGTCGATATTTTTCAACTTTTCTGCAATAAATATATTTTATTATTTTGTTAAATTAAAAAAATAAAGATTGTGGTACTTAGAATAATCTTGGTAAAATCTATAAAAGAATGCTGCGTAAGCAGGCTTTATTTGTTCTTTATTCCAGTTGAGATAACAGGGATAAGGTTTTTTAAGTGATATGTGACTCAAATTATTTCAATTTTTAATTGCAACATTTTATACTATAATTGTATAACATACTTATTATAATTTCTCCATGTGTTTAAGGACATGGTACAACTTCTTTTTTTTTCTTTTTTCTTTTTTTTTTTGAGAGCCCAGGCTGGAGTGTAGTGGCATGATCTTGGCTCGCTGCAAGCTCTGCCTCCTGGGTTCATGACATTCTCCTGCCTCAGCCTCCTGAGTAGCTGGGACTACAGGCGCCCGCCACATGCCTGGCTAATTTTTTGTATTTTTAGTAGAGACAGGGTTTCACCGTGTTAGCCAGGAAGGTCTCGATCTCCTGACCTCGTGATCTGCCTGCCTTGGCCTCCCTAAGTGCTGGGATTACAGGCGTGAGCCACCGCACCTGGTCGGTACTTCTTTTTAAAATGTTTAGTTTATTGTGACTGGCCTCTCTCTGTCTTTACATATATGTTTAATCTTCGACAAGAGTATCTAAATCAATCACATCTGTATGGGTAACTACAGTGATCAGTTATTTTCTTTTTTTAAAATATTTCTTTTATTTCAATAGGTTTTTGGGGAACAGGTGGGGTTCAGCTACATTAATAAGTTCTTTAGTGGTTATTTCTGAGATTTTGGTGCATTCATCACTCAAGCAGTGTATACTGTACCCAATGTGTAGGTTTTTGTCTATCACCCATCTCCCACTCTTTCCCAAGTGCCCAAAGTCCATTGTATCATTCTTATGCCTTTTCTCCTTATAGCTTAGCTCCTACATATGAGTGAGAACATATGATGTTAGGTTTTCCATTCCTGAGTTACTACACTTAGAATGATAGTTCCCAATTCCATCCAAGCTGCTGTGAATGCCAATTTTTTGTTTGCCTTTATGGCTGAGTAGTATTGTACAGCATATATATACACATATACATACACATATACACACACACACACACACACACACACCCCAAATTTTCTGTATCCACTGATTTATTATTGAGCATTTGGGCTGGTTCCACATTTTTGCAATTGCAAATTGTGCTGCTATAAACACACATGTCCAAGTATCTGTATCAAATAATGACTTCTTTTCCCCTGGGTAGATACCTAGTAGTAGGATTGCTGATCAAATGGTAGACTTATTTTTAGTTCTTTAAGGAATCTTCACACTGTTTTTCATAGGGGTTGTACCAGTTTACATTCCCACCAGCAGTGTAAAAGTGCTCCCTTTTCACCACATCCATGTCAACATCTATTATTTTTTGATTATAGCCATTCTTGCAGGCATGAGGTGGTATCACATTATGATTTTGATTTGCATTTCCCTAATAAATAGTGATGTTGAGCATTTTTCACATGCTTATTGACCATTTGTACATCTTCTTTTGAGAATTGTCTGTTCACGTCCTTAGCCCACTTTTTGATGGGATTGCTTGTTTTTTTTCTTGCTGATTTGTCTGAGCTCTTTGTAGATTTTGGATATTAGTCCTTTGTCAGATATACAGATTGTGAAGATTTTCTCCCACTCTGTGGGTTGTCTGTTAACTCTGCTGAATATTTCTTTTGTTGTGAAGAATCTTTTTAGTTTAATTAAGCTCCATCTATTTATCTTTGTTTTTCTTGCATTTGCTTTTGGGTTCTTTGCTATGAAATATTTGCCTCAGCTAATGTCTAGAAGGCTTTTCTCAATGTTATCTTCTAGAATTTTTATCGTTTCAGGTCTTGGGTTTAAGTCTTTGGTCCATTTGAGTTGATTTTCGTATAAGGTGAGAGATGAGGATCCCCTTTCTTTTTCTACACGTGCCCTGTCAATTATCCAATCACCATTTGTTGAATAGGGTGTCCTTTCCCACTTAATATTTTTGTTTGCTTTGTCAAAAATCAGTTGGCTGTAAGTATTTGGTTTTATTTCTGGGTTCTCTATTCTCTTCCATTGGTCTATGTGACTATTTTTATACCAGTACCATGCTGTTTTGGTGACCATGGCCTTGCCAATTATCCCATCACGATTTGTTGAATAGTCCTTTCCCACTTAATGTTTTTGTTTGCTTTGTCAAAAATCAGTTGACTGTAAGTATTTGGCTTTATTTCTGGGTTCTCTCTTCTTTTCCATTGGTCTGTGTGCCTATTTTTATACCAGTACAAGGCTGTTTTGGTGACTATGGCCTTATAGTATAGTTTTAAGTAGGGTAATGTGATGCCTTCAGATTTGTTCTTTTTGCTAAGTCTTGCTTTGACTCTGTGGGCTCTTTTTCATTCCATATGAATTTTAGGATTTTTTTTTTTCTGGAGATGGAGTCTCACTCCATCACACAGGCTGGAGTCCAGTGACACAATATTGACTCACTGCAACTTCTGCCTCCTGGGTTCAAGTAATTCTCCTGCCTCAGCCTCCCAAGTACCTGAAACTACAGGCGTGTGCTGCCACACCCAGCTAATTTTTTGTATTTTAGTAGAGATAGGGTTTTACCATGTTGCCCGGGCTGGTATCGAACTCCTGAGCTCAGGCAATCCACATGCCTCTCAAAAGCGCTAGAATTACAGGTGTGAGCCACCGTGCCCAGCCTAGGATTGTTTTTTCTAGTTATGTGAAAAACGATGGTGGTATTTTGATGAGAATAACATTGAATTTGTAGAATGCTTTTGGTAGTATGGTTATTTTCACAATATTGATTTTGCCCATTCATGAGCATGGGATGTGTTTTCATTCATTTGTGTTGTGTATGATTTTTTTCAGCAACGTTTTGTAGTTTTCCTTGCAGAGGCCTTTCACCTTCTTGGTTAGATATATTCCTAAGTATTTTTATTTTATTTTTGCGGCTGTCGTGAACAAGGTTGAGTTATTGATTTGTTTCTCATATTGGTTACCGTTGGTGTATAGCAGAGCTAATAATTTGTGTACATTAATTATGCATCCTGAAACTTTGCTAAATTTATTTACCAGTTCTAGGAGCTTTTTGGATGAGTTTTTAGGATTTTCTAGGTATATCATTTTATTATCAGCAAACAGTGACAGTTTTACTTCCTCTTTACCAATTTGGATGCTCTTGATTCTTTGTCTTGTCTGATTACTCTGGCTAGGACTTCCAGTACTACGTTGAATACAAGTGGTAAAACCGAATATCCTTGTCTTATTCCAGTTCTCAGGGGGGAATGCTGTCAACTTTTCAGTGTTCAGTATAATGTTGGCTGTGGGTCTGTCATAGATGGCTTTTTTTACCTTAAGGTATGTTCCTTCTATGCCAATTTTGCTGAGGGTTTTAATCACAAAATGATGATGGATTTTGCCAAAAGCTTTTTTCTGCAGCTATTGAGATGACCATGTGATTTTTGTTTTTAATTCTGTTTATGGGGTGTATCACATTTATTGACTTACAAATGTTAAACTATTCCTACATCCCTGGTATGAAACCAACTTTATCATGATAAGTTATATTTTTGATGTGCTGTAGGATTCAGTTAGCTAGTAATTTGTTGAGGACTTTGGCATCTAAGTTCATTAAGGATATTGGTCTGTAGTTTTTTTGTTTGTTGGTTTGTTTGTTTGTTTTTGTCTTCCCTGGTTTTGGTATCATAATGGCTTCATAGAATGATTTAAGGAGGTTTCCCTTTCTCTCTGACCTGTGAAATAGTGTCAATAGGAGTGGTACCAATTCTCCTTTCAATGTCTGAAAGAATCTAGCTGTGAATCTGTGTGCTCTTGACCTTTTTTTGTTGTTGTTGGTAATTTTTAAATTATTGTATCAATCCCACTGCTTGTTATTGGTCTTTTCAGAGAATCTATATCTTTCTGGTTTAATCCAAGTGAGTTGTATATTTCCAGGAATTTATTCACCTTCTCTAGGTTTTCTAGTTTATTCATGTAAAAATGTTCATAATAGCCTTGAATAATCCTTTGTATTTCTGAGGTACCTGTGTTAATATCTCCTGTTTCATTTTAATGGAGCTTATTTGGATCATCTCTTTTCTTTTCTTGGTTAATCTCCCTAATGGTCTATCAGTTTTATTTGTCTTTTCAAGACACCAGCTTTTTGAGTTATTTTTGTATTTTTTTTTATTTGTCTGTCTCAATTTTATTTAGCTCTGCTCTGATATTTGTTATTTATTTTATTCTGTTGAGTTTGAGTTTGGATTGTTCTTTTTTCTCCAATTCCATGAGGTGTGACCTTAGATTGTCTCTTTGTGCTCTTTTAGACTTTTTGATGTAGGCATTTAATGTTATGAACTTTCCTCTTAGCCACACTTTTGCTGTATCCCAGAGGTTTTGATAGGTTGTGTCACTACTATCATTCAATTCAAAGAATGTTTTCATCTCCATCTTGATTTCATTGTTGACCCAATGATCATTCAGGAGCAGATTGATTTACATGCATTTGCATGGTTCTGAGAGTTCCTTTTGGAGTTGACTTCCAATATAATTCCACCGTGGTCTGAGAGAGTACTTGATACATTTTCAATTTTCTTAAATTTACTGAGGCTTTTTTTGTGGCCTGTCATGTGTTCTATCTTGGAGGATGTCCCATGTGCTAATGAATATTTTATTCTGCAGTTGTTGAATAGAATGTTCTGTAAATAGCTGTTAAGTCCATTTGTTCCAGGGTATAGTTTCAGTCCATTGTTTCTTTTTTGACTTTCTGTCTTGATGATATGTCTAGTGCTGTCAGTGAAGTACTTAAATTCCCCACTATTATTGTGTTGTTCTCTGTCTCATTTCTTAGGTCTAGCAGTAATTATTTTATAAATTTGGGAGCTCCAGTGTTAGGTTGCATATATATTTAGGATTGTGATATTTTCCTGTTGAACTAGTCATTTTATCATTACATAATATCCCTCTTTGTCTTTTTTAACTGCTGTTGCTTTAAAGTTTGTTCTGTCTGGTATAAAAATAGCTACTCCTGCTCATTTTTGGTGTCCATTTATATGGAACATCTTTTTTCGCCCTTTTACATTTATGTGAGTCTTTACATGTTGTGTGAGTCTCCTGAAGACAGCAGATCCTTGGTTGGTGAATTATCATCCATTCTGCCATTCTGTATCTTTTAAGTGGAGCATTTAGGCCATTTACATTCAATATTAGTATTGAGATGTGAGATACTAATCTATTCAACTTGCTATTTGCTAACTGAATACCTTTTTTATTATTATTATTATGTTATTATTATGTAGGTCCTGTGAGATTTATGCTTTAAGGAGGTTCTATTGGTGTACTTTTTGGATTCATTTCAAGATTTAGAGCTCTTTTTAGCAGTTCCTGTCATGGCATATTCTCTCATCATTTGTTTGTCTAGAAAAGACTGTATCTTTCCTCCATTTATAAACTTTATTTTTGGTGAATTCAAAATTCTTGGCTGATAATTGTTTAGTTTAAGGAGGCTAAAAATAGGATCTTAATCCATTATGGCTTGTAAGATTTCTGCTTAGAAATCTGCTGTTACTCTGATACGTTTTCCTTTATAGTTTACCTGATGATTTTGCCTCACAGTTCTTAAGATTCTTTCCTTCATCTTGACTTTAGATAACCTGATGACTATTTGCCGAGGCAATGATCTTTTTGCAATGAATTTCCCAGATGTTTTTTGGCACTTGTGTTTGGATGTCTAGATCTCTAGCAAAGCAGGGAATGTTTTCCTTAATTATTACCTTAAATACATTTCTCAGACTTTTAGATTTCTCTCCTTCCTCAGGAACACCAATTATCCTTAAATTTAGATGCTTAATGTAGTCCCAAACTTATTGGATGGTTTGTTCATTTTTTGTTTAATTCTCTTTTCTTTGTCTTTGACAGATTGGGTTAATTCAAAAGTCCTGTCTTCAAACTCTGAAGTTTTTCTTTCTGCTTGTTCAATTCTATTGCTAATACTCTTCAGTGCATTTTGCATTCCTCTCAGTGTGTCCTTGACTTCCCGAAGTTATTATTGTTTTCCATTTATGCTATCTATTTCACTGAAGATTTTTCCAAAACAAATATTTACAGGATATTCTACCCAACAACTGCAGAATAACTTCATATCCTGTATCATGTTTTTTATTTCTTTAAGTTGGAGTTCACCTTTCTATGGTACTGTCTTCATTAGCTTAATAATCAACCTTCTGAATTCTTTCCTGGGAATTCAGAGATTTTGTCCTGGATTGGATCTTTTGCTGGTGAGCTGGTATGATTTTTTGGGGGGTGTTAATAAATCTTATTTTTTCATATTATCAGAATTGTTTTTTTCTGGTTCCTTCTCCTTTGGATAGACAATATCAGAGGGAAGATCTGGGACTCAGGGGTTGCTGTTCAGATTATTTTTTCCCATGGGTGCTCCCTTGATGTACTGTTCTCTCCATTTCCCTAGATGTGAGGCTTCCTGAGAGCTGAACTGCAGTGATTGTTTTTGCTCATCTGGGACTAGCCACCCAGTGGAGCTCACAGGCTCTGGGCTGGTACTGGGAAGCATCTGCAGAGTCCTGTGATGTGATCCATCTTTAGGTCTCTCAGCTGTGGATACCAGTACCTGCTCTGGTGGAGGTAGCAGGGGAGTGAACTCTCTGAGGGTCCTTGGTTGTATTTTTGTTCAGTGGACTCATTTTGTGTTGGTTGACCTCTAGCCAGGAGGTGGCGTTTTCAAGAGCACATCAGCTGTTGTACTATAGAGAGGAAGCAAACTTGCCCTAGGGTCGCCTGGTTAAGTATTCGGGTTTCTCAGGCAGTGGACAGGGCCATAGAGCATCCAAGAGATTATGACCTTTGTCTTCAGCTACCAGGGCGAGCAGAGAAAGACCACCAGGTGGGGACAGGGATTGATGTGTCTGAGCTCAAACTCTCTTTGTATTGGACTTGCTGTGACTTTGGTGGGAATTGGTGGTATGGTTCCCAGGCCAATGGAATTATGTTCCCAGGGGGATTATGGCTGCCTTTGTTGAGTCACACGTCACCAGGTAAATGTGGAAAACCAACAGTCACAGGCTTCACCCCACTCCCAAGCAGTCTGCAGTACTAAAGCCCAGTATCATTCCCACTGTGCACCCTCCATAGCACTGAGTCTATTTCCAGGCAGCCGCTGACCAAGGCTAAGAACTTGCCTCAGACAACCAGCCTCCCTGCTGAAAAAGCAAGCATATTCATAGTTTTATGGCATCTCAGGGAGCCTGCAGCAGTGATCCAGTTCCTTCAAAGGGTCTGTTGATTATCTCAGCTTTCCTGGTATGTTGCTGTGGTAGTTCTTGGAGCAAAAGTTCATGATGTGAGTCTCCACATGCTGGTCTATCTGTCCAAGTGGGATCTGCAAGCTCGTCCTGCCTACTATCTGCCATCTTGATCCCTGATCAGTCATTTTCAAATTACTTCATATCTTTTAATAAATTAAAACCTCATAAATTAAATGAGATACATTTAGAACTTCATAATTATATTTACAATTAAAATATAAAAATATTCTGTCATAAAGACTCATGTTTTTCAAAATTACCATAATTTTTTTTGTTACTATGACATATATATCCATATTGAGCATGGTTAACGAATACCTAATGTAGCAATGAATGACTGTAAAGGAAAGTAGGTAATCCACAGGATGATAGCCTGTTTATTTTTACAATGAAATATGGATCAAAAAATGAGAAAATGGATTTTATTTTAAATTTGGGCATATTAAATGGGGGAAACAACAGTATATTCTATATTTACTCTAGTTGTTAGAAAATATGGGATCTATTTCCAGAAGTAATACATGTAAAAATTTAGCAAATAAATATTACTGTTGGTACCTGCATTTATTCTCATGTGTCAGAGTATCATAACACATGTAGATATTTGCCACCTCTTATAATTATTCATATATAATTTAATTTCCATTTTAAGCAAATAATTTGTTTTCTTTAGTAAAATTAATCTTAAAACATATTTTAGATTAATTATAATTATCATATGCTTTAGAAACTTTAGTTTTTATATTAATTTGTTTCAAAGAAAAATAAACTGATAATTTCCTGTCTGTTAAGTGACTGTGTTTAATATATAATTTATTACAGAGAAGACAACTAAATCTAATGTAATTGTATATGCTTATGTTACATTTCCAGTTCCAAATACCATAAGGCATTGTGAAAATGGATAAATGAAGATTATGCTTATGAGCAACAATTACATAACTTCACTATTCACCATTGAGAACTGAAGCATGAAAAATACAACCTACTTTCATTTTTTTTTGTATGTGATCACATGAAACACATAGAGATTTCCTACACAGCATTAAAAAGAACTTACTAAAGTTCTTCAAACTAAATAACACATCAACTAACTAACACATCTAGATAATTCCTCAAACATCTCATAGTCTAATAAAGGGAAGTAGCAAGAAAATAATTAAATTACAAAAAAGCCTTCAGTGCATTATGATGTTAGGCTTTTGAAAAAAAAAAAAAAAAAAAAAGAAGGATTCCTATCCTCCCACAAAAACTGGGAGAGATTAGAAGTGCTATCACTCTTGATGATTACACTTCAAAGGGCTAGCTCCCAGATTCTTGAGAAAGGTACTCCTGAGTTGTAAACTAGAAAGAAGCTCTTATAAATATTTACAGATAAGGGAATTATAATAAGTTTTCTAATGTAAATGCTCTAAGAAAAGGAATGTCATAGGTCTAGAGTCACAAAGAACATTGTTCAAAAGTTTAGTGAAGGTAGGAAAAACATTAGACAACCTTGGTTGATCTTCATTTTCTTCAAAAAGAAACCTGGTTTTCCAAGACCAACATAAGGAGTTGCTTATGTGGTTTATTTCATTAGATTTTAAACAGATTTGAAGAATAAATGGAATCATCTGCTAAGACATGGCAGTAGAGAATATTAGCTGCATGGTGTGAGCAATCAGGTATATAAAGCAAAGAATTCCTATGAAAATAAAAGTAAAACAAAGATTAATATTTAGGACAGACTATAAGCTCAGTTTCTGATTCTAGAGGGCAGCTAGTTAGGAAGATTCTTTAACTTTGGTATTAAATTGTCTTTAGAAGGCAGAGTGAGAACAGCAGTGGCAACAACAGATTTCCCACTATGTAATCTCAATGTTTTTGATGATGGTGGTATGGTTCCCAGGCCAATGGAATTATGTTCCCAGGGGGATTATGACATAGACATCAGTGAGGTTTTGATAAGATTGTTCAGATTCACAGTTACTTTCTCTGGAGCAGAGCATGGGGGATGCAAGAGTTCTGGTAACCTCCCAAGTATCTCACACAGCAGCATTTCCAGGCATGAAGGTTCCCCACACATAATATGCTATAGGGATAAGTACCTCGAAGTTTATTTTAAGTCTTCCAGCTTCAGCTCACAGGACTTTTTTTTATCTCCTGGGAGGAAAGACCAGCTATGAGACAACTTTAAGTCCCAATAAGGATATGGGAAGTCAAATATTAGTCTTCAGTGATGTCATGTCAAGAGGTTAGGAGAAAAATTGAAAATATTAATTTGGAGAGTTGTAGATAGATAACAAAATAAACTAGAACAATTTAAAATGTAGCAAGCACTGAAAAAGTGTGTTTTAAAGTCAATGAACAGGACCAGAATCTGACAGCCCACAAGGCTGTGATAAGTTTTCTATTAGATAATAAAATTTCTATTTACATTCACTCCTTCTTTTGATCAAATATGACTAAGATTATTCTTGATTACAAAGGTTGGCTGTTTTATTAGATAGGTACATCAAAAGGCATAAAACTGAACACATATCCTTTGCTATGTTTGATTTGTCATTTTTTTTTTTTTTTTAAGAATTTCAAATGACCATTACAAGACGAGAACTTGTCAGATTTCACTTTCAGTACCTATAGGTTTGAGTGAATATCTTTTTTCTTGTTATGCCTCAAATATGCTATGGTTCCTAGGCCTGCTAGTAAGTGACCTTCCTTTCTCACTTGTAAGACTGGAAACTTGGTTATATTTAGGCATGAATACAGTTTTCACATGAGGACTTTATAAATGTTGGCTCCATAAAGTCAACTTTAGTTTTTAGTTTCTTAAAATTGTCTAGTTGTATCCAAATCTATACACATCATTCTCAAATATGACATTCTAATGAAAACCTTGGTTAGGAAACCAATATTTCCAATTATATCCTGTTACATGGAGGGAAAGTTGTAACTGAAACTATGCAAACAAACATACTATCATGAAAATATGAATAATCAGAATTTTCAAATTCTGAAGAGATTAGGCAGAAATAAAAAAATATGTTTTCTGTTTAGAAAAGCATATTCTATTAAATTATTATGAGTTATGAGCAACTCAAGAGAAAATAAAAACGAGTTCTTTATAATTAGAATATAGAACATGAAGCATCAACAATATTCTAAACAAAGCTCTTAGTCATCTTTCATCAGTTCATTTAGTCCTACATAACTAATTTTTGTTTTGCTTGATGTTGGGTTAGTAGTCTCATGAACCCATTGGCTTAATTAGAGTACTGTAAATTCTGACTTAGTCCAGCGATAGGGCCTTAGAGTTTTCTAAGCAATGCAATCAGAAGCTTGTGTCACACAGCACCTGACACAGCACTTTTCATGGGTCTTCATGAAAGCCTTCTTTTATTCAAGATGAAACAGTCTATCATGTAGCTGATTGCAGAGCCTTTCAGAGAAGCCTTAATGGTTTATCTTGGTGAATATTCCCTGTCCATATAAAAAAAAACAAAACAAAAACATATTTTAATGTTAGGAGGTGTTTTACCAATATCAGCAAGGTCAAATTGCAGATAGTATTATTTTGGTCTTCTATACTGGACTGATTTTCAAATTTCTTATTTTATATATCAGAGTGACGTTAAAGTTTCCAGTTATAAGTGTGTATTTGTCTATTTCTTCTCTCAGTTCTATCAAGTTTTGCTTTATGTATTTCAAGCTCTGTTTAGAATATATGTTTGGGAATGTTGTTTCTCTGAGAAAATTGACCATGTTTACATCATGCAATATCTCCATTAATAACCATTGTTCTTAAGTACTTTAATATAAATGCAGCTCTTCCAGCTTCCTTTGGGTAGTGTTTGATTGCACACCTTTTTCCATCCTATTATTTTTACCTTTTCTATGTCATCATGTTTAAACTGTGTTTCTTATAGAAAGAATACTGATCATTACTTTTTCATCCAATTTGTCTCTTTTTTTATTGTTGTGTTTAAGTCACTCACATTTAGTCTAGTTATTGCTATGTCTAGATAAATGCTGCCAAATGAGGGAGGTTTTCTATTTGTTGCATCTGTTCTTTGTTCTTTTCTCTTCATTTTCTGGCTTCTCTAGGGATAATTGGTCATTTTAATTATTTAATTTTATCTTCACTATTAATTTATGGTTTTGGTGATTGCCCTGAGTTTATAATATGACATTTTAATTACTTACAGTTAAATAATATCATACTGCTTCATGGGTACTGTATGGAATTTAAAATAATATATTTTCCATTCCTCCCTTCTTTGTTGATACAGTTGTCATATATCTTAGTTTTGTGTATAATATAAACACTCAATGCACTGCAAAAGTTTAGCTTTTGTCAAATAAAAATAGTATAAAAAAGAAAAAAATCTAATTTTATTTTAACTTTATTATTTATTTAGTTCTCCCTGTTCTTAATCCCTTGATGTAAATTTATATTTCTGTCTGGTGCCATACTCTTTATTGTGAAGAACTGTAGCATTTATTCCAGTGTCATCCTACTGGTGGAGAATTCTCCCAGTTTTTGAATAGCTGCAAAATCTGAGTACAGAATGCTGGGTTGACAGGTTTTTGTTTGTTTGTTTAGTTGGTGGGTTTTTGTTTTTGTTTTTTGTATTTTTGTAGCACTTTAAAGATGTTACTTCATTATATTTTTTCTTACATGACTTCTGGCAAAATGTGTAAAATAATTCTTATCTCTTTCCCCTCCATGATATATGTCTTATTTTCTCTTGTCACTTTTAGGATTTTTGTCTATTTTGTTTTCATCAGTTGGAATATAATATGCCTAGGATTTTGTGATTTGTATTTCTTCTGTTTGATATCCTTTGAACTTCTTAATTTTTAGGTTTAATGTGTATAATTAAGCCTGAAAAAATGTAGCCATTATTTCTTCAAATACTCTCTTCTACCCCATTTTCTCACTCTTCTAGTATTTTGGAAATATATATTGTACTTCATCTGATATTGTCTCACAGCTCTTAGTTGCCCTGGCATTTTTTTCTGTTTTCACAATTTATTTATTTATTTATTTTCTTTTGCTTTTCAGTATGGATAATTGCTATTTAGATCTCTTGAAGATTATTATTACTTTCTTCAGTTGTCAAGTATACCAGTGAGCTTTTAGGGCATTATTGATCTTTGTTACTGTGCGGTTTTTTTTTTTTTTAAGCATTTCCATTTTATTCTTTATCATATGTTCCATCTCTGTGTTGAAATGACATCTGTTCTCACATGTTTTTCACCTCCTCTGTTTTGAGCCTTCAATATATTAATCTCTGCCAGATAATTCCAACCTCTCTGTCATATCTAAATCTGATCTGTTTCTTTGTCAGTTGGAAGTATTTGTTTTTTGTTTTCTCTTTTTTGCCCTGGGTAATTTCTGTTTAAACCCAGACATTTTATGTAGATCAATGGGGCTGTTGTTTTCCGGTTTTGAGGTGAGCATCCATTCTCTACTCCTTGTTCCTAGGATGGGCTTTATGTAATCTAGTCAAGAGTTGGGCTGGTTTTAAAACATGTTGATCAATGGTTATCCATAATGTATCCAAGCTTCTAATTGCTGTAGATAGATACCTTATGATTAGTGTGAACTTTGGTTGTGAGAAAGTTATACTCAATGACTTCTCTCCATCCATTAACTTTAAAGGCTTTTCCTCAGAGAAAGTCTGTCTCTTCCAAATCTCACAAAGTATTGTACTGTTATTTCTACTTAATACTTGGTAGCTTGTAGTTGGGGAACAGGGAGGCATGTTCTCTGCTCTTCTGCTTGACCCTCGTTCTAAGTCACTGTATCCCTGGGTCTCTTGGAGTATCCTTCAAAATTATGCTTTTCTTCCACCAGCTGTGGTTCTGGTCCCAGGAGGTGTTTTATATCCATGCGGGTAGAAGGCTCCCTTTCCCCATATATATTTAATGACTGTTGCCAGTGCCTTAAGGGTGATCATTTTTGTTTCCCTTTTACTGACAGATTAAAGCTTTCTTATTCCATAGTTGAGATTTTGGGTAACAGTTGTTGTGCAGAATTTTTCCCCCTCTCACAGCCTTACCCAAACTTTCTCGGGAGATGGATTTTCTCAGGATTCACCCTCAACACCCACCTCCTCATTCAGCAAGCTTCTGTTGGGGTTCAAGGAAAATACGCCAGCAAGAGGTGCAATCCTCCCCTGTATCTGTGGCCATTTGAGGTGTTTACTCTTCTGCCAGTCTGTTCTTGGTATTGCCAATGCATCACTTTTTTAAACTGAATTTTTACTCAGGATCCTGTATCCTCTGCTCTTGGAAATATTGTGGTTACTTCTTATACCATTTTAAAGGAGTATGTGTCTTCTTAGATTACGGGTTATTTGGTTGGTCTGAAATCTCAGCTCTCTGATAGTCTAAAGAAGAGTAACAGACCTGGATTTGGCCTAGATTTTTTTCTTTTTTAAGTGTGATGTTCTTTCCAACCTCTTGAAATTTAAAAAAAAAAAAAAACAAAAAGAAAAAAAAAAACTTAAATATAAGCTATTTAGGGTCAGGGATTCTGCTTTGTATATCATAATGCTAAAATTTACAATTATTCAAACATTTGAAACTGTTCTATTTTTTAAAATAGCACTCTAAAAATGCACATTTATATACTAGGAATATGTATAATCAAGATAAAAATGTATTTAAGTGAAATATTAGTTGTCATAATATTGATTATTAGTGCAAAGTTTGTTTTTTTAACTCCTTGTTCTGACATAAAGTAATATTTTAAAATATATGAATGTATGAAATATAATGAAATATATTCTGTCAGACTTGTATGAAGTAAAGACTTTTAAAACTTTAAGACTTTTCTTATATGGCACAATCCCAAGGTTACAAACTTTAGCCTAATACATTATTACTGGACATGCAATAAAGAAATAGGTTTGACACTGTAGGTATATGTACTAATATAATAAATAGATAACTGGTATTAATATTCCACGTGAGCTTCTGAACGTCCCTGAAGACAGTATGAATTATCTACACAATTTCAAAAATAAAGCTCAAAGAAGAATCTTAGTACCTCAAAAGGAAATAAGATAAAAATTGTAAACAGTATAAATAAAGAGCTTTGTATTCAAATAGAACATTCTAAATATCCAAATAACATTTTATTCAAAGAATATTGATTTTCATTTCCACTTATCCATTTTACTTAGGGTCTTATTCATAGAGGCAATTATCATTTAGATTGTTTTTAGTCTTTTGAGACCAATGAGAAACATCTTAATGCAGAAATGTACAGTTTACTTTCTCATAAATTGGTTTGTTTTACAGCCTTATCTTTCACTTTGACTCATTATATAAATAAGTTTAAATATATGTTATAATATTTTCCCCAGACCCTTTAACTTAAATTCATAGGGGTAGTGCATATTTTTTAAAAGGTCATAAAAATAAATGCCTGTTAGGAAAATCTACTAATTCATTGATAAAAGTTTATTAATTTGTTGATTAAATATTTTAAAACATCTTTTCTTTAGGTTTCAACATAGGCAAGCACATTTTTATATTTCGAGTTCTATAAGATTAAATTTTTAAAAAGATTTTATAATATTTTTAACAAATTGAGAAATAACAATGTAAAGTAATAACACATTAATGAATTTAAAGTTAGAAATAATATGAAAAGCCCAGGCTTAGATATAGATTTTTATGTGTAAGTTAATATATTAACTTGTGTGTATACTCAAATTATTTAATTTAAAAATATCTAGTTAAGTTAGTCAATTATATTTATCCCCATTTTACAGAGGATAAAATTAAGGCAGGTATAATTCAAGACCACCTAATTAATAAATGTTATGATCATGATTTTATTGCAGTCTATTTATTCTTATTGTCAATACCCTTAATGACAAAGCTATAAATCTTGCATGCATTTTTGTGAAAAACAAGAGAAAAGATCAGTATAATAAATATTAATATAAGCAGAACTCTCTGACACCCACACCTCTTAATAAATAATTTAAATTCATAATAAAAATCTACACTTACTGAAGTTAGAGGAAACTTAGGTTTAATATATTTATTTACATGATTCCAACAATATTCCTTTTGCAACTTTCATTTTTATGCATCATAGCGTTGGCCTACTTCATTAATTTAAATCAATAATGGGTAGATGATGAGGTGCGATAAAGATGCGTGTTATTGATTTGTGTCTTTGAAAGCTTGATTGGCAGCACAAATCATTTATCTTCTAGGACTGTTAGATCTTGGCAGTGTCCAAGTATTTAGTTACTGACACTTCATTGAGGTTGCCTTTAGATAAACAAGTGGGCATATAAATTCCAACACAGAATCATTTAATTTCTGACTTCATTAAATTTCCTATTAGAGGTAAATCTTTAAATTTCCTATTATCACTTCAAACTTATTCGTTTAGTAAAATAATTAACCATCATCTAAACGAAGATTTCTAGGCTTGATGAAGAACGTCAGTGATGAATACAGCATTTATAGTGTGTACCTTCAAGAATATTAAGTGTAATGAAGGCAAATAAAAAATAATTTAGCAAATAAAATAGATTATGATACAATGGTATAAAAATACCATAGGAGCATATATCTGAGGTCTGTAACATATTCTAGAAAAAAAGAATGTCCTCTGATATGGTAGGTCTCTGTGTCCCCTCCCAAATCTCATGTTGAATTATTATCCTCAGTGTTGGAGTAGGGCCCTGGTGGGAGGTGAATAGATCATGAGAGAAGACATCTCCTTTACTGTTCTCTTGACAGTGAGTTCTCATGAGATAGGGTTGTTTAAAGATGTGTAACACTGCCCCCTTCACTCTCTGTCTCCTGCTCTGCCATGTAAAACTGTGCCTGCTTCCCCTTCACCTTCTGCCATGATTGTAGTTTCCTGAGGCCTCCCCAGCCATGCTTCCTGCACAGCTTGTGGAATTGAATCAGTTAAATCTCTTTTCTTCCTAAATTACCCAGCCTCAGATAGTTCTTTATAGCAATGTGAGAAAAGATTAATACATCCACTCATTATAGAAAAGACACTAAATGTAGCACTAAATGTTAAAAATATAATATTACTGAAATGCCAGGGGTTTGTCTAGGTCCTGTTGCTTGACACACAAGAAGCCAATTATTGTGACAATGAGTATTACCAGAAAAGGTGGCTTCATTCAGGTTCTGCAGCCAAAGAGAAAGAAAAATTAGTCTCAAATGTGTCTCCTCAACTGAAAAACATTAGTTTATATAGCAGGGAGGAAATGTAACTTATGTAGGAAAACGGGAATTAGAAGGAGTAAGGAATAGGAGTTCATAGAAAGGTATCATGATGGATAAGGGACCTGTCATCTCATTGTCTGGATGCAGTGGTGGTCTGTTGGGTGTCAGTTCCTTGATACCATCTAGGAGGCCTAAGGATTGGTTTCCTGAGTAAGGAGCTCAGATAAGACAAATTATACATTTCAAGCTTTGAGACCAAAGGGTCAATTTCTTTGTTTACTGCCTGTCCCCAACCAAAAAAAAAAAAAAAAAATCACTTCTATGGGACAGTCAGGACAATTCAGTATTCTTTCAATATATCAATTTCTCAATCATAGGGAATTTGATCACCAGTCTTTCTGACTGCTTCATACTGAGGAGGTGCATCATGGAATAATAATGAGGAATGAAAACATTATCCTGCAAATGGAAGTAGTCTGGAGTACCTGATTGTCATCCAGCTTGTTGAAGTACCATGACCTGTGTTCTTTTATTAATGATTTTAGAACAACACTTAAAGCCATATTGACTAGGATGATTAATGACATAGATGACCCAAATTTTAAAATACCAAAAATATGAGGAATCCAAGATAATAATCCTGAAAACCTTATGTTCCCTTTATTATATCTTTGTATAGTTTTGAACCAGACTTTGAATCTTAACTTAAGGCCATCTGAGGGTTCAAAAGACCATAATAATCTCCCCTGGAAGTATCCCAGAGGCACTGATTTTACACGAGTATGGTGAATCCACAGTTTAACACTGGCTAACTTGACAGATGAGTGGGAGGTCAGCAGCACCTCAAAAAGGGCTGACCCCTTGTGGTTACATGTGGTCTTCAGCCTCATGGGATCTCCAGGTTTCAAGAGAACTTGCATCCTGGGTTTGAAAGAGTGGAGAGATATGTCTATACTGAAATGGAGCCTGTTGAAAGCAAACTCAGAGATACTAATGTATTTTTTAATTGTTCTATTAATAATCTAGCTTTTGTTTTGGGGGAGGAAACATCCTCAAGTGTCAGGGAGTCTGAGGCTCAGAAAATAGTCTTTCACTCAACATTTCAAAGAGATTATGAGCCAACTCACTTCTAGGGGATAGCCATATTCTCAGCAAGGAAAGGGGCAAGACCATTTCCCAGGTAAGATTCCTCTCTTGAGAACTAAGCTTCCCTTGGCCACAGATGGGTCAGTTTAGTCAGTGAGGTGTTTAGGGCTGTATTTTGTTTTTTACTGTTGCTGGGTTAGTGTGGCTACCTGCCCTAGGTCCAACCTGTCCCTTAGCCAAGGAACTTAGAATTAAAGGATTTTTAGCCAATTAAATGTTCTAAGTCAGATAGGAATGAAAATGTCAAAACCCTTTTAAGCAACATGAAAGCTGAAAACTAAAAGCCCAAAAGTAAGGTTATAGAATTGCTTGTGACTCCAAGAAGTTTCCTTTGCCATTTAAGATGCCACAGTATGGCCTGGTCTCCCAAGCTAAGCTGTGTCTTCAATATTGGCCTAGAATGGTAAGCCCTGGTCTGCATAACCACCAGTAAACAACAACAATAACTAGTGTTTCTCAAAGTTGGCCCTTAAAATCTTACATGCCCACCTCTTTCATGGCAGTCCCTGGACCTAGAGGGATTGAGTGGTTTTAATTTCTGGCCCTGTGTCTCACAAAAGCAGTTCATTTTGATTGTCACCTCCTCTCTGTTCTGAACAAGAGGATCTAACTGTTGTCAGTGTTTAAGATATAGCAGAAGTCAGTACCTTTTTCAGACCTGTATCAGGATTCCTGTATAAGTTACAGGAATCAAAGCCCTGTAACTTAACAGCATAAGGATTCACTAATAGGACACTTATTAGGTATGTTCAAAGCATCAAAACATTTGATCAAAACAAAATCACATGTCATTTTGAAATAATAGTTATTCATTTAACCAAAGTGATACTCCAAATACTTTAAAAGCAATATAGAAATAAAATTAAAGGAGGATTCTACTTATTATATGCATATATACCACTGTACTGTAAAATAAGTTTCTATTTACAGTATAAATGATCAAATATAGCGTATGCATTTACCCTAAGAACAGAAGCCAATGTTTAATGAAATGCTTAGAAACACAAAGAAGAACATTGGGAACTTAGTGGTCCGGTATACTAATACTGAGGAAAGTCCTATCATTTCTGCTAATGTATTACAAATGACAACACTGTGATTTGCTATCTAGTAGTTACTGCCTGTAGCACTTGAAACCATTGCATTAAAGTAGCTAGGTTACTACTGGCATATATCTCATAACTAGCATTGTAGTGACAGAATTATAACCATAGCCATAAAAATATCATATTACTATGTCAAACTTATCAAAGAAAATTAACTTTTCTCTCCATTATGTAAAATTGGTAAATGCATATATTAGTTTAAAAAATTCAATATGGCATAAATAATCTCCTTTCACTAAAATACTGTACAACAAAGCAGGGACAAAGTAAAACTGGCATTTAATAATTGATTTTCATCCATTTAAAAGAGTATTATCATGCATTTTCAAGATTGGTTTCAAGATACAGTACTGCCAAATAATGATATAACTGAAAATTTTCACCACTAGAATCTTCAAGCCAGTGCAACACTTTTACATATTTTGTTTTTCTGTGTACACACATGAAGTCCCAACAAAAATAAAAGGCTTAAAAAAAAAAAAGTCTCACTGTTTTTTATTAGTACTAATCCAAGTGAATGCCACTTAATTTTAATGATGGAAAACACAACTAAAGTAGTTTGAGAGAAACCCTAGTCAATATACTTTTCTTCAGGACAAGGCCAATCTGTCCTGAACATTAAAACTTTGTACCCATATCACAGCTTTTTTTCATTACCTAAAGGAAAAGATCTGAAACAAACTATATTATTAATTTCATTGAATTACCTTAGAAATAAGCACAATTTAAAAATTTCTACTGCCACCTACTTTTCCAAATAACAAAATCAATAATGTACTATCTCTATTCTGAACTTGTAAAAATAAGTCTTATTTTTGGCCAGGAAATTTAAAGCTCGTATAGCTCTCTAGATCATCAGATGTAGGCAAAACTAATTTAACTTTAAAAGGCTAGTTATCTCCATTATTTTTTGGAGGCCAGACAAATGGAGCTTAGAAATTTTAGATAAATAGAGAATTATTAATAATTGCAAATACATAGGAAACAAAATGACTCTTCATAGAATTAAATACATTCTTCTATTAGAAACTAAAAAAAAAAAAAAAAGGTTTTATACGTCCTTATACTTAAGCAACACCAAAAAGAGAACAAATGGCAAGCAAATACAAATTAAAAGCAAACACAAACAGAAAAATAATGCCCAATTTTTCTCCTACTCAGTTTACCTTGGAGACTACAGTGTTACCCGGAGCCTAAAAACACTCATGATGGATATTTTGTCCCTGGTATACAAATTAGTGCATTTAAGTCCATCAATGCCACTATACATTTTGTGCAATTAAGTAATTACCTTCAGGCAAGTGACCAGTAAGTACTTTAGTACGATCTATTCAGAACAGCAAATGTAGTGTGAAACAGCAAGACAACCATTTATGTCATGAAATTTGGCTCTGTGCTACATCTGGCTTCATACTTAACTACATTAAAAAAGTATTGCCAAACTGTCAATGACTTTATAATAATTTTTATTTTACCTTCAACAAGACTAAGAGATTTAACTCTGAGCAATATTAATTAGCCAGAGTTCTTCAATTTTTTTATCAGCTTTTAAGAAATGTTTTATTATCTAAGTGCTTTCAATTTTTATTTTTTCTGTTTGTGCTTGAACAGTGAAACACAGTGAAACAGAAAAAAAATCCTATGTTTTACACAGACCATCTATGGCATGCGTGGACTTTCTGTTTTGTCCCAAATTTTCTTTTTAAATAACCAGTCATTGTACTTCAGGATAAAAATTTACCATACAAGATTATTTCTCATAGAAATTATTCTCTCAACTTTATTGTAATCTTCCTTACCAAATATACATTTTCATACTCATAGCTTTCTCCCCATATCTCCCTGCTATTTTTTGGTTCCTTTCTTTCTACCTTGTTTCATAAATAAACTTTTCAAGTTCATAATTTGAATTGACCTTTTGATAACTTCTGAATTAGACAAAATTCTTCTTCTTCTCAATAAGAACACATCTTCCTTGGTACCTTTCATATACAGAATTATATGTTATCTAGAATTCTTATTCTTAGTAACCTTAAATTTTAGTGAAAACCTAAGAAGCAAGAAATCCTGACCTGCCTCTCAGATACTAGAATTTTATAGATAAGAACTTTTCTATAATTTAAAAAAAAACCATGTTTTAATATATAATAAGCTTTTCTTAATTTGAAATGGCTCAGATATCCCATGAACATCCAAAATGATTTTTTTTAGGCTTTAAATTACATGAAAAATTCACCTACAGCATTTATCCCATTTTTATTTAATTCACTTTTAGCAGTTAATCTAGATTATTTATGAAAACTAGCTATTAGACAAAGCTAGTCACTATTTCATTGTTAACCATTTTGACACCCTGTGCAAAGTAAGTGTTCACCTAATAGAGAATTTTAAAGTTAAACACATGAGTATTTTCACCAATAACTCAGAAGGTTCAGCTGTTTTTATTAAACCAACAATATTAAGTTAATCTTATTTATCAGAAAAAATCATGAAAACAAAGATCATTTTGGTTTTCACCAAGTTTATATATTTATAACTTCCTGTGCCAAACCCTGACACCTCAAAATATCTAGTAGATACAAATATAAAACCCAGACAATAATGTATGTGATGATTCTGAAGACATGTCTATTTTTATTTCACCAATAATTTTAAAGCCAGCTTGTTTATGAAATATTTACTTATATTGGATGAACTTAAAAATGCTTGGATATATTTATTAATTTATGAACATTCTTTTATTTAAAATCAATTTGTTAGAAATAACATATAAAATAATAAATGTACTTAAACATAAACACATCCAAACATGTATATACACACACAAATATCCAATAGTTTTTACCTGAGAACTCTAGCCATGAGATAGCTATACAAACTTACCAGTTTATAAACATGTTCATATGGCTAAATGCTGTTTTCTCTGATGGGTAATCCAATGAAGGTTGTGATCCAAAATTTTGAGTAAAGCCCTTTCCCTGGCAGCTTGACATTTAAATGCTAAACCGCCCCGTGCTCCAAAGAACACTGTGGCCAAACAGCACCATAGAGAAATATCAAATACTAACCAGGCCTGACCCTGCTCAGAACAGCAGCCTAAAAGCCTGGATATAAGGCACTCTATCCTATTTTTCCAATTGACAGGACACACACAAAAGCAATCACCGAAACACAATCCAATTGCCATAGTAATCAACAAACCCAAGAGTGTCCACACTCAAACAGCCTGTGTTCTTTCTCTCTAAGTCTGTTGTGCTTGTTAACCTGCAAACATAAATTCATTGAGAATTCCCCAGTTTGAGAGGAGCAAATCCCTCTGTCTGGTACCCACAAAACACACTCACCCATCCAGATGCAGATGTCAAATTTCAAAGGCTGTTCTTTCTAGAAGATCAAGAATGTGGCTGGGGTCGGCAGTGGTGGGACTAGAGAAAGAGTGACCGAAACCCAGCTCCAGCCAAAGAGGCATTGGGCAACTTCTTAGGAGGGATTTCGATACCCCCAGTCTACAGCAGCTGAGCCATGAGCAACACATTAGTGGTTAGGGAACCAAAATCTGTTACTAAAATGCCAAGCTTCCCATTCAGTCTAGGTCCTGTTGCTTGCCACATGGAAAGCTGATTACTAGGACAATGAGTAGGGCCAAGGAAAGAGGCTTTATTCGTGTGCTAAAGCCATGGAGATAGGCAAACATTCTCAAATCTATTTCCCTGGCCAAGTAAAATTAGGGGTTTATACAGCATGGAAAAAAAAAATGTTTCTTCATGTATAGGAAAACAAGAATTAGGAAAGGTAAGGAAGAGTTGTAAACAGGAATCATGATAGATGAGAGGCCTGGGGGCCGGGCGCGGTGGCTCAAGCCTGTAATCCCAGCACTTTGGGAGGCTGAGACGGGCGGATCATGAGGTCAGGAGATCGAGACCATCCTGGCTAACACGGTGAAACCCCGTCTCTACTAAAAAATACAAAAAAACTAGCCGGGCGAAGTGGCGGGCGCCTGTGGTCCCAGCTACTCGGGAGGCTGAGGCAGGAGAATGGCGTAAACCCGGGAGGTGGAGCTTGCAGTGAGCTGAGATCCGGCCACTGCACTCCAGCCTGGGCGACAGAGCCAGACTCAGTCTCAAAAAAAAAAAAAAAAAAAAAAAAAGATGAGAGGCCTGGCATCTCATCATCGGTATGCAGTGGTGATCTGGTGAGTTTCAGTTTCTTAATACCATCTGGGAGGACTGAGAGTTTGTTTTCTGTTAAAGGAACTCAGATAAGACAAATGTAATTTTCAAGCTTTAAGACCAAAGGGTCAACCCCTGAGACAAAGCTTCCAGAGCAAGAATCAGACAGGAACACTTGCTGTTCAGCCATATTCTATCTTCTCCAGCCTCTGCTGCTGATACCCAGTCAAACACCGTCTGGAGTGGACCTCAAGCAATCTCCAACAGACCTACAGCTGAGGGTCCTGACTGTGAGAAGGAAAACTAACAAACAGAAAGGAAACCCACACCAAAACCCCATCAGTACATAACCATCATCAAAGACCAAAGGCAGATAAAACCACAAAGATGGGGAAAAAGCAGGGCAGAAAAGCTGGAAATTCAAAAAATAAGAGCGCATCTCCCCCTCATAAAGTAACGCAGCTCATCGCCAGCAATGGATCAAAGATGGATGGAGAATGACTTTGATGAGTTGAGAGAAGAAGGCTTCAGTCCATCAAATTTCTCAGAGCTAAAGGAGGAATTACGTACCCAGTGCAAAGAAACCAAAAATCTTGAAAAAAGAATGGAAGATCGGATAACTAGAATAATCAATGCAGAGAAGGCCATAAACGAACTGACAGAGATAAAAACCATGACACGAGAAATACGTGACAAATGCACAAGCTTCAGTAACCGATTCGATCAACTGGAAGAAAGATTATCAGCGACTGAGGATCAAAAGAATGAAATGAAGTGAGAAGAGAAGTCTAAAGAAAAAAGAGGCTACAGAAATGAACAAAGCCTTCAAGAAGTGTGGGATTATGTGAAAAGACCAAATCTACGTCTGATTGGGGTGCCTGAAAGTGAGGGGGAAAATGGAACCAAGTTGGAAAACACTCTGCAGGATATCATCCAGGATTACTTCCCCAACCTAGTAAGGCAGGCCAACATTCAAATTCAGGAAATACAGAGAATGCCACAAAGATACTCTTCGAGAAGAGCAACTCCAAGACACATAATCGTCAGATTCACCAAAGTTGAAATGAAGGAAATAATGTTAAGAGCAGCCAGAGAGAAAGATCAGGTTAACCACAAAGGGAAGCCCATCAGAGTAACAGCAGATCTCTTGGCAGAAACTCTGCAAGCCAGAAGAGAGTGGGGGCCAATATTCAACATTTTTAAGAAAATAATTTTCAACTCAGAATTTCATATCCAGCCAACTAAGTTTCATCCGTGAAGGAGAAATAACATCCTTTACAGACAAGCAAATGCTTAGAGATTTTGTCACCACCAGGCCTGCCCTACAAGAGATCCTGAAGGAAGCACTAAACACGGAAAGGAAAAACCAGTACCCGCCATTGCAAAAACATGCCAAAATGTAAAGACCATCGAGGCTAGGAAGAAACTACATCAACTAACGAGCAAAATAACCAGCTAATATCACAATGACAGGATCAAAATCACACATAACAATATTAACCTAAAATGTAAATGGACTAAATGGTCTAATTAAAAGACACAGACTGACGAATTGGATAAAGAGTCAATACCCATCAGTTTGCTCTATTCAGGAGACCCATCTCACATGCAGAGACACACAAAGGCTGAAAATAAAGGGATGGAGGAAGATCTACCAAGCAAATGGACAATAAAAAAAAGCAGGGGTTGCAATCCTAGTCTCTGATAAAACAGACTTTAAACCATCAAAGATCAACAGAGACAAAGAAGGTCATTACATAATGGTAAAGGGATCAATTCAACAGGAAGAGCTAACTATTCTAAATATATATGCACCCAATACAGGAGCATCCAGATTCATAAAGCAAGTCCTCAGAGACTTACAAAGAGACTTAGATTCCCATACAATAATAATGGGAGACTTCAACACCCCAATGACAACATTAGACAGATCAACAAGACAGAAAGTTAACAAGGATATCCAGGAATTGAACTCATCTCTGCACCAGGCAGACCTAATAGACATCTACAGAACTCTCCATCCCAAGTCAACAAAATATACATTCCTCTCAGCACCACATCACACTTATTACAAAATTGACCACATAGTTGGAATAAAGCACTCCTCAGCAAATGTACAAGAACAGAAATTATAACAAACTGTCTCTCAGACCACAGTGCAATCAAACTAGAACTCAGGACTAGGAAACTCAATCAAAACCGCTCAACTACATAGAAACTGAACAACCTGCTCCTGAATGACTACTGGGTACATAACAAAATGAAGGCAGAAATAAAGATGTTCTTTGAAACCAATGAGAACTAAGATACAACACACCAGAGTCTCTGGGACACATTTAAAGCAGTGTGTAGAGGGAAATTTATAGCACTAAATGCCCACAAGAGAAAGCTGGAAAGATCTAAAATTGACACTCTAACATCACAATTAAAAGATCTAGAGAAGGAAGAGCAAACACATTCAAAAGCTAGCAGAAGGCAAGAAATAACTAAGATCAGAGCAGAATTGAAGGAGATAGAGACACAAGAAACCCTCCAAAAAATCAATGAATCCAGGAGTTGGTTTTTTTAAAAGATCAACAAAATTGATAGACTGCTAGCGAGACTAATAAAGAAGAAAAGAGAGAAGAATCAAATAGACACAATAAAAAATGATAAAGGGGATATCACCACCGACCCCACAGAAATACAAACGACCATCAGAGAATACTATAAACACCTCTACTCGAATAAACTAGAAAATCTAGATCCTGTTCTTTAGCTGCATTTAAGATTTTTTTTCATGTTGACCTCTGATGATTATGGATCTTGGGTGTGGTTGTCCTGTATAGTATCTCTCAACAATTCTCAAAAATTATTGAATTTGCATGTCAATCTCTTTAGAAAAATTGGGGACATTTTTGTGAACAAAATTACCAAATATGTTTTTCAGGTTGCTTACTTTTTCTCATTCTCTCTCAGGAATGCCAATGAGTCATAAGCTTTGTCCCTTTATATAATTCCATATTTCTCATAGGTTTTGTTCATTAAAAAATATTTTTGCTTTATTTTTGTTTGACTGGGTTAATTCAAAGAACTGGTCTTCAAGTTTTGGAATTCTTTCCTCAGCTTGGTCTAGTTTTTTGTTAAGGCTTCCACGTTTATTTTGAAATTTCTGTAGTGAATTTTTCAATTTTAGAAGTTTACTTTATTTCTTTCTTTTTTCTTTTTTTTAAATTTATTATTATTATTATACTTTAAGTTCTAGGGTACATGTGCATAACGTGCAGATTTGTTACATATATATACTTGCGCCATGTTGCTGTGCTGCACCCATCAACTCGTCAGCACCCATCAACTCGTCATTTACATCAGGTATAACTCCCAATGCAATCCCTCCCCCCTCCTCCCTCCCCATGATAGGCCCCGGTGTGTGATGTCCCCCTTCCCGAGTCCAAGTGATCTCATTGTTCAGTTCCCACCTATGACTGAGAACATGCGGTGTTTGGTTTTCTGTTCTTGTGATAGTTTGCTAAGAATGATGGTTTCCAGCTGCATCCATGTCCCTACAAAGGACACAAACTCATCCTTTTTTATGGCTGCATAGTATTCCATGGTGTATATGTGCCACATTTTCTTAATCCAGTCTGTCACTGATGGACATTTGGGTTGATTCCAAGTCTTTGCTATTGTGAATAGTGCCGCAATAAACATACGTGTGCATGTGTCTTTATAGCAGCATGATTACTATACTACAAGGCTACAGTAACCGAAACAGCATGGTACTGGTACCAAAACAGAGATACAGACCAATGGAACAGAACAGAGTACTCAGAAATAATGCCACACATCTACAGCCATCTGATCTTTGACAAACCTGAGAGAAACAAGAAATGGGGAAAGGATTCCCTATTTAATAAATGGTGCTGGAAAAATTGGCTAGCCATAACTAGAAAGCTGAAACTGGATCCTTTCCTTACTCCTTATACGAAAATTAATTCAAGATGGATTAGACACTTAAATGTCAGACCTAATACCATAAAAACCCTAGAGGAAAACCTAGGTAGTACCATTCAGGACATAGGCATGGGCAAAGACTTCATGTCTAAAACACCAAAAGCAACGGCAGCAAAAGCCAAAATTGACAAATGGGATCTATTTAAACTAAAGAGCTTCTGCACAGCAAAAGAAACTACCATCAGAGTAAACAGGCAACCTAAGAATGGCAGAAAATTTTTGCAATCTACTCATCTGACAAAGGGCTAATATCCAGAACTTACAAAGAACTCAAACAAATTTACAAGAAAAAAACAAACAACCCCATCAAAAAGTGGGCAAAGGATATGAACAGACATTTCTCAAAAGAAGACATTCATACAGCCAACAGACACATGAAAAAATGTTCATCATCACTGGCCATCAGAGAAATGCAAATCAAAACCACAATGAGATACCATCTCACACCAGTTAGAATGGCGATCATTAAAAAGTCAGGAAACAACTGGTGCTGGAGAGGATGTGGAGAAATAGGAACACTTTTACACTGTTGGTGGGATTGTAAACTAGTTCAACCATTATGGAAAACAGTATGGCGATTCCTCAAGGATCTAGAACTAGATATACCATATGACCCAGCCGTCCCATTACTGGGTATATACCCAAAGGATTATAAATCATGCTGCTATTTCTTTCTTAAAAGTATAATAATAATAAATAAATTTAAAAAAATAATAATAAATAAATAAATAAATAAATTCAAAAAAAAATGGCTATGTCATCTTTCAACTCTTGGATTGTTTTCTGGCTTCCTTGGATTGGGTTTCAACCTTCTCTTGAGCCTGTTATGCTTTCTTGCCATTCAGATTCTGATTTTTTTGTTTTTTTTTCCATCTGTCCTTTCAGATATTTTAGTCTGGTTAGGATCCACTGCTGGGAACTAGTGTCATTCTTTGGAGGTAAGGAAACACTACAAGTTTTGAATTGCCAGAGTTTCTGTGCTGATTCCTAATCATTTGAGCAAGCTGGTGTTTCTTCAACTTTTGGAGGTTGTTGCAGTTTGAATGAGGCTTTTCGTTTTCATATACTTTTTTTCCCCCTTGAGTATTAGACTGTGGTGTGTTTTGTATATAGTCAATTGGCTTTATTTCTGGCTGCTTTCAAGAGGGCCAAGAGTCTTCATGGGTTTCTTAGTTGTGGCTAGTTTCCTGCATTGTGCTTCACAGGTAATGCATGCTGAGGGAATTTATTTTTGTTTGGTGGCATAATTCAGGCTGTAAGCTAGTAGATGGTGCTTAAGAGTAGGGGTCATCAAATAGATTCTTTTGTATTTCAGTAAATTCTCTGCAGTTCTCTGGGAGGGGAATTATGGGGAATGATGCAAGAGAAAGCCCTCCTTACCAAGTCCATTCCCAGGCCTTTGGGAAACCCCTCTACTCACTGGCACTGTCCCCATATTTCCTTAGGCCCAAGGGCCCTCTCAGACAGCACTTCCCCGCCCTTAGGTGCAGCCCAAGTCAAAAGCTAGATCGCCAGAAGACCTACAAATCCCTGAGTTCCACTGGTCCTCTGAGCTTGGCAGAGTCAGAGAGCATTGTGGGGTACATCTGTAGGTGGTCTGGTGATGCACTGGTTCAAGGTCAGTTTATCCTCAGTCAGGGCAGTGGTGCCATGGGTGTGCAGTTAGTGTGCTGCCCACAGCCTGGAGCTTTTGGCCCAGCAGATGGCTGGTATTTTATATTATAGTATTTCAACAAGAATTTAGATACATATTTTTATATCATTGGAATAAAAGCCATATACAAATTTAAGGTATTTAGTGGCAAGTTGACAAATATGATTTAAATTTCTTTTTATCACAAGGACTCTACTATTATTATGTATTTAATTGTTTAAAGATATAGTCGGTTATTTAATGTCCTCATGCTTTTGTTTAGAACGTCTTTATCTACCTATTCTAAATGTATTACAGAGAAGAAAAGCAAAAAGAAGAAACCATCTTTGGAAAAAGAAGCTCCTGAAGATGAGAATAACTGTTTTCTTTTTCTTTTAGTTAATGAGAATATGGATATGGGGGTCAAACATCAATTCTATCAGATAGTGATAGTATCTTACCACATTTAATATCTCACTTGCCATGGATTTATTATTTAGCTTTTTGAACTATTCCACTAACATCACACCTTGATTGAATCAATCAGTACAGCACAATGATAGCTTTATGTGCTAACATTTGCATTAGCATTTCGAGACTCTCTTTAAATTATGAATTGAGTCTATAAATTCTACCATAATATTCAAATATTGATTTCAATAACATAGTTTCCAAATGCAAATATTGTCAAAAAATAGTTTAGCATACTAAAAAAAAGACAAAGTATATTGAAACAAATCTCTCTGTTATAAAAATCAATAATTTTAAGTATAGACCTCATGGCGTTTGTCTCAGTTTATACTTCAATTGTTATTTTTGGATTCAGAAAATAATATATAATTTACTTTCTGTTATTCCTTTATTCTTTAAGTAGGAAAATCAGTTATACAATTAAATATGTTGTATCTTTTAGTGATATAGCAATGTCTAAATATAATTATTACTGACATATAGTAGACTATATTACTATTATATTAACATTCCATATTTAATTAATGATATATTAAGATACTACATCTTTCCACTTTAACAAATTCTAGGTAGAATCACTGATAGAATTCATGATTTCCTACTTATATGTTTCATTAAATATCATTAAACTAAAATTATTTTGGTAAAGGTTATATTTTATTTAAATAATAAACATAAAATTAGAATTCCCTAACAGAAAGAATAATGTTATAAAATATTATGGAATAATAAGCTAATATGTATTTTGGTGATGAAATGGATAATACCACTGGGAAAGTTGTAGATCTCCAGCCCAGTTTATCTTAAGACAAAGTGTTTTATTATATTCTGGAAAATTATTCAAAATACTTTATATGCTGCTACAACCAATTGATATGATTTGACTGTATCCCCATCCAAATCTTATCTTGAATTGTAGTTCCTATAATCCTTCCATGATATGGGAGGGACCCAGTGGGAGTAATTGAATCATGGAGGCGTTTTTTTCCCCGTGCTGGTCTTGTGATCATGAATAAGTCTCACAAGATCTGATGGCTTTATAAAGGGCAGTTCCCCTGCACATGCTCTCTTGCCTGACTCAATGTAAGACATGCCTTTGCTCCTCATTCACCTTCTGCCATGATTGTGAGGCCTCCCCAGCCAAGTAGAACTGTGAGTCCATTAAACATCTTTTTTTTTTTTTTTTTTTTTTAAATAAATTACCCCCTCTTGGGTATTTCTTCATAGCAGTATGAAAATGGACTAATACACCAATGTTCTATAATGGTTCTGTATTAGCATTTGATCATAATCATTTATCATTCTCCCATTTCTTATATGGATTTTTTTCTTGGAAAAAGATCAATTGGGGACCAGGTTTAATATGTATATGTTATAACAGCTTCAATGTTGGAAAATATGAAATTTGCATATTAGTAAGTGTAAATGTAATTTTAATAGTTTGAAATTTCTCTTATAAATAATCAAACCTGACTAATAAAAAAATCTCATGAAAAGAGAATCAACATAAAAACTTTCTGAGAAAAGAAAAATGAGAATACTTTAAAACAGTTTTACACTTGCACACTTGTAAATCTTTAAATCGTGTTAAACGTATTTTGTTAGCGTTATTTTAAAGCTGTGTAGTTTGTCCTTAAATTACTGAAACAGTATAACCAAAATTTTTATGGACTAGCATATTCTTCTAAAAATTTTTGCAATATATGTATTAAAACTGGAAGCTTTAAAATAAATTACTTTATCTGAATTTAGCCCCATCTGCATTATCTTTCTCAGCTATAATTATCTGTCCCAAAAAATATCTCCAGCTTTTGCAATAGTAATGGCGACCTCTTTGCTTGCTCAGGGCATGTATAGAAATGAACTCAGTAGCCTCAAATCTGCAATTTCTGGAAACAATATTAATAGATTCAGAGAGATCTGAAAACAGGCAGAGAGATTACCTATTTAAACATGGGAGCTCAGCAACAATCTTTACATTGGTATTATCCTGAGGTATTTGGGATAAAAAAAAAAAGTACTCAAGTTTCTGTATCTGCTGTTTTCTTAAAGGGTGACTAATTTTTCTTTCACTGAGGAAAATATATAATTCAATTAAACAGAATTATTTCATTTCCAATTAAATATTTTCATATCATGATTGTCAGTCAGTTATATAAATTTAATCATTTCTACATGCAACATGGAAAAACATAAGTATTTTATATATTGCTTAATAAAGTTCAAATTGTAGGTTATTTGCCTTTTTATTAAAGATAGGAAAGAAGTTCCTTAAAATATACATTTTATTTTGTATAATTATTCCAGAACTTGTATACAAAAATTATTCTGTAGATCATTTATGAGGAAATTTATCCACAGAAGGAAAAATGTGAATCAAGCTAAAAACACATAATTTCTTTATATTGTTCCTGCCTGTATCACTTTTACAAATTAGTAAGTCAAATTTATCTCTATTTTTATGTTATACCAAATTATAATCTCAATAAAGGCAATTTTTATGTTCATGGGGCCATATTACAAAATAGTTTTTAAATTTTAGCAATCTAAAGCATTGAATATTTTTGTTGTTTTAAAACAAAGAATATCATCCAAACCTTTGAGATAAAATAGGAGCTTTGAACATTATATATAGTGAAAACAGTCAGTGGTTTCACCTGGTAAAACATAATTTAGCAATGTTAAAAGTCCTTTAGCCTAGATGTTGTAAAGTAGATTTTAATGGAAACCCCAAGATAAAAGTAAGAGTAAAACATACATTGGAATACATCAATACACATCTCTTTCAAAAGCTCCTTCTCACATGGGGATTAATATTCAAATTCTTCACCATGCTCTAATTCTGTAACTTAATAAAATAGCATAATCCCAATCCCTTCCCGTTGCCTTTGTTCATTTGCTTTACCCACATTGGCCTTTTTCCTGGTCCTGGAATGGGGCAATCACACTCATGACTATTACCATAGCTCACTGTATTCTCTCCTTCTGGAATTCTCTTTCCCCAGATTTTTACTTGGTTCATTTCCTGGAGACACCCATATTTTCACCTTAATGTCTATCTTACTACCTATTTTTAAAATTTATTTATTATAATTGACATAATCTTACAATAAAAATTAATGGATAGTATTTTTCATAAAACTGTAAACATCATGAGTGCAGAGGCATTATCTGTCTTCTTTACCTCTAGAAGCTGAGAATGACCTTTTGCCAAGAGCCAGCAAGGAAAGGAGGACTTCAGTTTCACCAATTGAATTCTGTCAATACCTTGAATTAGCCAAGAAGTAGATTTGTCTCCAGAGGCCAGTCCTGTTGACACCTTCATTTTGAACTTGTGAAACTTGAAACACAAATACCAGCTGAGCGCACCAAACTTCCAACCTACAGAATCACAATAAATTAGTGTTGTATTAAGCCTTTAACTATGTGGTAAATTTTTATGGCAGCAGTAAATAATTAATACACATGAAAGTCATTATCATTATTTCATGGTTATTATCATTATCATTTAAAAATTGTTATTGTTTAGCTTATTTCTACTAAATAAATATTTGATATTTTTAAGCAAACATTAACGCATACAACTCCCAAAATTTCTTATATTTTGTACTTTATTCATTAAATTAAATTAATATTTCAAACTGACTTCCCACACATACGTAACACTTTTCCTATTTGATATAAATTACTTTATTTACTTTATTTTTGTTTAATGGAGAAAACAGTTTCCTTAAGATTTAATTTTTATCTATCTTCTAAATAGTGTAAAAGCATGTTTTGAAAGAAATGAGATAAAAGCACAGATATTAAATAAATAAATAAATAAATCGATGAAAGATTTGCAGTTGGAAAGTAGAAAGTAATGGTACGCTAGCATTTAAAGATAGATGGATAGGAGGAAAACATAGTAATAAAATGGAAGTCACATTAAAATTTGATTTTCTTTACTAACAAATTGTGGAAAATAACATTTATTTAGAGGTATAACAATTTTTAAAAAGTTTAATTTTTCTTTTTCATTGTTTAACTTTTTAATTCTCTTTATTGTTTCAGCAGTAGAAAAAGTTTTGCATTGGGAGTAAGGAGACTTGGATGTATTTCAATAACACTCTAGTCAGGTGTCAGATTTTAAACCAGTTATTTTGTTTTATAGTTAAAAGACATGCTATTCATTATTTACTCTAAAAAGCTCTCTCAATATTTTTGCCCAAAGCATAACATTTTAAAGCATGCTATGTGCCCAAAATAACAGTCACTTTTGGCAATTATAGTATTTGTGTGTGTGTGTGTATGTGAGTGTGTATGTGTATTATAATACAGAGAATAAGAAAATGAAAGTGTTGCTCTATTCATGTATATGACTCATTGGAAAAATAAAGTGTGCACAAGGAAAATAGTTTATTCTTGTTTTGTTTTCTTTGAGTGCTTGTTTTAGTTTAAGATGAGCAACATGCTTATGATTTATTCCAACTAGCATGTTACTCTTGTTTTATCATATGTTGATATTTTGACACCATTTTTATATTGTATGGCATATTATTCCATATTCATGCTGCTATGAAGACATGCCTGAGACTGGGAAATTTATAAAGAAAAGTGGCTTAATGACTGGGTTCCACATGCCTAGGAAGGCCTCAGGAAATTTACAATCATGGCAGAAGGTGAAATAGGCATGTCTTACTTGGCGGCAGGTGAGAGAAGTGAGTGCTGAGCGAAGAAGGAAGCCCCTTATGAAACGACCAGATTTTGTGAGAACTCACTCACTATCACAAGAACAGCATGAAGGTAACTGTTCCCATGATTCAATTAACTCCCACCAGGAACCTCCCATGACACCTGAGGATTATAGAAACTATAATTCAGTGTGAGATTTGGGGGAGCCAAATCATATCATAGGGTTATTAACAGGCCATGGAATTATTCTTTTTCTATAAGAACTTTTTGAGTTATTGAGTAGGACCTTTTATTCCAACTTTAGGTTAATAGCAACAGTAATAATCAATGTAAATATAGTAGTGAAGAAACACTCTGTACATTACATACTATTCTAAATGTTGTAGCATGTATTGATCTGTTAATTATCTTCCCAACACATAGATATCATTATAGTCCTTAATCATAAAAAAAAAAAAAAAGAGATTTAGTGAGGTTGAATAGCTTGTTTAAACTAATAGAATTAACCTCGCAGGGAGTCTGAATTGGAACCCAAGCACCCTAATGATCAAATAACATTCTTTACAAGGGATCTAAGTAATCTTCAATCTTGCACATTAAACCCTTTTCTTTTTTTATTCTTCTTTCTTCTTCTCTGCTTCTCCTCCTTCTCCTCTTCCTCCACTTCTTCCTTCTTCTTTTCCAGCTATTTGGCCATCGTCCATTCTAATGGGTTAAAATAGTGAAAGAAGATACACTGAGGAAAAACAAAATCTGAGCTTCCAAAGCACAAAAATGAAGTCTCTTTTTATTTTTACACTGATTCTGCAACTTAAGTGATCCTCAAAATTATCAAGGATCAAGAAGCTTGTTAAAAAGAAGAGACTCAATAAAGTAAAGAAAAAGAAGAGAAAATAATTAAGAGCCTCTGGCTCCAGTCTGAAGCTACTCAATCAAATTCTAGCCCCCAGGATTATAATATCTATATTTTTAACAAATACTCTACAAGTCAGTAGCAGAGATAAAATCTACTAGTAGATGTCGTCATAATCCCCATTAAGAACATATACTAGAAAAAGTGTAGTGCAATCTTGTGCACTTAATATATAAATTGTATTTTTTCTCAGTGAAATCATATCATTTCCATACTGATTTGAATTTTGCATTTTACCAGTATTCCTTGTGATGAATATGTTGAAAACGATCTTGTAGGCCCAAAGTGTTAGGTCTATCGTGTTCCATTATTCATAACCGTATTCTTCTCTTTCTTGGTTGTGACAAAAGAATTACAACATTTGGCCTGAAACTAAAGCCCACTTAATGTTGATGGAAGATATATGAAGTATAAGTGTGTACATATTTTTATATATATATAAACACATATACACATATATATTTATATGTATGTGTGTGTATCTTTTCTTGCAGCTAAAGAAAATCAGAATATATTTACATAATATAAACCTTTCAAATGTCATTTCTGAAAAAGGAGTTTCATAGGATATATAAAATTTAAAAACTGAGAAATAATATTTAATCTCTAAAATATCTGTAATTTATATTAATAGTTTATTTAAATTATGTGTGACCTGTAATAATGTATAAACTAACCATTTTCTCTAGTCCATGAATATTTCAGTGTTTTCTTACAGACTTGTAAGGGTTTTACTCGCATTTTGCCTTTTATGTCATGTGTTAGGGAATAACTACAGTGGTGCCAGATTTCTTTAAACAGTGTTTGAAGGTGTTGGTTTCTATAAATAAACATTGCAATAACTTCATATTATGGATTCTACTTTACAAAATATTCACTGTCATACTCTAATTTAATACTAAACTTTATATTTTATAGATATATTTAGTAAACTAATACATTATTGTACCTACATTTTTAAAAACTTCTGGATTAATTTGGAGGACCTATTCTTGAATAAAATAAAATGAAATGAACAAAATCAGAAAGCCAAGCAAAAACAAGGGGCGGGGGGGGCGGGTACTTACTTGTGTGTCCGTAGTAGTTTTATTAAACATTTCATGTCTGCACAATTCTTGACATACAAAAGGCAAGCATATCTGGGGTTTGCACCTTTGTGATTGTGAGACCACAGAATGATTATTTCTGACAGGCTCTCAAGTGACAGTAAGACAGCTTGACAGATACATGGGGATTTAACTATAGCACTGAGTCAGTTTCAACAAATAAATGATACCATTTTTGTTTCTGTGTTAAAAAGGAGTATAATGAAAACTAAATTATTTATAATGAGATAATTTTATTCCACAAAATGTAAACAAATATAATTAGTATATATCTGTAATTTTTTAGTATAGATTTTATAATGTTATAAAACTTGCCCTATATTAGTGAACAAACACAATATCTACTCATCATACTCTTTCGTTATTTCACATTTCTAATAATAATGTAGATGAAACAGCTCAACTCATTCCCTGCTGAAGGTTAGAAATTAACAACATAGGGTAGATCAATATAAAGCTATGAATATGTATGTTGGTGCAATTTCTCCTAATGTGTTCTTAATTTTGGACTGAAATTTGCTAATTAGTTTTTAAAAATGACAAGTGACTTATAGGAAAAATAACTCCTAAACATTCTATTAAAAATACATTTTACAAATAAACATGATATTGTTAGTAATCTTCCATGAGTTAACAAATAGTGAGATGTGTGTGTGCGTGTGTGTGTAAATAACACTTGAATTCACCCTTCCCCCCAGTAGGTCTTATTTAATCCTGGTAAGAGACTTCTCCAAACCACACTATATTTCTCAGCAAAACATATATAAAACCAGAAAAAAAAATCTGTAGAAGTCACATATTATACAGAGAAAGAAAAAGTTTGAATTATTATATGTTCATTAATTTTGGCATTGGAAAGTTTAAGATAAATAACAAAAAATTCTCTTTAAAGCTTTATTAGTCACAGAATGACCTCTGCACTTATATTGCCATTAGCAACTCAAAGCCCGAAACTTCAGCATAATTGTTAACTCCTTTTGTCTTCACAGTTCTGCCAAAAAAATCAATACATTCTATCCATTCCACATGTTACACTCTATGAAATAATTGATATTCTACTGCTTTTTACGTACCACACAGCAACTTCATTAGGTTCAAATCTTTCCAGTTCTTTTCATCCTATCACAGCTATTCAGATGATTTGTAACACCACCATTCCTCTCCAGTATTACTGTAATCGAATTAAAAAAAATAGTCCCAATACAACTCGTCTGGTACTCTCTCCAAAATATTATCTGTACTGCAATCAAATGGTTCCTTCATGGGTAAAGATCAAGTTCACTGTCATAGCTATAGGATTGCTGACACAATCTAGTTCCTGTTTTTTCATCTTAAAGCTGAGTATTATTTCCTACCATGTTAACTTTAGCCACTTGAATGTTTCCAACAGCGAATTACTCTGCATCATTCAAGTTTCAGTTTAAAAAAGGTTTCCACCAGAAAAATCCCTTGCCCCTAAACTCTGTCCTAGAAGCATCATCCACCTTGTGTTTTCATAATTCTTATGTAATAGTTATCATACTGTGTTTAATACCTGTCAGGTTCATTACTATTCCACCAGTGACAGTAAGTTTCTAAGGGCAATGACTTAAAACAAAAACAAAAACAAAAAACTTATAGCTCCTCCCACATTGTTGACAAAATACAGGCAGTCAACAAATAGTAATCTATTATCATTAACCCTTTAGTTCCAATACAAGCTGTTAAGGGAAATCTAGGAATGTCTACACAAAATAAAGCCAAATATTTTAAATAACTTAAAGGATCCAATATATGAGACATTGCTACGTGTATTTTAATTCAGTCATTAAACAAATATTCATTGATCTTCTGCTATAGAACAAGTTATTTTTCTGTGCGTGGGATATAGAGTTGAGTATGACTGTGTTTTTCTTTCACAGAATTTATAATTTAGTGGAGTTAAGCAGAAAGGAGACTTAAAGAAGTATTTTGAATCTGGGCTCTATGGCCATTTTCGTGTTACTACATCATTTATATAACATTAAATTTTACAGTATTGATTCTATATTCACACTCCTACCAAGCTACGGAAACTCTTTGTTAAGAAAAGACTAGGGGCCGGGCGCGGTGGCTCAAGCCTGTAATCCCAGCACTTTGGGAGGCCGAGACGGGCGGATCACGAGGTCAGGAGATCGAGACCATCCTGGCTAACACGGTGAAAACCCGTCTCTACTAAAAAATATGAAAAAACTAGCCAGACGAGGTGGCGGGCGCCTGTAGTCCCAGCTACTCGGGAGGCTGAGGCAGGAGAATGGCGTGAATCCGGGAGGCGGAGCTTGCAGTGAGCCAAGATCTGGCCACTGCACTCCAGCCTGGGCGACAGAGCAAGACTGCCTCAGAAAAAAAAAAAAAAAAAAAAAAAAAAAAAAAAAAAAAAAGAAGAAGAAGAAGAAGAAGACTAGATGTCAGAATATGGGAAAAGGGTAGATAGGTCTAAAATGAGAGGGGAGATGGATGAAATTATCATAGTTCTGTGCCTTATGTTTCTAAGATGTTCTTATAGTGAACTTCCAGTACTGTGATACTGTAATTTTAGTCATGTCTGAACTGATTACCTGTTGACAAAGAACTTGGTCTTAAAATTACACAAATTGTGTGCTAGTAATTTTGCACTACTACGTCAGTCCTATTGTCATACACACATCACATAACTGTCAAGGAGATCACGGCCTCTGTTTCTTAGAATTTCAAGTTTCTCCTCTGATCTCAAAAGTATCTGCTTGTAAATTATGTGGGAAATACTATACATATATATATATATATATATGCATATTCATTAAAATGCATTATTTAAGGGAACAGGAAAGAGATTCGGGGTATATTTATTTTTCTGCCTAAAAAGTAAATAATTTTCATTACACAGCAAGCATCTTACCCATAACACAGGAATGGCAAGAGAGAAACTGCTGCTAATTGCCAGCCTGCTTGATAGAGGCAGCTCATAAATCAGTATATTTGGCTTCCACATTGATGCACAGCAATGTGTCAAAAAAGTGATTGCCTAGATTTAAAACTTGGGAGACTTCAAATTTTAAAATGCCTATTTTCATTATTTCTTGAAAAATCAGATCTAGCAACACTAAGATCAATTTCCTATATGGCAACCATTGGCTGGCAGTGCATTATGCATTATTATTTTCTGATGGGACATTTTCTCATCAGTTTTCCCCAACTTCCAGAAATGTAGAGTTGTTTTATCCCTAATCTATTGACTTATTTATGCCATCACTTATGTTCAACAAGTAATTGTGATTGGCACCATGTTCTATTCTCTTATGACATTTTATGTAATAATTGTTTCTTAAGAATAAACTTCAAAAATTATGCTAACAATCATTTTTAAAACAATAATATGCAATTTGTGGGTATCAAAATTCCTGGGGTGCTTGCCATGCAGATTTTCTGGCATACTCTCAGAAACAGAGATTAAGTATGAGGTACTTGCCAGGAAATATACAATTTTTCAGGCCCCTTCTTATAAGGCCCCTTAATCTAATGCCTTTATTTGTTTTCTAGACTTCGTGGAGTAATGATAATAGTAATGAGTTTTTCAAAATCATAAAAGGTTGAAATATTAAAAATACTAAAGAAAGGATTCACTTCATTGCTCCTCCCTATATATATATATATGAAATATATTGATATATCTATGAAATATATTGGATATATAATATATATTTTATATATCTAGGAGAAGCTATATATATACATATATTTATAGAGAGAGATTAATTCAACATATGACAAATTAGTGCTGAAGCATTCTTTGCTTATTAACATTGTGAGAAACTGTTGAAGGGGAATACTTTATCTGTATGAACTTTATTTATTCATAGACTGAGCTTACTTTATAATTAGAATGAGGAAACCTAACCAAGATTTTAATGAAACTGATTTTTAATCACTGGAGTATGGCATTAATTTTCATTAATTGGTATGATGCCTTAACACTTTGTAAGAAGCAGTCTTAACAGTAAAGAATAATTTCTTTCTTTAGTGAATGGGACTTCCTTCAGACAGATTTAGGTGTGTGAGACATATCTGTGTTAGAGAAGACACATCCATGACACGAATCTTTAACAACCTATTTCTTAAATCCCATTACTTTATCTGGACTTTTTCTACCACTGTCTATATACCTGGGTCTCCTTTCATTATCATACTGGCTAATCCCTTGTTTTCTGTTGTTGTTTTCATTTTGATCCTTCTGTTTAAAGGCTTCTACATTTTTCCTGTTCCTGGCTTATTGTCTTATTGTCTTATTTTGGTTGCTATATCTCTACCAGTCTATTGGTGAAAAGTTTTATATAAAGCAATGTTTTTGTCATTGTTAACAATTTGTACAACCTATGTACTAATTTTACTGTAACATTTGCTTGAGAATTGGATTGGGTATAGAAGTCTAGGTTAGAATCATTTTTCCTCAGAACTATGAGGAACTATTTCATTGTCTTCTATTTGTCAATGTTTCTGTCGTGAAGTTCAACGCTATTGTTATCATTACTCCTCTGACTGCAACTTTGTATTTTCTTTGAATCTTAAAGTGGCCTTTGTTTTCACCAGTATAAAATTCCTTAATGATGTGACTTGAGCATATTTTCCCACAGGTCGTATTGGGTATTAAGTGGACTCAGTTTTTAGTCCATGTCTTTTAATATTTAAGAGATTTTTGAATTATTTTAATAATGATATAGTGATTTAATTTCCTTCTCTTTTTATAGAAGTTCTCTTTGATTGCATGTTGGATCATCAGGAAATATATATGTGTGTGTGTGTGTGTGTGTGTGTGTGTATTTTACCTACTATCTTCTAATTCTTGACTTTTAATTCAATATTTAGTGAAATTTATTTATATTTATTTTCCACTTCTGTTGATTTTTTTTGTCATTTCTGTTACATAGTTTTATTTTCCAAAAGCATCCATTTGTTAATTCAATCTTTCTTTTAATAAAGTTATATTATTTCTTCATGGATGTATTGTCTTCTCTTTGAAAAAATGTTATCCCTTAGAAAATGTCACCATATTTTACTATCTGATTCTAATGAAACTTTTTGTTGTTTTTATGTTTAAAATATAAATAATTTTTAAAAGTTAGAATAGAGAGATAGTAAAAAAGGATTAACAAAAAGAATTAAAAAATTTTATAGAAATTGTAAGAATAATTTCAACCTTGCAAATTGTTTTATCTCAGCAAATTTTGGTACACAGACATTGTAAAAGATGAAAGAATACTGTCTCACAATCTTTCAGGAAACTGGCTTAGACTAAAGTTTTGGCCCAAATATTGTATCTTGAATTTCTCCTCACTGAATTACTAAAACTGTATCAAAATACCATTTTTCGTCTTTAGGAAAATATTGCTTACTCATTACTTTGTAAAGTTGAGAAAATTTATGTAGGATATCATCATCTAAATACTCATATTCTGAGATTTCATTTATGATCAATTTTACTATCATAATTAGTGTTTAGAGTATAATCTGTCTCACTTAATTCACTTTCTGAATTATCTAATAACTGCAAAATATAATTCTCTGTCAGTTTTATTCTCTTTTCTGTTGCATATAGGCCAAACATGAAAAATCGTATTTCTCATGTTGAAAAAAAAATCTTCAGGTAGACTACAGATATGGATTACCTACTTTTCTCTTATACTCTCTGAAAGGTTATTCAATACCTTACACCATGCCATAGGAAAACTCAAGAAGCATGATCTATTTCACTATCATATCATTTTTTAAATAATAATTCATTGTTCTTCCCTTTTCTTATAATTTGAGTATTTATTTATGAATAATTGATGACTAATAAAATAATTTCTAGATTAATACAATAGCAAAATATATTGTTATTGGGAAAAATCACTAAGGTTCTATAATGTATCTTAGAATTCTAAAAGTGTCCAATGAACCCATACAGAAACTGCAAGAGAAAACAAGTTTTATTTTATTAAAAAAAAATAGGTTTATTTTCTCTTTTTTCTTTGGGAATCCTATAGGGAAGAATACAATTTTAAAATATTAATTGTTATAAACAATTAGAAATACTCAAAATATTTTTTTCTAATAGTTACAGATGCTTGAACATAATATTAGATGCAATTGTTACAAATTGTACAATAAAGATTAAATATAGATATTTGATATTTTCTTTGTTATTAACTGTATCCTCCAAGGTAAATTTTACTGTTAGTCACATTTTGCCTCTATTTTTCAGGTTAGAGTGATTCCACAGATAATCTTTGGTTCCCTGATTATATTTAAGAGTAACAGAATAAAAAGTTGATTGAAAGCTCCATTAGGAGGTTTGTCTTACAAAATGTTGTGTGCATTCTAGATTATCTACGTGGGTTATTTCTTTGGGGAATGAGTGATAACATCTCTTTTTCAATCTTATCAAGATTGTTGGATATTCTAAAAAGATACATTTTCTGTCTCACCTGGATGCCAATGGTCTTGTAAGTCAGAATACTGGTAGCTAAATAGCAGAAGAGAGCTGCAGTGCCCAACAATCAGTGTGAATATGTTCGCTTAGAACGGCTGTTTTCAATCAAAGATAACAGACTCCAGACCATTAACTCTCTCTGTTAGGTTCAGAAAAGAAGCTTTACCTTTATAATTTTGTGCTGTGATGGGAAAGAGTTTTATGCTTTATGTTTGCATAATACTAGAAAGAACACCTAAAAAATCAAAATGCTTTAAACATTTTATTTAATTGTTCTTATTTTAGTGATAGTCTATTGACTATGATTTCACATGGAATTTAAAAACCTCTTTACTGTATGTTTAGAATTCATCATTTTCTGGTCAGCCAACTCAGTTACGAGTCATTAATTTACTCCATTTCTTCTAAAATTCCATGGCTGTTTTTTGTTGTTGTTGTTGTTTTTATTTATTTATTTATTTATTTTGCTTCATTTAACTCATTTATAGATTTGTGTTCTAAAAATCTACTCAATGTTCATTAATGTTGCAAATTAAGCAAAAGTAGATATATTCCATGTGTAATTTTTACCCATATTTCCCCATTTGACGCTTGACATCCTCTAATCCATACTCTTTCTTAGAATATTTTGGGACATATGTATTACAGGGTTTTGTGATTGCCTATAAGCTATCATTAAGTTAAATGCATATGGAATGTGGCCTTTTCCAATACTTTAATTTTTATGAACTTATAATAAGAATATAATACCACAAATATGTTAAATTAATTATGATTATTTTGAAGTGACACTAAGAGGAAGAATCAGAACTCAAATTCACTTACTGAAATTCATTTACACTGAATTTATGCTCCTCAAGGCCTAGGGAATCTGATCAATCATTAAGAAATATATGAGAACTGACTTGATTTTTTTACATGTTTATTTCAAATTCTAATAACCATTATTTTATGGAAAGTAAATATATAAAATTGTTTCAAGTCAATATAATATCATAGGATTATTGGGTTTATCTGTATACGTGGTTCCATAAAGGCAAAATTCTCTGAATTTTCCATTAGCTTCTTATTTAAATAAAAGTTATTTCACTGCTTAATTCAAGATTTTCTAGAAAAGGTGCTAAAAAATGGAAGTGTCACAACCCAATCAACACACTTTTCCTGTAGAAAATAATGTCTGCTCCAGTTTGCATAAGTATTTTACTTCAATTGCTGTTCAAACACTAGAATGGATGGATTTGTGTTTAAAGACAACAAAATTAATCTCCAAGTATTTAAAGTTTGAAGGTTTTTTTTTTTTTCTTTTAGAGCTGAGTGGGTTTTAGTATCGTAAGGGAATTAAATAGCTTTTGAGAGTGATTTTTATATCAACATGCTTCAAAGCTTTTGTAGGTTTCATGCAACCATTTTAAAGATATTTTGTTCAAATAATGGATTTGTTTTATTCTCAGATAAGTCACCCAGTAATCCCTTGCTTTGCAGCTTATAGCTGCTGTAGCCAAGGTTAATTAATTAGAAATATTAAAGCTTGGATTAACACTTGGACCTGATTCACAAATAATTTGCTTGAAAGTGTCTAAGTTGCCCAGTAAATTTATTTTTTGAAACATAGTGCCATACAACAGGAAAGTAGTTTTCAAAAAACTTTTTTAGACAGATATACTAGGTAAGCTGTGAGAAATAAGAGGTTTCTATCTGGTTTCTTACCAGCAAAACTCACTTACGCTATACTAATCTGTAGATCTGTTGAGCAGGTGTCTGTCCAGAGAAAAACATAGTGTAATGCCTCTTCCCCAATCCCCAAAACTGGGACGGTGCTGAGATACCAAAGAATGATTTAGACAAGTCCAGCTTGGTTAGTAGATGAGTTTATTAAAACTCACATATACAGCATTCCTGAGAGGGAGCAGGACAGCTCTAGAGATCTGGGCCCCTCCCATTCCTAAGCTGCTCTTAAGCTGATTTTCTGGCTCCTTGTCTACTGTATATGCGTGTGATGGGACTGTTTTCTTTGGTAGGTTCTCTGATACTCTTCTGTAGGTAGGTTTGGGTTTTCAGATACATCTGTTCCTTGGTTGGGCATCATGGCCTTGGCTTACCACCTGGCCTTCAGAGTTCAGGCAGCTCTTTAGTAACGCGGTGGGGAACCCATCACACATGATGGCATTTTGTAAAACTTCGCTTATTTTTTAGAAAACAAACAAAAAATGCTTAAATATCTGTAAAGCAAGCGTGCACTTTCAAATAGTCAATATATTTCCTGTTGAAGAATAACATAATTCCTATAGTATTTTGAAAGATTTGTTATATAACCTTGGACACAGAAAAGACATGCTAGAAATCTACAGGAGCAATGAACTGGAGCTGGCACGATGACAACTTCTGCAGATAACTCTTCTACAAATTAGAAATTCTGAATTTATTAAAAGTGAGCCTCAAAAGATGTTTACACATGGGGATATATAAAGCCCTATTGCCAATGTATGTGCCCCAACTGGGGGCAAAAAAAAAAAAAAATTCAAAACAGAAACATGCTTTCGGAATGTTTGCAAATGAGAAATAGAAAGTTTTTTCAAAAATGTTTTGAGGAGGGGGTGGAGTAGATGGCAGAATACAAAGCTTTATCAATTGTCACCCCTGCAAGGATGCCAAGTTAACAACTATCTACAGAAAATAAACGTTCATAAGAACCAAAAATCAGGTGAGCACTTACACTACCTGGTTTTACCTTCATATTGCTGAAAGAGGCACTGGAGTGATTTAAAAAAACAGTCCTGAATCGCAGGTGCCACTCCTTCCCCAATCCCTGCAGCAGCAGCATGGTGCAGAGAGATCTCTGGGCACTGTGGGAAAGAGAACAAAGCAATTGTGAAGCAATCACCTCAGGGCTGTCCTGTTAGAGCAGAAAGGAAAAACAGGGCAAACTCGGCTGATGCCCACCCATGGAGGGAGCATTTAAACCACCTTTAGACAGAGGGGGATTGCCTACCCCAGCAGTTCAAACTTGAGTGCTTGCAAACCTCACCACAGAGGGCTACAGCACTCTGTGTCTCCAGGTGAACTTGAAAAGCAATCTAGTCCATAAGGACTGCAAATCCTAAGCGAGTTCTAGTGCTAAATTAAACACAGAGATAGTGTAGTGCATGGGGGCACACTACCTACTGAGACACCAGCTAGGGCAGCCAAAGGAATGCTTGCATCACCCCTCTCCTAGCCCCACACTCCATAGCTCGTGGGTCCCAAAGATACCCCTTCCTCCAACTGAGGAGTTGAGAAAGAAGAGTGGGGAGGACTGTGTCTTACATCTAGGATACCCACTCAGCCACAGCAGGATATGGCACCAGTAAAAGCCAGAGTCCCCTCATTCCAGGTCCTACCTGCCAAATGACATTTTTAGATACATCTTGGGCCAGAAGAGAAACCACCACCTGGAAGAAAAGTCCTTCAGCATTCATACCGACAGCATTCATTACAGGCAACCTGAAGAGCCTCTGGGTCCTGGAAAACGAACAGTGATACCCAGATACTACATTGAGGGCCTTGGGTAAGCCTCTGAGACTTCTGGCTTCAGGTGAGACTCAGCACATAACTAGCTGTAGTGGCTATGGGGCAACACTCCTTCCACTTGAAAAAAAAAGAGGGGAGGGGAAAGTAAAGGGGATTTTGTCTTGCACCTCAGGCACCAGCACAGCCACAGTGGGGTAGAGTACAAAGTGGGCTCTAGGGGTCCCCAGTTCCCGGACTTCACTCATGGATAGCTTTTCTGGACCTGTCCTGGGCCATAGAGGAGCCTACTGACCTGAAGGGTGAGTCCCAGGTCAGGCAGTATTTACAAGCTGCCTTAAGAGACCTTGGGACTTAAGGGAGTATTGAAGGTAGTCTGGCAGTATTCCCCGTAGCCTGGAGTGGCAGTGGCTATGGCATGAGGCTCCTCTCCCTTTGGAAAGGGAAGAGAAGAGTGGGAAGGATTGTGTCATGCAGTTTGAGTGCTAGCTCAACCACAATACAATAGGACACCAGGTAGACATCTAAGGTTTTTGACTCTGGTCCCTGACTCTTGGATGGCACTCCTAGACCAACCTGGGGCTTGGGCAACCTCATTGCCCTAAAGGGAAGGACACAGGCCTTGTCTTGTGTCAGTTTTCAAAGGGAATGCTTCCAGTTTTTGCCCATTCAGTATGATACTGGCTGTGGGTTTCTCATAAATAGCTCTTATTATTTTGAGAGATGTTCCATCAATACCTAGATTATTGCAAATTTTTAGCATGAAGGGGCGTTGAATTTTATCGAAGGTCTTGATAAACAGATAGACAAATCATGACTGAACTCTTACTCACATTTACTACAAAGATAATTAAATACCTAGAAATAAAACTTACAAGGGATGTGAAGGACCTCTTCAAGGGTAACTACAAACCACTGCTCAAGGAAATAAGAGAGGATACAAGCAAATGGAAAAACATTCCATGCTCATGGATAGGAAGAATCAATATCATGAAAATGGCCACACTGCCCTAAGTAATTTATAGATTCAATGCTGTCCCTATCAAGCTACCATTGACTTTCTTCACAAAATGAGAAAGAACTACTTTAAATTTCATATGGAATCAAAAAGGAGGTCATATAGCCAAGACAATCCTAAGGAAAAAGAACAAAGCTGGAGGCATTACAATGCCTGCTTTCAAACTATACTACAAGGCTACAGTAACAAAAACAGCATGGTACTGGTACCAAAACAGATATATGGACGAATGGAACAGAATAGAGACCTCAGAAATAACGCCACACATCTACAACCATCTGATCTTTGACAAACCTGATATAAACACAGAATTGGGAAAGGATATCCTATTTAATAAATGGTGTTGGGAAAATTGGCTAGCCACAAGCAGAAAACTGAAACTGGACCCCTTCTTTACATCTTTACATACAAAAATTATTCAAGATGGATTAAAGACTTAAACGTAAAACCTAAAACCATAAAAACCCCAGAAGAAAACCTAGGCAATACCATTCAGGACATAGGCATGGCCGAAGACTTCATGACTGAAACAAAAAAAGCAACAGCATCAAAAGTCAAAATTGACAAATGAGACCTAATTAAACTAAAGAGCTTCACACAGCAAAAGAAACTATCATCAGAGTGAATAGGCAGCCTACAGAATGGGAGAAAAATTTTGCAATCTACCCATCTGACAAAGGGCTAATATCCAGAATCTACAAAGAACTTAAACAAATTTACAAGAAAAAAAAAAAAAATACAGGCAACCCCATCAAAAAGTGGGCAAAGGATATGAAGAGATACTTCTCAAAAGAAGACATTTATATGGCCAACAAACATGAAAAAATGCTTATTATCACTTGTCATTAGAGAAATGCAAATCAAAACCACAATGAGGTACCATCTCATGCCAGTGAGAATGGCAATCATTAAAAAGTCAGGAAACAACAGATGATGGAGAGGATGTGGAGAAATAGGAACAATTTACACTGTTGGTGGGAGTGTAAATTAGGTCAACCATTGTGGATGACAGTATGGCGATTCCTCAAGGATCTACAACCAGAAATACCATTTGACCCAGCAATCCCATTACTGGGTATATACCCAAAGTATTATAAATCACTCTACTATAAAGACACATGCACATGTATGAATATTGCAGGACTGTTCACAATAGCAAAGACTTGGAACCAACCCAAATGCCCATCAATAATAGACTTGATAAAGAAAATATGGTGCATATAAAGTATGGAATACTATGCAGCCATTAAAAATGATGAGTTCATATCCTTTGCAGGGACATGGATGAAGCTGGAAACCATCATTCTCAGCAAACTAACACATGAACAGAAAACCAAACACTGCATGTTCTCACTCATAAGTGGTACTTAAACAATGAGAACACATGGATACAGCAAAGGGAACATCACACACCAGAGCCTGTCAGGGAGCTAGGGGAGGGCTAGCATTAGGAGAAATACCTAATGTAGATGATGGATTCATGGGTGCAGTAATCCACCATGGCACATGTATACCTATGTAACAAATGTGTCTTTTCTGCACATGTATCCCAGAACTTAAAGTATAATCTTAAAAAAAAAAAAAAAAAGAAAAAAGAAGTGTAACTGTATCTATAACTTTAACATTAGGATTCAGCAATCATTTCCAGTATGCTCTAACTATAGTCTTCAGTAATTTCCTCCATTTCTCTGAAAGACATATATACCTTGGCATATCTCTTTGTCATACAGCTCGGCATTACAAGTTGCAGATTTGCCCAGCAGAAGTTGTTTTCTCTTTCGTATGTCATGGTAAAAATACACAATTTTAGTCAAAACATTTGGAGATCTTATGAAATCCATATTTTCTCTTTTTGTCATTAATGATTCTAATAAATTAATTAATCACCACTTTTGCATCTTCCCATGAGAAAGAATAACTGTTTTGGTTTTAAGTTGGCAGGGAACAAAGATAAAATGACTCCTATGTAACTTTCATTCTACACTAGACTAGAGCCAAAACTAGACGTTAAAAAAAAAAAAAAAAAAAAAAAATCCGTAACCCTTCCTTGTGAGCTTTTGCACACTTAAGACTCTTCAGGGAAGAAAGCATTAATTCAGGATTGCCTCTTTCAATTTCTGTTTCTATCATGAGGACATAAGGTTATGTTCTCTCATAAAGCAATTTACATAATGATTCAAACCAAATTTTCAGGCTAAATTTTGGGGCACTAAGATAATCAGAAAAAAACTTCTAAAGGGATTAAGTAAGTTCCTGAATAGCTAGTTGCTGATGACATCAGGAAATTAAAAATTGTAATAAGGGAACTAATTTCTTACCCTGTCCAGACCTCCCACGTCAATTCAAGTTTTAAAATCTACACTTACTCCAAGAAAAAAATTGACTTTTTAATGCTGTAGGAAGCTAAAGAGATGAGAAGTTTTAAAAGTCATTTACCTAAATTAGTAAGTGTAGGAATGAACTATTCGTTTAGAAATGCACGAACAAATAACATATCTGTATTTTAAAATTCTGTATTTCTAGCTTTTATTTTTCTTTCCAAAAAAAACCTCTAATAGTCTATGAAATCTGATATTCTGAAATCTGTTAAAAATGTCTTTTTCTGGTATATACTTGATTAGAAGATAGAGACATATTGCAATATCATTTGTAACATAGAATATTTAATCTTGCTATCTAATTTCCCAAAATAGATTTCAACACATCATAGAGCTTAAATTCTGTTTACACATAGGTCATATATATACACATATATATCTACTATATATAATGAATAAATTATCTTTAATTTTACTTTGGATATTATTGGGCAGTATAATACAAAATGTATTCTGAGTGTAGTAGTAAAAGCATCACAATATACACTTTAAAATATTATCTGCAACTACTAATGTCAGTTTTTTAACGTGTGCAACTTTCATTTTAAGTAACAATATATTTCACTCAGTTGTTTTAAACTATATCAGTTAGCTTTAAACTTTTAGTAACCAGTAAGTGTTCAAAAGTTAAGTATTCTATGGTTTCCAGTTCCTAGGCATATTTTCCTAATCTTTTTTTATATGTCTTTGAATCTATTCAGGACATTGTTTTAAAGTCCACGTATGAAAACCCCAATCACTGAATCACTTTGAGTTTTTTTCTGTTATCCAATGCTTCTTTTGGTTTTTATGAGATTTTCTTTATTTATTGCGTCACTAGTCATATTTTTGTTTGTGCATGTGCTGTGTGTGTGTGTTTAAATCGCACACTTTATATTATATGTGAAAAAATTGTAGTAAAATATGAAAAATAATATGTTGTTACTTTCCCTCAGAAGGATTTATATTGCCTTCAGGTAGGTGGCTATGGGAACAAACAAAATGTTTTAGATAACCCTAAAACATTTTTCCGGTATTGAGATAATTTGATAAGGGATTATACATTTCATCCTTGTTGGAATTGAACTATTTTCTGACTATATATATAAAGTCTCATATGTCAGGCCTACCTCCTGGGTTTCCTTTATATTCTGTACCTTTGCTGTCTAATATCATAAAGCAGAAGTTGATTCTGTGCCCAAGTTAGTAGTTTTTCTCAAAGGAAGTTGTAATCTAAACTACTCTGCATTATTAAAACTAGAAGGCCCCTCATGTTATTCTCCCATTTAGTAAACAAAATTAAAATAATTTCATTAAGTTATAAAGCAGTCTACTGGTATTTGATAAGAACTGCTTTAGATACAAATTTGGGAAGAAGGGATATTTTTACATTATTTAGTTTTCCATTTGGGAATGTAATAATATAAAGAATGAGTTATATCCCTCTTTTTTATGTTGAAAAAATATATATCTTTATTTATTATGTATAATAAAAATATTATTATTTTTATTTTTGTAACCCACCGCAATATGAAAAAGATATATATTTTAAAACTAGTATATATTTTTTAAAAATTAAAAAATAATTGCCAGAGAGAAATTCAAATCACTGAGAACAACCAGAAAAGTTTTGTTATTATCTAAATATTATCAAAATTCAAGATGAGTATCTAATAAGGATAGACAAGTACACTTCTAAGACACATTTTTGATATGCCAACAGTTCCTTTGTTGCAGAGTAGTGTACTTTAAATTATTTCTTAAAATGCTTTTATTAAAAAATTGAAATGTTTGGATATTCCAACCATGTGTCATAGAAGATGATTTGTCATGTAGCAGCAATAGATTAAGTTACTAAGATAGCTTTTGTTTTTATGGTCGGAATAGCTTCTGTTGTCAAATGTAATTAAGTACAATACAAACACTGACCACTGTTTGCAGTATGATTTATTAAGATAAGCTTGCAATAATGAAATATATATCCTACTATTAGTGAAATAAAATATGTCCTTAAAATATGTTATTCAAATCAAGTTTTATTTCTTAGGACCCATATGTAAAGATAATTTTTTACTTGGAATCCAAAAGTTGGAATAGGTACAGCATTACGTCCTCCTGACTAACACTAGGATACACGTATGATCCTTTATGCCTTTAAATAAAATCTGTCATGTGAAGGTTTATGAAAGATACTAAGAGATGTAAAAAACTCTTCATCCTGTCTCTATATTTAAGATGATAGTTGTTTGGTTATGGTGTTCATTATTTAATGATATGGATTTTGATATTTGTTTTTTCCAAAATCTCATTGAAAGGTTAAGACAAATTTTTGATACCTATAAAAGAAAGAACAAATGCGTAAGTCTTAGAGGTAAAGGCTTTGTTACAAACATCCATTCTGTTTGCTTCAATAACCACCATTTGACAGTAGAGAGAGGAAATTAGCATAAACTTATGACAACTAGTGCCTGAGAAATCTATACAATTGGGAAAAGATTTAGTTAGTTGTTTTTTACAATATATTTAAAAATCATATATCCATTTAGAAAATTAGATAACATAATGGTAAAGGCATCAATTCAACAGGAAGAGCTAACTATCCTAAATATATATACACCCAATATAGGAGCACTCAGATTCATAAAGCAAGTTCTTAAAGACTTACAAAGACACTTAGACTCCCATACAATAATAATGGGAGACTTCAACACCCCACTGTCAACATTAGACAGATCAACGAGACAGAAAGTTAACAAGGATATCCAGGAATTGAACTCATCTCTGCAGCAAGCAGACCTAATAGAAATCTACAGAACTCTCCACCCCAAATCAACAGAATATACATTCTACTCAGTACCACATCACACTTATTCCAAAATTGACCACATAATTGGAAGTAAAGCACTCCTCAGCAAATGTACAAGAACAGAAATTATAACAAACTGTCTCTCAGACCACAGTGCAATCAAACTAGAACTCAGGACTAAGAAACTCAATCAAAACTGCTCAACTACATGGAAACTGAATAACCTGCTCCTGAATGACTACTGGGTACATAAGGAAATGAAGGCAGAAATAAAGATGTTCTTTGAAACCAATGAGAACTAAGATACAACATATCAGAATCTCTACGACACATTTAAAGCAGTGTGTAGAGGGAAATTTATAGCACTAAATGCCCACAAGAGAAAGCTGGAAAGATCTAAAATTGACACTCTAACAGCACAATTAAAAGATCTAGAGAAGGAAGAGCAAACACATTCAAAAGCTAGCAGAAGGCAAGAAATAACTAAGATCAGAGCAGAACTGAAGGAGATAGAGACACAAAAAACCCTCCAAAAAATCAATGAATCCAGGAGTTGGTTTTTTGAAAAGATCAACAAAATTGATAGATCGCTAGCAAGACTAATAAAGAAGAAAAGAGAGAAGAATCAAATAGATGCAATAAAAAATGATAAAGGAGATATCACCACCGACCCCACAGAAATACAAACTACCATCAGAGAATACTATAAACACCTCTACGCAAATAAACTAGAAAATCTAGAAGAAATGGATAATTTCCTGGACACTTACACTCTCCCAAGACTAAACCAGGAAGAAGCTGAATTTCTCAATAGACCAATAGCAGGCTCTGAAATTGAGGCAATAATTAATAGCCGACCAACCAAAAAAAGTACAGGACCAGATGGATTCACCGCCGAATTCTACCAGAGGTACAAGGAGGAGCTGGTACCATTCCTTCTGAAACTATTCCAATCAACAGAAAAAGAGGGAATCCTCCCTAACTCATTTTATGAGGCCAACATCATCCTGATACCAAAGCCTGGCAGTGACACAACAAAAAAAGAGAATTTTAGACCAATATCCCTGATGAACATCGATGCAAAAATCTTCAATAAAATACTGGCAAACCGGATCCAGCAGCACATCAAAAAGCTTATCCACCATGATCAAGTGGGCTTCATCCCTGGGATGCAAGGCTGGTTCAACATACGCAAGTCAATAAACGTAATCCGGCATATAAACAGAACCAAAGACAAAAACCACATGATTATCTCAATATATGCAGAAAAGGCCTTTGACAAAATTCAACAGCCCTTCATGCTAAAAACGCTCAATAAATTCGGTATTGATGGAACTTATCTCAAAATAATAAGAGCTATTTACGACAAACCCACAGCCAATATCATACTGAATGGGCAAAAACTGGAAGCATTCCCTTTGAAAACTGGCACAAGACAGGGATGCCCTCTCTTACCACTCCTATTCAACATAGTGTTGGAAGTTCTGGCTAGGGCAATCAGGCAAGAGAAAGAAATCAAGGGTATTCAGTTAGGAAAAGAAGAAGTCAAACTGTCCCTGTTTGCAGATGACATGATTGTATATTTAGAAAACCCCATTGTCTCAGCCCAAAATCTCCTTAAGCTGATAAGCAACTTCAGCAAAGTCTCAGGATACAAAATTAATGTGCAAAAACCACAAGCATTCTTATACACCAGTAACAGACAAACAGAGAGCCAAATCATGAATGAACTTCCATTCACAATTGCTTCAAAGAGAAAGAAATACCTAGGAATCCAACTTACTAGGGATGTAAAGGACCTCTTCAAGGAGAACTACAAACCACTGCTCAGTGAAATAAAAGAGGACACAAACAAATGGAAGAACATATCATGCTCATGGATAGGAAGAATCAATATTGTGAAAATGGCCATACTGCCCAAGGTTATTTATAGATTCAATGCCATCCCCATCAAGCTACCAATGAGTTTCTTCACAGAATTGGAAAAAACTGCTTTAAAGTTCATATGGAACCAAAGAAGAGCCCACATTGCCAAGACAATCCGAAGTCAAAAGAACAAAGCTGGAGGCATCACGCTACCTGACTTCAAACTATACTACAAGGCTACAGTAACCAAAACAGCATGGTACTGGTACCAAAACAGAGATACAGACCAATGGAACAGAACAGAGTCCTCAGAAATAATACCACACATCTACAGCCATCTGATCTTTGACAAACCTCAGAAAAACAAGAAATGGGACAAGGATTCCCTATTTGGTAAATGGTGCTGGGAAAATTGGCTAGCCATAAGTAGAAAGCTGAAACTGGATCCTTTCCTTACTCCTTATACGAAAATTAATTCAAGATGGATTAGAGTCTTAGATGTTAGACCTAATACCATAAAAACCCTAAAAGAAAACCTATGTAATAGGGCATAGGCATGGGCAACGAGTTCATGTCTAAAACACCAAAAGCAACGGCAACAAAAGCCAAAATTGACAAATGGGATCTCATTAAACTAAAGAGCTTCTGCACAGCCAAAGAAACTACCATCAGAGTGAACAGGCAACCTACAGAATGGGAGAAAATTTTTGCAATCTACTCATCTGACAAAGGGCTAATATCCAGAACTTACAAAGAACTCAAACAAATTTACAAGAAAAAAACAAACAACCCCATCAAAAAGTGGGCAAAGGATATGAACAGACATTTCTCAAAAGAAGACATGCATACAGCCAACAGACACGTGAAAAAATGCTCATCATCACTGGCTATCAGAGAAATGCAAATCAAAAACACAATGAGATACCATCTCACACCAGTTAGAATGGCAATCATTAAAAAATCAGGAAACAACAGATGCTGGAGAGGATGTGGAGAAATAGGAACACTTTTACACTGTTGGTGGGATTGTAAACTAGTTCAACCATTGTGGAAAACAGTATGGCGATTCCTCAAGGATCTAGAACTAGAAGTACCATATGACCCAGCCATCCCATTACTGGGTATATACCCAAAGGATTATAAATCATGCTGCTATAAAGACACATGCACACGTATGTTTATTGCAGCACTAGTCACAATAGCAAAGACTTGGAATCAACCCAAATGTCCATCAGTGACAGACTGGATTAAGAAAATGTGGCACATATACACCATGGAATACTATGTAGCCATAAAAAAGGATGAGTTTGTGTCCTTTGTAGGGACATGGATGCAGCTGGAAACCATCATTCTCAGTAAACTATTGCAAGAACAGAAAACCAAACACCGCATGTTCTCACTCATAGGTGGGGACTGAACAATGAGTTCACTTGGACTCGGGAAGGGGAACATCACACACCGGGGCCTATCACGGGGAGGGAGGAGGGGGGAGGGATTGCATTGGGAATTAGACCTGACGTAAATGACGAGTTGATGGGAGCTGACGAGTTGATGGGTGCAGCACGCCAACATGGCACAGGTATACATATGTAACAAACCTGCACGTTATGCACATGTACCCTAGAACTTAAAGTATAATAAAAAAAAAAAAGAAGAGCCATGTATGCCTAAAGTAAGAGGAAGATAAATAACAAATAAATAGAGCAGAAATCAGTAAAAATGAGAAAAGAAAATAATTTTAGAAATTTCTGAAACTAAAAGATGGTTGCTCAAAAAAATATCAATGAAGATCAATAAAATTGATAGTCTAGCCACATTAACGAAGAAAAAAAAAAAAAGGAAGACAAAATTTACCAATATCAGAAATGAAAGGTGGGTCATAATCACTGATCCCATTGAGTATTAAAATGATAACAAAGGAATACTATGAACAACATTATAGTATTATATCACACAAATATTACAACTAAGTTGAAATGTACCAATTTTCTAAAAGACAGAATCTAAGAAAGCATATACAAGGAGAAATAGATTATTTTAAAAGCCCTACTATTATTAATTAAATAAATTGGATAAGTAACTTATAATCTTTCTCCCCAAAGAAATTCAGTTGGATTGACTGACCTCTATAAAATATCTAAGTAAACATATCAGTTTTCTATAATTTCTTCTAGAAAATAAAAACAAAGGGAATAATTCCTCTAATTCTTTCTATATGTCTATCCTAGGTATTTACACAACTGATTATAAAACATGTCCATAAATAATGTGCAAGAATATTTACAATGACTTTTTTATAAATGCCAACATCAGGAACCAACCAAGTAGCCTTTCAAAAGATGAATGTATAAACAAACTGTGGTACATTCATACAATGGAATATTTTTCAGCAATTAAAAAAATAGCCATCAACCCATCAAAAGGCATGAATGGCCTTAAATGCATATTACTTAGGAAGAAATGGTTGAATAAGTTACATGCAGAGCATTTTGTAGAGCACTGAAATCATTCTGCATAACACAAAATGTTACATAAATTACATTATCCATCCAAATCCATAGAGTTGTACAACACAAAGAGTAATCTTTAATTTATGCAAGTTATACAAATAATTTAGGAAGTCAGATAATCTAGAACTCTCAATAGCCAAAGCTAGACAATTTTGAAAAATAAAATAAATAAGGAAGTTTTGCATTATTACCCAAACTATAAAAGGAAAGAATACATATTCTGAAAAACAAAAATTGAACTGTGCGAATGTACAAAACAACCTAAATAAAGTACATAGGTATAAAGGTAATGACCCAAGTAACACTGAAAATAGGCGGTGCTAAAAGACTGAATTCAAAAGAAACTGCACATAAACACTGCATTCTCATTGATAAAATTTATTTCCCATAGAAAACAGGTTAATAATTCTAATATGGCTACACGTGTGTTCTGAAATTGAACAAGTGTGTTAATAACCAGGTTTCTTACTGTTGGAGAGGAGATGGACAGGTTAGCAAGGGAAGAGTGATAGAATGGCTTATGTATTAATGGACTAGAATCAGAAACATTAGTACTTACTCATGTTTAGCTTATAGATATAGATGGTTACAAAGCAAATGCTTATAGTTATGTGTATATACATATGTTAGTATGTATACATATACTTCTTTGCTAATCAATATGAAATCCTTAAAGCAATGATTCCCTTATTGCAATAATGCTCAGATCTTGGCTTATAATATGATTATTTGATTAAAAAATCATAACTTTTGGAGAAATGGTTAATTCCAGAACTGGAGGAGGAAATATATAAGATGAGCCTGGAATATTTGCAGTGCTAGGAATGAAGCAAGAATGCAAAAGCAACTAAACATTAAACACATTAACATGGGAGTATGTCAAAGTGTCAAAGAAACCAACTGAAAGAACTCCCAATATCCAAAGCTGGAACAACTAGAAAAAGGAAACGAATAAAGAGTGTTGGATTATAACCTAACCTATAAAGTAAATATCATTTAATACATGCTGACATAAATAAATGATTAAATAAAACAGTGAGCAGTAAAGACAAATGTTGTATGCAAAAGAATTTCAAATTAATTATGTAGATCTCACCCTCAATAAGTGGGAACATAATGTCCCACTCTTTTAATGTACCCTATTCATAGTGACTAACAGTACAGTATGGAAATGGGAAAATATTGTATACTAACCAGGAAAGCCAATGTTATTTTATTTGTATTTATCATTATATGAATTAAGTACCAAGCATGAAATAATCTTTTACTGGGGACAGTGGTGGATGTGCAAGCATGAATTTGAAAACTTCAGTGACAGAATATCTTAGTATTCTTGATAGTCTTTGCTTTATACACAGTGTCTTATCCATTTTCTGCTGCTATGACAGAATATCTGAGACTGGATAATGTATAAAAAAATGAAAATGTATTCACTTACAGTTCTGGGGACTGGGAAATAGGATATCAGGCCACCTGCAGCTATGGTAAATCTGATTCCAAGGTGACACCTTGAATATTGTACTGTCTGGAGGTAAAAAAAGCCATGTTCTCTCACGGCAGAAGGACAAAGAGACAAAAAGGGGGTTAAACTTACTCTCTTGTAACCACATTAATCATGTCTTAAATGTTTCCCCTCTTAATACTGGCACCTCTTAACCATGACAATTAAAATTTAACATGAGTTTTGGAGGGGACAAACATTCAAACCATTCCACAGTGACTGGCATAGTATTTGTTGAATCGACTTAGGTTGGTTTGGATTAAATAATCAAACAATAATTATTTGAAGTAAGTCATAAAAACTCACGTTTTGGTATTGGAACTTGCAGGACAGCTAAACTATTTAGAAATTTACAAAGTTTTTGTGATCATGAGAATGAACCCGATACCTTGTAAAAAGAATTAAGAAATAAAAAATAACTTTGCAAAATTTATTGAATGTTAAGTAAAACTTGAAAGGATTAACAAATAAAAATTCTGTTTGGAAACTATGAGCTGCCATGTTTCCAACTAAAACTATAGTGATACAATTATACCTAATTATATTACATTCACATAGGCCTCTATTTATACCTGGAATAGATAAACCAAATTTACAGACAATCTGAGAAAGCAAAGAAGCACCACAGGGATTGTCTGTTTGGGGTGTGTGTGTGTGTGTGTGTGTGTGTGTGTGTGTGTGTGTGTGTATGTGTCCAGACAGAGGAACTTGCTTCACTGGAGCAAAATATGAAAGAATCTTGAAAATAAAATTAGGAGTTAGAAGCAATTTTACACCAAACTTGAAGGCATATCTCCTAAGAAGTCATTGAAACAAACAAAACAATGAAGCCAGCGATTCTTCTACAACATTGTTTTACAAAAAATGGTCACAGATTTCTGAATTAAAATCACCTAGAGTAGTCATTTTAAAAAGCCTTTCCAAATTCAGGGCTAATCAGCTGATTCAGAGTAACAGTGGGCAAATTTTTGTACTTAGGGTGAGAACCACTTTTCTAGAGTCACCAAAGTATTAACCTAAATACTCCCCTAATTCTGCAGCTACTATAACACAGAAGTGTCTTTGAAACAGAGATTTCATAAAGAATAGCATGATTTATTGACTATATAATGATCACTTTCATACATGAATTGTTAAGCTTCTTATATAAAAATTTCTGGCAAAGTACACAATTTAAGTGGAAATTTCCTATGAACCTGATAAAATGATCTATGCTTCATTTTTATATTTACTTGCTCTCTTTGTATCTTCTTTCTATGTTAACTATCTAGTCATACGTCTATGCACTAATAATAGCAATTGAAGGCATTTATGTTTTAAAGCTGTAGCTGTAATTATATTACTTTTCCTATAAATAACATTGGCATTGATGCTTTTATAATGAAAATGAACCCAAGTGATTGAATATTTATGAATCAGAATCTTTTTGGAAGTGCATATGACAGCATTGAAAACATGCAATTACCAGAAATACCTACAGTGATTAAAATGTTAATTAATGACAGTTTCTTTTATTAGCTTAAACAAAATTATACTACATATAGAAAAAAAAATTATCTGATTTTTTAAATGCAAACTTATTCAGTCATTAAATAATATTTATTTTCAAATAATGTATGCCAAAGGAAGTGAAATAATCTGTTTTACTTTCCTCCCAGGCATCCAGTAATATAAAACTAATCATCAAATGCTCATATATTAAACCTAGCTAAACAGATAGGAGCTAACACAAAACATTTTAAAGCTCTTGAAAAGAGGACTTTTGCTATTTCTTAACATTAAAATACAAATATATTGAAATAATTCAACAGCAACATTCAATACTAATACTTGAAAATCAATCTGCTAGGCTAGAAAATATTTTTGTTCTAATTAATTCAATATACTAACTCAGTATAATTCCCTATTTACTTACTGAGTAATGTTTCCTATCTCTGTTCAATCACAATTGAAAGTTTTAATTTTAAACTTTCAATAACTCAGTTGTTTTTTTAATTTGCCTAAATTATTTGAGGTTTTAATAGTTGAAAAACCAAGTTTCATTATTCTAATATTCTATTATGTGGGAATTTATCTGTAGAACATAATAATTTGGACATAATGGGGCTTTAACCTTATAAATCCAAACTCTAGTGGAAACATCTGGTTTAAAATAGTCTTGGTTCAGAAATGGTCATGTCTTTAACTAGACACTTATTTATTTAGTAGAAGAGGGTTTTTTTTTTTTTGATACTTTTCCTCTACAATCTCTAGTTGTTATAATATATAATAGTTAATTTATGAATTGAGAGTCATCACGTGTATGTCTATATTGTCACTATACTTCATATTTAAATGTCATATATAAAGTTAGTGTATTTCAAAATCTAATAATCTAAAATAATCTTTCAGGTACTCACTTCTCTCTTTCTCTCTTTATTTAGAGACAGAGTCTCCCTATGTTGCTCAGGCTGGTTTGCAGCTCCTGAGCTCACGGGATCCTCCTGCTTCAACCTCCCAAAGTTAGGATTACAGGCATGAGCCACCATGCCTGACCCTCTTGCTTCTCTTCTTTTCCAGTTTATATTCCAGGGTCCATCAAATATCAGTTCCTTGTATTTATTCTGAAACTCTTCTTTAGCTCTTTATTAATGATAATAACCTGGCCAGATCCCAACCCTGGGACAACCAGGAAGATATTTCTCAAACAGTTTTCCTCATCACTCTATTACATTAGGATTGTCAATTTATGCTTTTTTCCAGTTCTTTCCCAGCAGTTTCTGTTAATTATGTGCATTACTCATGTCTTGAACCCCACAAATCCCTTTTGGTATATATTTTCCCTTATAATATACTTCATTTTTATTATCTTTCATATAATTCATCAAAAAGAATTATATATAGTCAATGTCTAAAATTTATCTTTCTCATAATGTCTTGTACTCACTCCAGTTAGATATTGATGCGATTTTCACATGTTGCTAAATTCCATGAATAATATAATATGTATCAATTATTATTTTATTTGACCTAGAAACGTTCATCTTAGTTGATCACTCTCTCTTTAAAATATTTTCTCTATATTGTTCTTCTGTGTCTACTATTCCTCTAGTTTCTACACTCAGTTTTTAAAGCTGCTTCTTACTTCCCTAACTTATGAAAATAGGAGAGCTCTAATAGTCCACGTTCTTCACAGAAACAGAACTAAGATGTATATGGATATATAAGAAGGGATTCATTATGAGAATTGTCTCATGATGATATGGACGGGGAACAGTCTTATGACATGCCATCTGCAGTCTGAAGAGCCAAGAAAACCAGTGGTGTCTCAGTCTGAGTCTGAAGAACTGAGAACCAGAATAGCCAATGGTATAAGTTCCAGAGTCTGAAGGCTCAATAGCCAGGATCTAAAATATCTGAGGGCAGGAAAAGATGAATGACCTGACTCAAGAAGAGATAGTAAACACCCTTCCTCTACTTTTTGGTTGTATCAAGCCTTCTGCAGATGATGACGCCTGCCCACATTTGTGAGTGTGGATCTTCTTTAATCAGTTTACCTGAAATCAAATGCTAATCTTTTATATATAAATATATATAGTCAATGTCTAAAATTTGTCTTCTCTTATACTGTCTTGTACTCTCATGGATACTCTCATGGATATACCCAGGGGAAAAAAAAAAAGTTTCAGCATCTATCTGGGCATCCTTAACCCAGTCAAATGGACACATCACAGGACCCCAAGGCTCCATCATCAGCTCTCTTTTCTAGCTTCTTCATTCTTTAGGTGATCTTATCTAGTCTTATGCTTTAAATTGTTTTTATATGGTGAAAACTCCAAAATATATCTTCAGTCTTAACTTTTTTTCTAACTTCAACATTAATTTTCTCTTAAAAATATAATTGGTATACCAATCATAGTATGGTTCAGGTGATATCTCTAATTATTTTTTTCAAAATCTTTATCACTATCAGTGTTCCAAATCTCAGTAAATTATGATTCCATTATTCATTCTTTCAAGTTAACTTCTATTTATTCATATTTGACTACATTATCTTATATAGAATCTAGGAGCAAATTATATCCAGGTTCTATTCACTTCTTGTCATCTCCATGTTCAATTTTTACTTTGATTATTGACATAGCCTCTACTCTTTTTTTTCCATCATTGGCTTTTATAGACTATTCACTCCCAAGCAGCCACAATTACCATTTGTCAAAGTAAGTTAAATGGTACTGAATTTTTGGTCATAACCTGACAATGACTTTCGGTTTTACTGAGAGCTCATATCAATATTTACACATTCACCATATTTGGGGAGTAATATGACTTGATGAAAATCTTGATATTCACCGATTGTACCAGTTTAGATTCCCCTTCTTCCAAGAAATCTTTCCTTTATCTTCAAATCCTTTCTTACTATGTCATTATCATGAATACTCCAAACATTTTCTATTTACTTCTCTTTATCTCAGTTTAAAATATCAGCAGTGTCAGGAGCAATAGACATCTATTTTGTTAACTGTTTTATCATCAGAACCTTTCCCAGAGCACAGGATATAGTAGAAATCTAATAAGTCTATATTGGGAGTAATTAGTATTTATTACTAAATCCTCTACCAGTTGCCATAATCTCCTGTAGTCACCTCTTTTTTCCCTTTATTACAGCAATCATGGGATAATCACAGTTATTCAAATAAGCCAAAGACTCTTACAATGTATTTGTCCTTGATCTTCATTCCACCTGGAAACCTCTTTCTCCAGTTATATAGTTTGTTCTCCCATCTGCAGATCTCTGATCATATGTCACCTGTAAAAGTGAAGCCTTCTGTGATCACATTATTAAAAATAAATTATTAAAATATTATTAAAATAAGTTATTAAAAATAAATAACCCCACTCAAGCATTCTCAGACTCCCCTATCTACCTTACTTTTCTCCAGAGTACTTCTCAGTCTCTGGCTTACTATTTGTTCTCAATGTTATATGCTTATTATTCTCTTCTATGTGAATGGAAGCAGTCAGAAACAAAGTACATCGTATTTTCTTTTTACTACCTGAACTACTACACATATTTTTTTGTGCTCAGAAGATATTTGTTTCATGAATGGACCAAGATTTTCATTTTATTTATTGGCTATTCTCTTTCATAGTATAGTCATATAGTAAGAATATTGATTTTTGTTTTTTGTTTTTTTGGCCAAAAAATTCTTTTGTTGATTTTCTCTCTTTTTCAGTGGTTGAAGTACAGTTGTGTTTCAAAAATAAAGAATTTCAAATGTTAGCTGAAACCATGGACACACTATTTAGTCTCTTTGAATCTAATTCTTCTTATCAGTACAACAAAATGCTGAACTAGATGTGACTTTAATTTTTATCCATCTTAAAACTAAGTAATATTATATTTTTAAATCTGTAAATGTCTTTATAGGATATATTTTAGGAGTAATATGACTTGATGGAAATCTTGACGTTTTTACTAATAATGCCAGCTTAGATTCCCCTTTTTCCAAGAAATCTTTCCTTTATCCTCAAAGCCCTTTTTTCTATGCCATTATCATGTATCTTTCAAGCAACTTTCTGTTTACTTCTCTGTATTTCAGTTTAGAATACCAGCATTTATGAGAGAAATAGACAACTATCTTGTTAACTGTTTCATCACCAGCACGTTTCACAGAGCACAGAATATTGTAGAAACTCAGTAAGTATGTATTGGTAGTAACCAAAATTTATCAAGCGTTTTCTAGGTCAGGCAATATTCTGTTTCACATATATTAACTCGTTTTAACACTCATAAAAACCCACAATTTTGTTGTTGAGTTAAGGAAATTAAAAAAAAAAAAACAAGTATTGACATGGAGTTTGAGTTTGGCAAAGTAAGCTAATTTTCAACTTATGAAATAGACGGAGAGCAAAATTATTTGGCAAGAGAAAATGGAAATTTTGAGAGCAAAAAAGATGAACAGAATAGATCAGAGAAAGCAAGAAAGTTCTTGAAACTCAGTGATAAGAAAGGAAATCTAATTTAAAGAAATAATAGGATAAGAAGATTTTTGTTTCAGCTTGTATAAGGATGTAAAATTTAGCTTGTATATAAGAATGTAAAAGATAAAGCAGTTTCCTCATAGAGGAGGACTAGGAGAAATTCAGTACTATTATAATGGTTCCAGACAATTAAATGCACATATAGGAAGTATTAACTACTGCTCTGAAGTTAAGGAAATAAAATTTGAATCATTTAGCAACTATTATATATTAACATGATAGTGAAACTCCTGACACTTCAGTAATCACTTGAAAATCATAGCATCTAGCAAAAATGTATAACTAAAACCTTTTACACTGTGGTGAGTACTTTGCTAACAATTTCTGTAGTTTTCATAGCTATCACCCAGAAAGGTCAGTTTTACTAATTAAGGCACAATATTTTATACAGCAGGAATTTAAAATATTATTCAACTGATTTCAAATTCTGTGCTCTATTAACTGTGCTAGTCTTTTATTTTAGCCAAAAAAAAATCTTGAAAGGAAACCAAAATATAAAACAGGTAGGAGCTATTTGCTACTTGGAAGTACCTCAATAGAACCCCAGTACATGGAGGCTAGCGCAATAACCACTATATTAGTTATACTTTGTTTCTTAGAATAGGTCATCTTTCTAAAAGAGTCAAAAATGTTCTCTTAAAAATGTGAAGTGTCATATGAACATGTAATAAAATGCTGTGATTATAATAAAAGCAGAGATGATTAAAGATGACATACAATAAGCCACATAAATCTTATGTACAGCAGAGATGGAATCAGTTAAACAATTGCCTCGCTACTTCCTTCTCTGCATTTTGCTACTTCTGGAAAGGCATTCTCTGAAAACCAGTGATATGCTGGACCTGGCTCCAGTCCCCTGTTTACCAGAGGTGTCGGGCACATCTCTGCTGTGTATTTAGTGGCATCACCTTAATAGGGAGCCACCATGGGAGAAATTACATCATGAAAATGGCAAATTTTATAAACAGTATATTTTTCACAGAGAGCTATTAACATTTGCCAGCACATCACTGCATGATGATACGCTCAAAAAAAGAGGAAAAAAAAAAGGTAGGGGAATAAAAAGCAAAGGCATGAAGTAAATGAAAGAATTATGTTATTTTATCTTACTTAGACAATATCACTTTAGAAACATTTCCTTGACATGTGGAAATATTCTGATGTTGAAAATTGCAGTTGCATACAGGTTTGTTCCTATAGACTAACTAGATTCAGAGTTTATATCAATCTACAATTTTCTGTTTTTTAAGAGTATACTTCATGAATTGCTGTGAAATAGGCATTATATTTCATTCTCCTTAGCTTTACATTTTCCTTAACTTTTCAATGTCATTAATAGAGACTTTTAATGTTTTAATTTTACAGAATGAACTTATATTCATTTGTTAAGAAAGTGAAATCATATCAAGGGAACTGAAATGAATATTGAAATAACACTAGACAATCTGTATTGTTGGTCTGCATAATGGTTGATTCTTTTATAGATCCTTGCATTTGTTTTGAAGTGCAGATATTCACGATAAAAAATAATCAAACACAACTTAAAAAGCATTTGAGAAAAATAGGTGTATGCTTGTGATTATGAATCATGGAATATGAACCTGTATATTAACCTTTATTTCCTTTTATTTCAGTAAGCACTTTTCAAATATTAAGCTATCAAACTTTCAGCACTACAATAAATTAAAACCTTACATTGAAACTTTGAATTCAGCAAATCTTATAGAAATATGTCAGACTTCTACTAGTAATTCTAAGCCCAGATTTAGGTGACAGGTTATATACAGTATAATATAACTATTATTTCATTGTCATCACTCCACTTAGTGAAGTATCAATACATTTTTACTTTTAACAAAAGCTAAAAAAGATTGAGTTTTTAGTATATTCCAAATAGTATTTTAAGTGTGTGTGTTTTTTAATATATGTAATGCCTTTTAGTACAAAAGCCAAATATGGCAGAATAATTTGAGTTTTATTGGCGAAGAGGGCATGACAGAATTTACATACCTTTATCATGTATACATTGATAGAGCTTCAAGAGCTAAGGTATGAACTGAAGTAATAGAATTGCAGTGCACTCTGTTTTAATGACTACACTATACTGCTCATCAAATCATGTAGGAATTTAATTATTTGAAATAAAATTTGACAAGTTAATAGCATGTAAGTTATGTAAATCTCATGTATTACAAGATTAATTAGAAATAAATAAAAGAATCTGGTAACAAATAATTGTAATGTGATTTTTAAATTTATCTTTTTAATTGAAATCTTTAAGTTCGCTTTTCAGAGCAGGTGTTACATATAATGATGTCAAATTGCATGAAGAATTCCTTGCTGTAAATAACATTGTTCTACCACGACAAAAAGGATGGCATGTTACCCAGGGGTGTTGCACCTGGAGTTGCTTACAACGACTAGATAGACTTGAATTTTCAAGTTAGGAAGCATATAAGTGAGCTTCCTATCATTATAGCTATTTGAAAGTTTTTATAGAAAGAGAAGAGAATGTAATCAATGGCTTATTGGAAAAAGGGTCTGAAGTAGGATCATTGTCTTCACATCATCCATTGCATGCTTCTTTCCTTATTTGGATGTATGTTTGTGACTCTGGGATTCTTATTATAATTCCAAACATTTATGGTTTTGATCACATTCAGCCAGAATTTGTAGCTTGGAGTTTCTCTGCTTCTGACAGTATACAGCCTTGAGCATGCATGGAACTAGAGACACATGGTAGGAAAACATTTAATTTTATTTTTAAATGTTTGCCTAGGAGTTGCCCCTGGATCAATCTAGCTTATTTTTTAGCCAGTATTTGGTCAGAAGTTTTGTTTAAGCCCCTCATGCTAATGGAGTGTCTGCCCTTTCTTGATGGTTATGTGAGCTGGTTGGGAAATGTTTTCAAGTCTTTCCCATGTACTGCTCTAACTGCTTCTGAGAGGACTCAGTTTAGTGCATACACAGCATTCCCAAAGCCAAGATTAACCATAATCCAGGAGAGTTCTCCTAAATAGTCACTTTTTCAGGTTGTCTCTATTAAAATTCTAGATTATCCATTGTTTTTCTTGTTGCTATAAATATCTTGAAAACATTAGAATCTTCTTCATTGCTGTCCACCAACACCTTTGTTTCAACAACGTTCTCAGGCATGCAATGTTTTAAACTGTGCTCCAAATAAAGTCAATCTCCTCAGGTAGAGCTAAGGAGCCCCTTTTCCTTATGACCTGCCTCTCTTATTTGGTAGAATCTCTGGGCTACTTCCCAGGACCTGTGGTTGGAGAGAGCAGATGGCTTCTCCCAGAGTGACATCCAGGGTCTTCCACCAAGCTGCAGGATAGGTGGTAGCTTCTATGTTTGGCCATTTCAGTGTGGAGCCTCTGCTACATGAGTGGACTGTGACAGTCATTTCCCAGTATGTTTACCTGCTGCACCTGGGGCAAAGCTTCTACTATAGGTGTAATTTTGGGTTAGGAATGGGAGCCTGCGTCATTTTAGCTGCACCTGAATGAAACAGAGCTTCTCAAACACAGGCCTTGTAGCGGATGAGAAAATTGTAACATGCCCCTATCGGGATGCAACTAAAGTTTTAGACTAGAAGTGGAGGGGAGAAGAAACTCTTCTTGATAACTCTAACCTAGAGTACTTAACAGGAATAGAGTTTCCCTAACATGGAGCTGCAGGTGGACAGAAAAGAGTATTTAATCCTTGGATTCACACTTAAAAAACGCTGGCTTTAATATTTGAGTACCTGATTTCATGTCCTCACTATGATCGGGGCACATCACTTCATGTCTCCAGGCTTCAATTCCTGATACGAAAAAAAGGAAAAATTAGATATGACTTGTTTTAATATCACATATCTGACTACAGACTCTATTATTTTTGTTTACAAAGTAAATAGAATGAATAATCCTAAAATGTAGCCATGTTCCTGTTTTAGTCCATTTTATGCTGCTATAACAAATACTACAAACTTGGTAATTAATAAAGAACAGAAATGCATTCATTCCAAATTGAGGGACAGGGAAATTCAAGATAATTTGAGGCAGAAAAGTAGGGTCTGGAGGTAAGGCCCATTTTTTCTGAATCTAGGGAAAACATGAAGTTCTGGGGGCAGGGGATCTAAAGCCAATTCACGCTGGCTTCTCAAAGCTGAGTCAAAAGGAAAACATCATATTACACCATGGAATACTATGCAGCCATAAAAAAGGATGAGTTTGTGTCCTTTGTAGGGACATGGATGCAGCTGGAAACCACCATTCTTAGCAAACTATCACAAGAACAGAAAACCAAACACCGCATGTTCTCACTCATAGGCGGGAACTGAACAATGAGATCACTTGGACTCGGGAAGGGGAACATCACACACCAGGGCTTATCATGGGGAGGGGGGAGGGAGGAGGGATTGCATTGGGAGTTATACCTGATGTAAATGACGAGTTGATGAGTGCTGACGAGTTGATGGGTGCAGCACACCAACATGGCGCAAGTATACATATGTAACAAATCTGCACGTTATGCACATGTACCCTAGAACTTAAAGTATAATAATAATAAAAAATAAATAAATTTAAAAAAAAAAAAAAAGGAAAACACCTGGAGCTGCGGACAGTTAACCTAAGGCCAATTAAAGCAAACGTCCCAAAGCTAAACCAAAAGGAACAACCCTATCTCCCCATACCAAATAACAACGGATCAAAGGCCACTCTCCCTACAACCCTCCTGCTTCTACCGTGTCTCAGATGGAAAGGGAGAGTGCCTTGGATTGGCCATAGGCCAAGCAGGGAACATCTGTTTATCAGCATAGAGCCCCAAACTCAGCCTTTTATTAGCCACAGACCAAATCCTTCATCCAGATAAGAACCTCAGAGTTTTTAAAACCTAGAAAACTTTGTAACCGTGTCCTTGAGCCACTTTCTCAGCCCACTCCCACTCTGGTGAGTGCTTTCTTACTGTAATAAATTTCTGCTTTTGCTGCTTCATGTCTGCATTTTATTCCTCTGCTACTTTATGCATTTTGTTCAATTATTTGTTCAAAAGACCAGGTACCAGGACAACTCATAGTCAAGACCTTCCACTGGTAACAAATTCACCAGCATTGAGTATCTCAGTAAGAGTTTCTTGCTTCATTCTCACATAACAGAAAGTGAAAGCGCAAGTCACCCTAAGACCCTCTGTAGGCAGGTCTTAATCCCATTCACAAGGGAGGGGCCCTGGTGGCCTAATTATCTCTTAAAGGTCCTACCTCTTAATACTGTCACATTGGCAATGCCAGAATTCTGGAAAGCGCATATTCAAATCATTGCAGTTTCATTTCAGTTTCATTCATTTATTCCATCATTCATTTAACAAACAGATTTTGATTGAATTTCTGCTGTGGTCATAGCACAGGCTACAAATACATTTTAACAATATTATAAGAAATTACATTTGGTTTCTGAACTGTAATTTCAGATGGATATACTTAAATTGAAGTGATAATGTTTAGATTAATTAAGTAGCTCTTCAAATAAAGAATACAAGCCGAATTTATGGAATTATGAAGAGAAAGCGACAGAAAATTTAAATATTAAAACTTGTAGCTAATTCACTCTTACCCTGAAAACTAACATGTCAATTATAAATTATTGATTTGAACTGTTGAATTATATTATAATATGTATATTTAAAGTCCTTTCACAGTAAAACATACTAAGGATAAATAAATTTATTAGTATGTATAAATGCGTATTGAGAAGATTCAGTTACACTGCAAATGAAATTGTTTGAACCTAAATTGAAAGTGTTCCAATAATATTTATCAAATTATATCTTCACACAAAACTCAGTAGTATGTTACCTGAGTTTCAATATACGGCTTTGGATATAATAACTGCTCTTTCTAGTAATCCCCATTTTATTCTATTGATGAATGCTAAAGCTACTTTTGACTGAAAATCCAGGTCTTTTATAACTGCTATCATTTCAAAAAGTTTAAAATAATGGCTGGGCAGGGTGACTCACGTCTGTAAATCCCAACACCTTGGGAAACTGAGGCAGGAGGATTGCTTGAGTCCAGGAATTTAAGACCAGTTTGGGAAGCATTGTGAGATCCCCATTTCTACAAAAAATCAAAATCAGTCAGGCATTATAGCATGTGCCTATAGTCCGAGCTATTCAGGACACTGAAGAGGGAGAATCCTTTTAACCCAGGAGAGAGAGGTTTCAGTGAGCTGTGATTGCACCACTGCACTCAACCTGGGTGACAGAGTGAGACTGCGTCTTAATAAATAAGTAAATAAATAAAGCTTATTAGGATTAATTTATATTCAAAATGTATTTTAAAACGTCTTCTGCTTTGTCTTAGTTAACTATGGTTAGATAAATAAATGGTTTATGACTAAAGATTAAACTGAAAATTATAAACATCTATAATAGATTCAGTAAATGTGGGTGTTAGACGATGGAGATGTAAAGTTAGGACACTACTTTCATAGATAGGGTGCTTTCAATACAGAGCACAATAATAGGAACATAATATATAAGATAAAAGAAAGAGCCCAACTGGAAATTTAAATTTAATAAAATGGGAATATTAAGGTTTAGAAACAATAATTCTGACTCATGAAGTCATTAGTTATTTACTCATTCACATCAGCAAACAGATGTTGAGAACTCATTTATTCCAGTTTTCTTAGATGCAAAAATGCTCTCAAAATTGTCAGTTATGAAAGTCAGAGAAAAAAGTTATATTAAAGAGTAATATTTACTGATACAGTGATGTAAAATATATTGATGCAACTTAGAAGATGTAATATTCAAATTATATTTTGAAGGATGAATTTGAAGACTTTGACTAATGGGAAGATTGGAATGTGTATTAAAATAAAAAAGATGTTAACACTGCTAAAGGTTTAGATAAGCTATTTGAGTACTCTTCAAAGAAAACGTGGCTTTATTTCATAGCTAATTGTGGATCACTGTCAATAATTATCAGTCAAATTACTTAAATTGGATAGTCATCATCTCAGAAAGTCAGAAAGGGTATTTTTTTCTTTTCTTTTTTTTTAAAAAAAGAACAGGCAAACATGGATTTTATATTTACTTCAGTCATTGACATATTATGCAGTTACATGCAACTTATCTTATTTTTTAATTTTACAAAATCAAATAAAATATCCCTTTAATAATACTTTAAAGACATAAAACTTGCCTATTTTATTATGCAATTATCAACAGAGTGAAGAAAAAGAAAACATAGTCACCTCAGTTGATCCAGAAAAATAATTTGACAGAACTTCATACACTTTCATGATTAAAAATTACTTTACAAACTACAAATAGAAGGAAATAACCTCAACATAATAAAGGACATATATAGAAGACACATGGCTAACATCAAACTTGATGGGAAAAGACTGAAAGCTTTTGCTCTGGGATCAAGAGGAAGATAAAGATTTCCACATCTCTCATTTATGTTTAACATAGGACTGGAAATGCTAGCCAGAGCAATAAGGTAAGCAAAAGAAATAAAATGCATTGAAAGGGAAAAGAAAGGCTTTTTCACAAATGGTATGGTCTTACATGTGCAATATACAAAAGAGTAAACATACACACACTCACATAAACACACACAGACATCCTGTTAGGACTAATAAAAATATTCAAGAAAGTTGCAGGATATAAAATTAACTCTCAAAAAAAAAGTTGAAGTTGCATTTCTCTATGCTAACAATGAACAATATGAAAAAGAAAATTAAAGAAAAAAACCATTCACAATAGCATCTTAAAAAAAAAAAAAAAAAAAACTTAGAAATAATATTAGCCAAAGAGGCAAATTTTATGGACTAAAAAAGTACAAAATGTTGCTGAAACATTTGAAAGACACAAATAAAGAAAAAGATATGCTGTGTTTATGAGTTGGTGGAGTTAATGCTATTAAGATGTCAATAATAGAACACACACAAAAATTAAAAGTAAAATAAAACAAAATATTTTGTTAAAAAGTCAATACTGCACAAAGTGAGCTACAAATTCAGTGCAATTTTGATCAAAATCCCAATGATTTTTTTTGCAGAAAAATAAAAATCCTTTTAAGATTCATATGGAATCTCAAGAAACCCAAAATAGCCAGAGCAATCCTGAGGAAAGAGAATAAATTTTGAGTTCTCATCCTACCTGATTTCAAAACTTCCCTCAAAGCTACAATTATCAAAACAATGTGGTACTGGTGTGAGGATAGACTTATAGACCACTGAAATAGAGCAGAGATTCCGGAAATAAACACTTGTATATGTGGTCAAATGACTTTTTTTTTTTTTTCTTGAGATGGAGTCTCACTCTGTTGCCCAAGCTGGAGTGCAGTGGTGCAATCTTGGCTCACTGCAACCTCCGCCTCATGGGTTCAAGTGATTATCATGCCACAGCCTTTCAAGTAACTGGGATTAGAGGCACCCACCACCAAGCCCAGCTAATTTTTTTATTTTTAGTAGAGAGAGGGTATCACCATGTTGGTCAGGTTGGTTTCGAACCCCTGACCTCAGGTGATCCACCTGCCTCGGCCTCCGAAAGTATTGGGATTACAGGTGTGAGCTACTGTGCCCAGCTCAAATGATTTTTTGTAAGGGTGCCAGGCTGATTTAATGAGATAAGAACACTCTTTTCAACAAATGGTGCAGGGAAACAAAACGTCTACAATGTCTCCACCCTCCAAAAAAGTGGGATCTTTATGGTACTTTTACTTTAAAAAATTAGAGTAACAATGATTCAAAGACCAAATTGTAAAAGCTAAAACCATGACTAAGAAAAATGGAAAAGCTTCATGACATTGGGTGTAGCAGTAATTTTTTAGGTATGACACCGAAGCACAGGTCACAAAAAAAAACAGATAAATTGAGCTACATCAAAATTAAAAATCTTGTGTATCAAAGGACATTATGAATAAAATAAAAAGGCAATCCATGGAATAGGAGAAAATATTTGCAAATTATATGTCTGATAAGGAGCTAATTTCCAGGTTATATAAACAAGTCTTACAACCAAATAAGAAAAACAAATGACTTAATTTTAAAATTAGCAGAGAACATGAATGTACATTTTTCCAAAAAGATACACAAATGGCCAATAAGCATATAAAAAAATGTTCAATTTCACCAATTATCAGGGAAATTCAAATCAAAACCATGATTAGATGCCACTTCACACCTATTAGGGTGGCTATTACTAAAAATCAAAAAAGAAAAAAGAAAATAATAGGGGTCAAGAAGAATATAGATTGACTGAAACCCTTGTGTATTGCTGGTAGAAATGTAAAATAGTATGACTGCTGTGGAAAACAGTGTGACTGTTCTATGAAGAAAATTAGAACAGAATTACCACATAATCCAACAGTTCCAATTCTTGATGTGCAATTAAAAGCATTCAAAGTAGACAAACACATATTTACACACCCATATACATGTTAGCATTATTCACAATAGTCAAAAGAGGGAAGCAGCCTAAGTGTCCATGAACGGATAGATGGATGGGTGAACAAAATGTAGAATAATCATACAATGGAATGTTATTTACCCTTAAAAAGGAAGGAAGTTTTGACATGTACTACAACATGAACAAAACTTGAAGACATTATGCAAAGTCAGATAAACTAGTCACACAAGGACAAATGCTGTATAATTCCATTTATGTGAGATATCTTTGGTAGTTAAATTCATAAAGACAGAAAGTCACATGTTGGTTGTCAAAGACAAGGGGTAGAGAGAAAGAGAAAATATTTGTTTCGTGGATACAAAGTTTTAATTTGGAAATATGAAAAAGTTATACAGATGGATTGTGACAATGTTTTCACGATGCTGAGTACACTTAAGAACTGTACACAGAACTATACAGTTAAAAAGGGTTAGCATGATAAATGTTATGAAATGTATACTTTGCCACAAGAAAAATTAATTAATTTAGCTCTGTATATGTTCCAACAGATATATACCTCTAGTATACCACCCACTCTCTAATTAAAGCATGTCAGGTATTATGGCATCCATTGCCCAATAATATCTTATTTAGTTGGATTTGTAGCAACTTTACAGAAATAAAACCTCAGTATTTTGTTCAAGACCCTAATATCCATTCCAGGTGATATTAACTTAAAGCTGGACTTGAGTAGTTATAAGATGCATATTCAATCTTATACAAATGTTTCCTGGAAGCAAATCACCAAGACAGAAAATAAATCATATTTATCATGAATCCATACTTACAAAGGCAAAAATAATTAAAACTTAGAGGCTCTTACTTTTTTTTTAGCTCTGTAAAATTTATTTGTCTGATTCTAAGAGCAAATACATTATATCATACTTTGTGTTTAGGATTTGATCTAGGTGCATCTTAAAAAAACTAATAAAAAGTGGTTATTCTTTTACCCCTCAAATATGGAAAACATTGTGCCAGAGAAATATCCCAAAGGAGTGATTATCGTATGGTAACCATATCTTCTCCTCTGTCTTACTGTTAATTAAATTAATTTATTATGTAGTCTCTCCCTAAGTAGACTTGATTTAATGTGCTGCATGTAATTACTAGCTCAGGAAATGGAGATGAGATTATTTTACTCATGGTTACAAGAAACCATGATCCAAAGAACTTTGTAATAATGTAAGTGAAAAGATATTTTTATTCTTTTTATTTTTAAATCAAACTGTTTTTTCTTGAAAACTATAGCACTGGAAGAAAATATTCAGGTCTAGATTCTACTAAAAAGATATAGTTCATATTTGTCTTAAAGCTGCTTGAAGCAACAGAAGCTATTTGAGATTTACAATGTAATTTATTATATTAATATAAATGGAATATTTATTTTACTTATTGACTGACAACTGAGGGATTAAGAGTACTGGTTTTAAAGCCAAATCTCCTAGATTAGAATTTTAGCTCTGCTACCTACCACCTGTATGATTTTTGGAAATGTATATAATCTATACAAGACTAAGTTTCTGAAAATGCAGGTAATATAATGCTGATGTATTAAGGGTGCTGTGAAAGATCAGATGAGTTACATATAAGAGTAAGAATAGCCACCTGGCACGTAGTAACAATTAATGATTGTTATTATTGTATTACTATTACTTTTTTTTTTTTTGAGATAGAGTTTTGCTCTGTCACTCAGGCTGGAGGGCAATGGTGCAGTCTTGACTCACTGCAACCTCTGCCTCCCGGATGCAAGTGAATCCACTGCCTCAGCCTCCAGACTCGCTGGGATTACAGGCGCCTGCCACCATACCTGGCTAATTTTTTTTTTTTTTTTTTGTAGAGATGGGGTTTCACCATATTAGCTAGGATGGTCTTGATCTCCGGACATCGTGATCTGCCCACCTCCTCCTCCCAAAGTGCTGGTATTACAAGGGTGAGCCACTGCACTCGGTGAGTATTACTATTTAAATTGCTGTATTTACTGAGTCACATACATTTGTTATATTTTTGTATTGAATATATCCACCTACATATACAAGACAGGAATACAAATTAAAACATTTAAACTAAATTATCTTGAAGTGCCTTCAAAACGATGTTTGCATTTTAATGTTAACATGCATTTATTAAGGAATAATTACTATATTGATTTAATCTTTGATCATGCTACTTTTGAGATATTTTTAATGTTTCAAGACCAGAATTATATCAAAAGGTAGATTAAATATGTTTTACACTCAAGCTATTGATGAAATAGTTCTTTGTGGGAGGATTTTAAATAAATCTCTTTCTAATTCAAGTTCAGGCCTTTTTTGTTGTGTAAGCTGGACTTCTCACCCAGGTTTATTTCAGGCATTATACAATTTTATCTAAATGATCATCAATGCCTTTTGCAATTCTGATTACCCAGGGGATTACTTGCCTGACAACCAAACCTCCTGCTAAGAAGGAAATTATGCTGCAGCTGCACCAATTGTCAAGATTTATTTTCTTAGAGCCTTACTGTGGTAAAATTTGTCTTTCATAATCTGCAATATAATATTAGTAAAATATATGTGGAAAGTTGAAATATATGTTTTTGTAATATCTTAATCCCTACAGCACCTCCTTGTGTCAGCTCTATATTTAATCCTATAAAGAAGATACAAAGGGACATATAGTTCTACCAGAAGTTAAATATATGCATATCTTAACTGTTAAAACAGAAATACTATGCTTAAACTTCTAAGTAAAATATAGGATTTTTATAAAAATTTTAGCCAAAACATGATTTTAAGAACATAGTAGTTATTTTCTTCCAGCAAATTGTGAGCTCCATACTATATCTGATAATCAAGCAGACTAGTTTCAGCAAAGAATGTTTTCTAATCGCCAATTTAAAAACACTAACAAAACCTTCAAAACTGCTAACATAAAAATTTATATTCAATAATTCATAATTATAAGATTTTCTGATTCTCATTCTCATCTACCAAGAATGTTTATACTAGTATTATATGTCATTGTTAAAATAAAAGTGTCAAATGTAAGAAATTTTTGCTTTTACAATCAACCATTGGCATGGAAATTGGTATTAATGAGTATGTAGTCACCACAGTGCCTAAACAAGTTATAAACCTTATAAACTCTTTAATCTATTACATAAAATGTTAAAAATTTCAAATATGTTAAGCCAATTCATAAAGCAGCTTTCTGTTTTTTTTTTCCCCTAATATTAATAATCTATTCTGCTTCTTTAGAGGTATATAAATATTTTTTCTTTCAAGAATATAATGAAAATTTAAGCCTAGTAATATATTACATGTTATTTATGTATTTATTTATTTTACATAAATTTCTATTATAATCCTCAAGGAAATATATGCATATATTATTATTACTCCTATCATATTCCTTAAAGGAAGCATAATAAAATACTAGCAGTATCTTAATGTATACTTTCCAAAGAGTTTAACATGTAATGACCTACTAATAATTAAAAATCTAATAAATATATGCACCAGTAGCAATTAAAGAAAAAATTTTGGTTGATGGAAGTGTAAATACAAATACAATTATATTTTCTACCCTATAAGAATTTTGGAGCAAGTACAGAGGTTTGATGGTTTCATCAGGAAGTCAGTTACTTTTTTTCCGTCTGCTTGGCTTCATTTAGAATATGCCTACTGTTCTCACTGTCTACTGATTACAGACAAGAAAAATTTGAAAGGGCCAAAGCTTTGCAAACTATACCATAATTTTCAAAGTTTTTGCATTTTTTTTTTGATTGATCATATATCTTGGAGTTTTCTGTAAGTCCTCATAGAACTCTCTCACTCTAAAATTACTGCCAATCATACAGTGATATGTGAAAATAATTTGACATGCTATATATTGACATTTATATTGCATTAAATATTTAGCTAATATAAACAAATTAATGATTACACTTGCACTTTTGTTTTCTGCATATATGTAATTATATCTGTAGGCAACTTACCTAGAACCTATATTGCTATGTAAAACTGTGTGTATATTATACTTTGATAAACATTTAAATTACTATCTGTAGTGACTTAAAGTTTATATTTTCACCAGTCATATATTAAAGTGTCAGCTTATCAGCACTACTACATTATTTTTACAACACATTTTGATTTTTACAAATCAGGGAAGTCACAAACAGTGCCTTGTGTATATTTGCCTTAGAAGTAGGTTCCTGCCTTTTCCTAAACAAGTCCTGAGTACCTAGATCTACAGACCATTAACATATCTAATTGTCTATGTTTCCTCTTAATTAGCTTGTTTTGTCTCAGTGTCTTTTTTTTTCCCCCTGTTTGAGAAGGAATTTAGCTCTTGTTGCCCGGGCTGGAATGCAATGGTGTGATTTCGGCTCACTGCAACCTTGTCCTCCCAGGTTCAAGCAATTCTCCTTCCTCAGCCTACCCAGTAGCTGGGATTACAGGCTCCTGCCACCACACCTGGCTAAATTTTTGTATTTTTAGTAGAGACGGGGTTTCAGCATGTTGGCCGGAGTGATCTCCAACTCCTGACCTCAGGTGATCCACCTGCCTCGGCCTTCCAAAGTTCTGGGATTACAGGTGTGAGATAATCCACTGGACCTCATTGTCTGTTCTGTTGCCATGTTAGCTGTGGCAGGTAACCGAGTTCCCTGCACCAAATCCACATGGATATGCAGCAACCTCAATTCTTGCCTCCTCAGAAGAAAGAATTTGACTGATGGGCATAAAGCAGAAAAAGAGACAGAGGCAAGTTTTAGAGCAGGAGTGAAATTTTATTAAAAAGTTTTAGAGCAGGAATGAAAGAAAAGTAAAGTACACTTGGAAGAGGGCCAAGTGGACATCTTGGAGGACAAGGGTGTGGTTTGACCTTTTGGGGTTTTATATGTTGGTATACTTCCAGGGTCTTGTACTCCTTCTCCCCTGAGTCTTCCTTTGGGGTGGGCTGTCTGCATGCACAATGGCCTCATGGAGCCTGGGAGGGGAGCATGCGCAGTGTGTTTACCTGAGTTCTACACATGCTCACTTGAGGCGTTCTTCCCTTTACTGGTGGAATGTCCCCAGAAGGTCATACAACAATTAAACTCTACCATTTTGCCTCTTAGTGTGCATGTATGAGCCCACTCGCCCAACTCCTGAGATCTTATCAGGAAGCTGTTCATCATCAGTTTCAGGGTTTTTCTGTCTATAGGGAGACTCCTTTTCCCTGGCACTGGCTGTGACCAATCGTTATTTTAAAGAGACAGTTAACAACCACCTGGCCATCACCTGATGGTTGTCTGACATTCCTGGTGGTGAGGGGCCCTTTCCTGCCCTGCTCATGGCTGACTAGTTATGAACCGTAACAGACATATGTTCCACCTCTGCAACCTAGTCCTTGGGTTTGCCTTGATCACCATCTCACTACTGTATACAATTCTGTATCTTTATAGCAGATCACTGCTATTGTGGCTAAAAGCTCATGCTAGATTTAAATAAAATATCAAATCAAACATTGTTCACATAAACTTCAGCTGTTAACAGCATATATCCTCTCTTCGGTGTTCTGTTCTCTCCATACTGCTCTCTAATATTTATGTCAAGAGTGCTTTCTCCCTTTACTACTTTTTAAAAATGTTCTCATAAGCAAGAATATAACAAATTATTCTGCTCTGACACAAACTTGGTGAAGGGACCTCATTTGACAATCAATAAAAAGTCGATTTAAGACAATATTTTAGCTACATTTTCAAGTTTTTGAAATAGTTTCTCCCTTATCTGAGCCATGCAAATAGTTAAGTATGTTTCTTTAATATATATTATTACTGAGAATACAGTCTGTTTCAGACATCACACCATTCTATTTAATGTTAATACTGTACTAAATTATCAGTAAAAAAAAATGTAGCTTTGTATTTTATCTATTGTTTTCAAATGTGCTTACTTAAACTTTATTTTTGCCCTTGGTCAGACAATCAACTAATGTCTCCTTCTCTGCCCTATTAATTCCAACTTAAACATATAATACTACAGCAAACGTTTTCTAATATGTTTGCAGTGCTGTCATTTTAATGATGAAAGAAAATAAGAAGAATCTGGAAGTGTTACTAAAGTGAAGAGATGTGACTGTAACTGCTTTGACCTAAAAAGGTGCATCGTCCCGAAACTACTGTTCAAGTTTCTTTCCTCACAGTACAATAAGATCACAGCTCTATGGTAACAGGAAAAACGATTAATTGATTGAAAATAAGCAACACATTGCTACTTCTCTGCAAATGGAAGTCTGAATCACAAGAGAAAACCAGACCAGTGCCACCTTTCTTTGATCCAAATGATTCTGGAAGCAGATAGATATAAGCAGACACCTTTTACAGCATCATGCCAGGAAGGTTAACTACTTTTTATGCTTCAAAGTCACTCTCACTGTCTAGAGAACATCTTGCCTAAATTGGAAAGGGCACATCTTTTTGGTTTAGCTGTTGTTGTCTGATTAATAGAGGAAGAAAAGCTAGTTGTTTTTGTTGTTATTTTTAACCATTTATGGTTTATTATTTTACATTCAGTATTGTCAAATAAACAGCTATATCCATTTGGTTCATATAGATCCTATAAATTAAATGAAAGTTGTAATAAAATTACTACAATTTATTATGCAATATACATTCATTTGATATATAAAATATAAATAGAATTATAAAACACTTCAATACTTCTTTATTCCCCTTTTTGGGGAATGGAGAAGGTGGGTTGCTAGTCTTTTAATTTGGATTACTACTATCAAGGAAGAAATAAAACATTTGTGGTATTTATAAATAGGAAAGAAAGGAAAGTTTTGAATGTAGTACTCTGCATTCAAACCTTTTACTTCTTTCAATCTGGGAAGTAAAATCCTTCACTTTGGGGTTAGTGAAACTGACTTGGTTTTTGGTAAAACCGTTAGTGCCATTGTTGGTGGTTCCTTTAGTGATTGCTGCTGCAGGCGCTATCAGATGAGCTTAAAAAGGAGATATTCTGATTCTTTAAATGCATCATCCAAATCCTGGACATGGTAATCATTCTGTGTTCATTTTTCTAGTTGCAGTTTTAAGATGGCAGTCCAGATCCTGACTGCATTTTAACATTTATTGTATTCAAAGATCAAGGGAAACAAAAAAAAAAAAAAAACAGATGTTTTTCATAACTACTTCACGATGGACGTTGTTTAGTTTTCAGATGTCCACTGATAGAGGCTCTACGGCCTTCAGTAGGCCCAAGAGTAGTCATAAAAGTGTATTAAATTTTAAATTGCAGTAAACAAATTACCACTGACTTTGAGGTTTAAAACAATATTTATTTATTAGCTTGCAGTTCTATAGGTCAGAAGTCTGAGAGGAGTTATTGGATTCTCCCCTTAGGATGACACAAGGCCTGAATCAAGCTGTCAGTGCCTCGGGCCTTATCTGAGGGGCTGAAAAAGAATCTCTTTTCAAGTTCATTCAGGTTGTTGCCCAGATTCAGTTCCTTGGGATTATAGACTGAAAAACTCATTTCTTTGTTTTTGACCAGGGCCTTCTCTCAGCCCTAAACGCTCAAACATTTCTTTGCATATGGCTCCTCTGTCTTCAGAATCAACAATGGTGCATCCAATGCTTCAATCTCATGCCTGGGATCTGACTTCCTCTTTACCTCTCTTCTTTAATACTGAATATGTTATAGCCTCTCAATTATTCCTTTTATGTCTAGAAAATTCTAGAAGTGGACTTTCTTTGATATTGGACTTAAGAATAAACACATCTCAACAAATCTCCCATTGAAAGTTTTTTATTGGTACATAATAATTGTATATATTTATGGGGATCTTATGATATTTGATTGCATACATACAATGTGTAATAATCAAATAATATTTGACATCTTGGCATTGGAAACATATCAAAACTTCTCTTCTAGCTCTTATTAAATATAAAACATATTATTGTTAACTATAGTTACTCTACTGGGCTGTTGGATACTAGAATTTATTCCTCATATTTAACTGGATATTTGTACTCAATAATCAACCTCCCTTCATCCCTCCCTCTGCTGACTCTTCCCACTGTCTGGTAACTATTATTATCACTCTCTTTTCTACCTCCATCATATCAATGTTTTTAACTCCCACATATAATACCTGTCTTTCTGTGCCTGGCTTATTTCAATTAACATAATGACTTTCAGTACCATTCATGTTGCTGCAAATGATAAGAATTTACTGTTTTTATGGCTGAAAAGCATTATTTTGTGTGTATGTATATATATATGTATACATATATAGATATACATATATATGTATGGCCTTAGAGTAGTCATAAAAGTGTATTACATTTTAAATTGCAGTAAAAAAATTACCATATATGTGTGTATATGTATATACACATATATGTATATGTATATATGTATACATATATATACACACACAAACATATACATTTTCTTATCCATACATCTAGTGATTGAGAAATAGGTTAATTCCATGTTTTGGCTATTGTGAATGAATAGCACTTAAATAAACATGGTGGTATAGGTATTTCTTTGATATATTGATTTACTTTCCTTTGAATAAATTATCACTAGAGGAACTGCTGAATTGCATGACAGTTTTTAGTTTTTTGAAAAACCTCCATATAGTTTTTCATAATGGCTGTACTAAATTTCCATTCCCACCAGCAGTGTATAAGATTTCCTTTTTTTGTGCATCCTCGCCAGCATTTGTCATTTTTTGTCTTTTTGGTAATAATCACACTAACTGGTTAAGAGGATATTACAATGTGGTTTTGATTTTCATTTCCCTGATGATTAGGGATGTTGAGCATTTTTAAAGATACCCATTTGTAATGTGTATGTCTCTCTTTTTTTTGAGAAACATCTATTCCAATGTTCTTCCCATTCTTGAATTATCTGTGATTTTGACTTTTGGCAATTTGACTACGATGTGCCGTGGAGAAGACATTTTGAGTTACACCATTTTGGTGATCTTAGAGCTTCCTGTATCTGGATGTCTATATCTGTTGCAGGACTTGGACATTTTTTAGCTAGTGCTAAATAGGTTTTCTATATCTTTGCCTATTTCTTCTCTCTCTGGGTCACTTTATGGAGTCCCATATATCACATAGGATTTCATTGTTTTCTTTTTTTTTCTGAGTTATTTCCAAAGGCCTGTCATCAAGTTCTAAAATTAATTCTTCTGCTTGCCAATTAAAACATGAGAATTGTCACTGTTCATTTGTTATATTATATGGTAAGTACTGCAGCAAAATTATTTCTAAATTCATTTCCAGAGCTGAGTGGTTTCTAGAAAATTCTAAGATATCCTTGAGGTTCTAGAGCTCTTGCTAAGAAATATCCTACAGCATTTCTGGCGAATCTCATCCTTGACTTTTACAGATGAGATCTCCTGAGGCTGTTATACTTTTGAAGTAATATAAAAGGTCATTATTATTATTATTATTATTAGAGTTGAGGTTTCTCTCATAAGAGTAACTACATATTATATCCTTCCCCTGACTGGACTTCAGGAATTTGGTCATGGATGTTTACAATGTGCCTTTCACAAAATACTTTTATCATCCTGGTGGACAATCTAATGCCTAAGTGTCTCATCCTGACTGCTAACCAGGTGTGCCTCTCACAGAAAAGTTGTTTATAATGGCAGGCCCTGTGTGAACTATGTAGTTTAATCTTACCAAGATAGTTATTCTCTATGGGTTCCTTAACTAGAAAATATCTTAGGTGTGTTATTCTGGTGACACAAAGACAGGAGGCAAGCCTTGCTTCTGGCATGAGAAAGTCCAACTTACATTCAAGGCAGATGCTGAGTAAACATAAAATTATAGAAATTCACTATGAAATCTAGAAATAAAAAAGGTAAATGGATTTTACATGAACCCTCGAGAAACAAATACACTGACCTGGAATAGGAGTGCAGATATTTGCATTTATACCAAGTATTCAGTCTTACTAACATTTTCAGAAATTACATTTTGAGGATACTTATCGTAAATACTGTGGAAACTTCATAGTTATTAAAAGGAATAAAGGATCATGTTTCTATGATTCTAATTTACAGATTATTATCATGGTCATTTTGTTCTCAATAATGATGTTGGGGTAAATATATATTTATCTTCGTACTGAAAAATCCATTTTTTAAAATGTTGATGTTTTTGAAAAAAACTACAGAAAAATATAAAATATATACTTTTCAAATTTTACATCATGGTAAGTCATCTTAATATGTTCACATTTATTTTTGAGGTCTATATATATTTTCTTTAAAATTCTAGTTTACATTTAGCTGTTTATTTTTTCAATAATGAAATATTGAAAATCATACATCTTTCTCTTTTGGATAATAAAATACAAAACTGCACCACACAAAGGTGATTATTTTCATTCTTTCACAAAATTACTTGAAACCAAAATTTGTTATTTTCACTTTGGTTTCTGAGTTAGTTTTAGTTAATACAAAACTGTTAATTTAACATTGTGCAGTTTGACATTTCCCTGAGTACTATTTGAGAAGTGGATGTCTGACTCAACACATCGTAGCAGGAGGATAGACAACTTCATTTCAGGAGCTTCATGCATGTCATAATTTCTTCTACTGAGCTATCTATTACCCTGTAGGATCATAAGTTATTTTTATATTATGTAAAATGCAGCATGCATCAAAGGTGACATATGCCATTTTGGGGCTTTATTATAGTTCATCTAACAAACTGTAAGGACAGTCAAGTCAAAATGAGATTTCAGAATGCAAAATAGCATTCACGCTAGTGACTCACCTGATGTGCTATTCTATTATATGCTTGTCCTGTTCCATTGTGGGGATGCCTCCTTAGAGAGAAATGTGAAAAGTATCAGTCAGTTTTTCTCTAAGTACTACCTGCACATTTGTGATTCTGTAATCTCAATTTAAGTGTCTCTTGCGAAAGGAGTCATGTCCTAGGAGGATGCATACTGTCATCAGCAAGGAAAATACATAGTTAACCACAAACTGTGCTCTTCACATATGGCTTAACATATTTTTAATACCTTTGGGTGAAAATAGATGCTTCTTTTCTATGAGGCTGCATCTTTTGATGTGTTTTAGGCATATGGTTAGGAGTGAAAATACTTCCTTCTTAGCAAGGTAACAGATTAAATTTAAAATAGTGCTTTCAAACAAACCCTTAGATATGGCAACATATTTGCAAGCAGCAGCCCTAAAGGAAAGCTTTCTCATTTTCTCTTTAAAACACTTATGTTTGGCCAATCCTTTATTATGTGTGTGTGTGTGTGTGTGTGTGTGTATGTGTGTGCGTGCACACGTATGTAAGAAATGCTATTCTATAATAGAATTAAATAGCAAATGAGAGAATCTTGTTCTTGTGAAACTTACATTCAAAGGGAAAAAAAGTAAACACATTTCATTTAAAGCAACAACACTGAACATCTGTGCAAATAAAATAAAAAAAATAATAATTATCTTTTTAAGTGGTAAAGAATCTAAACAGAAAGTACAAGATGAAATGTTAGTAAGTATAGCCATGACAAGGTTTTACTGAGTGAATTTTGAACTGCTTCTTGAAATAGAAATGTGCTAAAATTTCTCTTAAAAAAGATAAGGAATTAGAATTCACAAAAACTAGAATATGTTCATATAATCACTGTTTCCATCTCCATTTTTCTTATGATTCATGTGATTAATCTTTCAATATTTATTTTCCATTTCTTGAAGGCTGTCATTTTGGATTTCATATGAACTAATACAAGCAAACACAGCCTCTCTAATATTAAAGCTCAAATCCCCAGTGATATTGAATGGACTTAGTTTCCACGTTCAAACCAAATTTACAGGAGAAATAATGTGTTTCATATTTGGTCCTTCCTTGGTGCTATGTCTTAGCAATGGAACAATCATTTGTGGTTAGGATAATAAGATAATCTACAAAAATCCGGTACGACTTGGTCAATCCCTTCACCAGGGAATATGGGTAATTGGCCTCTAAAGAGGATTTGGGTAAGAAACCAATGTCTGGCCTTGATAATACAAATAGCAACATGGAAGAAATATAAAATAGGCTTATTCAACTGAGCCCAGTTGAGCCAGAGGGAAGAGACAATTTGCTTCTCTCTTCTAGGGAAAGTGTTCATAGTTTGGTGTTTGTAAGTGGGTGCATTTTAGCTTTCCTATATCTAACTCTACATCTAACTTGTATTAGATTAAATTAAATACCTGAAACATAGTAGGTATTTCATAAATGTTTCTTAGAATAAATAATAAATAAATTTCTATTCTTTCATAAAAAAAATACATATATGTGGTAGTGAGTATGCCAAATGAATTGAAGTAATAAGAATAAAATATGGTGCCATGAGCAAAGAAAGGGAAAGTGGTTTGGGAGTAAAGTTCCTGTATCTCAGGGATTTGAGTTGTATGGGGCCTATGGAAGCAAATGATAAAAATAATAACAACTACACCCATAAAACCAGTATATAGATAATGCATTTCTGAAAGGTGAATTTTGTTTTTTTGTTTTTTTTGTTGTTGTTGTTGTTTAGTTTTGATTGTTTATAATGGTTTAAGAGAAAGACAAAGGAGAAGGAAGAAAAAATAGAAGATAATTTCCAATAAGAAATTTGGGGCAACGTAAATATATCTTATCACATTTTCCCATCTATAGGATAATTTCACATTTAAGTACAAGGATCATCTAATTATGTTAGAAGATTCCAGGTGTACAGATAGCAATCACTCCAATAATGATACTTTATTATGTTGCTTAAGTAATTTTGATTATTATTCTTTCCATGATCTTGGTTAATTAAACTAGTTTTAACCATAAATATATCACCTTTGAAATAAACGTGACTAGACTACTCCACGCATCATCTTTATAATACAATAGTTACTTCTAAGAGGCCACAGAATAACTATACTCACCTGTAAATAACCTCCTGCCCTCATCTATCAGTTTATATATGCAACAGACATTTGCTACAACCCAAAGTATTTTACATTTACAAAAGGCAAGCAGAGCAGAATCTCAATGAACCTCATGCCAATCTGTTGTAATCACCAGAATGAACGCTTGACAACTACATGTTTGTTCAAATGCACTCTTACCCTTATGCCTTTGCTAATATCTTGCAGATCAAATGGGACTCTGATTCATCAGAGGTCTGTGACTAATGGCCCTTGTGTGGAAGGGCAAGAGAACATAGAAACTGGCTTTAATACGATACTTATTTAGGTAAGTGTCTTCTGAGTTTATTCTCAAACCTCATCCTTGAAAAGATATAAATGATAAAGTGTGCTTATTTTGATGATATTTTTAAAAAAATACTCCCAAAGCATCAAATATTAGAATACAATAAATGTTTTGAAATTTAGGGCAGGAAAAAAAAATGAAAGAGAAAAGCTAGGGAACTAAGCAAGACAGTGGAAGATTAAAGAAAAGAAAACGAGAGAGATTTCTAAGTTTTTTCCTGGATTCTTTTGTAATAATCTCTATTGTAAAACATGTCATTTTCAATGGAGAAACAAATAGAAGAGTGATAACTTCACCAATTATGGAAATATATAATTGCAACCTCTAATATAACTTAGCAATGGGCATATGATTTAGTCTTTAACACTTTCCCACTGAAGTTCCAATGAAGAAAACAAAAACAAGAAAACTCATTGTAAAACATAAAAATTATTTATAGTATCAACCTATTTGTAATAATAACTATAGAGCCAAACTTTAAAATTAACAACAACAACAACATATTTGGCTATCTAAAATGAAACAAATCCTGAACTAGTTGTTCAACATGGTATTTGTTTTTATGTAGGCTCCCATTGACTACCTCTCCTCCCATAGAGACAAGAAGCCAGATTGTATACATACCTAATTGCTATATAGATTGATTGATTTATAATAGAAACCCATCAAACTCTTAAAATTCGTGTACATTCTATTTCCATTGTAAAATAAAGGTATTAATGCATATAGGATGAACATGTTTTATCTTGCATTAAGTAGTACACAAACAAGTGGAAAAATAAATTCCTAAACCCAATAAAGCACAGTTAAATGCTTACTAGATTTTGAGAATGTGAGTATTATCCAAAATTAAGAATAGCCATACACTTTGTCCATTTGTAAGCGCTGTTTCTATATAAAAGTCTAAGACATATCAAAAATAAATAAAATAAAAATCTATATGCAGTCCAACAGAATATATTACTTATTAAAATCACTACCAGATTCACAAAATCACTATAAGGGATGCTGGGATTCCCATATCTAGCATTATGGCCAACTGACTTACATTTTTTCACGTTGAGGAAAAAATAAGCTAAAACTTGGAAATAAGTAATAAAATTATTTAAGTTAATCACTCATATGGGAATATAGAATCTCAGAGCCCAAATCAAGTGACAGTAGGAATTATTTTAAGCAAGCAAGTACCCTAAACATCTTTACACTTTTAAGCAAGCAAGTACCCTAAACATCTTTACACTTAGGGAAAACAGGAAAAACTGGTTAACTTGAACCATTTTTTAGATGACTAGATAGGTGTAGAGATGGCAGTTAAAGTTTAAAGTCCTTCTCCAGTGATAAGAAATCTAATGAAACACTTATTCCATTAAGCTGACTTTAAATGAGAACACCCTCAGGGTGAAAAGCAAAATATAATCCTATTGCACAGAAGTGGTCAGCAAGAAAATTAATCTGTCTTTAATTTGTGGCTAATGTAAACACATACACATATACGCATACACACGCACACACACACATACCTTGAATATTCAAAAGCACCATTTAAGCATCATGTAAAATTAAACAGAATATTCACATGACCAGTGTGGTTTAAAGCATGGCATTAAACTGTAGTAGTCTGATATAAATAATTTCTCCAGTGATTTGAAAAAGTAATTGCAAATCCTCTCCGAGGAGCATAGCTTCTATTTAGGTCTTAAATGATTACTGAAGAAAAATACCATGAGCATTGGCTCGTAGTCAATATTTTCAGAATAACAAATGATTATAGAGATTCTCCAGAAGAAAACATATATCAGAATCAGATCAGCATTGAATTCAGACATTAGATATATCAATAATGCAATATAAACTATTTACTATATATACTATGTACTATGAAGTGAAAGGTTCTGGAAGACATGAGCAAGAAACAAAAATTGTACAAGCAACAACAATTTGGAAAAAAATATAACGTTTACAAATGATCTATGTAATTATGTAATCAGAGCAAATTAGTTGGCTATTTAAATAGAATCTTGCATATGTAAGAAATTTTAAATAAAGACCAAAATATACCCTATGAATAAAATATTCAATATCAAAATGATATACATTTTATTTTAAAAATTAATTTTTGTGTTAGTTTTATAGAAATTGAATGGTAAAAAATTGAACTAGTAAAATTATTCTAAATGTATCCTGATAATAACCTGGAAAATCCTAAGACATTTTTGAAAAAGAATTATAATGAAGAATGATCTCTATGAAAAATTATAGCATGTTTAAGTATACAATAATTCAAGTCTTTTATTAAAATAATGCACTTAATAAGAAGCCTAGATAAATACACATCTTGCATATATGAGTATATATACATTTATACATACAAATATACATACATGTTATACAACATTAATCTAAAATATTAGTGATAGTCATATATTATATTGTGTATTATATATATAATATAACATACTATACTTTAAAAACATACAGCAAAGACCAAGAAAAACTATAAAATAAAAATAAATAAATAAGCAGATAAATAAATGAATAAATAAATTCATGTCTCGAGCAAAACAAAAAAGAAAACATCTAGAATTATAATTACTTGTAAGTGGAAACAGGAGTACCAAATTTCAGTGAACAATACACTATTTCATTCCCCTACCCTAAAAGTTCTCACACTGGGAATGCATTTTGTAAAACAAAATAAAAACAAACAAAAAATTCATGCATAAAGGAGAAAAAGGGAATTCGCTGAAATTTTAAAATTAATTGAAAACCCACAGCTAGCAACACTCATGCAAAATTCAAATCTACTGAGAAGGTATACTGGTACATCAGGGAATTAACTACAAGGAAAACACTGAACAGTGGAACTGGACACGAAGTGGTAGCTTTGTAAAGGTAATGCTTCCAGTGGAGGAGAAGGTTAAGGGGAAGGAAAAAAACAAACATTGGAAACTGTATGATGAAAACAAAAGAGACAGAGGGGAGATTTTAAATCCTTTATGACAAAATTTATCAAAGAATTGATGCCTTTCCCCCAAAAGATATTCAGTAAATGAATCACATTTCTAAAATATGATTCATATTTCATATTCACTGAAAAAGAGATTATTTTTGAATTTGAAATATTGTATTTAACTTCCAATCACTAGCCATGTTCTCAGAAATGTAGTGGGCATAAGTACAAAACGATTATAAAAAGAAGAGTGAAAATGATAACCACCCTAGTGCAACTGATAAAACTGCCCTGAATGATTACCTACTCTGAGGGGAAAAAAAAAATTGCTAAAGGAAAAGAAAGTTGTAATAACTCTTCAGACTTAAATTCCCTGAAACAAGTATTTGAGATGTTTTAAAAAAAAAAATTCAAAAAGGTTAAATTGAATATTTAAAAGGTAAAACGAGAATGGACAAAAATGGATAAAAAAAATTAGAAAAATAAATTAGAAATTAGAAAATAAATGAAAAAGAAAGAAAAAGAAACAAAAGATAGAAAAAAAAAATAGCCATAAAGACTAAAGAAAAATCTGCTAGAGGAATAATAGATGTGATTAAAAACATAATGAGAGAAATGGAAGCAAATGAGGAAAACAACTAAGATATAATGAGAATATAATACAGAAATAAAAAGAGACAGAGAGTAATTGATTGAAATGAAAGGCAAAGTTGTTTATATATCATTGTACTTTCTGAAGAATAAAATAAAACCATAGCACTTTCTGAACATACTATAATATTTGAATCTACCTATATATATTCTTACAGATTCAAATGCATACATATTTTTTCTAAAGAGAACTAGTAAAAATTGACTTGCAATGATCAACTGCATGATACATTCTAAGAAAACAATTAATTATTAAGAAGGAATAAATATACAGTGCCTCCAGGAAGAAAGATGAAATGATTTACACATGCATTAGAATTAGGGTGGCATCAGGATTCTCAAAAACAACACATAAAGCAAATAAAACAGAGCTACAGCAAGACCTTTTTTTTTTTTTTTTTTTTTTCTTTGAGAGGGAGTCTTGCTCAGTCGCCCAGGCTGGAATGCAGTGGCGCGATCTCGGCTCACTGCAAGCTCCGCCTCCCGGGTTCACACCATTCTCCTGCCTCAGCCTCCCAAGTAGCTGGGACTACAGGCGCCCGCCACTACGCCCGGCTTTTTTTTTTTTTTTTTTTTTTTGTATTTTTAGTAGCGACGGGGTTTCACCGTGTTAGACAGGTTAATCTCGATCTCCTGACCTCATGATCCGCCCGTCTCGGCCTCCCAAAGTGCTGGGATTACAGGCGTGAGCCACCGCACCCGGCCTTTTTTTTTTTTTCTTTTTTTTTTTTTTTGAGATGAGTCTCACTCTGTCACCTAGGCTAGGGTGCAATGGTGCAATCTCGGCTCACTGCAACCTCAGCCTCCTAGGTTCAAGTGATTCTTCTGCATCAGTCTCCTGGGTAGTTGGGACTACAGGTGCATGCCACCACATGCGGCTATTTTTTGTATTTTTAGTAGAGACAGGGTTATATCATATTGGCCAGGCTGGTCTTGAACTCCTGGGCTTGTGATCTGCCTGCCTTGGCTTCCCAAAGTGCCGGGATTACAGGCATGAGCCACTGTGCCTGGCCAGCAAGAACATTTTAACCTGGGTTTTATATCCAGTAAAACTGTTTTTCCTTTATCGAGGCTATAGACAAAGTTTTAAATACCAATAGATTAGGATGTTTTACATCAATGAACCATTCATTAATATCTAGTATAAGAGGAACCTCCTTCAAATAAGTGATAACTAGGGAACTGTATCAGTTAACTCATGCACACAGTTTTTGGAAGCTATGGATCAAGGATAGAGAACAAATAATCTTTACACAAATATTGAACCATGGTTAGAAGTCTTATTTTTTGCAAAGGCATAGATTGACAATTCTGAATTAATTTTTGTGCATTTTAGACTGTAGCATATTAATAAATATGTTGTGGATGATAGAAGCGAAGTTTCCACTGTCAGAAAATGGTTTACAAATGTGAAAGTCGTCCAGATTCAAAATGGAGTCACTTGTGTCAAAACATGACAAAATGGAGCCTGGAAAGGCTATAAAAGGAATGCTCTAATATATGATTTGCCTGGTAACAAAAACTATCAATTTTTTTTTTTTCCACACCACAGCTACTGTATGAGTCACACAAGGACAGCTAGCAGCAGCAGGACAGCCAGCCACTTCTACAAGGACAGCTGCCTGACACACTATCTCTCAAGCCCAATCCAAAACTGCAAGGGACTAATCCTAATTCCAAGATTGCAAATTCTACCTAGAACAAGTTTTACCTACTAATAGTCACGAATCAGAGCTCGTCCAATATTGTTAGATGCAGACAATGCCAATAAAATTTCTTGGCAACTTTCTTTCAAAGCCACTCCTCTTTCCCCACTGAAACCTCTTTTTTTTTCTTTATTATTATTATTATTATTATTATTATACTTAAGTTCTAGGGTACATGTGCACAACGTGCAGGTTTGTTATATATATATATTTGTGCCATGTTGCTGTGCTGCACCCATCAACTCGTCAGCACCCATGAACTCGTCATTTACATCAGGTATAACTCCCAATGCCATCCCTCACCCCTCCCCCTCCCCATAATAGGCCCCAGTGTGTGATGTTCCCCTTCCCAAGTCCAAGTGATCTCATTGTTCAATTCCCACCTATGAGTGAGAACATGTGGTGTTTGGTTTTCTGTTCTTGTGATAGTTTGCTGAGAATTATGGTTTCTAGCTGCATTCATGTCCCTACAAAGGACACAAACTCATCCTTTTTTATGGCTGCATAGTATTCCATGGTGTATATGTGCCACATATTCTTAATCCAGTCTGTCACTGATGGACATTTGGGTTGATTCCAAGTCTTTGCTATTGTGAATAGTGCCGCAATAAACATACATGTGCATGTGTCTTTATAGCAGCATGATTTATAGTCCTTTGGGTATATACCCAGTAATGGGATGGCTGGGTCATATGATACTTCTAGTTCTAGATCCTTGAGGAATCACCATACTGTTTTCCACAATGGTTGAACCAGTTTACAATCCCACCAACAGTGTAAAAGTGTTCCTATTTCTCCACATCCTCTCCAGCACCAGTTGTTTCCTGATTTTTTCATGATCGCCATTCTAACTGGAGTGAGATGGTATCTCATTGTGGTTTTGATTGGCATTGCTCTGATGGCTAGTGATGACAAGCATTTTTTCATGTGTCTACTGGCTGTATGCATGTCTTCTTTTGAGAAATGTCTGTTCATATCCTTTGCACACTTTTTGATGGGGTTGTTTGTTTTTTCCTTGTAAATTTGTTTGAGTTCTTTGTAGGTTCTGGATATTAGCCTTTTGTCAGACGAGTAGATTGCAAAAATTTTCTCCCATTCTGTAGGTTGCCTGTTCACTCTGATGGTAGTTTCTTTTGCTTGTGCAGAAGCTCTTTAGTTTAATTAGATCCCATTTGTCAATTTTGGCTTTTGTTGTCATTGCTTTTGGTGTTTTAGACATGAAGTCCTTGCCCATGCCTATGTCTTGAATGGCATTACCTAGGTTTTCTTCTACGGTTTTTATGGTATTAGATCTAACATTTAAGTCTCTAATCCATCTTGAATTAATTTTCGTATAAGGAGTAAGGAAAGGATCCAGTTTCAGCTTTCTACTTATGGCTAGCCAATTTTCCCAGCACCATTTATTAAACAGGGAATCCTTTCCCCATTTCTTGTTTCTCTCAGGTTTGTCAAAGATCAGATGGCTGTAGATGTGTGGTATTATTTCTGAGGACTCTGTTCTGTTCCATTGGTCTATATCTCTGTTTTAGTACAAGTGACATGCTGTTTTGGTTACTGTAAGCTTTGTAGTATAGTTTGAAGTCAGGTAGTGTGATGCCTCCAGCTTTGTTCTTTCGACTTAGGATTGTCTTGGCCATGCGAGCTCTTTTTTGGTTCCATATGAACTTTAAATCAGTTTTTTCCAATTCTGTGAAGAAAGTCATGGGTAGCTTGATGGAGATGGCATTGAATCTATAAATTACCTTGGCAATATGACAATGTTCACGATATTGATTCTTCCTATCCATGAGCATGGTATGTTCTTCCATTTGTTTGTATCCTCTTTTATTTCACTGAGTAGTGGTTTGTAGTTCTCCTTTAAGAGGTCCTTTGCATCCCTTGTAAGTCGGATTCCTAGGTATTTTATTCTCTTTGAAGCAATTGTGAATGGAAATTCATTCATGATTTGGCTCTCTGTTTGTCCATTACTGGTGTATAAGAATGCTTGTGATTTTTGCATATTAATTTTGTATCCTGAGACTTTGCTGAAGTTGTTTATCAGCTTAAGGAGATTTTGGACTGAAATGATGGGGTTTTCTAAATATACAATCATGTCATCTGCAAAGAGGGACAATTTGACTTCTTATTTTCCTAACTGAATACCGTTTGTTTCTTTCTCTTGCCTGATTGCACTAGCCAGAACTTCCAACACTATGTTGAATAGGAGTGGTGAGAGAGGGCATCCCTGTCTTGTGCCAGTTTTCAAAGGGAATGCTTCCAGTTTTTGCCCATTCAGTATGATATTGGGTGTGGGTTTGTCATAAATAGCTCTCATTATTTTGAGATACGTTCCATCAATACCAAATTTATTGAGAGTTTTTAGTATGAAGGGCTGTTGAATTTTGTCAAAGGCCTTTTCTGCATCTATTGAGATAATCGTGTGGTTTTTGTCTTTGGTTCTGTTTATATGCTGGATTACATTTATTGATTTGTGTATATTGAACCAGCCTTGCATCCCAGGGATGAAGCCCACTTGGTCATGGTGGATAAGCTTTTTGATGTGCTGTTGGATTTGGTTTTCCAGTATTTTATTGAGGATTTTTGCATTGATGTTCATCAGGGATATTGGTCTAAAATTCTCTTTTTTGGTTGTGTCCATGCCAGGTTTTTTTGTGTGTGTGTGTCTCATCAGGATGATGTTGGCCTAATGAAATGAGTTAGGGAGGATTCCCTCTTTTTCTATTCATTGGAATAGTTTAAGAAGGAATGGTACCAGCTCCTCCTTATACCTCTGGTAGAATTCGACTGTGAATCCGTCTGGTCCTGGACTTTTTTTGGTTGGTAAGATATTAATTATTCCCTCAATTTCAGAACTTGCTATTGGTCTATTCAGGGATTCAACTTCTTCCTGGTTTAGTCTTGGGAGAGTGTAAGTGTCCAGGAAATTATCCATTTCTTCTAGATTTTCTAGTTTATTTGCGCAGAGGTGTTTATAATATTCTCTGATGGTAGTTTTTATTTCTGTGGGGTCGGTGGTGATATCCCCTTTATCATTTTTTATTGTGACTATTTGATTCTTCTCTCTTTTCTTCTTTATTAGTCTTGCTAGCGATCTATCAATTTTGTTGATCTTTTCAAAAAATCAACTCCTGGATTTATTGATTTTTTGGAGGGTTATTTGTGTCTCTATCTCCTTCAGTTCTGCTCTGATCTTAGTTATTTCTAGCCTTCTGCTAGCTTTTGGATGTGTTTTCTCTTCCTTCTCTAGATCTTTTAATTGTGATGTTATAGTGTCAATTTTAGATCTTTCCTGCTTTCTCTTGTGGGCATTTAGTGCTATAAATTTCCCTCTACACACTGCTTTAAATGTGTCCCAGAGATTCTGGTATGTTGTATCTTTGTTCTCATTGGTTTCAAAGAACATCTTTATTTCTGCCTTCATTTCCTTATGTACCCAGTAGTCATTCAGGAGCAGGTTGTTCAGTTTCCATGTAGTTGAGTGGTTTTGATTGAGTTTCTTAGTCCTCAGTTCTAGTTTGAATGCACTGTGGTCTGAGAGACAGTTTGTTATAATTTCTGCTCTTTTACGTTTGCTGAAGAGTGCTTTACTTCCAATTATGTGGTCAATTTTGGAATAAGTGCAATGTGGTGCTGAGTAGAATGTATATTCTGTTGATTTGGGGTGGAAAGTTCTGTAGATGTCTTTTAGGTTCACTTGGTGCAGAGTTGAGTTCAATTCCTGGATATCCTTGTTATCTTTTTGTCTCATTGATCTTTCTAATGTTGACAGTGGGGTGTTGAAGTCTCCCATTATTATTATATGGGAGTCTAAGTCTCTTTGTAAGTCTCTAAGGACTTGCTTTATGAATCTGGGTGCTCCTGTATTGGGTGCATATATATATATATAGGATAGTTAGCTCTTCCTGTTGAATTGATTCCTTTACTATTATGTAATAGCCTTCTTTGTCTCTTTTGATCTTTGATGGTTTAAAGTCTGTTTTATCAAAGACTAGGATTGCAACTCCTGCTTTTACTTGTTGTCCATTTGCTTGGTAGATCTTCCTCCATCCCTTTGTTTTGAGCCTATGTGTGACTCTGCATGTGAGACGGGTCTCCTGAATACAGCAAACTGATGGGTCTTGACTCTTAATCCAATTTTCCAGGCTGTGTCTTATAATTGCACCATTTAGTCCATTTACATTTAAAGTTAATATGGTTTTGTGTGAAGTTGATCCTGTCATTGTGATGTTAGCTGGTTATTTTGCTCGTTAGTTGATGCAGTTTCTTCCTAGCCTGGATGGTCTTTACATTTTGGCATGTTTTTGCAATGGCTGGTACCAGTTTTTCCTTTCCATGTTTAGTGCTTCCTTCAGGGTCTCTTGTAGGGCAGGCCTGGTGGTGACAAAAATCTCTAAGCATTTGTTTGTCTGTAAAGGATGTTATTTCTCCTTCACTGATGAAACTTAGTTTGGCTGGATATGAAATTCTGGGTTGAAAATTCTTTTCTTTAAGAATGTTGAATATTGTCCCCCTCTCTCTTCTGGCTTGTAGAGTTTCTGCCAAAAGATCTGCTGTTAGTCTAATGGGCTTCCCTTTGTGGTTAACCTGACCTTTCTCTCTGGCTGTCCTTAATAATTTTTCCTTCATTTCAACTTTGGTGAATCTGACAATTATGTGTCTTGGACTTGCTCTTCTCCAGGAGTATCTTTGTGGCATTCTCTGTATTTCCTGAATTTTAATGTTGGCCTGCCTTACTAGGTTGGGGAAGTTCTCCTGGATGATATCCTGAAGAGTGTTTTCCAACTTGGTTCCATTTTCCCCCTCACTTTCAGGACTTGGTTCCATTTTCCCCCTCACTTTCAGGCACCCCAATCAGATGTAGATTTGGTCTTTTCACATAATCCCATACTTCTTGAAGGCTTTGTTTATTTCTTTTTCCTCTTTTTTCTTTAGACTTCTCTTCTCACTTCATTTCATTCATTTGATCCTCAGTTGCTGATATTCTTTCTTCCAGTTCTCGAGTCGGTTACTGAAGCTTGTGCATTTGTCATTTATTTCTCGTGTCATCGTTTTTATCTCTGTCAGTTCGTTTATGGCCTTCTCTGCATTGATTATTCTAGTTATCCATTCTTCCATTCTTTTTTCAAGATTTTTAGTTTCTTTGCGCTGGTTACGTAGTTCCTCCCTTAGCTCTGAGAAATTTGATTGACTGATGCCTTCTTCTCTCAACTCAAAGTCATTCTCCGTCCAGCTTTGATCTGTTGCTGGCGATGACCTGTGTTCCTTTGGAGGGGGAGATGCGCTCTTATTTTTTGAATTTCCAGCTTTTCTGCCCTGCTTTTTCCCCATCTTTGTGGTTTTATCTGCCTTTGGTCTTTGATGATGGTGATGTACTGATTCAGTTTTGGTGTGGGTGTCCTTTCTGTTTGTTAGTTTTCCTTCTAACAGTCAGGACCTTCAGTTGTAGGTCTGTTGGAGATTGTTTGAGGTCCACTGCAGACGCTGTTTGCCTGGGTATCAGCAGCAGAGGCTGCAGAAGATACAATATTGTTGAACAGCAAGTGTTCCTGTCTGATTCTTGCTCTGGAAGCTTCGTCTCAGGGGTGTACCCCACCATGTGAGGTGTGGGATGTCAGTCTGCACCTAGTGGGGGATGTCTCCCAGTTAGGCTACTCAGGGATCAGGGACCCACTTGAGCAGGCAGTCTGTCCATTCTCAGATCTCAACCTCAGTTCTCAGATCTCAACCTCCGTGTTGGGAGATCCACTGCTTTCTTCAAAGCTGTCAGACAGGGTCATTTGCATCTGAAGAGGTTTCTGCTGCTTTTTGTTTAGCTATGCCCTGTCCCCAGAGGTGGAGTCTACAGAGACAGGCAGGCCTCATTGAGCTACTGTGGGCTCCACCCAGTTCGAGTTTCCAGGTGGCTTTGTTTACCTACCTAAGCCTCAGCTATGGCGGGTGCCCCTTCCCCAGCTTCACTGCTGCCTCACAGTTAGATCGCAGACTGTAGTGCTAGCAATGAGGGAGGCTCCGTGGGCGTGGCACCCTCCCGGCCATGTCTGGGATATAATCTCCTGGTGTGCCATTTGCTAAGACCCTTGGTAAAGCACAGTATTAGGGTGGGAGTTACCCGATTTTCCAGGTGTTGTGTGTCTCAGTTCCCCTGGCTAGGAAAAGGGATTCCCTTCCCCCTTGCACTTCCCAAGTGAGGCAGTGCCTCACCCTGCTTCAGATCTCACTGGTCAGGCTGCACCAGCTGACCAGCACTGATTGTCTGGCACTCCCTAGTGAAATGAACCCAGTACCTCAGTTGAAAATGCAGAAATCACGCATCTTCTGTGTCGCTTGCACTGGGAGCTAGAGACTGGAGCTGTTCCTATTCGGCCATCTTGCTCCGGGTCCTCTAACACTTCTTTTTCTTTTATTCTCCAGACACACTGGAGGCCACTTGCTCTGTATGTATATCCCAAATAACAATCCTATTTCTTGTATATTCTTCTTAAAGAAAACATGTTTACTTAGAGATTCATATTCATTTTTTATGCTGACAAAAATATGGAAAGAGAAAAAAGAATAAACTGTTGTGTTGAAATGGAATTTAAAAACTCTGCTTGAATTCACCTTATTATTTTAAGATATGGAGAGAAAAACACATATATATAGATGCATTTATGTATATAAATATATATATATATCTGTACACATGCAGAAGGAGATGTGTATACACATCTATATACATGTACATATACAAATATGTACATCAACTCCGTGGCTTTGTCCCTGGAAAGTTCATAAAAGGAATGGCACCCAAACAGGAAGTAGCACAGCTGGGACACAGATAAATCTCTCACTTTTCTAGCGGAAACCTGAAAGTAAGGAAATACTCAAGCAATGACTGAAAAATGTCAATAGAACACAAAGGCCAGTTTGAAGGAGCTCCACCATCAAAATCTGAAGCAATGTGAGAAACAAAACAAATAACAACATTAAAAGATAAATCATCTCTTTAGAAATAATCCAAAAGTCTGCATTGTTATAAATAAATAATTAAATAAATAGAAAAGAAGGATAAAATTACATTAGAATTACACCAAATACATTTTTAAAAAGTTATTAAATTAGGAACCATCATTTTGCAACTATCAAAGTTATGGATAGATGCTACAGTAGCATAAGTACTTGAAGAATCATAAGAATTATTTCTCCAAAAGATACTAGATGACAAATGAAAGACACAGGATGACAAAAGAAAAAATATGATAAGGAAAAATGGCTGTTCCTACCTTAACAAAATGAATAAATTTAGTGGGATAATTTAGCTAGATAAAAATTTTGTAATCATAAAAATAGAAATAATCAATTGATGCCAAAATTTTTGGGTAAAAATCTGAGGAGTGTTAGGATATTGAGATAATCTCAAAGTATACCCCTGTAAGAAACTTTTTAAATACATAGGGAAATGTGATAGCTTTACAATGGATAAATCTTGTAGATTCCACATTAACGAGGTGATCAAAGTTCACATCATTAACAAAAAACAAATTAATCTCATGTGAGCACCTGAATATACATTTTAAAAAGCAAAACATCACTTCTGTGTTATTTCTACCAAATGTGCATGTCCTGAATCTAACCTTATGAAATGATCAAACAAGCACAACATAACTGGCCTGTACTCTTCACCCATTGAATACCAGATACCATTCTTAAAACTGCAGTTTTAGTAATGGAGAAACAAAAGCAAAACAAAACTTGCAATCTAGCAAATGTATTACTTTCATAAAGTTTTGTTCTGGTTATAGATAGTAAAATTAATAAATCAACATGAGCATAGCAGGTAACCATGAAAAAGTTGATTTGACATGACATGACTGGGTAGGGGTTATAATTTATGATTGGATAATCAAGAAAGTTTTCCCTGAGGAGGTGGCAGCTGACACTTTAGAATGAGAAAAACAGGTGGGAATATCTGGATGACAACCATTCAGGCTGAGGTAGCACCTGGTGCATTGACTTGAGAGAAGGAACGAACAGTTTGTCATCTATAGATATCTAGTGGGAACTCTAATAAGCAAAAAGAAAAAGAAATACATTGGAGAGGGAAAGAGAGGGGCTCTCAAATAATATTGCACACAACAGATTAAGAAAGTTGGATTGGAACCCTGGGTATTCATTTAGAATATGAAGCTAGCAGTTCCCTGATATGATTAAAAGATTACTGTGTCTTCCGAAGAAAAAATAGAAACCAGGGCAGGAGAGTAAGGGAGTGGGAGTAAGGTGTCATGTGTCGCTATGGGGGTCAAAGCAAACCATCCAGGCTAGGTGGGTCACGTCTGTAATCCCAGCACTTTGGAAGGCCAAGGCGGGTGGATCACAATGCCAGGAGTTTGAGACTAGCCTGACCAACAGGGTGAAACACCCATCTCTACTAAAAACACAAAAATTAGCTGGGCATGCTCGTGCGCGCTTGTAATCCCAGCTACTCAGGAGGCTGAGGCAGGAGAAGTGCTTGAACCCAGGAAGTGGAGGTTGCAGTGAGCTGAGATGGCACTGCTGCACTCTAGCCTGGGTGACAGAGCAAGACTCCGTGTAAAAAAAAAAAAAAAAAAAAAAAGAAAGAAAGAAAGAAACCAGAAAGCACAACTAGCTGTTACTTTATGGCAATGGTGCAGGCTCAGGTGAGGTGCATTGCAATAGAGATGGAGACAAGTGTGGAGATTTTGGAAAGATTTTAGAGGTTAAGAGTTATGCAATTTCAGCCGGACACGGTGGCTCATGCCTGTAATCCCAGCACTTTGGGAGGCTGAGGCGGGCGGATCACAAGGTCAGGAGATCGAGACCACGGTGAAACCCCGTCTCTACTAAAAATACCAAAAATTAGCTGGGCGCGGTGGCGGGCTCCTGTAGTCCCAGCTACTCAGGAGGCTGAGGCAGGAGGATGGCGTGAACCCGGGAGGCGGAGCTTGCAGTGAGCCGAGATCACGCCACTGCACTCCAGCCTGGGCGACAGAGCGAGACTCTGTCTCAAAAAAAAAAAAAAAAAAAAAAAAAAGAGTTATGCAATTTCAAAGACTTTTTTTTTTCATTTACAACTCGTACAAGTACATTTAAAAGATCTTCAAACATTGTTGTAATACTTAAGGATAGAATAATTGGTATTGTTAGAAATATTCAGAGAACACATATGTTTCGTAATGTCTTTCAATTATTAATAAATAATTTTATCCTTCACATGTTGTACTGCCAAATTTAGTGGTTCTAAGCTGCCTTCAATAAGCAGGTGAAAAAACAAAAGACAACAGGAAAAGCACAGCAATACTCCACTATGTAAATCTGTCAAAGCAACCTTTGGCTCTAAGCCCAATGTGAAATCACTATAGTAAATATCAACTACTGAAAAAGTAGGAACTTGGCTGCCAAACTCCAGACCCCATTATAAATGAAATTATGAACCCAAGAAGAGGGTATGTTTGCTTTGCACATGTGTTTGTGTTTATTGTAATGTGAGTCATAAAACATTTGTGCTTATGTTTTAAACTTTCACTCTAAGATAGATACTAAGTCATCTATCTCAGAGTCAAAGTTTGAGAGCGATAGGTATCATGACTTAGATGTTGTTGAATTATTCTAGGTTTTTGTTCATTTAAATGATACATTATTTTCAACATAGCTATTATGATATTGTGTGGGGACTGATAGAAGTTAAGACTTTCCCTGAATCTATTATAATAGCTCAGTCTTTGAAATATCAAAATGTTTTCTTCGTAAATTTACCTCTCCTCTAAGTGTTCTGCATACTATGTACTGCAAGATTAAGTGAGTAATTTCACACATGTACACATGTACATAACAAAGATATTCGTGAGCATCAAATGGAATAGGATAATGTAGAGAAAGAAACTTACAAAACAACATGCTGATAATAACATTTCCTTTTTTTTTTTCATATAGTATAGGTAGCATTATCTTTTGCACTTCGAACCTTGGCTAGCTTAAGAGTCTTTGATGAGTTGCTAGGAATGAAAAAGTTGACACTATGGAAATGGCGTCAGGAAGGAAAGAAAGGAAGCAGGATGATAGAGAGGGAGTTAAAAGGGGGAGAAAGAGCAAGAGAAAATTTTCTTTTGAACATCAGATTCGAGTAATCAGCAAGCATAAATTATTTGGAAACTCATCACTTTTTTCTCACCTGCATGCCTATCATTGAATTTCAACTACTATCTATGAAAGACCTCCTGGTATTTTCTATCTTCTCTGCATATCAGCCACAGATTCTCAGCTGAAATCTTTAAATACTCTTTCTTCCTACCTAGGCTAAATCCAATGTCCTTACATGGCCCTAAAAGTTCCACAAAACCTGGCTCTAAATGCCTTTCCCACCCCATCTTCTGTAGCTTCAATGTGTTTTACTGCTGACAGCACTAAACCCCTTGTAATTCTCAACCACATCAAGCTAGCTCACAGGCTTGGAATCTGGTCTGTTCTTCACCTGAACGACTAGCTGCCAGATACATTCTTGCCTTTCTCCCTCACTCCTTTCAAATTTCTACTTAGGTATCTTCTTAAGAATAACCTGTGATTACCCAGAATACCAGCATACCAGCACAATCACCTCCACATCATTGTGCTGTAAACACTTATCTTTCCTTATTTTTCAGATGTTTATCACTGACATAATTTATATCAATTCTACATACTCTATATAATTTATATAACAGCTGATTTTAAAGCTCCATGAAAGCAGGAGCTCTATTTTATCCATGCTTTTGTCCTAGTAATTTCAAGTACTTGGCTAATAGTCATCTCTTTCTCTCTTTCTCTCTTTCTCATTCTCTTTCACCTGTTTTATGAATATATATATACACACACACATATATATATACACACACACACGTACATACTCATTTTATCATACTCATTTTATAATATATATGTGTGTGTATATATACACACAAATGTACATACAAAGACATACATACATAAATACTGTTTCTATAGTATAAAGAGTAGTACCAGTTCTTATGACTGTGTCATACTTCCTATTATTGACTTCTTGCAAGTTATCCACATTACCAATTATCACATAGCTTCTTAAAAAGAACTGCTATGGCTGGGTCTGGTGACTCACTCCTGTAATCCCAGCACTCTGGGAGGCAAAGGTGGGAGAATTGCTTTAACCCAAGAAATTGAGACCAGCCTGGGAGACATGGTGAGATCCCAACTCTACAAAAAGTTTTAAAAATTAGCCAGGTGCAGTGGTGCACATCTGTGGTCCCAGCTGCTTCGGAGGTGAGAGGATCACTTAAGCCCAGGAATTTGAGGCTACACTGAGCTGTGATCACATCACTGCACTCCAGTCTGGGCAACGGGTAACCTATGGAGACACTTTCTCAAAAAAATCAAACCAAAACAAACCAAAAACAGCAACAAACAAAAAAAACTGCTGATACTTGAGAAGTCTGTAATACAATTTCATTGCTTGCAGGCAAAGCCTATTAAGATTTTTCTAATATTTTTAAAGCAAATCAATATACTATCCATTCTTTTAAGAATTCCAGATAAAATATATTTTATCTATATGTACTGTAATAATCAATAAGTTGCTAATTAGAAAATTTTAGAATGAGTTTATGTCTAAATTAATTTATCTTCGTATACTAATTTTTAAAGAACTTAATCTCCTGTTGTGACTTAGCACAAGATAATACACAGTATACAACCCAATGGGCTATATCATATATGACATATTTCTCAAGAACCAAGGCAACAACTAAAACTTTAATTTTAATTTTTAAAGTTGTCTCTCTGTTTTTACTAATTAGGATAAACACTTTAAATGGATTTTTGGGGGTATTTTACTTTCCTAAGTTGTTTTCAACTTCATATGCATTTTTAAGCATGAGCTTATTTGACATGAATCAGAAACAAGTATTCATTGATAGGTATAAAATAATAAACTAGTTTTAAAATGGCAAAACAACGTGACCATTGGTCATCAACATAAGATATGTTCATAGTGAAGTTGTCATATACTAGGTTAACTAGATATATAGATTAAGTAGAAAAACTTAGTCTGGAAATATACATATGTATATTATATATATCTATACATACACTTGTAAACATCACCTTTGAAAATAAATAATGATTTTATTGGATGTTACCTAGCAAGTCAATTCCACATACAGAACAACTATATATAATTTTTATTAGATAATGGTAAAGTATGCACTATTAGCTAATTAATGTTCACATTTAATGGCTGTTCTTTAGAAGGTATCACATTTTTAGGTTTGCTTTAAGACAAAACGATGGTGCAATTGTATAAGAGGCTGAATAACCATGTAAAGTTTTTGTTTGTTTAGTTTTTTTGTTTGTTTGCCTGTTTGTTTGATTTTTGAGACGGAGTCTTGCTCTGTCGCCCAGGCTGGAGTGCAGCGTCTTGATCTCGGCTCACTGCAAGCTCCGCCTCCCTGGTAGCTGGGACTACAGGTGCCCACCACCATGCCATGTAACTTTTAAATAATAAGTAGGATTTCTTTTTTTCTTTCTTTCTTTTTTATTTTATTTATTTATTTATTTATTTATTTATTTTTATTTTTATTTTTTTGAGACAGGGTATCACTTTGTCACCCTGGTTGGAGTGCAGTGGTGTGATCTCAGCTCACTGAAGTCTGGACCTCCTAGGCTTGAGCGAAATTCCAGCCTCAGCCCCTCAAGTAGCTTAGATTACAGGAGCGTGCCAGCACACTCAGCTAATCTTTTGTATTTTTCATAGAGACAGGTTTCACCATGTTGCCCAGGCTGGTCTCGAACTCCTAAGCTCAAGAAATCCACTCTTCTTGGCCTCCCAAAGTGTTGGGGTTACAAGTGGGAGCAACTGCACATGGCCAGGATTTCTTAAAATCAATTTTGCACAGTATCAGATGATACTGATCTAGATAGATTAAGTTGAAATACTGAACAAATATGTAGTGACAAAATCAGTTGATATAAACAATCCAGAAATTTTCCTCCTCATCCATTCTTCCAAACTTCTCCTTATTACTAAGTAAAATTAATTCCCTATATTAACCAATTATTTTCTTTGCTTAATTTGCATTTTCTCAACTAGCCATTCAATCTTCTCTGAATATTAAACTTTCACACAAAAATAACAATAATTTGTTGTTGAAGTATAGTCAATGACACCATTTATCTGCATTATGTGATTTAAGAAATATAAATCATTTTGACTGTCAAATTGCCCAAAATGACTGGTTTGTCTATTCTATCTGGTTATTTGGCTATACAAATTTGCCATTTATAATTTATTACTATAATATTTCTAAAGAAATCTATGAAAATGTTTAACAAAATAAATTTTAAAGCTTAACCACATTAATTGCAAAACAGTAAGAAAATACCAGGCAATTATTTTTTAAAAGCATATACAATTTAAGATTACTATTGAATATTCTGTAAGAGAGAATTTGCTCCAACTTTATAAGAGAAAGAGCACAGATTTCAAGGATTTCCTATAGCTGAAAGACTACTCAGGCACACACACACACACACACACACACACGCACGCTCTGCACATACATTTTGGGCTAGAAATACACCATTAGGGAAAGAGGGAAATCAAAATGAACTGTCCTACTGCAAATCCAAAATCTAGAAGATGACAAAAATAGTTGACGGGTGCTAGACAAAAGCCTTCAAGCTACAATTCTAGTATAAAGTGATCACAGCATATTAGTGTTTTCATGTTCCTGGCGGAAGCAAATCAAACCTTCTCTGGGGAAAAAAATTATTCCTTATAAAATTTAAAAAATTCCTGTAAAAATATTTTCAAAGGCATTAAACATGAAAGAATCAGACATAAGCATGTAAACGGATTGGGTTCTAAGGTGTTAATCATTAGATATCAACCTTCAAATATTTTAGGGCAATAAAAATTCCCAGTTATGAGTCATTTATGCATATCTAGAATAATGAATGCTGTTACTAATTAGTTATATTTAAATTCCAGACATTCTGAAGCTGTTTAATAAGTTAGAAGAAATTAAAGACTAGTTTGAAAATATCTGCAATAATCATAAAACCAAAGAAGTTACTCAGTGGAATTTAAAAAAGTGATCTATAAGAGTAGTATAGAACAAATGTAACTTACACTTCGATAAAGGAGTTTAACAACAGATTAGACACAGCTGGAGAAAGGATTAATGAAATGAATATGACAGAAAAGGTTATTCAGAAAGCAGTGCTGACAGGAAGAAAGATGGAAAACATAAAACTAGATGTTAACGTGTGACAGAATAAGAAATTCTAAAATAAATTTAACCATATTTCTAGAAGGAAAGGAAAGCAAAATTTGGTTTGAAGTAATATTTGGGGATGACAGAATTTTTCAAAAGTGATGAAAGATAATGTTTCTGAATATGTTTACAACAGGCAGTGAAAGATAGTGGATAACTTGAAAGGCAACAACAACAAAAAAATAAAGCCAACGTCAAGTTGTGATTTAAAATCAGTGATTCTGGAGATAGGGCCATCTAGGTTTGAATCCCGGCTGCAACTTACCAGCTTTGTGTCCTTGGACAAGCAACCACATCATTAAAACTCAAATTCTTTGTTTATAAAATGTGGATTGGAGAGAGTTCATATATATATATATATATATATATATATATATATATATATATATGTATGTGTGTATATATATGTATATATGTATATATAAAAAATAAACAACATTAGTATAATATTTAACATAATACAACAGGTTAAAGATGAATTTATCATTTTGAAAAAAGAAACATACCAAAAGCAAGAGAAGTTTTGAAAAGTAGTCATGAACAACAGCAAAAAAGACAAATTAGCTTCAAAGACAAGGAAGTTAGCTGAAAAACCGAAAGAATGGAGATCAGTGAAATGATAGCTTCAGTGGGCTGAAGGAACTAACTACCACCAGTATTGTAAAGTGCTGTACATAGAGAAACTCTCTTTTGTGAAGAGGTGCAAATTAAGGAAATGTTTAATATTAGTTATTATTGTAAATTTAACACTAATTAGCCACATTTAAAATCTAGACATTTTGAGACTGTGAGAGTAAATTCTATTATGTTACTGTGGCTATATTTGGCTGTATAATTTTGTAATATAAACTAATAGTTATACAGTTTTAAAACTTTTGTTTCCCTCAGAAATATGTCTTTTAGAAATATGAATGAACATATAAAAATATGGCCCTCATATATATCTTCTTAAACCATACCTAATCTCCAACTAAAGGCAGTAACAAAGTCAGACTTTCATTCAACATGATATAACTATAGTCATTCCTTCATGTACATGGGACATTAGGTCCAGGAACGCCTGCAGATATCAAAACCCACCCATACTCAAGTCCCATAGTTGGCCCTGAAGAACTCAGGGATAGGAAAAGTTTTGCATACCATAAATAACTGCATTTTTTAATCTGCATTTGGTTACAGATGAGAAACTTATAATGAAGGGTCCACAGTATTTATTGAAAAAAGTCTGCATATACTAAGTGAACCCACACAGTTCAAACCTTGTTGTTCAAGGGACAACTGTACACGCAATGGCAAACATTCTAACCCTTTTCCCAGAAGAGGACACAAGGTTCTTAGGTGATGTTCAATCTTCTTTAATATCCTGTAAATCAAAAACTGCTATATAAATTTATTATTAATCTTATGTTAGATGGTAAGGGTATAAGAGAAGGAAGAGATCAAAAATTTAGTGTGTGTGTGTGTGTGTGTGTGTGTGTGTGTGTCTCAGACACAAACTCATAACAAACAAGAAATACCTGTAACTATTACAATTCTTCAGTGCTCATATCTGCAGCTGGTAACATGATCATAATACCTTCTCCCATCACTTGTCTGTATTCCTTTTGCCCTGAGCAAGTACTTAATGCTAGTTGTGGTACTTGTCCAAGTGGAGTGACCCAAACCTTAATTCCTAAACTATCTGGAATAATAGCAGTCCTTTCTGAAATCAGTTGTATTTTCCATTGACTTTTATCACATTACATGGTAGAACTACTAAGAGATACTGTATGGGATCTGCTCTATTCCAAACATACTTTTTCTTACCTTCACTGTGTAGTGGAAATCAAATTTTATATTGTTAATCAGAATCAATGATCTCGGCCTGTATACTAACCTCATTTTTTTCCTCTTAATTCAGATGCATGGGAAGCTCAAAGTGGCCAGATGAGAGTTTCAACTTCCAGTTCAATGGACTCATTGTTGTTATTCATGGTGATACCTAATTCTTGATGGAAGTTTTCTTTTCTTTTGAAGTTAAAACCTTTAGGCCAACAGAGTCTAAAATCAAAAGGACAGGAAGCAAAAAAATGTTTATATTAGATTACTATGGAAAATAGTATTTTCCCTAGTAATCCTAGATAGCCACTACTATCTGCCCACTTTGATTCCTGAACTAATTATTTTGTAGAAGACATAGTACCCTATAGTGGATGCTGATATAGATTAACCTTCAGGACAGTGTTTCAATTGTGCAAGGTATTGTTACCAAGTGCTATAAGTGAGACTTCAAAATGCCAGTTCATCCTTAATACAGATAGATACATCAAGAGGATAGAACATGGTAAGACCAGTGAACTCCATGTTAATGGGCCCATACCATATGATGTGAATCAAATCACTTGATTAGAAACAATAATATGTAGAATACTATGATGGTAGATAAAGCATTCACTAAACCCATGGATGGTACTTTTGGCATAAGGACATATTTGAAGTATCTATTCCAGCAAACAAAGTGTCACTTTTTCCCTGAGAGAAAGAAATCTGTCTAGTCACCTTGCAACTAGGTCGCTGGCTGATCACCTCAGGAAGTGGAGCCATATCAGGCATCCATTGTCATTCTGCACTGCTGGCAGGTTGGGCAATCAGCAGAGCTACAGACAGTTCAGGTTTGGTAACTTGAAGTCCAGGTTGTTGAGCCTATGCAAAACCTCCATTCATGCCATCATGATCACCTTTTTCATAAGCCTAACAAGCAATGACAGGACTGACTGGGGAAAGAGGTTGACTGGTATTCACAGACTGAGTCATACTGTCCTAGATTATTAAAAATCATACGCTAAAGTCATCATTTGAGATAGAAATATATTTATATAATTTGCCCATTTAGAAAAGTCTTTCGACATACCTCTTCCCTAGAGTTGCTTGTCATCAATTTCACAATTGTGTTCATTCTACTTTTTTGAGCATCCACCAAACCATTGGCCACTATCTGTGAATCAATACAGACTCTTACATCTGGCCATTTCAGCTTCGAGGTAACAGGAACAATCAGGTGTACTTCTCAAAGTTCCATTCGCTGGCAGGATTCCCTTTACTACTCTTCTTCAGGAATGTCCGAGAAAACAGCTATCATGCTGTCACTGTTCACTTTTTGGTGGAGAGGCATATTGTGCAGTGTCATCTTTAAACGAGGTCTGTGTTTTCTCTTTCTTAGTCAGTTGGTTGTAGGGAAATTCCTACAAGGCCATCGATGTAGGCCTGGTAGTGTAGAAGGAGTAGGGGCTATGTGTATTTGGACACTTTCTTATGCAATGTACTTTGTCTTCAGAGTCTGCTGAAGCCCAGTGTCATGTAGGCCTCTTCTTCTTATAGCCCAATGTCATATAGGTGCATGCCCAAACTTGTGGTCATACAACACCCAGTTTATGATGTTTTGATGGGCAACTCAGGTCCAATGGTAACTTGGTGGCCTGTTGTTACATGCTTAGTCTTTACAAGGGCCTCATAGCAAGCCAAACACTGGTTTTCTAAAAAAACTGTGCAGTCATATGCAGACTATGGCATACCTTTGATCCAAAATTCTAAGGATCTGTGTTATCTTACCTATACGAGCTAATTGAAGGCACTAAATGACATTTCTGTTGGCCACTAACACTGTAAGCACTAACGTATCTACTAGATCATATGGCCCTAGTAGCAAAGTAGTTTGCAGAGCAGCCTGTACCTATTGTAGAGCCTTTTCTTTTGCTAGACTTTATTTAAAACTAGCATATCTTTCAGTCATTGATGTATAAGTCTTCTCTGTCTGCTTTAATGAAACACCACAGGTTGGGTGGCATAAACAATAGAAATTTATCTGTCATGCTTATGGAGTCTAGGAACTCCCAGATCAAGGTGCCAGCTGATTTGATTCATAGCTTGTAGAGGTTGACTTTCTTGCTGTGTCTTTGGTTAGCCCATGCCACTTCTATTGTCCCCACGGCATTTAGCTTCTCATTTCAATGGTAGCAGTTTCTACTGTAATTTCTGGCCAATCAAGAGAATAACTACACCATTCTTCAAATATGATGAAACTCACTTTACACATTTATTTCTAATATTCATGATAAAAGATGTGTTTTCTAGACCTTCTCAAGGTGGATATTCAAGTCTTACATAATAATCCAGTATATTTCAATATCCATAAGCCTTTGTATAACCACCCCCACAGCAAATTAAGGCAATTTTGGCACATCAGTTTCATTTGCTAAAGGTTACATTTGAATTCATGTTTCAGCAAACCAAGAAAACAAACTAACAAACTGCCAGAGCCATTTTTAGCACCTTAAGTTACAACATTGAATGTAGAATATCTGCTTATGGGACTCATATCAGAAAATTCATCCTGATTCAACTTATATGATATTAAAAATGATTCCACAATTCCACTCCCATATGGTTTCTCCTCACATGTATTATCAGATTTCTGTATAAATTGAAAAAGTCATGCAATTCATTTGGTCTGTAGCATATGTTATCAAAAACTGTACTTTGTGACTCAAACCTTTGGGGCATGATGGGACATGAGTCTAGTATATGGTTTCAAAATCAAAGACGAGTGGTAGGGACAGGTCCCATTCCCTCTCAATCATGCCTTCAGATGTCTACATTAGTAGAAATTTATGTTTGTAATTTAATACTTAAAAATGAGACTTTGGGTTTGCTTTTCAGAGACCTTGACCTGCAGCTAGAGGAGAAAAAAGGTTTATTTCAGGACCAGGTATCAATGATTTCAGATAATTTATGTAGAGTTTGACCGTGAAATTTGAAACCCTAATCCCATTGTTTTCTTTCCATACATTCTCAGTGTAGTAAGTAACAGCCAGTTAACTCTCATTTTGATAAAATACTCCAGAGTAAAAAATACATGGTAACCTTCACCCTTGCTGTCTATAGGTATTTCATTAGAATTAACTAATACCAGTATTTGGTGCATTTCTATTGTCATAAGTTTCCATGGACTACAAGTTTCCTCTTTACCACTGGAAATAGCCAATGGGTGATGGAAACACTATTAAAATGTCTAGGAATTTATTTTCTCTCTCTCTCTCTCTCTCTCTCTCTTTCTGTTTGAGACAGAGTCTTGCTCTGTCACCCAGGCTGGAGTGCAGTGGCACGATCTCGGCTCACTGAAAGCTCAGCCTCCTGTGTTCACACCTTTCTCCTGCCTCAGCTTCCGAGTAGCTGGGACTACAGGCACCTGCCACTACGCCTGGCTACTTTTTTTTTTTTTTTTTGTATTTTTAGTAGAGACGGGGTTTCGCCATGTTAGCCAGGATGGTCTTAATCTCCTGACCTCGTAATCCGCCCTCCTTGGCCTCCCAAAGTGCTGGGATTACAGGCGTGAGCCACCGTGCCCAGCCACAATATCTTTTTTAATTCAAGTTGACTTCCTTAAAATCTACTGATTATGGACTTTAATCACATCCAAAAAATACCTTAGCAGCAACACCTAGGTTAGGATTTGATTGAATAACTGAGGACTGTAGCCGAGCCAAGTTTACGCATCAAATAGACCACCACAAATATCAATGAAGAAAAATATTGATGGCATAATTGCAGGAGCCTCAGGGAAAAAAATTCAAAAGATTTAAATAAGTGTATTTAAGTGTAAATATTAATAAGTTTATTTGTGTGTTATATAAAATCAGTAGCATATTTTAGCAATTGAGAACCTCAAATATTTCAAATGCTCAAATTCAGTGCTTATGTTCCATATTTTGAATTTTTAACCAAGTACCACTACTGAAAATAATGTGATTTTGTTTATATTTTATTTTATTGTGATTAAAGTAAAAGTAAAATATAGTGAGATTTACAGGATTAACCTCTTTACTTATCTCAAACTACCTTGTTTGCAGTTCCCTTTACAATCTGAATCCATAAACTATTTTCTCACTGCTTACATGGTCTCCTTTGGTTCTATCAATATGTTCATGGTTACGTGTGACTATTACATTCATTTTTGGGTTGGCACTCTTTTATATGTGGCTATGCTTTTCTGGTATAACTTTCATCTTGCTAACTCTTCTCGTCATTCTACCCAGTCTTTATCTACACCAGTTTTATAGGGTTCTGTGTTCCCCAAAGAGAAAATCTTGATTTACAGATTAATGCTTTTGTGTATTCTAAGGCTTTACTTTAAATTATTCTTATCTACAAAATAATACATTTTTCTCTCCTAAGACTTAGAATACAGGATATTACTTTCAAAATTATTTAATCTTATAGGCAACATTGTTGCACAATCCTGGAGAATAGAGCAATATCAGGTACAAATTAAGTGGAATTCTATTGCTTTTATGGTTTATCTGTCATTCTTCTAATTCATGAAACTGGATAACTGATTTTTTTTTCTCTTTTTGCTCATTTTAGTTGAAGACTACAATAACCACTTTCATGAGACTTAAAACTAATTTATCTGCTTCATTTGGCTCATAAAGCAATTTTCAAATAGAGTGGTTTATCTATACCCTAGTTAAGAAATTTTAAACTATTAAAAATCAATAATCTTAAAATGTACTAATTTGTAAATGAAATTACTTTTCTACTCTTTAAAATTACTTAATTTTTTTTGTTACTGTTAAATTTGTTTTTGTGATTACAAGTAATGGAATTTTTACATTAGAAATCATCCTCATGTAAGTCAATGACTTAAAAGTTACTTTAGGAATTATTTCTATTGTGTATAACAAATTATTCCTCCTTTGAAAGTTAATATTTCAAAAGAGATTTATTTATATCAATAATGAGTGTATGTTCTCCTCCTTCACTCTGTTCCTCCATAAATCAATCTATTTTGCATTAAGAAAATAAATCCTACTTATTATGAACTTTTACTGATTTTTTTCTCCCAACATTTGTACTCTTCTCTCTACTTTTATAACACTCTTTGGATAATAAGAAAAATTAATTTGCAAACATTTAACAGCTGTTTTGGATATTTTCAAGCTTTTGTAGCTTTCAGTTACACTTTAATGTGCTTTTGGATTACACTGACTTATTCTTAATATGTGTAATTAATATATGTATTAAAAGCATACTTGTTCAAATTTGGTATAAATAGTACATATTACCATTCAATTACATAAAGACAACTGCAACATTGGCTTACAAAATTACTGTTTTTTTCTTTCATCTGAGAAACAGGCATAAATCCAGATAGTGCCAAGGATAATAATAGCAGTGACTTTAATTAAATTTAACATATTGATACTGTGAAATTTAGTTATTAAATTTTGATTCATAGGCATTAAAGATAAATATACAAAATTACACTAACATTTGATCTAGCCTTCTGTGATATTATTAAACACAAGTGAAAAAAATCAGAATGAAGCCCCCCCAAAAATTGAATTTCAATATGGAATATATGAAATCTTTTTAACAAGCTTTTAAATCCTTTTAAGCAGTGTCCAGATGGTCAATAACTTACCTGCAGTTACTGTTACAGAAAATTAAAATAATAATAATCCTTTGTTCATTTTATTATCATCTGATTAGTTTTATAAGTGTAACATTATACCCATTTGCAGATTGCATCTTTTGAATATTCTGAAGAGTGCTGCTATCATTTTTTATGTATACACATTTGTTTAAGTACTTGTGTTTTTATTCTTCTAGGTAAGTAACTAAGGTTGGAATTGTTAACACATATGGTAGTTCTATCTTTTAATTTCTTAAAAACTGACAAGTTGTTTTTCCACGATGACTACATCATTTTACATTCCAACAGCAATGTTCAAGGGTTCCAATTTCTCCATATCCTAACACTTGTTATTTTCTTTTAAAACATTATACTAATCCTAGTGAATATGAACTTGTATTTTATGGTTACAATTTACATGTCACTATTGACTAATAACGTTGAACATCTTTTCATATGATTTTTGTACACTTGTATATATTTAGAGAAATGTTCATTCAAGTCTTGTACCAATTTGTGAATTTAGATGTTTATCATTTTGTTGTTGAGTTGTTACAGTATATTTATTCTGGATACTAGACCGTTTTTGTATACATCATTAGCATTTTTTTCATCCTGTGTGTTGTCTTTTACTTTCTTGATAATGTCATTTGAGGGACAAAAATTTTTCATTGATGTTTATTAATTTATTTTATTTGTTGCTGTTATTGCTTGTACTTTTGGTGTCTAAGAATCCATTGCCAAATAGTTATGATAATTCATTCTATTCATTCTTCTGAGAGTTTTATAGTTTTAGTTCTTATATTTGCTATTAATTCATTTTAATTTAATTATTTTATACACTGTGTTTTAATAGTTCATCTTCATCTTTTGCATTTAGTAAACACTTGTTTCATTACTATTCATTGAAGAGACTGTGTTTTTCTCATTGAATAATCTTGGCATCCTTGTTGAGCATCAGTTGGCCTTAGATATATGAGTTTATTGCTGGACCCTCAATTCTAACCCACAAGGCTTGTCAACACAAATAACAAACAGACGCAGAGGCTCTTTAAAGAACATATTTACTCAGGAATAGGGGACTACAATGGGAATGCTTATGCCATAGTGAATTATGTATGAATTCACAGAGGTAAAGGAAGACAGATATTTTAAAGAAAGAGTCATAAGGATTATGTAATTGTTTTGAGAGTATTATCCTTAGCCACAAGGATAAATAACAGGTTAAATCACTCTGTTATAGAGGCAATTGCTGGGCAGATGTCCCCGCAGAATTAATTTTTGTGTAAAGTTGTGATGGCTTTTGTGCAAAGTTGCAGCTTTTGCAGAGCTCTTTCTGTAATTTTTGTTATCAACCATGAGAATCCTTTTCTTCATGGCCTTTCCTGGTTTTGTTTATCAGAGTTTTTTTTTTTTTTTTTTCCAAAAGCATAATCTATTTATCCTGTAGGTAGTCTTCGATTGTTCCTTGGTGCCGGGAAGACCATGACCAGTCTACTCTTCCAGGTCTAACCCCACATTGGAGGGAATGAACAGCAGGTAGGAGTAACTGTCAAAACCCTTTTAGTCACATTCGAGCTACAAGAGAGTTATGAAAAAGTGACTCTCAGGCTAAGTCTAGCTGGAGTCCTTAATTAAATTCAATATTTTCTGTTCTGTCATCTTTTGCCATCATGTAAAAGTGCTACATTTGCATTACTTTGTGAAGAATTGTACTTCTGCAAAATTTAACAAGTAACAGATAACAAAGTTTGAAAAAATATACAAAGTAAAATAAATAGTAATATGACAATCCCAGTTGCTTAAAAGGCAATCAACTAAATAAATCATATGACCATAGTGAAGTAGGTGAGAACTGCTGTAACCATGGGACTTGTTTCCTTATTTTGAACATGGGGCGGGGGGGGTCTCAACTATCCCATGGGAATTTTTCCAAGTTCATCATGTAGTATTAGCAATAGTACAGACATTTCAGACATTTCCTTATTTAACCAATAGATGCTAAACTATCTCTTAGGTTAAGTTCTGCCAAGTCACCAGCATGAGCTACTGATTGTGAAAGTTCAATTACACCATTACCCTGCCAAGTGAGAAAGACAGACATAAAGACAGGAAAAAATGTCATTATGATATTGAGAGTTGTTCTGACATCTTGGGAAAAGCTGTTTACAGCACAAAAAAATCAACTTCTTGTCCTGGTTTGCAGTTTGAGTGTCTATGGTTATGGCATCGGGTGGTTTTGTAAACTTGCTGTGTGGCCCATACATCAGACACAAAACTTGTTCCTTAAAATTTATTTAGTTTCAGCTTATAGGGCTTCAGAAACAGAACGGTTCCCACTTTTAATAATTCCAATAAAATACAAAGTAAAGTTTTATTGGAGGAATCGGGAAGAATTCAAGATCTTGTGCAGTCTATAGGTAGATAATAAGAACATGAAAACAATACACTGAGCTACAATTTAATAATGGTTATATTATAAGTTTCTTTAGAAGTCTAACTTTCTCTATATATTGATTATACAAAAATAACAGATTCAAATTTTCCTGAGGATGGAAAGCCAAATAAAACTTCTATGCTGAGGACAGAAGTTAGCTTTTACTTACAGTATTAAGTTTTCTGTGTCTGCCAGAAAGTGACTATTTTTGTCTACTCTCTGCGAAGCTAGGAACCCTGGAAGACAGGCATTCTTTGCACATTCTCAAATACAACATTTCAGTCAGTCTTGGTTATATAATCAATGTTTTCAGTTGTATTCTGCTATGAAGAGATAACAGATTTTCACTGGGCTTATGCAAATAACCATATTACCATAAGAATATTCACAACTGGTTTCCAAATTTTGGAAAAATTAGTTAAGTCTAATTAAATTAGATAAGTCTAATCATTTAATATCTCTAAAATGAGAAATATGTTTTTGAGGGTCTCCAGGGGATCAACTGGAAAATTACAAAGTTTATTCCAGGTCAAAGAAGTTAATTTAGAATTTTGATCCAGGGGAATATTGCCAAAGATGTCAAAAGGTTTAAAACACTTTAATAAAACAGAATCACAGGTCACTGTAAAATAATAGCCATGTATTAAATTAGAGTGATAATCAAACGACTTCAGAAGCAATACAGAAAGTTAATGAATATAAAATTCTTAACCCTTACAAAGTTTATTTTTTATAAGTAATCAAAAAACTAATATAGACAACAGAGGAAATTATCTTGATAAAATGCAAGTTACTTGTTTTATTATTATTTTTTTGACCAGTTGCCAAAAAGCTAAAGAGAACTTCCTACAGTATAATTGCTTCTCCTCATGGGAAACCATTTAGAAAACCTGGAAGTTGAGCCTAATAAAAAAAAAAAAAAAAAAAAAAAAAAAAAAAAAAAAAAAAAAAAAGCTTGAATTCAGACACAGAAGAATGCCTGTTTGTATTATACCCAAATTATACAGGAATGTTAACAAGAAAACTAGTATATTGAGCACAGGAATACATGACTCTTAGAAAAAGTAACATCATGAGCAAGTTTGTGGTTTCATGAAGCAATTCAGAGGTACCAAGAAACGCCAGGAAGAGTAGAGTATAAAATAATTCTGGGGAAAAACATTGATTTTTTTAGGCCTTCAAAATAGCCACTTCAGTGTCAGGTCGTAACAGTAGAGTGAGAACTGGAGGGAAAAATAGTTACAGGAGTTGATATAAAAAGCTGGAGACAATTATGATCTCAGGTTTTCTTCTAGAAGAGAAAGAGCTAAAGGCAATGATGCATGATCTGCAAATCAAGTGCTACAAGATACAGCAAAATTTGAACTTCGGAGATACGAATTTTAGAAGCTTTAAGAGAAAAACTCTACCTCAAGGGATAAAACTAACACTCTAAATGAAGATGAGAATGTTGCCAACCTGAAACTAGAGAAATTAAATCGATCTCAGGAAGAAACGTGGCATAAATGGAAACCGTCTGCAATTTAGAAGATGGCTGTTAAAGAAACATATTTTAGAATTAATAATCAAACCCTCCTACAATTTTACTAGGATCAGATCAGTACTTGAAGAAAATCGGGAGGCTGAGGCAGGAGAATGGCGTGAACCCGGGCGGCGGAGCTTGCAATGAGCCGAGATCCGGCCATTGCACTCCAGCCTGGGCGGCAGAGCATCTTCTTGCTCTAACAGAGGTGACTAAACATTTAGTTTTCTATCAGTATATTTTTAACATCAAAGCTCAATGTTTAGAGGAGCATAAATAGTTGCTTTTCTAATTCTAGCTAAATTGATCACGTATAAAATTTCTTTCTTAAATGTATTATTTACAAACCTTTCATGACCTACTCTGACCTTTGATAATATGCTTAAACTTCATACTTTGTTCTATACTTCTTTCTTAAACAACCACCCATTTTATTGTAGAAAAATTATGTAATACTTTTCTTATATAATTTTTAAGTTTTGTAACCAAAAATAAATATTTATAAATATAACTTACTTTATATCCATCTCTCCTACTTACTGTTTTCTTTCTAACTAGTTTTTATTTTCTTCCTCAATTCATATTTTGAAACAACTTTTAAATAAACTCTGAGTTAAACAAAATTTTTTTTCTTAAAGACACATTTTTATGCCTTTTAATATTCTTTCTTATTAAAATACTTCTTTTGCTATGATTTATATTAAAATTATGTATGTTGGAATAAAATAATTAGAATTTTAACTCTAAATAACATTAATTTCTACCAACCAATTTTGAGTGGTCTATCGCGAATTAGCATTGTATAGATGAGAATCTTTTTATAATTTTTTAAAACACGACTTCCCATAACATAATTTTTTTGAGCATTAAGAGATCTAAATGCAGTTAGTCTTTCTATAAAATTTTAGAAACCAAGAACAAACATATTATATTCAGTGATATGTTCACGTTTTTATCTCATTTGGATATCACCCAGACATTTAATGAATATAAATAAAATGAATTGCTTAATTCAATATAACATAACTTTAAAACCTCAAACAACATGTAATGTACATTCATACATATTTATGCTTTTTACATTGATTTGTTACATTTAGCAATTATACCTAGAGTATTTATGAAAACTGAGATATTAGACAAAGCTAGGCATCATTTCAAGCTTATTGATTACGTAGACAATATCTCTCGTTATAGGTCTGTTTTGATATTCTCTTTTACCTTATGATAACTTTGGTAGGTTGTGTATTTCTAATATTTCACTAGGGCACCTATCTGCTGACATCAAATTTTTAACATTTTTCTAATATTTTACATTTTGTTTTTTCTAATGTTGTTACTAATGCCCTTACTTTCATTTCAGTAATTCATTCTTGATGACTGCTTTTTCTTATACTTTATGTGGAATCAATTATCAAGTTCCTCAATTGGATATAATGCCAACAAGAAGGAAGCATTATTCTGTTCCCCATCTTGCTTCCTGTAACACTAGCAATGTTATTTTCCTATTCGTCTTTCCTTGTCATGATGCCTTGTTCTAAAATCAGGCATTCAGAAAATAATGTAGGAAACATGAGGCTTGTGAAAAAAAAATGAAAGAAAAACTAAGAAAGTTTAAATATCTTTACATAGTACAGAAGTACTTTATCATTTTACCTGACTATAATTTCAGTTTTAAAGTTAAGGACATTGCAGGATGCTCTGTGTGCTAAATTAGGAAATATATATTTTATATTAAGGATTTGCTATAATATTTTTAATAATAGAACTTATGCTCTATTTAAAAATAACCAAAGAATAGCAATTAGTGGAAAATTAAAAGCTTATTTTACATAATGGAATAGTTTTATATCATTTAGTAGGTTTTTAATTGTTGCTTCACATTTTCTGGGCATTACTAATTAAATGTTGGTTAAAAATAGTATTTCTATATAAACACTTGAAATTTACATATTTAAATATAGTTATATATTAAAATATATTCATGTTTACATATATTTATTAACATTTATATTTTATATATGTGATTATATGTGCATATATGCACATCATGATTTGAAAATAATAATGTTAAAGAAAATATTTGATTAATTTATTGTTTGATATTTTCATAGATGTTATTATAATTTTACAGTTACTTTTAGATACCTACTCCATGTGAGGTATAATGACAAGTATCACAGAAAATACATAAATACATGAGTAAGACATAATCAATGCTTTTAAGATCCTCTTCTAGTTATCTATTTCTGTTACAACCTATGCAAATACTTACTAACTGTAAACAATTACTTGTTTATAGTTAGTTAAGATAGTCGATATCAACACCCTAAAAAACAGTTGCTTATAGTTACCAAGGAGATGAAGTAGTCACTAAAGAGATGAATAGTTGTTTATAGGTTGCTAGGAGATGAAGTATTTTCCAAATCTAATTGGCCAAATGTTCATCCCAAATTCAGTCCTTGCTGCAAGAAACAGTTTAAATGGTAGGGGTTTTCTGCTCTTAAAGTTACTCTAACAAAGGCCGGGCGCGGTGGCTCTAGCCTGTAATCCCAGCACTTTGGGAGGCCGAGGCGGGTGGATCACGAGGTCAGGAGATCGAGACTATCCTGGCTAACATGGTGAAACCCCGTCTCTACTAAAAATACAAAAAACTAGCTGGGCGTGGTGGCGGGCGCCTGTAGTCCCAGCTACTTGGGAGACTGAGGCGGGAGAACGGCATGAACCCGGGAGGCGGAGCTTGCAGTGAGCCCAGATCATGCCACTGCACTCCAACCTGGGAGACACAGCGAGACTCCATCTCAAAAAAAAAAAAAAAAAAAAAAAGTTACTCTAACAAAAATCTTTCATAAAAATAAATTGGAAAATAGATATTGGTTAGGCAATTACTAATCTCTTTACTTTGGATTCTGACTTTGTCACTCAAAGTATTTGCTATTCCTCCCACCCACAAATTTAGAAAGCCACTTTCTGTTTTTAGTATCAGTCATTTGCAAAAATGTTTACCAGGAGAAGTCTAAGGAAAACCCTCTACAAAGTAAAACTAGAAAAATATATTCTTGTTTGCACCTATACACTAAGTAGCGCAAATTACATATAGAAATTTAATAAATGATTGTACAATTTACACAATATCCCAACAATGTTTGCAGCATCATCCCAAGACCAGAGTGAGGAGGGACATAATATATGGTATACTGATACCAGGAAGCTGTAAACACCAAATAAAATACAGAACTCGACATTGGAAAATTAAAATTGCCAGTGAGACAGACCCACAGAAACATATGCAGACAATCATGAGGTCCTGTGCTAAGAATGCTTTAAAACATGTCACTCTTCATGTGATACTAAATATATAGTCAGTAAAGTGATTTTGCACTGACTGAACACCTGTTCTTGGCAAAAATCATTTTCAAACTAAGTGCTTTGACAGGTAAGCATGTGAGAAAGAATTTATCATAATACAACATAGTAAAGACACTATTAATTAGTTATTTTAAAAGATCATCCTAGTTTGACCTAATTTTCTTTAAAATTATCCTAATGTGAAATTAATTTCCCAAATCCTGTTTAACAAATTTTACTTACCTATTTTACCAATGTACTCCATTATTAGCAAAGACACTTCTGATTAGTGTGACTATAGCATCTGATTGTGCAGACTTTGATAAATGCATGAAATATAACCTATACATAATGAAATTTTACACCTCACTTTGGATGACATAAAACGTGCGCAGATTTTTATTTTCAGAGCATAATTACTAAGGCAAAAATATTTTATGTAATTATGTTGCTAAACTATGCATACCTTCATTTAATAGATGACTTACTTAAAAAAAAAAAAGAAAAGTAAAAGAAAAAAACACTGTGGGAGCCTTTCTTTTTAATGTAACAGATGTTGTGTTTACACAAAACAGAAATAAAACCAGGATTCTATACTTGGAGTACCCATCTATTTTTAAGAATAAGGATTTCCAGTAGCAGGTGGGATCCACACAGTCTTCTGATACGGGGGGGGGGGGGAAAGTTTTCCTTCACACTGTAAATTAACAGATTGGTTACAACCATACACATATGGATTAATACATTTAAAATATGTTTTTATATGAAAGTAGAAAATTTCTGACACAGAACTATAAGAGAATTATTAGGCATATTTTTCTAAGCCTTAAATTGAAAAGTAACTATAAATTCATGTTTCGTTAAACATGGATTCATATACTTGGGTTTAGTTGAAATTAACTAACTGTAGATCTGACCTTTTCTAGAGACAAATTTGTCACTTAGCAATATGCCAGTTTTGAAACTGATCCTGTTAAGAACAAATGTGGTATGACTGTGTATTTTTTTCATCACAATATAGAAGGACTGTAGAAAGAATGTATTTTGACCCAGAGTTAACACGTATTTTGATCACAGAATTACATTGACTTTGTACTCAAACATTTTTACAGTAGTTTTGAAAATGTGCCGAACTCTGCCTACAAAGTTCTTTTTTTCATTATATTACACACTAATTTTCCCATTAGAAAATAATTTACATTTAATGACAAGACAAAATGCAGAATTATTTTTTTATTATATTGTCACCAATGAAGGAATTTACCCTGTTATTTTTCAGTAGCCCTTTGCTTTTCCTTAAATTATCAAAGCCACATTATAAAAACATGCATCTCAATGGGAAAATTGGGTTATTAACACAATAGTTTTATAATACCTCTTAAAAGAAAGTTATTTTTCCATAAGTTGAAATGGTAAGATTATTTCTATGAATGTTTTTTGTACAAACATAAATATTATTATGCTTAAACATCAACATATTAAGGATAAATGTATCTCACATATACTCATAAGCAACGGCTATCTTTTTTCTATAGTCACTTGCAACAACTTTAGCACAATGCATTTTATACTTTCTTACAATTCTTCTAACAAAGACGACAACAACAAAAAGCCTGTAGAATATATTATTTCTCTTGCACTTTTCTAAGGGGAGGTTATCTCACAAACTGATTGTTCTATAATAACATTAATCTACATAATTCAAACTATGTTTCTGAATTGTCATTCCCCTTATGAATTTAATGGATATATTGTGAAAGCATGACCGAGAGGACATAAACAAAATACTACCTATGTTTATCTCTCATTCTCTTGTTAATCAGTGGAATACTTTCCTCTGCCCAGAATAAGAAAAACAAACAAAGAAACAGCAACTCTCATGACTTTTTTAATCACTTTTATGTAATAAAGGGTATCATGGTTTCTTTAAGTTTCAAATACAGCCTTAATGATCTAGCTAGCTATTTTAGGAGGAAACTTCATGGTCTTCCTTGTCACTCATTTCTAACATTTGCCAAAATGCTTACAAAATGAACCACCTATGGTAGAGTAGAGGTGAGGTCCAAAAAAAAAAAATGGGGAACAAAGAAATTCTAATTTTAATTACTATTTAAAGTAGAACATCAAATCACCCTCTCTATGCTCCTCATTTTAGAGTATGGCTATGCCAAAGATTTTAGGATTTGGTTAGCAGAGAGTCCATTAACTCCCCAATACAGACAAACATATATGCAGAAATATACTATGGAAACCTCCACCTTTAGGCTTAATGTCAAGGCTCTTCACCACAGGGCAAGAGCTGCTGCCTTTGAATTCTGTCCATAGGTTATCTTTCCACTTGCTTTTCCAAGCTTTTTGTAATTTTTATCTCTATCACAGGCGCCTAGATTTGGGGCTCAAACATTGTGAAATCAACTCTAGCATTTATTCCAAAATTGTATATTGTTTTACCACTTCTGTTGATACCATCTTAAGACATAGAACTTTACACAAATTGTCATTTATGCAATTCTACCATATGATTATATTTTCTCTTTCCACTAATTACTGGTCAATTGTGTACTCTAATACTCCAGATTTATTGTTAGGACCTGAACACATATTGGTCATCCTGCTCTATGCAACAGAGATAACTTAGAGAAAGATGAGTGATTTTAATTAATAAATCATGGCATTCTATGACCTAGAATGTCAGTTTGTTTTATTTCTATGACTTTGAATATTACATGATTTTTGAGACATTGTGGAATAAATCATCTAGGCAAAGGAGAGCTTGGAATTAGGTGAAGTGATGACTAGCTCAAATAAGAAAGTCCAAATGAGAAATACCTAAAGTAATAAATTTTCACTTTTCTTTATTTGTGATTATTATTTTTGCTGCCTGTTTCCCAAATGAATTAAAATGGCTGGTGGCCGGGTAGAAAGCTAATGCGTTAACATTAATTTCAAACCAAGTGACTTGTTATGAATATTAACCTGACCATAATCATTTATTAACAGTGATTTGAAGCAGGCAACTTTTACTGTTTATCAATTTGTATTTCATAAAAATTATAAAGTTTAGAAATATTCAATAAGAATGCAGAGAGAATGTAGGTAGCTATTACTACCAAAATAATGTATCAAATAAGAATCAATTGCAGCTGTAGTGGAGAAACTAAGAATAGTGTACTCAAGAGGGCATAGGCATTTATTCATTCATATATCAAATTATCCATTTATTCACTATGCATATTTAATTAATGAAATTCATTAGTACATGATAAATAATAATATAATAAATATTAATATCTAATATTTATTGAGCACTTTTCAATATTATGGGTACTTTTCTAAATGTCTTACAGGTATCAGCATATTTAATCTTCATGACTATCTTATGTAGTAATTTTAATGTTATGTATAGTTAAGGTATTTACATATAAGTTAGAAAAAAAATGCCTAGAGACATTAAATAACTTGCCAAGCTCTTACAATTAATCAGTAGCAAACCTTCTCAGAAGTCTCTCTGATTTAAAAAATCTATGCAACAGATATTACTTAATGGAATATCAGTAATTTCCATTCATACATTTTGACAATATACTGGAATAAAGGGCATTATCTGTATAAAGACTGTAAACTGTCATCCCCATAACTCAAGACCCATTTTGTAATATCTATCTACTGTTTCACAGTCCACACTTATTCTTATTTCTGTATTTTGATAAAATATCTGTAAGTATTTATCTGATTGAATATCAAAATTGTGAGATCCACTGAATGTGTACTCCAATTCAGAAATTAGTAGTAGTGTAAATAGGCTATTTCTTAAATATTTTTTAAAATTACGAATCACACTGGATGATTTCAGAAGTATCTGACTTTAATTTCCATGAGTGAATACCTCCACCATGAACAACTAATATATGTACAAACATATTTGTTAAATAAATGAATGATTTACCAATGTGAAAACTGTGGAACAGTATACTTTATACTGTTATTATGCTTCACTCCTACTCTACTGTGTTCACCTAATATATTCATTTTATTCATTTCACAGGCTTAACAATTCAACACAACACACATTTATTAGTTCAGAGTTCTATGAACCAGTAATCCAGTACTGCATGACTGACTGGATTATGGGAGTAGAATCCATTATAATTTCAATCCCAGGGACTGTGCAGGGCATGCAGTATTTTGGGGAGCCATTTTATAAGCCTATCTCTCCAGTAGTTTATTTTATTTAGTTTACTTCCATCTTTCCAATAATTTCTGCTTCCTTTATGAATATTCTTTTTAAACCTCGAGTTCTAGAACATCTCCTCCACTCCATTAGCCTCCCTGACTAGATTTATTCCTCCCATCCAGAAACGTAAAACCAGGCGTGCAGATTAAGACAGTTTCTGAGATATTTTAAACATGCTTCATCTATGTAATTTACATATTTAAATTACCTTTTGGTATTAAGACAGATTAAAATATCTTATGTCTGAAAGATTGGTTACTTGTATCACTAGAATATTTTTAATTGGCAATATCTTCATGAAATTATTTTCCCATCATAACCATTTAATCTATTAAAAATAGGTTTATCTGACTAACATGGAAATCCACTTAAACACAGTCTTCAAAATTACACTTCATCAAAATATCGAGAGAGATGTTATGAGATATATGATTTACTATCTATGAGAATTTTTTTTTTTTTTTTTGGAGAATATCTAAGCTATATAAAAATGTGGTTTCCTCCTAAAGGGGGCTTGCTGCTTTATTTTGGCAATCAGTTCTACTCCAGCTGTCTTATTACACCAGAGTTTTTGTTAATTTACACACAATACTTAACAGGAATCTTTAACAATATTTATTTTTGTAATACTATTATGATATCTTGATAATCTTATGTTTTTAATAGCAACTTGGAATTTTAAATTTTGAATATTTTGAAGTTTCTCTATTTTCATAAGTATATGCATTGAAGTTTATCATATAATCCTTTCAAAATTTCTCCCTAGTAATCTTGATATTTTTAATAAAAATATTTCTTCCTAGTGCAAGTCTTCAGGTAACATTTGTTTAGCTGTAAGAGTAATATATTCATTTTGTTTTTCTTCGAATTCTGCATTCATTTTAATTACAGCTTTATTCTTTCTCCCCTTCTTCTTATTACTCTTCTTTCTTCTGTTCCTCCTCCTCCTCTCCTTCTCCTCTCTTCTACTTACTCTTTTCGCAACAGTAAATCAATAAAAATGATAACTCAATTGGCACATACATTGAAAATGTCCTTGGTCTTTTAGCAAATTTTCTTTCCTACATTCAGAATTAAGACTAAACTGAATTGATTGGAGAGTTAAGGCTTAGAATTGTTACAATACTTTGTCTTTATTCGGGTGTTGGGGCAAGATAAATCTTACACAAATTATAATTTCCTAAAAAGATTGTACATGCATCATATAGTACCTTCTTTTTAAAGAATTTCCTCCTAAATGCAAAGCACAGAGTTCAACAAAAGTAAATGTTATTTCTCAGTTTGAAATTATTTCTTGAAAAAAATTGAAGTGAACGCCTTTTTTTTCCCTAGACAGAGCCACTGAAGTCACTTATACACAGATATTAATGGAAGTATTTATTAAATAATGCAATTGTTGTTTAATAATTTTCTTTCCATTAGTTTTCTCAGTTTACTAATATTCAGACCTAAAACTGTTTCAATTAAAGATGTTTTTTAGTGTGGAAAATAAGTTTTTGAGGTTTATTACAGATACAGTTACAGTACAAGCAATAAACTTTATTTCTCCCAACCATCTTAGTCACTTTCAGGTACTGTTGTATTAACTGGATTATATTGAAGGAAAATCAATTCCATGATGTGCCATTTTCTACAGTTGAAATAACAAACATTTTAGCACAAGGGGATCAATACATTCCATTATATAAACACAGCATTTATGTACTGAATTTGAGTGCTACCGGACGAAAATTGAATTTTCTCTTTGGGAAATTTTGAAAATGTTTATTTAAAACTAAATAGAATAATAACTTTCTTTTGCAACAATTGTAATCAGTAAACTTTACCTGAATCACATTAAATGAAAGAGAAATTTGTGATTATAAAAGCATTAATGAAATAGCTTTGGAGTAGAAATAATAATAGTAATTAAGCACTGGAAATATTAGTGATTTTTGTTTACTGTGAAAAGAAATTTACCTTTCTCTATTCAGCAGAAATTTATTTATGTACTGAAAGCAAATAGTACAAAAGTTTATTTTTTTCTTTTGCTGCATATAATTTTCTTAATAGGCAAATAATGCTAAATAAACACCAAGTAGAAAAGTATAAGAATGATCCAAATATGCCTATACATTATTATATTTTATACAAAAATTACAATTTGCCCTTGATCCTTTCAATGACTCTAAGGGACAACAACAAATATTTAGTGCTATATATCAGTGTATATACACAGGATATATAAATGGTATTCAGATTGTGTCAAAGAAAATGAAGATATGTGAAAATTCAAAGGGCATACATAATGGTTTCTGTTTTCTTGTCCAAATAATATGTTCACAAAGGTCCACAACTTGAAGCAGAAAGTCATCTCAGCTTCTAGTTCACAGTGGTATAGTATCAAGTTAATTGTATTTACTTATAGTTACACTCAAAGACATTTCTGTAAATCATATGAAATAAGATAAAATATTAAATGATTTCAATTTATGTAATCTCAAATTGCTAGAGCCCTATAATGAAATTTACCAAAAAAGAAGGTGTTTAAACAATCTTTCTGATGTATTTATATGCATTTTCCCATAATAAATGATAAGGCAGCCTCGATTTCTAACAAAGGAATAAAGTGCCAGTAATTGGGATTTTGATCATAGTCATTTTCTGTCAATAAACTTTATCTCAGCCTCACCAGACTAATTACGGGAAGTTGAAAGAGAGAAACTGAAAAATCAAAACTTGGTGAGCAAAGTAGTCATGTGGCATATGTTCCAAGAATCTTCATACAGGGAAGATTCAGTAAAGGCGATGCCCATTGACAAGCAAGCAAAGAGCATCTCAGAAAGAAGAAGCTTGACAGATGGAGAAATGTTAAGTATGAGTAACGTAATGATTGTCCTGGCTTATTTTGGTCATATTTATTTAGTTTTAAATCAAATAATTGAATAATTTCCTCCTTTTAATCATGCCAATGTATCTACTCACAACTCAAGTGAAATATGATGTATATAAAATGTCACTTTTTTCTCCATGTTTTGCATGTCCAATGTTAATATGTTAATGTATAATGTTATTTTTAATTAAATTTATGTCAAATAAATTACCTTTTCAATGCCTTAGTACCCTTATGTATAAAATGGAAATATTATTAGTATTTACTTCCATAGTAAAGCACTTAATACATGGTCACAATTATTTTAATCTACCACTCTTATTAGATAATAGTAAAACATTATTACAAAATAAGGAATCTATAACAAAAATAATAATAATAATTTTGAACAGTGAAGAATTGGACAGCATACTTAAATTTCTCAATGCGTAAAATTCAAGGCATATGATTGAGCCGTGGGACCCATGATTCAATAAATATTAATTAGATTTGGGCTCACAATTTTTACAAAAAGCTCTAATGCATTTTCTAATGTTATAAAACACAAAACAAGAAAAAACAGTACTTTCAAGAGAAGCTCTTACAATCACTATTTTAGATTAATCACAGTGAAGGCCTTCAGAATTTGGAGAAAAAGGCCAGGCGCGGTGGCTCAAGCCTGTAATCCCAGCACTTTGGGAGGCCGAGACGGGCGGATCACGAGGTCAGGAGATCGAGACCATCCTGGTTAACACGGTGAAACCCCGTCTCTACTAAAAAATACAAAAAACTAGCCGGCCGAGGTGGCGGACGCCTGTAGTCCCAGCTACTCGGGAGGCTGAGGCAGGAGAATGGCGGGAACCCGGGAGGCGGAGCTTGCAGTGAGCTGAGATCCGGCCACTGCAGACTCCGTCTCAAAAAAAAAAAAAAAAAAAAAAAAAAAAAAAAAAAAAAAGAATTTGGAGAAAAACTCTTCTGTTTCCTTGTTTCCTGCCGGTATCATCTTTTTGAATAAAATCTTCTGGATTGCTCTAGGTTCCTACTAAAAACTAAATTATTTCCCTTGGATACAAAGTAGTAAGTAGTAGGTAAATTTCTCTCTCAGTATTCAATTTAGGTACTTAACAAAGAGGAATGTGAGTCAGGAATGATGGCTCATGCCTGTAATCCCATTACTTTGGGAGGGGGAGGCGGGTAGATTACTTGAGTCCAGGAGTTTGAGATCAGTCTGGGCAACATAGTGAAATTTCATCTCTATGAAAAATACAAAAATTATCCTGGTTTAGTGGTATGCACCTATAGTCATTTGAGAGGCTGAGGTGGGAGGATCATTTGAGCCCAGGAGGTCAAGGCTGCAGTGAACTCTGTTCACACCACTGCATGCCAGCCTGGGTGAAAGAACAAGACCCAGTCTCTGGGTTTACCTAAATAAATAAATAACTCAGAAAAGAAATTGACATCACCTAGTGATGGATAAATGGACATATCCTGTTTTGAGGGAAGAGTTAGCATGTGATGGGAGGTATGAGGGATAGTTGTATCGTGTTAGCAGAAATAATTCTTTCACTATTTTCTTATTTCAAAGCTAAATGTACCTAAAAGAGACGCCTATGAATACAAAATATAGTTAGAATGCTGTGTATGAGTTTAGAAAATACAGTTAAAAAAGATATGTATGAATGTGAAGTTGCCAAGGTTTCAACTGTGCTGTGTCACTTTGGTTAAACTGAGGAATACATTTCACAGAATCTCCTTTCTTGCATTTTTCTAAGTAGCAATAGTCATAAAAGTTTATGCAAGATTTTGAAGTCTTACATAAGTCAGTCAAATAAGGTGCCAGGCACAATACCTCCTTGGGTCCCAGCTTGTCATCTTCTACACATGTCCAGCTTTTATAAATAACTGAAATTGCAGCAACTACTGTCACAGTAGGTGGTTAGTCAAACACGGACAGGGCAGGAGAGTCAAGCAGGGCAAGAGAGCCCCACCCCACTCCCAATCACCATCACGAATGTCAGTCCTTATGCCCCTCAGTTGAATTCTTTCTTCTGAGTAGGCAAGTACTGAGGTTGCTGCTGACCTGCATACATTTACTGCTGTTAACACACATTGGTGCCACTTGACTCAGTTACATTCCCTGCTTGTAAGATATCTCTATGTCTTGCCTTCTTCAGCTGGAGGCATTAAACCCCATGTACATTGTCTTCTCCCCTTTCACTCTCCTGCTTAATAATCAGCCCCCAAAATGACTCTACTGGGTCACAGTGTCCCTGCTCCTCCCTGGCTGATCTCTCAGCTTACCCTAACACACTTGTCAGGGTGTCAAGGTCCCTGTGATCTGCACAGAGTAGACCAGAGACACTCATGGCTGTCCTGGACAGGAAGCTGGTGAGAGTACTAGGGTTAAAGCCTGAGATCATGTAATATCTTGGGTTTCCTCTGCTTTTCCATCTAAAATTGACTCTTTCTCAAAAACTCATATCACCTATTTTCCTGTTTACTCTGTGTGTATTATGAAATGGCCTTTTGCACCTGCTGGATCCTTTGCCTTCAGAGCAAGTCTGTCTTAAACATACACCCGTTTTTCATGTGCCCACAGCTCTTGCTGCATTTTCTCAGCAGCAAAGAAACAGACTCCTTTGCAGATGCTTGTTTGCCCATTGCTGGGACAGACACTAACTAGAACCCCGGCTGTGCCAGCTCTTTGTGACTAACTATACATTTTTTCATCCCTGTTATGATCGAGGGCCAACTTTTCCAGTGACTTTTGAAAAAGTTAACCTACCTGCATAGGGCCTCACTCTATGGCCCTTTAAGGACCTCACCTACTGTTTATTTTTGAGTCAGCACCTCTTTAGGAGGAGGGGAAATTCTTCCTTTGCCATGTGTGAATTCTTACCCCAAGCCCTGAGTCCTCCAGAGGTTCCTCCTTTATGTCAAGAGGGCAAATAAACATTGCTCTCCTCAGCCCAAGGGCTGCTGTTTCCACTGGCATATGAAGCCTTCCTGTGAGTATTCCTCTTGCTTCTTTCACTTCCTCCTGCAGCCTCCATTTCCTCTCCTTTTCGTCCTCCACTTCCATACCCTTCTCAATATGCATCAAGACCCTCAAAATTATATTTAAAAAGAGGAAAGTCCAGCCACCTTGCAGCAGTTAGCTGAAAAACAGGTTTCTTGCCTACTTAAAGAACATGGGAATTGGGAATCTGAGAAAAGAGATAATTATTTTCTTCCTAGAATACTTGGAGTGAGAGTCTCTATAAGTTCATGGGTACACAAATATAGCCCAGCCTAAGGATGCAGGTGCGAGAGACCCTTAGGACAGTGATGAAGCTCGGTCCCAGACTAACAGATTACCATTAGAACAGAGATAAAGGAGAGGTTAAGGGTATACGGGAAGACCAGTTCAACCCAGAAACCCAAGGATAAACAGGGGCCTCCTGTACACTCAGGTATATCATCTGTTCTCCAGTGGATAATTGTGATGAGATGGGACCCAGGTTAAATGTACAAGGTAAGACCAGTTTATTCCGGAACCCTAAGGATGAATGGGGGAACACCCAATTCAAGACAATAGGAAAGTAAGAGGGAATGCTTCATTTTATTTTTTTGTCCCCTGTTCTCTCTTCACAAATGGGTAGTCGTGTCTCCATACCAGAGGACATGCCCCTCAGATGCAATCTCCAAAACTGGGTAAAATTTGATTCTCCTAAACCTTAAAACAACCAAAAAAACCTCATTTTCCTTTATAGTACTGTTTGGCCTAAAAATAAATTAGGAGAAAATCGCCAAAGTCAGTCTTAGAATCCAGTACCCTTATGCAGGAAATCCTGAAATTAGCTTCCTCAGTTTTTATAACCGAGATCAGGACAAAGAGGTGAAGGCTAAGGAAAGAGAAATGCCGGAGCCAGAGGCAGGCTCAAGTACTGGCTGCTCTGTAAGCTCTCAAACCTTCTCCAGGTTGCCCTAAGGACATTCCTCCAGGTAACGACCACTGGTGTGGGAAGCCAGGCCACTGGAAGGCAAACTGCCCCAAGGGGACAAAAAGGTGGTAGCATCACACAGTTTACCCACTCTGCTATAAGCTCAGCCATTGTAAATGGGACTTTCCCTGATGGCTGAAGGACAAGTGGGACAGCATCCCAACCCCTGATGACCTTAAGCTGAAGGGGCTCTCTGGCTGGCTTCTAAATCAGACATCATCATCAACAGGACAAAGCCAAGGGCAACTCTGGAAGTGGCAAATAATATCATAAATTTCCCTTTTGGGTTCCAGAACTGCCTACTCTAGGCTAATCTCTAAGCAACTCTCCTCCAAATTCTGTCAGGTAATGTGATTAAAGGGCACACCCTCCCTCCAAAAGAAAAGATTCACACATTTTTGGGTAAAAATATACTTTCCAAGAAGGGTGCCTGCTCAGTATTTACCCAATCTCTAAATTTATCATTCTCTCTCATTGCCCTTTTTACCCTGAGAAATCTACCTAAATCTTTAACCAAAAAGTTTAAGTTCAACCTGGACAGCCTTACCTCATAGGTTTAGAAATAGCTCACACTTATTCAAACAAGCCCTACCAAAACTTTAACTGAGCAATATCTTAAGGGGAGGATAACTTCCACAGTATACAGATAACCTCCATATCTGCTACTCCCTTACATGATTCACACAGAAACATGGAGTACAAACCTTAACGTCCTAACAGAAAGAAAATGACTTGTCTAATTCAAAGGTTATAGAGGTAAAGAGGTATTTTTGGTAATGAAGGTCATAAAGAAAAAAGATTTCATATGACAAAGGATCTTATATGGTAAATTCTTGTCCTAAAGTAAAATGACTGGTTGTTTAAAAAGAGGAATGTTTACATATAAGATGTGTAAAGTAGAATGTGCTTTTGGTGAAAGATTATAAGAAGGCATGAAAATGTAGATTATTTTTCCAGTTTAAAGGGTCAAAATATTGTTTTACATTAGTTAGGATAAAGCTAAAGGTTGAAGCAAGTTGGGGAAGGTTTGTGAAAAATTAATCTTGTAAACAAAATTCTGTGTATGATAATATTAGCTAAAGTAGTATTAATTATTCAGTTTTTCCGTAAATTGAACATTGGAATAAAAGCACACAGAGTTTTATTAAAGCATTAATCTGCTCTTTATAAATGTGTTATTGGTACATCTTCCAAAATTATGTGAAATTCCTATAATTCTGATATAAGTTAGTATACATTATCAATAATTATATTTGTTATGTTAAATTATTGTGTGCCACAGAAGTAACAAATTTCCATGGCAAATGTGCCTTTGACTGTGGCTGTCCTAAGAAGTTTTGTCACCCACAGACAATTGTCATCATTTTTCATCCTCTTTTGAAGGTGGTTTTATAATTCAGCTATAGAACTCTAACAGGTGCTCTTAAATGCAGTTTTCCAATGACTTCAGAGATTGTGACATTAGAACAGAGGAAAAACGTTCAGAACTCTGAGGGAGAGCTAAAATGTTCATGAATATCAAGCAGAACAGGAGTTAGCTGCATGAACTGCACTAATAAAAGACTGAAATAGTCCTTCTATTTCCAGCTTTCAACAACTGAGTATTCTCCTATAAACAAAATTTGGAGCATATTTGTTTCTCTCTACTTGATTTCTCCAGAATTTTGAAACTATTTGTGAGTATTTTTAACTTATGGTAATGCACTTATTTGCATAAGTACAATAAGAATCTGTTTTCTTTCGCAACGGATTACAGTTGGAGAAACTGATTATTTACCTAGGCTTTGACTAAAATGGCTTGTTTTTCTTTAAGGAATCAAATTTGATTTAAAGGGCCAATAAAAAATCCTTGGGAAAACTGGACTCATACTTTATCTACACAATGTACAGAGTTCCCGTCCTGTGGTAGATAAAGAATGGTACTTTCTGACAGGTCCAGGAGCCCCAAGATATCTTGTGACCTCAAGAAGAGAGGATATACACAACTCACAAATGTATTTGATGGCACCAACTCACGGCTGGGCCCAAGGCCTTAAATAAGTCATATTGAGATTCCTTATGGAACAAAATTCCATAAAAGTCATTTTCTTTTAAAAAAGCACATATGGCAAATAATTATTCTTTCTGTGCTTTATGCAAATAATCAAGCCATGTATAGTAAGCCTAAAGTTATTTTGCAAACAAATCAGTCCTATTATGATTTGGTTTTTATTTTTTAATGAAAACTAAAGAGAAAAATTATGTTTCAAAAAATGTATTACTCCTGTTATTAGACTCTAGTGTCTCAGTTGTTTTTGAGTTTTTAACTGCAATTTGGGCTAACTCTGCTTATTCCTGCGAACCAACCAGTGATTGCTGCCTGCAGCTCAGAAGAAACAAGAGGGTGGGCAATGTAAAAATCAGGACCAATATTCTAATTCTGGGCACATACTGGAATTAACTAGCAACCCCATGCACCTAAATATTAGCAGGTAATGATTATAGCCACCAGCTACCTGGACACATCAGTGGTCTTGGAAACTTTTAGAGCTGTCCTCACGCCTTAATTTTATTTGACATCTTTCTAAATTAAAAAAAAAAAAAAAAAATTGTCTCTTCTCACCTTCAGGCCATGAAGCTCCAGATGATCCTCAGTGTGACGGATACCATCCTCTCAATATTCAAGAGTCATCCTTATACAGAGAGTATCCCTACACTAACAATCAGTGGAACATGACAAAGATGAAATCTTGCCCCTGTCTCCCTTGGATCTGGCTGGGTATTGCTTTCACCAACTCAGGGAGACAACACTACCCTGACAGTTAATAAGAGGCCAAGGCCTGGCTGGGCACGGTGGCTCAGGCCTGTAATCCCTGCACTTTGGGAGGCTGAGGCAGGTAGATCATGAGGTCAGGAGATCAAGACCATCCTGGCTAACTCGGTGAAACCTCATGTCTACTAAAAATACAAAAAATTAGCTGGGCGAAGTGGCTGGCGCCTGTAGTCCCAGCTACTTGGGAGGCTGAGGCAGGAGAATGGCGTGAACCCGGGAGGCAGAGCTTGCAGTGAGTGGAGATGGCGCCACTGCACTCCAGCCTGGGAGACAGAGCGAGACTCCGTCTCAGAAAAACAAAAAAAAAAGCCAAGACCCACAGAACCACCACCTCCACTCCTCTGTCAGAAGAAAGCAGTTACAAAAGACTGACCTTTGCCCATTTTTCCCAAATAAATGGAGTCTCGGACTCTTGAGTGGAGAAATGGTACAGCAGGTAGTTAGTCAAACATGAGTCAGGCCGAGGATCACCCCGCCTTACCCCCACGCCCACACCAGGGGTCATGCAACCATCAGGTGATGATCAGGTGGTTGTTCGAATAATAATTGGTCACAGCCGGCAACAGGGAAATGCAGTCTCCCAATCAAGACACCTGAAACTAGTGATCAGCAGTTTCCCAGTAAGAGAATAATAATTGATCACAGCTGATGGAAGGAATAGGCAGTCTCCCAGTAGACAGAAACCCCTGAAACTGGTGATCAGCAGCTTCCCAATAAGATCTCCGGAGTTGGGTGAGTGAGCTCAAGCATGCACACTAAGACAAAATGGCGGAGTTTAACTGGTATATGACCTTTTAGGAACGCTGGACTGGTAAGGGAAGAACATGCCTACAACTCCAGTAAACACACTGAACATATCTCCCAAGTTGTGGCAGCCACTGCACATGCAGACAGCCCACCCAAACGGAAGACACAGGATAGAAGGGAGGCAATCCCCTGAAAGTATGCCAATGTATAAAACCCTAAGCCAAAGATTAAATCATGCACTTTATCTTGCAAGTCACCTACTTGGCCCTCTTCCAAGTGTACTTTACTAAGCTTTTCAATAACATTTCACTCCTGTTCTAAAACTTGCCTTGATTTCCCACTCTGCCTTATGCCCTTCGAAATTTTTCTTCTATAGGGGCAAGAACTGAGGACACTGCAAACCCATACAGATTTGCTGCTGCTAACATCAGCACCAGTCTCAGGACCACCATTAGTTATTTGACTTTGAACCGGAATGGTAGTAACTAAACACAGGTAACACCTTGTCATATACCACTCTACCAGCTCTACACAAGTTATCTTCCTTCCTCCTCTTCTTCCTTCTCCTTTTCTTCCTTCTCCTTCTTGCTCTTCTCCTTTCTCCTATTCCTCCTCTTCATGTTTATTTTCTTTCTTCTCCTACCCCTTCTTTTTCTCCACCATCTGCTCTTCATTGTCCTTCTCCTCCTTCTCTTTCATTTAACATTTTCTCGTGATTTTTATATTTAATAATGTTTATTTAAGTGGGAAAGTTTCACCAGCAGTACTCTGGGTAATATTTCTTTCAAGGATGAATTTTAGGATTTACAGAGACACCCTGAAAATATGCAGAAATAACTTGAAGATAGGTTGATATCAAAAGAGCTTTTGGTATAATCGGTATATGAGGACCCCGACACAAACAAATAGTATAAATTTACAGTAAAAAAGTACAAGCTGTTCTTTTTCTATTCACAAATAATTCTGGAGAACGATTTAAGTGAGAGAGAGATGGGTTATATAAAAAGAAACACATGAAAAACTGCTGGTAACTGTGAAGGCTACTAAACTATTGAATATATAAAGAGACTTAAGGTTGGGGTGTAGAAATCAAGACTGGAAGCAGGAGATGAAGGCTGGGTTAGAGGAAATATTTTAATTTCTCTTTTCACCTTCCCCAACTTCAGTGCCTTTCACTTACTACAATGTTACACCGAAAAAAAAAAAAAAAAAAAACTCTAGGCCTGCTATTTTTGTCATGATAATACTTAGCACAAAGTGCTTAGAAGGTGTGGAATTGATGAAAAGAGATATGGAACGATTATTCTTCCTTTACCATTCATATCTCTACCTGTTCTCCCTCCAAAACTAATGAGCTTTACAAACTAAGGTGATCGCCTCCTTCCAATGGGGATGTTTCTTAAGAAGGATTTAAAGGCAAAACCCTCATCAAAGTTGTTTTGGGGTCCAGGGATAGCAAAACTGGAGATTATGGAGATATTCAGCTTCAAAATTATCTGTTGCTTTCTCAATAAATTTACCTGGACACAAAACTAAGCAAAGGACTATATTCAGTGAGCATCAAATTTTCAATCTGTAAGAATTATACAAACCTCTCCAGCAAATTAAACAACACATATTAACTAAGGTGGATGAGACAGACAAATAACTAAAAATAAGCATGATACATATGAAGAGTTCAGCTCCTAAAAAACAACCTATGTGTGATCTTTGAGGCCCAACCACAGGCAATTACAAAGGCTACAGGAAGAAAGTTGTTCTTCCCACGTAAGACATGTGGAACAGCCAGTGCATTGCAGTGTCTGGAGGGAGTTGCAGTCAAGAACTCAGGCTCCTTTGCCATGATCTACACATATTTGCATTCCCAGCCCATGCAATCTTCAGCAGAGGCCTTCCTGGTCACCTCTACCTAGGCTTTAGTGTGTGTATGTGTGTGTGTGTTTGTGTGTGTATGTGCATGTGTGTGTGTGAAGACACTTTTCTCCAATCTGACTTTGTAATTTCCATCTTTATCCCTCTCTTTCATTAAATGTTAAATATCTGGCTTTCAATTATAAGAAAAACAATAAACAAAACAAAGAAAACACATTATAAAGACACTAAAAATGTGAACAACCATGTATTAATGAAAGGGAAAGTTCAGTCCCGTTATGGAAAATATATTTTAAAAAAAGTTAAAGTGAATGCTTGAAATAAAAGCACATGATATCAGAGATGAATAATTTGTTCAGTGGGTTAATAAACACACTGGGCACAGAAAAAAAAATCAGTAACCTTGAATATCATTCAATGTAAATTTTCTAGTTTGAAATAAATAACTGAAATAAAGTTAATGTAAAGAAAATTGCGTCATCTATTTGTGATAAATAAAACAAACCAGAAAACTCTTAGCAAACAGAAAGTAATCTTTCTAAAATGATAAAAACTCATCTAAAATACTGATATCCAATATTATTTTTCACTTAATAGTGACAGAACAAGTGTTTCCTTGCTAGGATTTAGAATAAGGCAGTGACTTCTGCTCTCACTCGTTCTATTCAACATATGTGTGTCTTAGCTAGTGCACAAGAAATAAAGAACATATTGATTTGAAAGGGAAAAATAAATATCTTTCTTTGCAGACAATGTGCTATGTATATAGAAAATCTTAGGGAATCTACAAAAATAAGCTACTAAAATCAATAAATGACTTAGGTAAGGCTGCAACATACGAAGTCAAAATATGAAAACTAATTATCAAATAATTGGAAACAAATTGAAGAACTGTACTTACAAAATCATTAAAATTTAAAAAATACTTAAGGATAAATCTAGCAAAAGGCATGAAAGATTGTTTATACAAAACATTGTTCAAATAAGTTAAAGACATCTATATAAATATTTTAAATTGTCAGTTCTTAGACTGATCTCTTGTTTCATTACAATTCATATGAAAATCATATTGCTTCACTTTTATCAGTGAAGCAGTGAAATGGAAAACAAAGTCATCAGCTGAGAATCAAAATAGTATGTAAAATGTTGAAGATTAGAGGAAAGAAAAGTTGTGGGTGAGTAACAGAGATGAACAATGGAGTGAACTGGAAATATAGGGCTCATTCGAGGTTAGTTATCATATTTACCATCACATAAACAATTAAAAAATTAAACTAAGGCAAAACATATATTTCCATTTGGACCTAAAATTAAAAATCTAGACAATCTAAACAGAGTGAAGAGTTTTGGAAGAAGAGAATATAAGCACGTATACTAAAGTATTTGTCTTGTGATGGAGAAAGTATAAATTCTGAGCATTTTAAGAAACCAAAGAATGCAACTAAGCATTATTATTTGTGAAACTTAAAGAAACAAACAAAATTAGAAAAGTAAAATTTAACAAACCACAGAGAGAAAATAATAATCTACTCAGTTGTAAAGCAAGAAAGAACAAAAGAGTAAATACAATAAAATGTACGTTTTCATTCTGATAGACCCACTGTTAAGTTAAAAATATCAAACAGTGAAATGCATTTAATACACATGCCAAATGACATAGCTTTGCCTAGCCTACCTTATCCATGCTCAGATCCTTTACATTAGCCTACACTTGGTAAAATCATCTGGCAACACAGTACACTGTAGAGTATCATAGCAAACTGGGAGTTACCATTCACTGTCACTGTCTACCATTGAGAGAATATAGTACCAGTCTCTACTGAATGCATATAGCACCACACTAAAGTCATAGAGTCATTAAGTCAAGCCATCGTATGTCAAGAACCATCTGGAAATATGAAGTTTTAAACTCATTGACTATAAGACAGATCTCTCAAGTCTAGCTGTATGTGGTCTATTCAGGGTACATATATCAACAAGATATATATATATATATATATATATATAAAATTCTAAATAAATGAGTTGAAAACTATTCATCACATAAAAATAAACCATAAGAATGAAGGTGTAATATTCTTAACATCTGACAAAATAAAATATAGAGAAAAATACTCAGTGGCATTAAATGACATCACACATTGATTAGTGGAATGGTAGAACAAAATTATCCAAACATTTTAAATGTATAAATTCATCAGTGCAGATTAAATGTCAAGCAAAAACTGGCAGAACTTTATGGAGAAATAAACAGTTTAGCTGGAGACATTAATATATGCTTAGCAATTGATAAATCAAGCAGACAAAAATAAGCAAATAATTTTTAACATAAACTATATAATTAGTAAGTTCAAGCACTTCAAATAAATTAGCCCTATTACCTTAAACTTTGAAGAATAAATATCACACTAAATTCTTTTATATAGTCAATTACAAAAATTATTAACAAAACCATAGCTAAAACAATGCTATTGGGAAATGAGTTATGTAATAAATATCATTTACATTGCAATGGAAACAAAAATTAAGACATGCTTAGGTACTACGATAATAAATGTATGACTCTAGCATATATCGAGCTCAAAGAAATTTATACATTCGATTATATTAAATAAGAAGTTCAAAACAAATTAAGCATTCAATTCAAAATGTTGGAGAAAAAACATTAAAGGCAAATCTAAAGTAAAAAGGATAAAGGATGTTAGGCAAAGTGGCTCACACCAGCACTTTGGGAGGCTGAGGAAGGAAGATCACGAGGTTAGGAGATCGAGACCATCCTGGCTAACACGGCCAAACCCTGTCTCTTCTAAAAATATACAAAAAAGTAGCCAGGCATGGTGGCACATGCCCGTAGTCCCAGCTACTCAGGAGGCTGAGGCAGGAGAATTGCTTGACCCTGGGAGGCGGAGGTTGCAGTGAGCCAAGATTGTGCTACTGCACTCCAGCCTGGGTGACAGAGCAAGACCTTGCCTCAAAATAAATAAATAAATAAATAAATAAATAAATAAATAAATACGTAAATAAAAGTAAAAAATAAAGTGTAATAAATATAATAGACATAAATTAAAATATGTACATAGCACAAACTCAAACTGGTTTATTAGGGCTTCAGTAATGCAAAAAAATGTAAAGATGGAAGAATATAAACAATACCAAAGGAAACATGGGAAATAGGGAGAAACACAAAACTTTTTAAAATTATAAAGGTTTCATAGACCACTTGATAATTTTGTTCCTATGAATCTGAATTTTTGTCTGAAAATTTAAAACATTTCTTTCCCTTTTATTACCAAGTAAATGGTTTTCCTCTAAGATTAGAGGAAACCTGCAGCATAGTTCTGTAGTGTTAGCTAGTTTCAAATATAATAGATCCTTAACAGGTAAGGCATGTCACAATATCTGGTATCAACATGATTAGATGATGTACAAAGTGTTCCAGTAACTGTATTTGGCCTGCTTGAAAATAATTACCCTATCTGAAGTATTGCATGTTCTATTATTTTAAATTCACTTTCTGAAAGTTGTTTCTCTTTTCTTTTTCTTTTCTTTTCTTTTCTTTCACTCTCTTTTTGGCAGCCTATTTTTTTTTTATGGACATAATATATTATCTTTTCTCTCTGAGGATATTGATTACAGTTCTTGAAATAAAAATGTCTTTCTGCCTAGTCACCATTTCCTCCAAAGCTGCTCTTCTTCCCTTGTTTATTTGTTTTTCCTTTGTTTGGGTCTATATCTTATCATTGAAGTTATGTAGTTGATGATCCTTGTGTGTCTGCTCATATTTACCAGCTATTGAAGTGTTAGCAACCTGATTGGAAGCTCTGATTTGACAATGAGGTTAGGGTTGTGGTTGAGATATGTCTTCAGACAACCTCTTGGCATCAGTAGCTTTAGTTACTTTCTCTTGTATTTGTCAGAGGCCCTGGAAACTTTTATATTTTCCTGTCTGCAGTGTGTAGTCTTAGTTGCATGTGTCTTAGAAACTAGTGAGACAGTGACCTGGGGATTTCAGAATTCAGTGAGTGTCCCTGTTTTCAAAATGGTACACCTGCCCTAACCAGGGGCTGATGTCTGGTAGTTTAGAGGCTTTATTTTATATCCTTCATTAATAAATCTCTGGTCTTCTTGCTGCAGTTGGAAAGGGGCAGTCACCTATGTCATGGAAGTATGGGACAAGTAGAATGGGTGAAAATGTAAGGATTAACTGCTTGTTAAACTGACCTTTAACCAGTCATTTAATTTTTTTCTTTAAGTTGATACATAATAAATGTATATATTTATTAGATGCAGAGTGATATACTGATATGAGTATAGAATGTGTAATTATCAAATCAGGATAATTCGCATATCCATTACCTAAAACTTGTATTATTTCTTTGTGTTGTGAACATTCAAATTTCTTCTAGTTTTTTGAAAATATACAATTAAATTATAGCTAACCATAATCACCCTGTGGTTCCACAGAACTCCAGAACTTACTCCTCACGTGTAACTATAACTTCATTTCCATTAACCAACCTCTTCTTAATACCTCTCCCAGCCTCTAATACCCACACCTCTTCTCTTTACCTTCATGAGCTCAATTATTTTTTAGCTCTCATATAAATGAAAACATGTGGTATTTGGTTTTCTATGCCTGATTGAGTTTGTTTTACATAATGTCCTTCTGGCTCATCCTTGCTGTTGTGAATGAAAGGATTTCATTCCTTTTTTATGACTGAATAGTATTTCATTGGGTATATAGACCACATTTTCATTATCTATTCATCTATTGATGAACATTTAGGTTAATTTCATATCTTAGCTGTGTACATAGTGCTGCAATAACAATGAGGGTGCAGGTATTTTTTTGACATACTGATTTTATTTTCTTTGGATGAAGACCAGTCAAGGGACTGTCAGATCAGATAGTAGTTTCAGTTTTAGATTTTTGAGAAACCTCTACATTGTTTTTGATAAAGGCTGTAATCATTTACATTCCCACCAACAGCATATAAGAGTTCACCAGCATGTTATTTTTTGTTTTCTTGATGCATCCTCTAAGCAATAATCTGTGAAAGTTATAATTTTGGTTTCACTATAAGAGGTTATGTGACTTTCTTTTATAAAGAACAATTAAAAATAAAAACTAAGGAGTTTTTAAAGCCTATCATCTATTGAATAACAAGCTAGAAGAATATTTATGATAAAAGTGTCAGAATGAGATCTAAGTTGAGTACCAGGAAGCAGTATTATATAGGCATATTTTAATAATTTGAGAAAATAATAGATTTTTAGTGTATCTTTGAGGCATTCCAGTTCAAGAACAATGGAGACTTTGATATGTAAAAGCAAATGTATTTTTGACCACCAGGGTAGATTGAAATAGAAAGAATGGAAGTCACATGTCCACTACTGTGAAGTACTCACAGCAGAGGTAATGTATAACACCATATTTGCTAAGCTAGACACAACTAGGAAGAATGAATAATAATTGTTAAGAGTTCACTATTTTTAACAATTGTCCGGGAACCATGTTTAAGACTCTTGTATGTATTAATTTGTTAAGTTAGAGAAATAGGGCTGACAAAGATAAATTATTTGTGAATAATTGACAATCACAATTCAAACACACAATCTGGCTCCAGAGGCTGTAACCTAGCAATTTTACTAAACTGACTTTCTAACTTTTGAAGACAGGCGTTCACTCTAATGAAACAGCTTGAAGTTTAAGAAATGCTAATTTTCAATATTTTATTCTTTCGTGTAAGTAAGCAATGAAAGTTCCCATAACAGTGTGAAACAAAATAAACTAGTTTATGTAACAAAGTGGTTTCTATAGTTAGCAAGTATTTCAGAGTAACGTAATTCAACAAACTGCCCCAGAATAACCTTTGCTTTATATTACTTAATTCTACAATATGAATCCTACCATTATATATATACACATACAATCAGAGATCTAGGGAGACCATGGACATTGATGTTTCCCATGAAATGTTTAATATTATCTTTACATAGCAAAATAAAGTATTTTCATGAAGATTGTAATATTAAAGATTATAAAGATTATAAGTAAGTCAGTGTTGGCAAGATTTTGCTTCTCTTGTCTCCTTATCCAACCTGTAAAATGTTGTTTTTCTCCTACATTTATTTCATGCCTACTTCTCTGGAAGCACACTCTCACTGGCTTTCCTGGTTCTCTAGCTTACAGAAGGCATGCCATGGGATTTCTTCATTCTATAATCATGTGATTTAATCCTCTTATAAATTTCCTTTTATCTATCTGTCTATCTATCTATCTTTCTATCTATCTATCTATCTATCTATCTATCTATCTATCTATCTATCTATCATCTGTCTGTCTTATTGGATCTCTTTTCTCTGGAGAACCCCAATACACTTGGAAATAATATTCTCCAGTAATCCTTTACTAAAAGCCCATGCATGATAAAATTGTTTAGTATTTGCAAATTTGAGAATGTGTATCATCTTTGTCATAATTGCATTGTCATGAGAACCTTTTACCGTTTGTTTGATGTGTGTTTTTTTCCGGTCTATTATTTAGGAAGGGAAAATCATCAATTTGTAGAATCATTTTCTTACTCCTTTGAGTGGTAACTCTGGGTGAAGCATTCGGCTTCTAATTCTTTTCTCACTTTTGAAATTAGATCACCTTCAGAGGGTATCCATTTTTCTCTACTTCTGTATGCTATTACTTTTACCACACTTGGCCACCTAAAGGAAACCTATGCTTTTCCATTGCAGTCTGTGTTTGGGTGAGACGTGATTCTGTGATTAGGTACTAAGATGCTCTTTTTTGACAAGCAGGCAAGTCAACTCTTAGTGATAAAGTTAATATTTTTATTCACATATGCCAGACTCCTTTACGAATCTTTAAATTAGTTTGTCAATCAATCAAACATGTAAAAGGATGTTTTTCTAAACTTTAGCAATGTGAATTCTGGTTTAATTAATTATATAGTTTCTTCTAATTAACCTTGGGAAATATTCTCTAGGACCTTATAGTCAGCATATGACCATCTTTCTTGATTTCTGAAGATTTTTCTTTTACTATTTTCTTGGAATATTTTATTATATTCCTTCTATTTAATTATCTATAAATAATTAATACATGGATTATGTAATTCCTAAATTTAGCTAGCATATCTATTTTACTTTTATAATTTCATATATTGGTTTTTTGTCATTATGCTGGGGAGAAATCAGCAGCTCATGGATAAGTTAAGTAATTCAGAACTAAAAAGTGTGCATGTGCTATTCAGTTCCACTATTGATATTTTAATTTTAATTTTGATAATTTTTAATTTCAAAGAATTCCAGTTATTTTTATTTCATAGCAACATATATATGCATGCATATATATGTATATATATACACATATAGAGTGGATTCAAAGCCAAGTTGCTGAGAAAGAAAATATTCAAATAAAAATGTCTTGGGCTTTTATGGCATTATTAAGCCACTTAATCAACCCTGATGACACTAACTTTGGACTTCTATTATACAGCCATTAAAATTTATTATTACTCTTGCCTGAAGGTGAAATAAACTAAAACATATTCTGAATGTCTATTTATCTTACGAGGTATAAACTGGAGTCCATATGACACCTTTTGATACCACTCAGTAAAAAAATAAAAATCTCTATCTGAGAATTTTTTTCTGTCATTTGTTCTAGTTATTGCAACATTTGCCAAATCACAAGAAAGGAAAATATATAAAAATATACCAATTTCAAGCCTAATCTTTGAGTTTTCACAGGGGGATTTGGAATTCTTTTGCAATTCAGAGGGACTTCGGTTTAAGTAATTTTCAGTCCTTGGGGAACAAGAAGTAAAAGAGGGGCTGGACGCTACAAGTGGATGACATTTTCCTTTAGGTAAAGGCAATGTCTGAGAAATAGCTGACCATTCAATAGATATCATCCTTTGAAAGAGAAATTCACTACATTTGTGTGTGAGGGGAAAGTGCTAGTTTGCAGTGAACTCAGTTCTAATTCACAAAGGTGAACTCTACATAACAGTAGAATATTGAAGTTGCCTAAAATCTAGCATATTCATTCATTTATCTGTAGCTTACATGTCATCATAGGCTAGGTCAGTAGGAAGTACCAGATTTAATGCAGGAGTGTCAGGGACAAATTCAAATAGACTGGTTGTTAGTGATGGATGACCATTGGCATGAAGGAGACTCATAAATATTTGAGGCAAAAAGTGCTATACAAAACAAGATAATCAGCCAGAACAATACAGGAAGTAAGATGACTTAAACCACAAACTGTAGTGGACAGAGAAAAGGATCTAAGAAACACATTTCAGAATTGAGTTAGTAACCAGCTGAGTCCAAAACTGTATGCAAGCCCATGGCTGGATCTTTATGTAACAATGAAGATAGATGCAGCATATATCTACTGATTTTCTAACTTAAATTCACAAATTGTTTGTATTTATGTGTTATCCTTTTTCTTTCTCAAAGTATTCCTTAATAAGAATATATATGATCCTTCATAAGAATAATATCGACCACTATTTCTTTTTGATGATTAAGTTTTCTGTTATTTAGTATGCATTTAAAAACAGATATAATCAATTAAACATTTTAAACATAGAAAACACAGAGGTAGATATGAAAAAAAACTACTTAAAAATAAATCTACATTATTATTTCAGTGAATCCATAAATAGAGCAAAGTGTATTCATAATATATACCTATTGTTGAGAAAAAAATATGTGCATGTAATTTTTTTCCATTCAAATAGACTTCCATTTGAAATATCACAATTCTTTTGTATTCCTATGTTGAATGGTAAATGCTTTATATGAAAGAATTCTTTTATTCAAAAAGTATGTATGCCATTATTTGATATTTCTGAAGTTTTTCTTATGCTTTTAGGCAGATAGCAGACATACTAAAGCACTTTAGTTTTAAAATAACTGGTATTATAAGGAATAGGCCCAAATTGAGTACCTAAAATGCTTCATCATTATTTTTGCTGTGAACAGAATCAACTTTATAAACTCAGAGCCAGCTTCTTTTGGGCAATTATCATGAATGCACATGAATTGTCTTCATTTTCCATTTATGCTGCAAATAGTCAATTCTAGATCTGCAGCATAACAACGTAATCAATATACCTTAATGCTTTTTATTCTCTTATGTCTGGATTTTCCTAGGCCCAGATGATGTATATAATTTATATCAAAATTAAAAGTACAATAATGAAAAATTATTTTGATGTTTTCTTTTATTTGTAAGTACAAAACTAAATATTGGAATCTTCTAACTGACAAACAGGTCATATTCCAAACAGCCATTTTAAAGTCAGGTGGGAGGAAATAAGAATGCATTTTCTTACAAAAATAGCAGTTAAGCATCATAGCTCTTTTGGGGGAAGAAGGGAAAGTGAAATTTCTAGCACATCAGGATTTATGAAGAGAGATTCATACTATCCCAGTAGAACAGGATATTCTCTGACTGCTCCCCCTCCAGGTTTCTACTAAGCAGAGTACTCTTACTTGCAATCATCAAGGTGTTTGGGCAACATTGGGACATGAGCTCATGAAAAGGCTGCTTCCTTCAAGTAGATTCAGAGAATAGATTACTTCAATGAATTGTTTTGAATTCCCAGCTTCAATGGAAATAGAACATTAATAGCATGATTAACTCTCATGGAGCTTAAATTCTACTTAATTGAGATAGAGAATAAATACATGAAAATATGATAAATTAATAAATCATGATAAGAATAAATCAGGGTGGTACAACACAGAAATATTAGGTGAACTCTTTAAATTTGATTGTGAAGAAAGACCTTTCTCAGGTGTTAGTATTTAACCTTCTTCCAAAAGGATAATAAGGATTCAATTAAGTAGAAGTGTCTTTAGATCTCAAAGGCTGGTAGTGTAAACCTAGTGACAAGTGGTGAAGGGGTATAATATCTTCTATTTACATTTTCAGGTCAGGATACAGAATTTGAATCTTATTCTAAGTCCCCTGGGAAGTCAGTTAATATTTTAATAAGGTAAATAATATTATTGGTTAACATTGGAAAGGATCATACTTGCTCAAGTTAACCCAATGATGAAGATCTATTCTCTTTTCTTTCCAGTTTCTGTCTTTATTTTTCCATCTTTCCTTCTTTCCATTCTTCTTTTCTTTTTTGCTGTTTCTTTTCTTTATAATTATTAATAAGACAGATTCTATAAATGTAATAATGTGACATGAGCAAGCTGCATGATCGTTTTTTAAACTTAAAATATTCTCCAATGCATGTAGTCATCAACGTATTTAACAAATATATATTGTTGTCTCTATGTGAAGACTAGTCTGGACACCACCTGTAGAGCATCAAATATGAGAGACAATTATCTTTGCCCTCTGAGGGATGAAATAAACAGTAAAAATAAAAATAACTACTGGGGGAACCATCCCCCATATTTCAACGTAGGTTCTTTACTATTTTCCCTAGGTGTTGGCCAGTCTGAGAAATAAAGATAAAGAGTACAAAGAGAGAAATTTTACAGCTGGGCCTCCGGGGGTGACCTCACATATCAGCAGGTTCGTGATGCCTCTGAGCTGCAAAATCAGCAAGTTTTTATTAGAGACTTCAAAAGGGGAGGGGTGTACAAATAGGGAGTGGGTCACAGAGATAACATGCTTCAAAGGGCAATAAAAGATCACAAGGCAAATGGCAGAGCAAGATCACAAGGCCAGGTTGAAATTAGAATTACTGATGAGGTTCCATGTCCCACTGGGCATGTATTGTCTTGATAAACATCTCAACAGGAAACAGGGTTTGAGAGCAGACAACCAGTCTGACTAGAATCCACCAGGCTGGAATTTCCCAATCCTAGTAAGCTTGAGGGCACTGCAGTAGACCAGGGCGTATTTCATCCCTTATCTTTAACTGCATAAGACAGACGTTCCCATAGCGGCCATTCATAGAGCTACCCCTGGGAGTGCATTCCTTCCCCAGTGTTATTCCTTTCTGGGAAAAGAATTCAGCAATATTTCTCTTATTCGCTTTCTGCAAGAAGAAAACTATGACTCTGTTCTGCCAGGCCCTGCAGAAAGTCAGACCTTATGGTTATCTGCTTTGTTCCTAAAAATCACTGTTATCCTGTTCTTTTTCAGGATGCCCAGGTTTCATAATGTTCAAACACACATGTTTTACAGTTTGTAGTTAATACAATCATCACCGGGTCCTGAGGCAACATACATCCTCAGCTTATGAAGATGACAGAATTAAGAGATTAAAGTAAAGACAGGCATAGGAAATTATGAGTATTGATTGGGGAAGTGATAAATGTCCATGAAATCTTCATAATTTATGTTCAGAGATTGCAGTAAAGACATGTGTAAGAAATTATAGAAGTATTAATTTTGGGAACTAATAAATGTCCGTGAAATCTTCACAATTTATGTTCTTCGGCCATGGCTTCAGCTGGTCCCTCCATTTGGGGTCCCTGAATTCCCACAATAATAACTAAAACATGTAGTAGAGAATGATAAATGTGAGGAAGAAAAATAAAGAAAAGAACACAGATAAATAGTACTGGAGGGAAGGGAGGAAGGTTTCGGTTTCATAATGGGTTGTCAAAAGGGGCTCACTGAGAACACGATTACCTTGGCCACTTTGTAAAACTAAAGGGAAGGGCAAAGGCAAAGGCAAGGAGAATAGTTAGGGAATATTAAATAATCAATTTAGGAGATAAGAGATGAAGGTTGCTTGGACAACATGTTAGCTTAGAAGAGAGAAATGGTAGACTTTAGATATATTTTGGAGAAAATTACTGTAGGATTTGTGGAGGGATTTGATAATAGATGCAAGAAAAATAAAAAAATCAAAGACAATCCCAAATGTTTAGCCTAAGCAATATGAAGAAAAGAGTTGGCCTTAGTGAAGGTGGGGAGGGCTGTGAGAGAAGCGTTTTTGTTCATTCACAGTAAGAATTGCAGGTGAATTGAGTTTAATTTTGAATATGTTAAGTATGAAATGCCTACTAGATATCTAAGTAGAGATGAAATTTAGACAATTAGATGAATGAGTACAGACACCAAGAGAGAAATTTGTATATAGATGCTATTTGAAGTCATAATAAAAGTTGAAATCAGGCTGGGTGTGGTGGCTCATACCTGTAATCCCAGCACTTTGGAAGGCCAAGGTAGGTGGATCACGAGGTCAGGAGATCAAGACCATCCTGGCCAACATGGTGAAACCCCATCTCTACTAAAACTACAAAAACATTAGCTGGACATGGTGTTGCATGCCTGTAGTCTCAGCTCCTTGGGAGGCTGAGGCAGGAGGATAGCTTGAACCCAGGAGGTGGAGGTTGCAGTGATCCGAGATGGCGTCACTGCACTCCAGCCTGGTGACAGAGCGAGATTCTGTCTAAGAGAAAAAAAAAAAAAAAAAAAGTTGAGATCAATAAGAATATAGAGTAAGAAGAGAAAAATTCAGAAATAGACCCTTGAAACACACTAAAATTTCAAAGTCTGGGAGATTGAGCATTTTGCAAAAGAGACAGAATGGCCAGTAAGTTGGAGCCAAAGAAAGCAATAAGAATATTGTATTTTACAATAAAAGCCAAAATAAAAGGTAAAATTTTATTTACACTAATACGTGACAACTGGATTTTTTGACATATACAAAGACATTTGAAAGGAATATTGGAATCCAAAGAATGTTTGGAGAAGATTCAATGGCAACCAAAGAAATAGAGGAAAGCAATTGGAGATATCAACGATACATATCTCTTTTTAATGTATTTTTTCTACCTAAAAGAAAGGAGAAGACTCCATGACAGATAAATACATTTTAAGAGAAGGTATTTTTGATTTTTGATTTTAGAGGAAAATATAAATGTTTGTGAAAATGGGAAAAAATTATGAGATATATAATAACAGAGAAAGCAGGAGCAAAAGATAATAAAAGCTGGAATAATATATGTGCACTGGTAAGTGAGGGGGGAAGCTGTTGTACTGAGGAAATATATGACCTAATAGAGGAACAAAAAATTATTTCATAGTAATAGGATAGACTAAATACATGAACCCAGGTGTGAGTTGGGGAGCTATGACGGTAGGATGTTGTGGAAATCTTTTTTTATTGGATCAAAAGAGGTGTTTTCCTCAGTTAAATATGAAGCACGGCTATTCACCTGATGGTAGACATAGAAAAAAACTTAAGATAATTGAAAAAGAGTAGAAAGTATATAATTATTATCAAAGAGAGTGAGCCAGTAATTGAATAGAGGAATAGAGAAAGACTCCTGGATAAAAAATTATAAATTTTATAATGAACTTTCTCTAACATCAATTAGTTGATCAATAGAACAAATTAATATTTTAAGTTTAGTAATCTCTTTATTGCAAGACAGTTGCTGAATAAACATATATTCAAGGCTTATAGAGAAATACAAAAAGATTTATAGACAAAAGGTGAGTATGTAGTTAGTGAATTTTAATAATATAAATTTTCAAAATATACAAGAATATAAAGTGGTTATCACATTGCCTAGCATATAGTCAGAAATCAATGTTAGCTAATATTTTTATTAGTTGTATTAAATATTATTATTGATAATACACTCATTCTAAATATATCTATTTACTTATAATTTCTATAATTATGCCAATTGCACTGGGGGTCATCTTTGTCAACTCCTCTATTTTCCCCAAGAGTGTGAAAAATTATTTAATATTTATTGCGTTAACTATCCACTTTTTACTCTACTTTCAACATGTAGGTTTTGGACCTGCAACTGCAAAGTAGTCCCCTAGTTGTTATTATCCCCTTTAGTTACAGCCTCTTCCATTTAGCTAATCTACATTGACCAGACATATATTGCTGAATTGTGAATCTATTCAAAATTTACTTACCAAGTGTTTTGCATGGTTTCTATAACCTGAAAAATGATTCCAGATTTCTGTTCATGCTTTTATAGTGTCCTATGTGTCCTTTTTCTATCATCTTCCTAAATTGTCTCATTTGAATCCCATACCCAGCAATTCCAAACTATATAAAATGATCAGAAAATACTGCATTCTACTCTATTTCTATGCTCAATGAATTCAAAATAATTTCTCCAGATTTAGCTTAAGCATTACCTCCTCAAGGCAAATTTCCTCAATCACAGGTGCTTAATACTCTTTTGAAATCATAAAATAACTCATATTTATATTTATTTATCACTTAGCTGATTTTGAGATTTTTGAGAGAAGAAACAAGATCGTATTTATTTCTAATTCTGTGTATTTAAAAATACACTGCAAGTATTACAGATATAGAATAAACAATTGTGAAATTAGTAGAGTAACTAATGAATTAATTAATGAACAATGTAATCTTTTGAATATTACAATAAGAAAATACAGAAGCAATAAAAGTAACAAAAGGAAAAGTAATTTATATTACTTTTGGGAAGTCATTTACATTACTTAATTTACATTATATTACTCTCAAAAAGTAATATAAATTAAGATTATAAAAAATGACTAAAAATAAAATCAAATCTATAAATAACTATGTTCAATTTTTGGAGAACATTTTTGAATTTTTTTAATTGGGAAACTTTCTATTTAGGAAGAAACAATGGAGCAGCACATTTTTTAGATATGTTAATTAGGGTATTACAAGCAATTAGCAAGTTGAAAAAGTAGCTGACGTAGCTAATGACATTAGGGCATCTAATTCAACATACAAATAAAGTAAATAGTCCCCAAAGTATAAATATAATGAATCATGAAATAGCCTGATTAGGCTTAGTAAATACTGTAATCTTGACCTACCACTGAACTGCCAGAGCTACTCAACAAAGCCTTAATTATCAGTATAAATGCTTCTAAAATTATGCAGAGTTAATTGCTATTTTAATAAGTATTTTCAGACTAAATGGTCATTGCACCCATTTTGGATGATTAGTATCAGGAAATAACACCTTTGAGAATAACAACACAGTTATTTTTTCAATGGATAAATAAATATAATTGTTATTTGAAATCATAATGAGAAATAGGTTATTATTTTTTCTTGGGTGCTGTAATCATTTTAAAGAAAAACATAGCTGTGATTACACTACTACCTTTGACTGCGGTTTTTTTTTTTTTTTTTTTTTTTTTTTTGGCGGGGTGGACGGAGTCTCTGTGGTGGCTGGAGTGTAATGGCATGATCTTGGCTCATCGTAAGCTCCGCCTCCTCCCAGGTTCAAGCAATTCTCCCTCCTCAGCCTCCTGAGTAGCTGGGATTATGAGCACCCGCCACCACACCTGGCGAATTTTTGTATTTTTCAGTAGAGACAGTGTTTCACCATGTTGACCAGTCCGGTCTTAAACTCATGACCTCAGGTGATCTGTCAGCCTTGGCCTCCAGAAGCGCCAGAGTTACATTGCCCGACCATGTTTGTTTGTTTGTTTGTTTGTATTTGAGAATCAGACTTCTGATAGTACTGCATCTGACAGTTTTAGTGCAACCTGATCTCCTATTTCTTTGACTAGATCATCATTTTTAGAAAGTCCTACAAAGTCTCAAGAAGAAAATGTCCTTGTTTCCTTCATTTGTTTGTTTGCTTCTTTTCCATGATGTTACAAAAGTGGTTGTGGTTAATCAGCTGTAGTTGAAAACTTAAGTGATGCATTCTGCAATAAAAAGCTTTCAAGACGTTATGTCATTCCAGAAATATTTTACAAAATCTTAGAAGAAAGCTCGTCCATGTATCTTTGCCTGTCTCTGAAGAACTTCTATTCCACTCAAGAACAAATAGACTTTAGCAAGTATAATCAGTCTTTTTTCTCTCTTTGCTCATTCTCCCCAAGATGGAAAAGTATGATTTGACTTCACCTTTTCATCAATTCCTGAGGTTTTATAATTTCTAATTTCTATCCATAGAAATATGATCCCTTTTTCGTTTGAGAAAATAGATACATAATTAATGTTAATGTTAATCAGCTATTGCTAATTTCTTTGTAATATGTATTAATATAATAATTATTTCCTCATTTCATGAAACTTTTATGCATAGGCACTATATTCGTTTCCTACTGCTGCTGTAATAAAGTATCGCAAGGTGAATTGCTTAATAAACAACATAAATTTATTTTCTCACAGTTCTGAAAGCTAAAAGTCTGCAGTCGAGGTTTGGCAGGGCCAGCCATGCTGTCCCCGAAAACCAAATGGAAGGAGTTCTTTTTTGCTTCCTCCTAGCTCATGATGGTAGTTGCCAGTTCTCAATGTTCCTTGGATCGCAGCTACATCTCTTCAATCTGCCTCTGTCATCACATAGCATTCTCCTTTGGTGTCCGTATGATCGCATGGCATTTTCCTCTTCTTATAAGGACACCAGTCATAGTAGATGAAGCCCACCCTACCCCACTATGGCCTCATGTTAACTAATTATATCTTCAATGATCCTGTTTCCAAATAAGGGGACATCCCAAAGACCTGGAGGTTATGACTTCAGTATATCCTTTTAGGGAGCATTGTTGAATCTGTGGCAGGTAAAATGCAATTCTTTTGTGATTTTTACATCTTTCTTACTGCGTTCAACTATTTGATAGAAAATGATGTGAATTGTGTAAATAAAATTTAAGGAAGAAGCAAAAAGGATTTAGAAATCTCAATTAAGAGTTTTTGTTTATGTTTTCATTTAGCTTTTGATTTTAATCTTGAGCATGCTGTAAAAGAAACTGCATGTTTTATAAGTCCTGGAGGAGTCTGTCTTCCTTCATTTTCCACAGCATTCAAAATGATGTCATGGCTAACAAGCCCATATAGTGAAAAAGGCTTTATGATGACACTTCTTCCTGCTACACTCCACTGCTCCAGTATCAGTTGGCCATAGGCAGTAAGTAAGGTGGGAGACAAAAACAGCCCTTAATCCCCCTGTTTCTCCAACCTGTTGAGTGTTGTCTCTATAAGAGCATTCTTGCTTTTATCCATGGCTTTGCTCTTTCTCCTTTATATTATTGCTCCTATCAAATCAAAAAATCTTTTGGAAATACTTTTTAATATCATAAAACATATGTTTTTATGTTTTGGGATTCTGAAGAAGCAACTGCCAATTTTCATCAATTTTCTTCTAGATATTACAGTATTTGGAAATTATGTTTTAATGCTTGTTGGTGATTGTGATATCGTCAAAGATAGGGATTATTTTATCTCTTTATTTCTTTGGGGATTTTTAAATAAGGGAGTGGGTTTAAATATGTTCATCTTTCCTTGGCTCTTTCTATTGAGTGGTTTTTTAGACATTTTATTTATTAAAAATGTTTTTCTGAGATGCATCTGTTACGAAAACAATATTGCAAAACAATAGTATTCTTAATTTATTTAGATAGTAAGATAAGGTACTTAGTGATATATTTTCAGGTGTTGTGAATGACAACCAGACATTATTTAAAAGTCACATTAATTAATTCAGACACTATTAATGCTAATATGGAATTAATAGTAAAAATTGTGAATGCATATATTTCTTAAAAAATAGACTAGGCATATATTACTGAGCATGTGTATAATATACTTGATCATAGAACAAGATATATAATGAGCATGCTTGCCTGAGATAACAGTGTACCTAAGTATTTAAGTGCTTATTAACTGTTATGGTAATTACTCTTAGTATAAATATAGATATGTATATTTACAGAAACAATGCCAGTTTATCTTGGAGTTGTTTATAAAAGCAAGAAATATTAATCAAGTTAAATATCAGTAGGAGATTTTGATACATATAATAAAAATCTATGCAGCAAAAATTAGTATTTCATGAGAATATTTAATAAATTGAGCATTTTATAGTAATATGCTAGATATAAAATCATTTGGAAAACACTTTTAATTTAAAATGTATGCCCTTCAATAATTCTGTTCTATAAATATATTGCATATATAACAAACAAAAATAAATAAATATATAAATGATAGGAATGTTTGCTCTGATACTTTTTTTACAGTATAAAATAAATGATGTCAGTTGTATTTCCATTCAATTTTGAGGATGTTTGGGCTGCATGCTGTATAAATTAGGTGGGCTGATTTATGCTCTGAAAACTAATTAAATTTTATAATTTAAGTTATTTCACAAAAAAGTGTATTTATCCTTCATCCCATGTATTTCATTCTGGTTAATGGTGGGATGGGAGGTAGGTGACGTTCTACTCCACATGGTTACTCAGAGATCCAGGCAGTTAGATGACTTATCTAACATCTCTACACATAGTCTTTGAGTCACTGTTGTAGAGGAGATAATCCTGTAGGGATCATATCTGCTGTTCAATTTTTATTACATCCCATTTATTAGATTAGTCTCATGAATACTAGAAAATGTTACCTACTTTTGTGCCTAGAGAATGAAAAATATGGTGAAAATAAAGCATTTTCTGTGTGACATGTAGATTGCTTGATATTTACATTGATGTTATAGTCAAAGGGATAGATAATACTTTAATAAAGTAATAACCTGAGAGATAAGATCCCCCATGACTATTGACCTTATGAGGAAAGCTATATATTTTAGGATAAAGTAAAAGAATAATTGAATACTTCTTCATAATATGACCTCTAAATTCAAAGTTACATGTGCTATTGCATTTAATTACAGCCATTTATTTTTAATTCAACAGCATCCATTTAGCCATTATGTTTCGGTAGCTCCAGAAATGAATTTATGCATTGCTAGATGGGTTTTTAAATTTCTCTCTCAGTTGCATGCTCTTTCTCTCTTACTGTCCCTTTATCTCTGTCTCAGTCTCTATCTCTATCTCTAGATCTCTTTATCCCATGTTCCCATATATCTACACATTTAATACTAAAAAGAGAGACACTAAAATATTAATAGTGAACTTGGAAAAGTGAGATAGCCAAAAAGGATTATTGAGTATTCTTGACTATAAATTAAATAGTAACATTTAAATTTTAATGATTTCTGTCTGAATTAAAACTAATACAATTAATTTTTCTTACATTTGTAAAGTATGGTTATGTTTTACATACATTACAAATGTAAGACAAAATAATTGTATTATTTTTTATTGACAGAGAAATCATTAAAATTTAATTGTTGTTATGTAATTTGTATCATATTACAACAATTTCAAGTCGTAATATGTTATTGAGAAGATCAATAACAACTTATCAGCAAGGGGAGGTGAAAGTGTAAAAGTATTACCTATCTCTTTAAATGCCTCACCAACATAAATTTCATATACATCAAGTGTGGGAGACAATAAGAATATGCTTAGAGATTTTCTCAGCCACACTCTGACTTCTATGTAACTAATCTGACTAATGGGCTATAAACAAAATTGAAGACTAAGTTTTTGTTTTTGTTTTTGTTTTTGTTTTAATCCTGAAGAAATGGAGTATTTTGAGAGTCAAGACAATATCTTTATGGTTTGGTTTTGAGACATGGTTGAGTTAAATTATTAAAAATTTTGGCCTACAAATATAAATATATTTTGTACCATAAACAAGATACAAAAAGTAGACAAAATGTGTTACCTTCTTAAAATAGACAAACTTGCTATTGATGTGATAGAATTGTTAGCAATAGTTTTTCAGTTAAAATTATTTTAAGTAAGTTATCTGGGTCTATTATTTTTATTAATTGAGTTTAATTCAACATTATATGCATTGATTTATTAAGCAGAACTATGAAATGGCACTTTTGGCTTTTATTAGAAAAGGCAGAGCATGGGAGGAAATATAAAGGTAGTTGATGTATGAAATTCGCAAGGAAAAAAAAAGAAACAAAGCTCACCATCAATCACCTAGTATATTTTGTTGCCCAAGCAGCTACTTTTTTACGAACACAGTGTGTTCTATTCTCATTTACTCTCTTACTATTTCCAAGGGAGCATTAAAAATCTTTATTATTTCTTTTGAAAACTTTTTTAACATTTTAATCCATTAAAGCTAGTTGCTTTCCAGCAAAATGTTTCTGGCTTGCTTTATTTTTAAAAAATCAAAGCTAAATTTATATTTATGATATGAAATGAAAAACAATTTTATTAGATCAAGAATTTTAAAAACTGACAACTTATTGCCATTTTTAGAAGTAATTCACACACACACACACACACACACACACACACACACACACCCTTTATTTTTAGTAAACCAATATGTACCATTGTTGTTCTATATAATTATCATTCTAAATTTTCTGTAGGATAATTTTCATTAATGCATTTAGAAATTTTTTTTATTTTTGGACTATTCGCCTTTAAAATGTAGTACCCACCACCTGAGAGATTTCAACTTTAAATTAAATAAAATGTAATATATTAGCAGTTACATAATATGTAACAACATAGCAGTTAACTTTTAAGACTCAAGGACTAGAATTTTAAGAATGACTCTTCTCAAAAAGAAAATTGAGTTGGTAGTGGTGAAGTATGAGGAGAGAGCGAAGAAGAGTAGAAGAGGTTTTCTAGTAAATCAAGGAAAAAATAAAAATAATTTAATTATTACCCTAACAAACATACAAACTTGAATTCTGACACTTTAGGAAAAAAAAAAAAAACTGTCTGATTTTGTGAGCCATGATTATTTTTGTTATTTTGCCTTTTCATTGTAAGATGTCTGCTAAATAGTCTTTTTAAAATTTTTTATTTTATTTTAGAATCGAGTACATATGCAGGTTTGTTGCTTGGATATTTTGCGTAGCGGTGGGGTTTGGGCCTCTATAAAGTCATCACCCAAATATTAACCATTGTATCCAATAGTTATATTTTCAACCCTCACCCCACTCCAAACTTCCCACCTTTTGAAGTCCACTGTGCCTATTATTTTTCTCTGTGTGTCCTTGTGTTCTTACTGTTTACTCTCACTTTAAAGTAGGAACATGCTGTATATGATTTTCTCTTTCTGAGTTACTTTCACTTATAGTGGCCTCCAGTTCCACCCATGTTGCTGCAAAGAACATGATTTCATTCTTTTTATGGATGCATAGTATTCTATGGTGTATATATACCACATTTTTTATTATCCAGCAAACCACTGATGGACACTTAGGTTGATTCCATGACATTGTTATTGAAAATAATGCTGTGATAAGCATATGAATGCAGATGTCTTTTTTATAGAAATTTATTTTTCTGTGGGTAGGTGTCCAGTAGTGGGATTGTTGGGTTAAATGATAGTTCCACTTTTAGTTCTTTAAGAAATCTACATACTGTTGTCTATATAGGTTGTACTAATTTACATTCTCACTGACAGTGTATGAGTACACCCTATTCTCTGCATCCATGACAACATCTGTTGTTTTTTGACTTTTTAATAATAGCCATCCTGACTGGCATAAGACGATATCTCATTGTGGTTTTAATTTGCTTTTATCTGATGATTAGTGATAAGCATTTTGCATGTTTATTGCTGCTTGCATCTCTTCTGTTGAGAAGCATTTGTTCAAGTACTTTGCCCACTTTTTAATTTTTTTTTTCTTTAAATTCCTTGTAGATTCTGGATACTAGCCTTAGGGAGGAGTATTTTGGATTTTCTAGGTGTAAGATCATGTCATTGGCAAACAGAGATAATCTGACTTCCTCTTTTCCAATTTGGATGTTTTTACTTGTTCCTCTTTCCTGATTATGTTGGCTAGGACTTCCAATACTAAGTTGATTAGAAGTGGTAAGATGGGGCATTCTTATCTTGCTTCAGTTCTTAGGGGAAAGGTTTTCAACTCTTCCCCTTTCAGTATGATGTTGGCTGTGGGTTTGTTGTATATGGTCCTTATTATGTTGAGGTATGTTCCTTTGATGCCTAGTTTTTTGAGGATTTTTATCATAAAGAGATGTTGAATTTTATCTAATGCTTTTTCTGCATCTATTGAGATAATCACATGACTTTTGTTTTCTAATTATCTTTATGTGGTGAATCACATTTGTGAAGTTGTAAATATTGTACTATCTTCACATACATGGAATAAGACCCATTTGATTGTGATAAATTGTCTTTTTGATGTGCTGCTGGATTCTATTTCATAGTATTTTGTTGAGGACTTTTGCATCTATTTTCATCAGTATATTGGCTTGTAGTTTTGATTGTTGTTAGATCTCCACTTGATTTTGATAACATGGTATTATTGGTTGTGTAAGATGAGCTAGAGAGGAATCGCCCCTCCTCAATATTTTGAAATAATTTGATTAAGGTGAATATCAGTTCTTCTTTGCATATCTGGCAAAATTCAGCCAGATTAACAGAGAACAGCTGGAAGATGTACAAGATGAACATTACCAAGGCATGTAGTCACCAGACTATCCAAGGTCCATGTGAAAGAACAAATCTTAAAAGGAGCTAGAGAGAAGTGTCAATTTACCTACAAAGAAAATCTCCTAAATCTAATAGTAAACTTCTTGTAGAAAGAGATTAGGAGTCTATTTTTATCCTCCTTAATGAGAAAAATAAATCAACCAATAATTTCATACGTGTATCTGGCAAAATTCAGTCAGATATACAAAGTGAATACATTTGTTCTTGGGCTTTTTTGTTGGTGTTGGAAATTTTGTTATCACTTATTCATTTGTTTTATTCATTTTGTTCAGGATTTTGCTTTCTTCCTTGTTCAATCTTGGGAGTTTGTATGTTCCCAGGAATTTATCCATTTATTCTAGGATTTCTATAGTTGTCTTTGACGACCTTTTGCATTTCTTTGGTATCCATTATAATGTAACTTTTATCATGCTGATTGTGCCATTTGAATCTTCTTTCTTTTCTTCTTGGTCAAACTAGCTAGCGGCTCATCGATTTTATTTATCCTTCCAAATAACTAGCTCTTCATTTCGTTGATATTTGTATTTTGTTTTTTTCTTGTTTTGTTTGGTCTCAATCTCATTTAGACATTTAGTTCTGCTCTGATCTTCATTATTTCTTGTCTTCTGCTAGATTTGGGTTTGATTTGTCTTTATTTTTCTAGGTTTCTGAGGTGTGATGTTAAGTTGTGAATTTGAGATCATTCTGATGTAGGCATTTAACACTGTAAGTTTTCTTATTAGTACTGCTTCTGTTGTATCTCAGAGGTTTTGGTATGCTGTGTCTCTATATTCATTTGTTTCAAAGATATGTTTTGAATTCTGTCTTAATTTCATTGGTTACCCCAAAGTCATTCAGAAGCAAGTTGTTTAGTTACTAGGTGCTTGTGTAGCTTTGAAAGTTCCTTTTGGTACTGATATCTAGTTTTATTCCACTGTAGTCTAATAAGATACTTGATATACTTTTTTTTTTTTTTAATTCATTGGGATTTGCTTTACAGCCAAGCATATGGCCAATTATGGAGAATATTCCAAGTGTAAATGAGAAAAAAATGTATATTATGTGGGTGCTGGGGAGAATGTTCTGTAATTTTCTATTAGATCCATTTGGTCTAGAGTCTGGTTTAAGTTTAAAGTTTTTTTTTTTTAAACTTTCTGCCTCAGTAACATGTCCAGTGTCAGTGAAGTATTGATGCCCCCCACTATTATTGTATTGCTGTCAGTCTCTTTGTTTGTGTCTAGTAGTGTTTGCTTTGTGAATACAGGTGCTCCCGTGTTGGATGCAGGTATATTTAGAATACTTAAATGTTCTTGTTGTGTTGAATTCTTTACCATTATTTCATACCCTTCTACGTACTTTGTTTAAACTTTTTTTGGTTTAAATTCTGTTTTATCTGCTATAAGATACTTCTTCTTGTTTTTATTTTTCATTTGAGTGATATCTACGTTTTCACCCCTTTACTTTGAGTCTATAGGTGCCTTTAGAAAGTAAATGGGTCTATTGTAGGCAGCAAATGGTTCAATCTTTTTTATTTTTTTCCAACTTGCAAATCTATATATTCTAAGTGGCATTTTGGTCATTTATGTTCAAGATTAATATTAATGTGTGAGATTTTGATACTCTTATAGTGTTGTTATCTAGTTGCACTGGAGTCTCAATTGTGTTATTGCTTTATAGTGTCTGTGAACTTTCTACCTATGTGTGCTTTCATGATGGTAGTTGTCATTTTTCCATTCCATGTTTAGAAATCCTTAGAGCATTTCTTGTAGGATTGGTCTAGTGGTGACAAATTTCCTTAGCATTTTCTTGTAATAACTTTATTTCTCCTTCATTTACAAAGCTTAGTTTGTCAGAATATGAAATTATTAGTTGATTAATTTTTTCGTTAAGGAGGATAAAAATAGACTCTTAATCTCTTTCTTCCAGGAAGTTTACTATTAGATTGAGGAGATTTCCTTTGTAGGTAAATTGACACTTCTCTCTAGCTCCGTTTAAGATTTGTTCTTTCACATGGACCTTGGATAGTCTGGTGAATATATGCCTTGGTGATGTTCATCTGGTATAGTATCTTCCAGGTATTGTCTGGATTTCTTGTATCTGGTTATCTATGTATCTGACAAGATTGGGAAAATTTTCTCAATTTCCTCAAATATGCTATCCAAATGTCTTACATTTTCTTCTTCTCCCTTGGAAATGTATGTAAGTCATAAGTTTGGTCACTTTATATATTTGTTAATTTTTTAAAACTCTTTTGAAAATTTTTATCTTACTGAATTAATCCAAAAGACCATTCTTCAAGCTTTGAAATATTTTCTTCTGCTTGGTCTGGTCACAACTTTTAACTGTGTTTTGAAATTCTTTCTAGGAGTTTTGTTTTGTTTGTTGTTGTTGTTATTGTTGTTTGTTAATATTTCTGTCTTTCATCTCCTGAGTTGTTTTTCCAGTTTGTGTTTGTTTTAAGCCTTCTCTTGGATCTCATTGAGTTTCCTAACAATCCATATTTTGAAGAATTTATCTGCCATTTCAAAGTTTTCATTTTGGTTAGTATCCATTGCTAGAGAACTAATGTGGCCCTTTGGTGGTGTCACAACATTCTATTTCTTCTTGGTGCTGGAGATGGTTTGCTGGCTTCTCATCTGTATAAGCTGTCACTTCTTTTTATTGAATTTAATCTGGATGTGATTTTTTTTCCCTCTTGAGAGTGTGACTGTAGAGTATTTTGGGTAGGACTTTTGGCTTTGCTTTTATAGCCATGTGCAGTTCTGTTGCCAGATTTTGTATTAGGTAATGCAGTTCAACCTGCAAGCCAGTAGCTAGCTCTTGTGTAAAAGCCAGTTGTGGCAAAAGCATATAGGTATGTGCTTGATCTTGTTTTACTATGTAGTGCTCTCTGTTGTTTCAGGTGTTGGGCTGGACAGTGGAATACCTGGTGCCCAGAAATTCCTGTTCAGCAGGATAGGGGGTAGAAAATAGCTGAGCAAATCTGAACCTCCTGGCTTACCTATGAATACCGCAGTGATGATCATGGGCACCACCCTAACAGAGGTGTCTGGGGGAACTCCTGGTGTAATGCATCAAGGTCTCTGTGGGATGTGAGGAGGCTGCACTAGCTCCATGTCTTAGATAGGCATGAAAGTGATCTGTTTTCCTGTCATCCTCCTTCTCCAGGGCTCATGGCTCTCAGTTCAAATGTACACTGTTATCTATCTCTAGGCCACAGTGTAGTTGAAAGCCACAAAAGACACCTGTCCCACAGTTCTCTGCAGGAGTAATTTTGGGTTGGAACCTCCTCACTCAGCCCAGTAGAGACATCTCTGTGGCTCTCCTGCTCTCCAATGTGACAGTACTGCTGCTTTGTATATAGAAGGGTAGGGCCTCCTCCTTTCGGTACATGCAAGTGGATATCAGCTGTAGTGATGTCAGCTGATTATGTTGGCTGGAGCTGAGACCCTGGGAGGAGTGGGCAAGTGACAGTGATAGTAGATTGGGCTGGGAAAACCTCCAATCCCCAGTCCCTGAGATGGCCCACTAGAGTGTGTACAAGACTCGAGTGAACTGGGCTGGGACTGGTTCAGTGAACTTGTTCTTGTGTTCCCAGAATTAACGTGCAGACTATCATAGGGAGACATGAGCTTGTTTCTAGATCACTGCCAAACTCTCAGGTATGGCAGGCAGAATGCTCTGACAGTGGGAACCCCAGCCAATCACCAGCCTGTGGAGGCTGGTCTCTCAGAAGGGTCTGCAGAATGCTCAGGCAGTGGCAGAACTCAGGGGTGGCAGAACACAAAGGGAATGGAAGCCCTAAGGTTAGTCACAGGCTTGCAGGAGGTAGGCTCTCAGAAGGGTTCTGGGTGGCAGCTGAAATGGTTGAGTGGGAGCAGAGCAGCTGTGTTGCTTGCCTTTCACTGAAGGAGGCAGACCCCCTCAGTTGGTACAATGGAGGCTGGCAGCTATAGAATGTGTGGTCCACTTGCACTTCCCTCCTAAAGGAGTGGCAGTGGAATTTGCTTTGGGGGATATGTGAAGGTGCCCAGTTTCCTAACTACCTCCTAGGCCCAGGAGTTGCAGGGGCGTTGGTAGTGGTGGCTGTGACTATGGCAGGAATCAACGGGCTTGTCATCAGTCTCTGGGGGCAGGGCTTTCAGAAACACACTGGGCCACAGACAAAATAGACAAGTTGGGGCAGCCCAGCTGTGCAGCAGACCCAACACTGAAGGAGGGAGGCTCTGTTCAGCAGGGAGCACCTAAGGCTGACAATTGTAATGGTGTATGGTCTGCCCATTCCTCCATATTTCAACTGCAGTATCTGTCTTTGGGGTGTGTGGGTGTGCCCAGCCTACTGACTTCCTCCCTGACAGGCAGAGAGCAGTTGGCATCAGGCTGCTCAGGTATCAAAAGTCTATGGGAATCTATGTGGGCTTGAGTAGAGACTCTGCAGAGTCTCTAGGCAGCTCCATGTATTAGACTGGAGACCCAGTGTGGGGGGGTGGGGGATCAGAATGACTCTCCCATGGATAAGATTATACACGTTAATTGCAGAAGTGTGGAACCCCAGGGTTCTCTTACTCACTCATCTGTTCTCCACATCAGCAAGCTTCTCCCAGTTCCGTGAGAGTCCCAGCTCAGCTGTCCGCCTGGCATTGCTCTCCTCCACCTTCTGTAATTCCTGTCCCTTCTCTGATGATTTCCAATGTGCCCCCTTAAATGATCTACTTGGTCATCTATTCTACTTGATGTGCTAATATTTACTCACTATGTTGATTCCTTTCCATTAGAGAGGGGCTCCCACTAGGGCTTCCAGGGAGCCCTCTTTTTTTTTTTTTTTTTTTTTTTTTTGAGACGGAGTCTGGCTCTGTCGCCCAGGCTGGAGTGCAGTGGCCGGATCTCGGCTCACTGCAAGCTCCGCCTCCCGGGTTTACGCCATTCTCCTGCCTCAGCCTCCCGAGTAGCTGGGACTACAGGCACCCGCCACCTCGCCTGGCTAATTTTTTGTATTTTTTTAGTAGAGACGGGGTTTCACCGTGTTAGCCAGGATGGTCTCGATCTCCTGACCTTGTGATCCGCCCGTCTCGGCCTCCCAAAGTGCTGGGATTACAGTTTTTTTTTGTTTTTTTTGTTTGTTTGTTTGTTTGGTTTTTTTTAAGACGGAGTCTCGCTCTGTCACCCAGGCTAGAGTCAGGGAGCCCTCTTAAACTGAAAGGTCAATATATCTACTAAATAGTCTTGAAATAAAATATTCAATCTTAGCTACACTGCGGCTGTTTAACTCTTAGCAGCAGTAGTATTTGTATAAATTTATACATTTTAAAAAGTTATAATATTTTAAAGGCAAATATTTTTTCTGTGGCAAAAATTTAGAAACTTGAATTATAATTTTATAAGTTACCTAAGTAACATGTATTTAGAGGAGCATTGATTAATATAGTCTATTCACATCAGAAATAGTCACACATTAAAGAAAAAACAATAAGCAAAATTATTTGCTGTTTCCTCATTGTTTTAGAATTTTGCATACTTTTGAAAATATTTGAATCTTCACTCTAAATATTTTCCACTTAATAAAAAACTCACAAAATATAAGAATATCATTTTAAAGCCAATCAATACTTTAGGGACTCTATAGTTACTTGATATTTAAATATTTAAATTTTCTTTCTGTGACAGTCATAACCATATCACAGACATGTTTCTCTACTGAAAAACATATAAAAACAAGATAAAAAGAAAATCCCTTTTCCTAGCAACAAATATTGTACTAATCTTCTCTAAGTTGCTACACACTGCTCCACTTCAGTTTTAATGTCCTTCAAACTATAGAACTACTCATATCTGACTGAGCTTAACCATTCAGTCTAATTGCAAAGAGATATAAGTCATCAAAGAAACAACTAAAAAACTTAGTGAAAATGTAACTTGTCATTCTTTTTCCTAATGTCATTTCAAAGAGGAATTAAAGAAAATTTGGGAAGCATTTTATTTTTCTTCTGACGGCATCTTTTTTCCCCCCTCAGAGAAATATCTAACCACCAAATGAAAATTGTGACTTTAAGTCTGGAAAAACACTCAAAGCCCAGTTACATATCTCTTTGAAGAATAGTTTTCCTATCATCAATTAATCTCATTTGGAAATTATTTGCAAAATATAATTTATGCAAAAGAAATTCCAGTTCCCAAAATAACCTGAATTTGAGGTTGTTATGCCACAGCTAGAAGAGAAATTACTGATCATTGAACTGTTTCAGAATGGCAATGTGAACTGCAGCTTAGACTAGGAAATCCGATGAAGTATAATATATCATGAAAGAAATCAAACATTTTATAGGACTCTTGGGCATTATTGACAGTTTTCTACTACTTTTTAGATTTGCTTTATCCAATAGGAGACCTTACTTCTAAAGAGCCCTTTTTAAATATAATAAAGTACCCCATTAAATTAAAAAAAACCCAAATGTTTTCTCATTAATAAAGTGACTTGTAGGGAAGTATTGCTTTAAAATATTTTGCAACTTTTAAGGTAATTAAATTAAACTAAAACTTGAAATAAAGTAACAAGATATGTTTTTAAACTACGTAGAATGTATTATTTGAAATTCAGTAAGTGTTTCACAAACCTAGTTTTAGGATGACATTTTTTCTACAATTGAGAAAAAATTGCTACTTTGGTTAATGCCCTATCACTCTGGAAAGTTACTATTTTAATAAATAAATACTATACTAAGAATTTAATTCTTAAAAACAAAAGAATCTTAAAAAATTGCTTTAAAATTTTTAAATAAAAGTTTATCATATAATCTTGTGATGGCTATAAGATTAATTCACACATATTGTTCAAAATATTTTAGTAGGTCTGTTCGCAAATGAGGAAATTAAATAGAAGAAAAACAAATGGAGGACTTGATTTCAAATATAAATTCCAAAGAAGATACTTTTTTCCTTTTAAGAATTCATGCATGTCACTACTTTACTGCCATAGTTTTCGGCATCCTCCAGGCATTAGAATCACCACTAGAAATAGTAGAAACCAGCAAAAATGTGTAGGCTCCATGCCCAGAGATTCTGGTTCTAGTTATTTGGGTACAGCTTGGATCCAAGCTTTATAGAAGTGACCAGAAGAGTCTAATAATTCACATGGAGTGTTAATAATAATCACTCTAAACAAAGAAAGAAAGTCAAATGCATAGGTGAATGTGAGCGAAGGCCCTGTGTGACAGCACTGATTTCTAGAGATTTATATGCTCTAAATTCAGAAGTTTTCATTTCAGATGAAGTTAAGATTTTATTTATATCTACACATAAATTGTGGTAATATTTACAACTTTCTTTTAATATAACTGTTACGTAATATAAAAATCAACAGGTGAAATTATAATGTTAGCATCAGTTACAAGTCTAGGGTTTATTTTTAACTTTTCTATCATATGAAGGTCAAAGTTTAAAAACATTTCTAGTTAATATAATAAAAGATATCATTTCTACTACACAGTGACTAAATAATCATCATTTAAGCAGAGCTGAAAATAACCTTAGTTGTCCTTTTGAAAAAAATGTCAAAATACATGTATGACTCAGTTATAGTTCTGATGTATTTCATAGCTACTAGATAAAGAAAGTACTTCATAAGGCCCAGTTTTTCATAAGAACCCAAACTACTTCACAAAAGTCCATTGTAAGAAATGAATAAACAGATAATTTGCTGCATTCTATATATCTCATATAAAATTTTATGATAAAATTCTAAATACAATAAACTGATCTTGAAAACATACACTACGCTATATCAAAACTTAGCAAATTAAACAATGTAAGGCTGTGAATAATTAATACTTATTTCTAGACTTTTGCCCTGCAGGTTATTATCTATAATATATACAATCTAAGTCATTGCAGCTCACAGCCTACCAGATATTGACATTATTCATAATTTTCTGCTATATCATCATTCTCTTCCACACCTACTTCTTTCACTTCATCTTTGGTACCTTGAACCTCTTTATCACAGTCATTGTCATCTTTCAAATGCCATCCTCTATATAGTAGAGTATGAATCATAAGACGTGATCCTCATTGAAAAATGTACTCCAATTGCTAATCATCAACCCTTTTAATACTCAAAAGAACATATAGCAGCATTCCACCCTCAGAAGTTTCAGGAACACAAAAGTAGTTTGAAAGAGTGTTCTACTTTATATTTTTGCTGCTTAGTGATTAGCAAAGTGGCATTCTTTCTTTGCTGTCAATCTATCTGCCTCCTGTGTGCTATTTTTAATGTATATCCCATAAGAAAAGTATGGATTAGAATTATATGAGTCTAACCTCATTTCTTCTGTTTTGTTTAAACACTTCATTTGAGAAATAACTCAATGGATTCAAAGAGAAATTGTGTTATAAAATATGTAAACTTGGAAACATCTTAGAAGTTTGATATCTTTCAAAAGTTTTGGAATAGGTTACTAATGTTTCTGAGTCATGTATTTGAGCATGTTAACATTCTTAGAATAGTTAACAATGAAGAACACAGTTATGTGGCCTTTTCCTTCACATCATTATTCTTTTCAACCTTGCATTTCCTTGGAAATTGCCTTCTAACCATTTTATTTCCATTTACACTTATCTTCTCTAGATTCATATGTTGCACAGATTATAGAATGTGTTTTTCCAAATCCAGCTGGACGGAACCAAATGGTTTTCTTTAGTATTAACTATTTTTAGAGTGTTTGGCTTTTATTTGTACAATTTCTACTTAAGTGCAATAGTTCTTTAACAACTTTGCTAAATGTTGACTGCAGCAGCTCTAAGTGAATCACTACATTTTTTAGATAAGTGTCCAAAAGATGAAGAATCACTTTTCTTTTAACATTCACTTCTTTCCTTCTTTCTCAACTTCCACCACAATACAGTCAGTGTCTTCATCTTCTGCATCTTCCATCTGTGCCACAGTCATATTACACAGGCTTCTAGTGTAAAAAATAGTTTGCATTTGCAACATCATGATTACATTCCTATCATTATGTTTTAAGCCAAACTAAAATGATGTTCTACAACTATGGGTCTGTGAGTTGTTTTAGAATAGGATGTACCAGCCTGTCAGCATTGTTTTAAAATAAAAACTGAATTTATGCTTGCATCTTATTTTGGAGAATTCTCCTTCGGTAGAGAGCAGGAAAATCAAAAATTAAGGCTGTACATGTAGCTAGAATATGCCTGCACATTGGCTCCTTATAAGCACTCTAGCACAAGTCAACTGTGAGCTTCCTGGTAGCAACGTGCTTCACTTTAATGCTGGTAATGACTGGAGACTTGAAGACAAGGAATGCACAGTGGTGAAACACGAAGAATCTTATTTTTTAATTCCAAGGTTTCCTTTCAACACATATTCTTCTTTCATTCTTGAAGTCTGTACTTAACAACAATGCTCTTCCACAAGTTTGAAGTGGTGGAGTGGAAGAATTCATTCAGCATTCTAACACTTACGGTTAAATTAACAATTAATTAACACTTTTAGTTAATGCACTTACTCAGAGAAAACTATCAGTACATGAGAAACAATAATCTTTCACTGAATAGATTACTAGAACACAATAAATTTCTCTTTATTATAGTTTTGTACAGTGCAATTTCAAAATTTTAATTAGGTTGTGGTGTCTATTTTCTTCCATGATGTGGTAAATTATGAGGACAAGAAGTATCTCTCTTTTATTTACATATATGTCCATTGAATAACACATAGTACTCAATAAATATTTGTTGACTGGCTAAAAAATAATGTAGTAGAAAAAGAGCCTTTAAGATGTATGGTAACTGAAAGTATGTTAATGTCACTTGTCTTAACCAGTAAAGAGAAGTAAAGTTATGATAAGGCATGGATCAATTACAGAATACGGTCCCAAATATAATGAACAAAAGATGTTATAAAGAAAAAAAAAAAGTAATATTGTTTACAAAAAAACAACTCTCCTCCTCTAATAATAAGAGAGAAGAAAAGGAGAATAATTAAGATCACACTGCCATTTCAAAATGTACATTTAATAAATTTATTTTTTTCTCTGAAATAAGAAGTGAGATTTTTCCGCTTGAATTAAGGGAGAGGTAATAAGTTATAGGTTAATGTTTCCATAGAAAACCTGAAAGTAAAAGAAGAGAAAGAAGTCGTACTAAAACAGCATTTATGTGGATAAAGTCGTACTAAAGCAGCATTTATGTGGAACACTTGTACATTGTTGGTGTGAATATAAATAATACAACTGTAACTGAACCCAGCTTTGGCTACTCACACAAAAGATGAATACTATTGGAAGGAAAAGCAGGTTTAATTGGAGAGTCAGAAAAATGAGAAGATGGTGAACTATATTCACAAAGACCATCTTACATTTTTTAATTTATATGCAGGAGTGGTGCAGGGTGCAGGGTCTCTGTGTCTTTGTTTCAGTGGCTACCTTGGGAAATTGCTTATTCAGATATACAGTTGCTGTTATCTTGACTTTGGCCTGATGGTAGTAGACTAATTGTTCATGACTCCCTCTAAGTAGGAAAATTCCTGAATCTGGGCTGTGTGCCTGGTTTGTCTCAAAATCAGTCTCAGGAATTCCTTAAGCAAGAGCAAAATTAGATAAGGATGCACTGCTGGAGGGAGTGTCTAGAGAGGGAAGAAATGATAAAGAAAAAGGAGTGAGAAGGAAGAAAAAGATAGTGTGTGATTAGTATATATATTTTAAATTGAGGTCTCCAGTTACACAGCCACTATGGAAAACAGGATGAAATTTTCTCAAAAAATTAAAACACCTTCCAACAACTGTTGGAAGAAGTATAGATATTCTTAAATCGGGCACCAATGAAAGAACATGAGGATTATAAAAATTCAAGAAAATGTGAGACCATGAAAATAAACTAATAAAACTCCAATAATTGACCTGGAAGAAACAGAAATCTGTGAAACAACTGACACACACAAAAAATCAGAATAATCATCTTAAAGAAGTTCAGGGAAGTCCAAAAAACTACAGACAACAAATTAAATGAAAAACTACAGACAACAAATTAAATGAAATTTGACAATTTGTGAACAAAATGAAAAATGTGATAAAGAAATAGAAACAATAAAAAATGAAATCCCCAGATATAAAATGTACAATAACTGAAATAAAAAAATATATATTAGGAATCTTTGACAACAGCCTTGAACAAGCAGAAAAAAAGAATCAGTGAGCTTGAAAAGAGGACATTTGCAGTTATCCGGTAAGAAGAGCAAAAAGAATAAATATTAAAAAATAATAAAGACCAATGGAAATTATGGAATGCCATCAAACAAATTTGTCTTTGCATAATAGGAATTATAAAAGGAAAAAAGAGAGAAAAAGAATCAGAAAGTTTATTTAAGAAAATAATGACTAAAAATTGCCTACGTTTGGGGAAAGATGACAATATCCAGGTACAGTAATCTTAGCAAGCTCCCATAAAATTTACCACCACAAAAAATTTACCAATATGCATAATAATCAAATTATCAAAATTAAAAAATAAAGAAAGACTACTAAAAGCAGTGAAATATAAGAAACATACCACATTCAATGGATCCCCAGTCAGCTTTTAACATATTTCTCAGCAGAAACTCTACAGGCCAAAACAGAGTGAGATGATATATTCAAATTGCAGAAGGGAAAAAAAAAAAAATACTGCCAATCAAGAATACTTTACACTGGAAAGCTGTCCTTCAGAAATGAGGAAGGAATAAAAAGTTTCTAAAATCGATAAATGTTAAAGGAGTTCTTCTATACCAGGCCTGACATATAGGAATTGTTAAAGGAGTCCTCTAAGCTGAAACACAAGACCGCTAATTAATAACAACAACAACAACAAAAAATTGACAAGTAAAAAATTAAATGACTTAAGTAATATGTAGACATATTCAGAATTTTTTAATATTTATAAACTCAGTATGTAAAGCAAGTTTATCTCCCCCATGAAGGTTAAAAACAACTGTAGCTACAATAAATTGTTAAGAGATACAAATTTTCTCCCAAATTTAAATTTTCATATCAAAATCATAAAGGGTCAGGGGAGGTAGTAAAAGTGTAGAGTTTCTGTACGTGTAAAGAAAGTTATTGTCAGCTCAAGGTAGCCTGTTATAAAAATAAAATGTTTAATGTAAGCCTCATAGTAATCAGAAAGCAAGACCCTACAGAGTTACGCAAAATACAAAAAGAAAGAGTTCAAAGCATACCACAACAGAAAATCATCAGTTCAGCAAGAAAGGCAACAAGAGAGGAAGAAAGAAACAGAACCTGCAAAACAACCAGAAAAACAACTTTTAAAAAATATCGATAGCAAATTATTACCTATCGCTAATTATTTTGAATGAAAATAGTTTAAGTTTTACAATCAAAAGGCACAGAGTGGCAGACTGGATTAAAAACCAACCAACCAAACAAACAAACAAAAACCCAAGATCTAACCATATGGTGTCCACAAAACACTTACGTTACTATGAATTTTTTATATGTAAAGACACACATAGATTGAAAATTAAAAGATGGTAAAAGATATTTCACACAAAGAAATGTTAAAAAGAAAGCAGGAGTAGTTATGTTGATATGAGACAAAATGGATATTAAGTAACAAAATATATAAAAAGGGACAAAAAATGTCACTACATAATGAAAAAGGGGTCAATTCACCAAAAGGACATAACACTTGTAAAAATATATGCACTGAGTATTACAGCACGTAAATATATAAAGCAGTTATTAAATAATCTGAAGGAAGGGGAAGTCTGTAATACAATAATAGTGGGGGACCTCAATAGCCCACTTTCAACAATGAAAGGAGCATCTGGACAGAAAATCAATGGAAAAACATTGAACTTGAATTACACTTTAGACCAAAGGGACCTAACACACATATATAGAACATGTGATCTTCAAACACCAAAAGACACATTCTTCTTTTCTTAAGCACATATGGAATGTTAATCAGGATAGACAATATGTTAGGACATAAAACAAGTCTTAAAACTTTAAGAATATAGAAATCATATTAAGTAATATTTTGTCTCACAATTATATGAATCTAGAAATCATTAAGAAGAAGAATCTTGGTAAATACATAAATCTGTAGAAATTAAACAAAATGCTTCATAACAAGCACTAGATCCCAACCGAAATAATAAAGGAACCAAAACAGTATTTTGAGACCAATGAAAAAGGAAAGAACATAACAAAACCTATAGAATGCAGAAAAATGAATCCTAAGAGAAAAATTTATAGCAATTACCATCTATATCAGAAAAAAATTCAAATAATCTAAACTGACACCACACAGAACCAGAAAAAGAAAAAAAAAAAAAAACTGAGTTCAATGTTAGCAGAAGGAAAAAAAAAAAAAAGATTGGAGGAGAAATAAATAAAATAGAGACTAGAAAAACAATAAAAATATCGATGAAACTGAGTTGGTTTTTTAAAAGCATACTCAAAATGGAGAACCCTTAGGTAGACTAGGATAAAAGAGAGACATATCAAATAAATAAAATGAGAAATGAAACAGGAGACATTACAACTCTTACCACAGAAAAGATCATAAGAAACTACTATAAACAATGATATGCAAACAAATTGGATAACCTAGAAGAAATCGATGAATTTCTAGAAACACAACCTACCAAGACAGGAACATAAATAAATAGAAAATCTGAACATATCAATAATGAGTAAGGAGACTGAAACAGTACTACAATTTCTCCCAAAGAAGAAAAGTTCAGGATGATCAGCCTCACTGCAAAATGCTGCCAATCATTTAAAGAAAAACTAGTAGTAATTATTCTGTACTGTTACAAAAAATCAAAGTGGAGGAAATACTTTCAACCTCATTTACAAGGCCAGCATTATCCTGATACTAAAGCCAGAGAAGAACACTACAAGAAAATTTTAGGAAGTCTTGATAAACATGGATGTCAAAATTCTCAACAAAATATTAGCAAACCAAATTCAACAATACATTAAAAGAATAATTCACTGTGATCAAGTGGGCTATTATTCCTGGGATTTAAAGATGGTTCAGCGTATGCAAATCAGTAAATGTGAAACCCAGCATCAACAAGATAAAGAATAAAAATTACATGATTATCTCAATATATGCAGAAAAATATTTTGATAAAATTCAGCACTCTTTTATGATAAAAACCTTCAACAGATTAGATATACGAGAAACATACTTCAAAACAATGAAGACCATATGTGACAAACCAGTAGTTAATATCATTCTCAGTTTCTGAAATTTGAAAGCTTTTTCTCTAAGACTGGGAAGAAGACATAGATGCTCACCCTCAGTACTTATTTTCAACATAGTACTGGAAGTCCTATCCGGAGCAATTAGGCAAGACTAAGAAATAAAATTATCTAATAGGAAAGGAAGAAATAAAATTGTCTCATTTTGCTGATAACCTGATCTTATGTATGGAAAAGCCCAAAGACTACAAAAAAGAGAGAGAAATTGTTAGAACTGATAAACTAACTCAGTAAAGTTGCAGGATATAAAATCAGTGTGCAAAAATCAGTAGTATTTCTATAAGTTTACATAATATGTGAAAAGGAAATGAAGAAAACAATTCAATTTACAAAATTAAGAAAAAATTAAAATACTTAAGTGTAAATTTAACCAAGGAAGTGAAAGACCAGTATAATATAACTTATAAAACACTGATAAAAAGTTGAAGAGGACACAAATAAAAAATATAGATTCCATATTCATAAAGTAGAAGAATTAATATTGTGAAAATGTTCATATTACTTAAAAGGATTTACAGATTCAATGCAATCCCTATCAAAATTATAATTTTTTTCACAGACATAGAAAAAAAATCTTTAATTTGTATGAAACTACAAAAGACCCCAAGTAGCCAAAATAACCTTGAGCAAAAAGAACTAAGTCAGTGTCAACATGCTCCCTAATTTTTAAACATATTGTAAAATGATCACATTTAAAATAGTATAGTATTAGCATTAAAACAAATAGCTTGACAAATGCAACAGGATAGAAAGCCCAAAAATAAACCCATATATTTAAAGTCAATTGATTTTTGTCAAAAAAAAATATATACATATATATATATGCACTGTGCTGGGTACACACAATGAAGAAGAGACAATCTCTTCAGTGAATGGTGTTGGGAAAACTGGATGCAGGCAAATAAAATTGGATCCTTATCTAATACCATAAACAAATATCAACTCAAAATGGATTAAAGACTTAAAAGTAAAACTTGAAACTGTAAAACTACCAGAATAAAACATAGGGGTGTATCTCTGTAAAATTAGTCTGGGCAATAATGTGTTTGATATGACCCTGTAAGTACAAGAAACAAAAGCAAAAAGAAAAAAGTGGAATGATATCAAACTTAAAAGCTTCTTCACAGCATAGAGAAAACAATTAACAAAGCAAAAATCCAATCCAAATAATGGAAGAAAGTATTTGAAAATAATGCATTTGATAAGGGGTGAATATCCAATATATGTGAGAAACTCAAACAACTCAGGAGCAAAAAAAAAAAAAAATTATAAAAATTAAAAAATGGGCAAAGGAACAGAACAGACATTCCTCAAAATAAGACATACAAATAGCCAAAAGGTATGTGAAAAGATACTCAACATTGCTAATCATTAGAGAAATGCAAATTAAAACCACAGTGAGATATCACTTTACACATTTGCAATGGCTTTTATTAAAAAGATGAAAGACAAGTATTGGTGAGGATGCAGTAAGAAGTGAATTATTGTACATTGTTGGTGGGAATGCAAACAATTATAGCCACTATCAAAAATGGTATGGAGGTTCCTCAAAAAATAAAAATGGAACCGTCATATGATCCATAATCCCACTTCTGGGTATACAGCCAAAGGAATTGAAATCAATGTGATAAATAAATACCTGCATTTCCACATTTATTGAAGCACTATTTATGACAGTCAAGATGTAGAATCAACCTAAGTGTCTATCAACAGATGAATAGATTTAGAAATGTGGTATATGTACACCAATGAAATACTATTCAGCCTTAGAAAGAAGTTCTGTCATTTGTAATAACATGAATGAACCTGGAAGGCATTATGTTAAGTGAAATAATCCAGACACAGAAAATCAACTACCAGATAATTTCACTGATATGGTATGGATCGGTGTCCCCACCCAAATCTCTTATTGAATTGTAATCCCCATTGTTGGAGGTACGGCCTGGTGGGAGGTGATTGAATCATGGGGACAGAGTTCTCATGAATGGTTTAGCACCACCCTCTTGGTACTGCATAGAGAGTGAGGTCTCACAAGACCTGGTTGTTTAAAAGTATGTAGCAACTGCCAACCGTTTACCTGCTCTGGTCATGTAAGACGTGCCTACTTTCTCTTCACCATCTGCCATGATTGTAAGTTTCCTGAGGCCTCCCCAGAAGCAGAAGCTAATATGCTTCCTATACAGCCTGCAGAACCATGAGACAATTAAACTTCTTTTCCTTATAAATTATCCAAACTCATGTATTTCTTTAGAGCAGTGTGAGATGAACTAACACACTCACTTATATGTGGAATCTAAAATTGTTGAACACATAAAAATAGAGAGTAAAATGATGGTTACCAAAGCCTGCAGTAATCCTACTTCTGGTAACATTTCCCAAAAAAACTGAAATCAGGATGTTGAGATATCTTTACACCTATGTTCATTGCAGCATTATTTATAATACCTGAGATAATAAACAATCTAAATGTCCATTGACAAATGAATAAAGAAAATATGTTATGTACCTATAATAGGCTTTTGTTTAGATTTTAAAAGGAAGAAAATCCTGCCATATGCATCAACATTAATGATACTGGAGGACATTAAGCTAAATGAAATAGAGCAGTTACAGAACAATACTGTATAATTTCGCTTACATGAGATATTCCAAATAGACTCATAAATAGAACTCCCATTTCCCCTCCCTTACAAACTCTGGCAACCACCATTCTACTCTGCATAAAGTAGAACCACTGTTCTCTCCTGAGTATGACTAGAATGGTGGTTGCCAGAGTTTGTAAGGGAGGGGAAATGGGGAATTGCTATTCAATGGTTGTAATATTTTCGTTATACACAAAAAGTAGTGACATCGCTATACAACATTTGTTAAGAGGATAGATTTCACGTTTAGTGTTTTTACCACTATAATTTTAAAACCAGGATATACTTATGTTATTGCCCAGGACTTTCCTGTGGGACTTGTTATAGAAAATGAGGCATTTAGATAAAGAATATTAGAGGAATTGAAACCAAAACAAAAAGGAGAGAATTTCTACATATTACAGTTTTCAGCTTATTAATAAGACTGTGAATCTCTAAGAAGCAAATATTACATCTAACATTTACTATCCTTAATAAAAATGTTTTTCAAAGATTATGTAAAACATGAAAACATTTTCAGTTAAGATAATTAATATGTAAAAAGTAACTTTAGAAATCTATGCAAAAGAAGCAAGTTTTATTTTAAAAAGAAGATAAGAGAATGGTGAATGTTAGATTCAGAAAGATGATAACTTCATTAAGGAAAAGTCAGGTTAGGGAGATGAGGATGATCATATGTTTTTAGGAGTTATTATTAAAATGTGAGAATTTTTTGTATGTGGCATTTCATGTTTACTTTTTACATTTAGATGAGTATGAGTTTATAAAATTAAATGAAAAAGAAAGCTGATACATGAAAGAAGGCTAGGCATAGATCAATGACAATAGCACGTACAGCAGCAAAGATTAACAATAATCCAAATATGTGCATGTACAATTAAAAATAATTAAAATAACTAATGTGAGAAGACATTTTACTTCCAGTAAGAATTGTACTCTGGTTGAATCACTTTAAATAATTTCATAAGATATATTGAATTTGTCATCCACTTCTAACAATTCTAATTCACTAACTCGTGTATTTTTCTGGTCTATTTCTTCCTACTTGCTAGGTCTATTTATATGCATCTTTTTATGTTTAGTCTTAGTCTTAGTATTGGCAATTAATTTACATTATGTGGTATAGGTCTGACAATTAACTGAGAGCAGGTATTTCCACCACCATGGGTTGTCGGAATAGCAGCCATCAAGCTGCCCACTACCTTGTTAGTGCACTATAATGACTTTTGAATAAGTCAGTTCAATATTTTAACTCCTTCTTGAACTTTTGGAGCAAATGAAAGACAAGCTCTATCCCATGAATCTATTGTCAATCTTACAAATGGGAGTTTACAGATTTCTCCTTATCAAATTATTCCTATGGATAGGCATGTTCTGTGGCCTTGGTACTTTCTGATGCTTGTGTCCAGGCTCTTGCATATCCCACAAGAAAGAAAAGCTTTCTCAACTCTCTTAACTAAAGCTGGGTGTGAGCTTTATTTAAGCTCAGCTAACTGCTAAACCCAAAGCCACATGCCTTGGGAAAGGCAGATAAAAGATAGTGTGAGTGGTAAGTATGAAACTCACAGAAAATCACTGCTTATATCTCTTGCTTCAGGGAGCATAGTTGACTGACAGCCTCAGATACTGCCCTTCAGGATCCACTACTACCTGCCTGCAGGTGATGCTTCCCCCTTATACCCCAGTCTCCAGGATTCTCCTTGGTAATAAATGAGCATTGCTAGAGGAACCAATGCAGCTTTCTCCTTCAGGAAGCGGGTCTTCTCCAATGGGCAAATATGGCTTGATACTCTCATCTGCCTCTCTAGGATTTTCCTAGAACTGCACTGTGTGTTGGAGATTCTTGCTGTGTTTTCCCAGGTGTTTGGCCTGCCTTGTGGTCCAAAGGTTTCCCTTCCTACTTCTACACCCTCCCTTTTGTCCTTCACAGCCACTTCCCTAAATAAATCTCATGCATTTAAAATCTGTCATGGTGTCTTGCTTTTCCAAGGATCGAAACTGACACAACCGGAAAGCAAGTTTGGTACACAATATCACGCTCACAAAATCTTTAGTATGGCTATAATATTATAATATATCAAATCATAATTTATTCTGACAAATTAGGGTTCATTCCAAGAATATGAGAAACATGCAAATGTAATCCATTTCATCAGCAAAGTCAAAGAGTTACCATATGCTCTTATTACTAAATGTGGAAAATGCATATGATAACATTTAACAGCTCCTTTCAATAAAAACATAGACTAGAAAGGGCTTATATAAATACAATAAAATATATTTACTGAAAGACAACAGAAATATTACTCTAAAAAACACTGAAAGCAATCAGATTAAAAACATGAACTTGTCATGGCTGCCTGTGGTGACTAATAATATCTGTGCCTCAAAAGTAATTGACAGAGGTGCCTACAGGAATATTTAGGGATATAATGTGTAGTAGAAACTTTTAGTATGCCATGGCAGTTGTGTAGATTATTATCTTGCTCCTCTCCTAGAAATCATGTAAAGTAACAAAAATAAAATAAATTGCAGTTTCCATATTCATTGAAACTGGGAGTCAGATATGATTCACAGATTCTGTAGTGTAAAAGTTACTGAAATCAATTGAATCGTTGCAGATGTCATGCAAGAATAAGAGTGTAGGTTCTTTAGTTGGCCCAGAGGTAGCAGATTCTAGAATGTACTGTAAAAATATGCTTCCCACAAGTAAAAGAATCATTCTAAGGGGCAAACACTATATTTCTTGTTTTTAATAACTGCATATGTAACCTCAATGGACTGAGACCACATAGAATATGCTCCCATAGAGATGAAGAGAAGAGACATGGAGAATGGAGAGTATCAAGGCAACTCTGCAGAAAAGGATTTCCAGTCAGAAAAATGCATGGCCTGAATTTGATGTGTTCACTGTGAATTAAATAATTCAATTTTGTAGTGATTTTGGTAAAAGCAAGAATTCCAGACTTGGTAGCAAAAGCTCTCTAGTTTAAACTTTGTTCAAGAAACCCAGGAGATGGAGTTTCAATTAAAACACATAGAAGGCTTATTTCTAAAAAAAAAGAAAGAAAAGTTTTAAAAATGGAATTATTATCACAGAAGATATTAAAATATTACAAAATTGTACTTTTTAAAGCACTCTGGACTTGATGCATGATATGGTTTGGATCTGTATCCCCACCAAATCGCATGTGAAATGGTAATCCCTGGTGTCGGAGCTGAGGCCTGGTGGGAAGTGATTGCATCATGGGGGTGGATTTCTCATAAATGGTTTACCACCATCCCATCGGTGCTGTTTTTGTGATAGTAAGTTCTTGTGAGATCTGGTTGTTGAAAAGTTGTGTAGCACTCCCCTCACTCTCTCTCTTGATCCTACTCTGGCCTTGTGATGTGTTTACCCCCGCTTCACCTTTTGCTGTGACTAGAAGTTTACAGAAGCCTTCCCAGAAGCCCAGCAGATGCAGTGTCATCCTTCCTGTACAGCCTGTGGAACCGTGAACCAATGAAACCTCTTTTCCTTATAAATTACGCAGTCTTAGGTATTTCTTGGCAGCAATGGAAGAACACACTAATATAGTGCAGATATGGTAAAAAAAAAAAAAAAAAAAAAAAAAAAAAAAAAAAATTGTGTAACGTTATTTTACAGTCTTTTGTCAAAGAGTGTGAATTTTGAGAGAATTGTGAGAAGTGGGCTGTGAGAAGTGTAGGGAATTAATCTTTTCTTTGAAATCTTATCTTTCCCATTTTTGGTAAAATTACCTTTGCTGAGAAAACCCTCAAAATATCCAGCTTTCTGGCAGTATACAACTTAATTTAGGCTGACATTATTTTGTGCATAATTCTACATTGTGTCATATATCTCCTTGCTGTAACTAAGTAGCACTGGACTTGAATTTTGTATTCCTACAGTGCTGCTGGTCCAAACACTGGTAATTATCACATATGAAATTGATTCCAAGTGACGTATCTGCTTTATAATTTACCTAGTACCTCTAACTTGGATCTTCTAGCTTAGACGATGTTAGAGAATCTTGCCAACCTGTGTCACACCTTCTCTCCCATCCTTTCTATAGTACATGTTTTTCAAATTTTTTGAAAAATTTTGGCATGTAGATTGAATTCGTAAGTAAACAACATGAGTTTTATAATATTTTAGTATTATGTTACCTATTTTATTAAAAATTTATACTGTTATGGTTTTCTCTTTTATTTTTACAAAAAGAAAGCATAAATTTAAAAAAAAAATGAAACAAAATTCCCACCCATGGAGATGAGAAACTTATTGGGAAATGGAGTAAAGGTCACTCTTGCCATGCTTTAGCAAAGAAACTGGTGGAAATTTAAACTTGAAAGAGATTATTTAGGGTATCTGATGGAAGAAATTTCTAGGAAGCAAAGTGTTCAAAACGGTACCTGACCTTTTCATGTGAGTGGGAAAAAAAGATGGTCTGAAATTGAAACTTATGTTTAAAAGGAAAACAAGACACAAAAGTTTAGGAAATTTGCAGCCTAACCATGTGGTAGATAAGAAAACACATTTTCTAGGGAGGAATTCAAGCCAGCTGCAGAAATTCCCACAAGTAAAGAGAAACCTAATGTTAATAACCAAGACAATGGGGAAAATGTCTCCAGGGCATTTCAGAGACCTTTCAGCAGCCCCTCTCATCACAGGCCCAGAGGCCTAGGAGGGAAAAAATGTTTCATGTGCCAGGCCCAGGGCTCTGCTGTTCTATGGAACCTTGGGACATGGTACCCTGTGGGCTAGAATGGGCCAAGGTACAGCTCTTGCCATGGCTTCAGAGGGTGCAAGCCTCAAGTCTTGATGGCTTCCACATGGTATTGGGCCTATGGGTGCACAGAAGGCAAGAATTGTGGTTTGGGAACCTCTGCCTAGATTTCACAGGATTTATGGAAACTCCTGGAGGTCCAGGCAGAAGTCTGCTGCAGAGATTGGACCCTCATGAAGAATCTCTACTAGGGCAGTGTGGTGGGGAAATGTGGAGTTGGAACCCCCACACAGAGTCCCCACTGGGTCATTGCCTGGTGGAGCTGTGGGAAGAAGGCCACATTCCTCCAGACCCCAGAATGCTAGATCCACTGACAACATGCACTTTGTGCCTGAAAAAGCCACAGGCACTCAATGCCAGCCTGTAAAAACAGCTGCAAGATCTGTATCTTGCAGAGCCACAGATGCAGATGTTCCAAAGGTCATGAGATTCCACCGGTTATGTCAGTGTGCCCTGGATGTCAGACATAGAGTCAAAGGAGATTATTTTGGAGCTTTAAGATTTAATGACTACCCTGCTGGATTTTGGAGTTACATGGGGCCTGTAGCCTGTATCTTTTGGCCAATTTCCCCCTTTCAGAATGGGAGCATTTACTCAATACCTGTATCCACATTGTATCTTGGAAGTAACTAATGTGTTTATATGTTTTTGATTTTACAGGATCATAAGCAGAAGTGACTTGCCCTATCTCAGACGAAACTTTGGACTTGAATTTTTGAGTTCATGATGGCATGACTTAAGCCTTTAGGGGACTGTTGGGAAGGCATGATTGATTTTGCAATTTCAGAAGCACATGATATTTGGGAAGGGCCAGGAATAGAATAATACGGTTTGTTTCTGTGTTCCTACCTAAATCTTTTCTTGAATTTTAATTCCCATGTGTTGAGAGAGGGAACTGGTAGGAAGTGATTGAATCAAGGAGACAGATTTTCTCCATGCTATTATCATAATAGTGAGTGAGTTCTCACAAGATATGATGGTTTAAAAGTGTGGCACTTCTCCTTTGTGCCCTCTGTCTTCTGCCACCATGTAGGACATGCTTGCTTCTCCTTCACCTTCTGCCATGATTGTAAGTTTCCTGAGGCCTCTTCAACCATGCAGAACTGTGAGTTGATTAAATCTCTTTTTTTTTTTTTTTTTTAATTACCTAGTATCAGGTAGTTCTTTATAGCAGTGCCAAAGCAGACTAATATAATCTGATAGTAAATACTAATATGAGACTTATGTTGTACTCCTGGTTTTGCTCTGGGGTGCTATAGTCTAAGTAACTGATGACAATCACACAGGTGCTGTATGTATAAATGACTGAATTCCAATAACGATCCTGGACATCAAGGCTCATGTGAGCTTATCTGGTTGGCAATACTTCACATAACTTGCCACACATTTTTGTTGAGAGAACAAGTGCTTCTGTGTGATTCTGCTGAGATAAGGTGCCTGAATGCTTTTATCTGGTTAGTCTTAGGACTTTTGTCATATTTTTTTCTTTGTTGACTTTATTATGTATCTTTTCATTGTAATATACGATACCCATGATTATAACAGTTCTTCTTAGAGTCTTCTAGCAAATTTTTGTGGCTATTGATGTTATTGAGATCTTTTAACCCAAATATATATTCTGTTTTTATTTACTTGCCTAATTTATGAAACGGTATAATTTGAATGCATGTATAATTCAGATTATAAAGGCTACTTTAATGATCAGTCATTAGCAAAGAGAGTATGGCTTTCATAACTTGGATCTATAAACTTAAAACTTAGCAAACATCTAAGAAATTTATATTTTCTAAGCACCATGACAATGGTTTTATATGATAAAGTACTCTTTAATTGTATGTTGTCAAATTGAATAATGTGATTATCCTATTTATAAATTAAGAAATTAGATGATGTTCCATAAAGTAGTATTATTAGGCAAAACTGACCCCTATATCCTTCCTTTGAGTAATTATTCTAAACTGTGTCTGGTATAATGTCTCTTGGAATATTGGATAAAATAATGACAATGAATTTACATTTTGAAGTTTTTTTATTATTATACTTTAAGTTCTAGGGTACATGTGCACAACGTGCAGGTTTGTTACATATGTATACATGTGCCATGTGGGTGTGCTGCACCCATCAACTCGTCAGCACCCATCAACTCGTCATTTACATCAGTTATAACTCCCAGTGCCATCCCTCCTCCTTCCCCCTCCCCATAATAGGCCCTGGTGTGTGATGTTCCCCTTCTTATGTCCAAGTGATCTTATTGTTCAATTTCCATCTATGGGTGAGAACATGCAGTGTTTGGTTTCCTGTTCTTGCGAAAGTTTACTGAGAATGATGGTTTCCAGCTGCACCCTTGTCCCTACAAAGGACACAAACTAACGTTTTTTTATGGCTGCATAGTATTCTATGGTGTACATGTGCCACATTTTCTTAATCCAGTCTGCCACTGATGGACATTTGGGTTGATTCCAAGTCTTTGCTATTGTGAATAGTGTCGCAATAAACATACGTGTGCATGTCTCTTTATAGCAGCGTGATTTATAATCCTTTGGGTATATACCCAGTAATGCGATGGCTGGGTCATATGGAATTTCTAGTTCTAGAGCCCTGAGGAATCGCCACACTGTCTTCCACAATGGTTGAACTAGTTTCAAATCCCACCAACAGTGTAAAAATGTTCCTATTTCTCCACATCCTCTCCAGCACCTGTTGTTTCCTGAGTTTTTAATGATTGCCATTCTAACTGGTGTGAGATGGTGTCTCATTGTGGTTTTGATTTGCATTTCTCTGATGACCAGTGATGATGAGCATTTTTTCATGTGTCTGTTGGCTGTATGCATGTCTCTTTTTGTGAAATGTCTACTCATATCATTTGCCCACTTTTTGATGGGGTTGTTTGCTTTTTTTCTTGTAAATTTTTTTGAGTTATTTGTAGGTTCTGGATATTAGCCTTTTGTCAGATGAGTAGATTGCAAAAATTTTCTCCCATTCTGTAGGTTGCCTGTTCACTCCGATGGTAATTTCTTTTGCTGTGCAGAGGCTCTTTAGTTTAAATAGATCCCATTTGTCAATTTTGACTTTTGGTGCCTTTGCTTTTGGTGTTTTAGACATGAAGTCCTTGTCCATGCCTATGTCCCAAATGGTATTATCTAGGTTTTATTCTAGGGTTTTTATGGTTGTAGATCTAACATTTAAGTCTCTAATCCATCTTGAATTAATTTTCGTATAAGGAGTATGGAAAGGATCCAGTTTCAGCTTTCCAGTTATGGCTGGCCAATTTTCCCAGAACCATTTATTAAATAGGGAATCCTTTCCCCATTTCTAGTTTTTGTCAGGTTTGTCAAAGATTAGATGGCTGTAGATGCGTGGTATTATTTCTGAGGACTCTGTTCTGTTCCATTGGTCTATATATCTGTTTTGGTACCAGTACCATGCTGTTTTGGTTACTGTAGCCTTGTAGTATAGTTTGAAGTCAGTTAGTGTGATGCCTCCAGCTTTGTTCTTCTGGCTTAGGGTTGTCTTGGCAATGCAGGCTCTTTTTTGGTTCCATATGAACTTTAAAGCAGTTTTTTCCAATTCTGTGAAGAAAGTCATTGGTAGCTTGATGAGGATGGCATTGAATCTATAAATTACCTTGGGCAGTATGGCCATTTTCACGATATTGATTCTTCCTATCCATGAGCATGGTATGTTCTTCCATTTGTTTGTGTCCTCTTTTATTTCACTGAGCAGTAGTTTGTAGTTCTCCTTGAAGAGGTCCTTTACATCCCTTGTAAGTTGGATTCCTAGGTATTTTATTCTCTTTGAAGCAATTATGAATGGAAGTTCATTCATGATTTGTCTCTCTGTTTGTCTGTTACTGGTGTATAAGAATGCCTGTGATTTTCGCACGTTAATTTTGTATCCTGAGACTTTGCTGAAGTTGCTTATCAGCTTAAGGAGATTTTGGGCTGAGACAATGGGGTTTTCTAAATATACAATCATGTCATCTGCAAACAGGGACAATTTGACTTCTTCTTTTCCTAACCGAATATCCTTTGTTTCTTTCTCTTGCCTGATTGCCCTAGCCAGAACTTCCAATACTATGTTGAATAGGAGTGGTGAGAGAGGGCATCCCTGTCTTGTGCCAGTTTTCAAAAGGAATGCTTCCAGTTTTTGCCCATTCGGGTGATATTGGCTGTGGGTTTGTCATAAATAGCTCTCATTATTTTGAGATATGTTCCATCAATACCAAATTTATTGAGAGTTTTTAGCATGAAGGGCTGTTGAATTTTGTCAAAGGCCTTTTCTGCATCTATTGAGATAATCATGTGTTTTTTGTCTTTGGTTCTGTTTATATGTTGGATTACATTTATTGATTTGCGTATGTTGAACCAGCCTTGCATCCCAGGGATGAAGCCCACTTGATCATGGTGGATAAGCTTTTTGATATGCTGTTGGATTCGGTTTTCCAGTATTCTATTGAGGATTTTTACGTCAAAGTTCATCAGGGATATTGGTCTAAAATTCTCTTTTATTGTTGTGTCTCTTCCAGGATTTTTTGGTTGTGTCTCATCAGGATGATGTTGGCCTCATAAAATGAGTTAGGGAGGATTCCCTCTTTTTCTATTGATTGGAATAGTTTCAGAAGGAATGGTACCAGCTCCTCCTTGTACCTCTGGTAGAAGTCGGCTGTGAATCCGTCTGGTCCTGGACTTTTTTGGTTGGTCGGCTATTAATTATTGCCTCAATTTCAGAGCCTGCTATTGGTCTATTCAGGGATTCAACTTCTTCCTGGTTTAGTCTGGGGAGAGTGTAAGCGTCCAGGAAATTATCCATTTCTTCTGCGTTTTCTAGTTTATTTGTGTAGAGGTGTTTATATTATTATCTGATGGTAGTTTTTATTTCTGTGGATTCAGTAGTGATATCCCCTTTATCATTTTTTATTGCGTCTATTTGATTCTTCTCTCTTCTCGCCTTTATTAGTCTTACTAGCGGTCTATCAATTTTGTTGTTCTTTTCAAAAAACCAGCTCCTGGATTCATTGATTTTTTGGAGGGTTTTTTGTGTCTCTATCTCCTTCAGTTCTGCTCTGATTTTAGTTATTTCTTGCCTTCTGCTAGCTTTTTGAATGTGTTTGCTCTTCCTTCTCTAGTTCTTTTAATTGTGATGTTAGGGTGTCGATTTTCAATCTTTCCAGCTTTCTCTTGTGGGCATTTAGTGCTATAAATTTCCCTCTACACACTGCTTTGAATGTGTCCCAGATATTCTGGTATATTGTATCTCTGTTCTATTTGGTTTCAAAGAACATATTTATTTCTGCCTTCATTTCGTTATGTACCCAGGAGTCATTCAGGAACAGGTTGTTCAGTTTCCATGTAGTTGAGCGGTTTTGATTGAGTTTCTTAGTCCTGAGTTTTCGTTTGATTGCACTGTGGTCCGAGAGACAGTTTGTTATAATTTCTTTTCTTTTACTTTTGCTGAGGAGTGCTTTACTTCCAACTATGTGGTTAATTTTGGAATAAGTGTGATGTGGTGCTGAGAAGAATGTATATTCTGTTGATTTGGGGTGGAGAGTTTTGTAGATGTCTATTAAGTCTGCTTGGTGCAGAGATGAGTTCAATTCCTGGATATCCTTGTTAACTTTCTGTCTCGTTGATCTGTCTAATGTTGACAGTGGAGTGTTGAGGTCTCCCATTATTATTGTATGGGAGTTTAAGTCTCTTTGTAAGTCTCTAAGGACTTGCTTTGAATCTGAGTGCTCCTATATTGCATGCATATATATTTAGGATAGTTAGCTCTTCCTGTTGAATTGATCCCTTTACCATTATGTAATGGCCTTCTTTTTCTCTTTTGATCTTTGATGGCTTAAAGTCTGTTTTATCAGAGATTAGGATTGCAACCCCTGTTTTTTATTTGTTCTCCATTTGCTTGGTAGATTTTCCTCCATCCCTTTAGTTTGAGCCTATGTGTGTCTCTGCATGTGAGATGGGTCTCCTGAATACAGCAAACTGATGAGTTTTGACTCTTTATCCAATTTACCAGTCTGTATCTTTTAATTGGACCATTTAGTCCATTTACATTTAAGGTTAAGATTGTTATGTGTGAACTTGATCCTGTCATTGTGACATTAGCTGGTTATTTTGCTTGTTAATTGATGCAGTTTTTTCCTAGCATCGATGGTCTTTACATTTTTGCATGTGTTTGCAATGGCTGTTATCGGTTGTTCCTTTCCATGTTTAGTGCTTCCTTCAAGGTCTCTTGTAGGGCAGACCTGGTGATGACAAAATCTCTAAGCATTTGCTTATCTGTAAAGGATTTTATTTCTCCTTCACTGATGAAAATTAGTTTGGCTGGATATGAAATTCTGGGTTGAAAATTATTTTCTTTAAGAATGTTGAATATTGGCCCCAACTCTCTTCTGGCTTGGAGAGTTTCTGCCAAGGGATCTGCTGTTAGTCTGATGTGCTTCCCTTTGAGGGTAACCCAATCTTTCTCACTGGCTGCCCTTAACATTTTTTCTTTCATTTAAACTTTGGTGAATCTGACAATTATGTGTCTTGGAGTTGCTCTTCTCGAGGAGTATCTTTGTGGCGTTCTCTGTATTTCCTGAATTTGCATGTTGGCCTGCCTTACTAGGTTGTGGAAGTTCTCCTGGATGATATCCTGTAGAGTGTTTTCCAACTTCGTTCCATTTCCCCCTCACTTTCAGGCACACCAATCAGATGTAGATTTGGTCTTTTCACATAATCCCATATTTATTGGAGGATTTGTTCATTTCTTTTTCCTCTTTTTTCTCTAGATTTCTCTTCTCACTTCGTTTCATTCATTTGATCTATCATTGATGCTCTTTCTTCTAGTTGATCAAGTCAATTACTGAAGCTTGTGCATTTGTCACGTATTTCTCGTGTCATAGTTTTTATGTCTGTCAGTTCGTTTATGGCTTTCTCTGCATTGATTATTCTAGTTATCCATTCTTCCATTCTTTTTTCAAGATTTTTAGTTTCTTTGCACTGGTTACGTAGTTCCTCCTTTAGCTCTGAGAAATTTCATTGACTGAAGCCTTCTTCTCTCAACTCGTCAAAGTCATTCTCCGTCCAGCATTGATCCATTGCTGGCGATGAGCTGCGTTCCTTTGGAGGCGGAGATGTGCTCTGATTTTTTTAATTTCCAGCTTTTCTGCCCTGCTTTTTTCCCATCTTTGTGGTTTTATCTGCCTTTGGTCTTTGATGACAGTGATGAACTGATGGGGTTTTGGTGTGGTTGTCCTTTCTGTTTGTTAGTTTTTCTTCTAACAGTCAGGACCCTCAGCTGTAGGTCTGTTGGAGATTGTTTGAGGTCCACTCTAGACCCTGTTTGCCTGGGTATCAGCAGCAGAGCCTCAGTTAAAAATGCAGAAATCACCTGTCCTCTGTGTCGCTCGAGCTGGGAGCTGGAGGCTGGAGCTGCTCCTATTCGACATCTTGCTCCGGGATCTGAAGTATGCTTTTCAGAGATATTTAATGTTTACTTCTGTCACCAAACTATTAAGTTTCATTTGTTTTCTTGTACTTTATAAGTCACACATTCGTGTTAGGAATCAGGCAGTGGCATGCCTTCTGAAAATGTATAGAAAGTGTGATGTAGCAGAAAAATGTTTGAGACAATAAGAGATTGTAAAAAGATTCACATAAGTTTACTAGTGATATTTGGATTTAAATATTTATTTGCATATAAGTATATACAAGCACACAATTCAATGTTGATAATCTGATGTATGAATATTTCAGATTTAGTCTCTCTGTTCAGTGTTTAAATTGCTGTTTATTCTATCTTGTTCTTCTCTATTCATGTATTGAAATAACAACTTTGTGTATATCTTCAGTGTAGAAAGTGTTAGAGAAGGACTTTTAAGCCCAAAACAATTACTTCCTTTCCCCTGAGACACCATGACTCAGATGAACTTTAAAAAGAATGTAATTACTAGTTCAGCTTTCCCTAGGTAACTCTAACTTACTTTTGTTTTGAAAGGTGACTCAGACCATTTCCAGAAGGGATTCTGGAAAAGATAACTTATTAAATAAAAATAACTTTATATAAAATTATGCTTCTGACAAAAGGGGTATTTTATCTTTTATGTGGGTGTGGGAAAACGTGCCCCCCCAAACTCTAAAGCCAAAATAACAGCCAAAAATGTATTTTGTTGATTATTTATTACATTTAGTCTCTTTATTTGGTACATAAAACTGGTAACTAAACTTTTGTTTAGTCTTTAATGAGCTAAAGTTACTCTGATCATAATTCAGTTTTTTTTTTGATATAAAATAGAATTACTTTGTAAAAGAATGGGGATACGAGTAAAGTTATTTTTTTTTCCCAAGAACTTGAATCTAAACTTCCAGTACTTCTCAATTCCCTGCCCCTGATGAGTTACCAAAACCAGAATTAACACAATTCAGGAAGACTCTGTAGCCATGTTGATGTCTTCTTTTTTAAATTTTCTTACTTAAAAAGTACCTTTTTTGGTGCCTGCCTTAAAGCTATTCTTATTAAAGGTCTAAGTAAATATTTAAATTACTTTAACCAAAAGATGTGTCTCCTCATTTTTTTTGGCACAAAATTAGTTCTCACAGATATGTAATACATCTAGAAGCAATTAATACATTCTTACCAGTGTAGCTTTTTAAAAATCAGACTTGTAGGCAAACTTAAAAAAAATTATATAGCAATTTGCTACAGTTCAGTCATGTTTTAATTGTATTTATATATTATTTTGTCATAGGACAGAAAGTTAATACAGTAGCATTTATTTGCTCTATATAAAATTTCCCAGAAAAGTTTGTGCTAGTACCATATTGTATAAAAAAAACTTTCAAATAGCTTCTCAATCCTATCAGACCCAATGTCTCTACCTTATAAAAGCTATATTTAGTGTTTCCTTTATTATCTTGAAATGAAATGCATAAGGTTATAATTTAGCTACAATCATATTTTTTAAATTATTATACTGCACTTATTGTAACATAATGAGAAATCAAAGGCAAATACATTATATTTCAATGTGTAAATGTCTGGACTGTACTACATAAATCATATAATGAAGTAGTTAGGAGGTTGCATTAATGTGTGTATTAACTCTACATGTAAACTCTACAAATCCAGACCAATAAAGGTGATTTTTGTGTTAATTCAAATACCATGAATAGTGTTTCCATCTGTGATTTAGCTAAAGTGTTAACAATGTTCAATAGCTTTCCTAACAAAATATAGTCATCTCTCAACATATACAGTGATTGAATTTATATTTATATTAAAATCATGTAAATAACATTTTGTGTTTACATATAAATTATTGTGAGGTTCTAGGTGCATATAATTAATATCTGGCTTTTCACATATGTGAATGACTGGTTGGATGTCCAAGCCATGCTTGGAATGGGGAGCAAATTTTTGTCGATAACTCAACATATTCAAAGACACCAAGAATCTTTGGTATCTGTTGTGCCACTTCAGTGATTAAAAATCAAAAGCATGGTAAGCTTCAAACTGTTCAGATTGTCCCTCAACTTATGAAGTCACAAATTATCTTTTCAAGCTTATTATTTGCTGTGCATTTAGAATTGATTATGAATCATTTGTCAACACAAGTTCACAAATGAGTGATACTTATTGTATCAGTAATACAAACCTGGGAATAGGAAATTCTTATTTAATTTAGTAGGAGCTTAAAAAAAATTCTACATAAAAAATTTATAAAGTTTTTTTTCCTGGTAAAATGTTTTTAAATGCCACTATTATCTTGGGTCAATTTGGAGGACTTCAAATAGTATACAAGCAATTATTTATAATGTGTTACAAAACATTTGTTTTCAAATGTAGAAATTTAATCTGTCTTCACAAAAATTTTGTTTAGTGTCTTTTAAGATCTTTTTGTTATGTAATTAAGTAAAAATCTCACTTATAAACTTAATTACATTGACATTTGTTATTTGTCCTTGTCAAGAAATGGTGCCATTATTATTTAACACATTGTTTTGTTTTATTATAATTCATTAATTTATTATTTATTTATTTATTTATAGAGACAGAGTCTGGCTCTGTCACACAGGCTGGAGTACAGTGGTGTGATCACAGTGAACTGCAACCTCAAACTCCTGGGCTCAAGGGATCCTTCTGCCTCAGCCTCCCAAGTAACTAGGACAATTGGTGTGTGCCATCATGCCCAGCTAATTTTCTGGTTTTTTCCTTTGGTGGAAACAGTCTTGCCATGTTGCTCAGGCTGGTTTCAAACTCATAGCCTGAAGCTATCATTCCAACTCGGCTTCCCAAAATGCTTAGATTACAGGCATTAGCCACTGCACTTGGCCTCATTTTATTAGTTTTAATTATTTTAAATTTTAAAAATACTTTAGAATTCTGAAATTTGACACTATTTAATTATTGAGATTGATTGATACATTAATATCAATTAACGTGGATCAACACTGGAGGAGTTTTCTTAGACTGAACACTTAGTTTTTTCATGGGTTCTAAGAGAAAATGTTGAAATACATTCATGATATGTATTAGTAAATATATGCAATTATTTTAAATCTGGAAAATGTTAGTTAAGATATAATTCTTTTACGATAGCATAAACATAATCAACAGTTTGTTAGGGAAATACATTATCAAAGCACTATAGTGTCACATTGCAAGAAATAGTGTACAGAATATAAAGGCAGTTATGAGATTCTGTATTATTATACAGTATACAATAGTTAAATGTTATTGTTATAATAACATTATTATAATGTTATAATACAATCATTATACAGTGCACAAAAAGAACATCATTAATTGTCAAAACATCAATTAAAAACATTAAATATTTTGTAGAGAAGAAGCAGGGCTATCTTCTTGATATTTGAGAAAATAAAATCATGTAAATAATGAGGTAAAATTGTTTTTGTATGGTATTTGCTACATTATGAAGGGGTAACCAGATTCCAAGATGGTTCCCAATGATGCCTGCCTCTTGTAGTATATACCCTGGTAGTTTGCTCCCATTCTGTATCAGGTTTGATCTGTGTGACCAGTAGATTATGGTAGAAATGATTATAGGCCATTTCCATGGCTAGGCTGTGAAAGGCATTAGTCTCTCCTTGCTTGCTTTCTTGGATCACTGGCTGTGGAGAATGCCAACCACCACATCATAAACACGTTCAGGCAACCTGTGGAGAGATCACTGTGGCAAGGAAATAAGGTCTCTCGCCAACAGTCAGTGAAAAACCGAGGCCTCGTATTCTCCCAAAAGCCGTGAGAGTGAAACATCTTGGAAGTGGCTCGTCCAGTCCTAGTGAAGCCTTCAAATAACTGCAACTCCAGCTGAAAGCTTGACTATTGTTGAGAGACCTTAAGCCAGAACCACAGAGCTGAGCCACTTCTGGATTCAGAATCCCTGGATTCTGAACTGTGTGAGATAATAAAAGTTCATTGTTTTATCATGCTTGGTTTTAAGATATTATGAGACACAATAAATAACACATGCAAATGTCCTTCATCTTTATCAAATGACAGTAAGCATGAAATAATCTGAACACAAACGTGCTCTATGGAGTTCATTAGTCTTTCTCTTTATGCTAAATAGATACTAAAAATTAAAAGTTTATGCAACTTCAAAAACCATGCTTTCATAATAAATAAATAATTTAGAACTATGGATATTAAACAATAAAAATGTGTGCTTCACAGATCTTAAAAGATCATTTTCAAATATCGAGTTGTATATGTTGGTATAAATTAAAATTTAAAATATTATGCTATGTAAAAATAGAACAATCATTCATTTACAGAATATGGAAAATACATATCAAATCATTCTATCAACTGCTCTAATGTCTATAATCTATATTATAATTGAAATAACAGTGGATATCTGTGCTAGTTTATTGAAAAAGTTTGCTCAAAAATATTAATATCCTCATTTTCTCTAGAGCACTGTTCCGGGTCCTGGAACAAACCTAGTTTTATATCTTTGTTCTTTTACCTCTCTAACTGACCTATCATTCACAGGCATATTCTTAAAATACCACTCTTATGACTTGAAGCTCAAATAGTTTGTATTTTGAGAAATCTTTCACATATAATGAGCAGAACAAAAAGATGGTAGCAAGAGGTCGAGGGCAGAAGAGGGGCAAAGCTCAGCGTTAACAGGAAAAAGAATAAAAAATAAATGTAGGCTTGGTGCAAATGATGAAAATCATCTGGCAAAAAGTCGAAGTCATCCCTCAGGGGCAGGAAGGAGGGATTGCGAGAGACTCAAATTCCTGAAGAAAACCACGAATGACCTGGATAGGGCTAGCAAAGCATACTTCCAAAACCAGAGGGATAGGGAAGCAAAGCATCTCATAGGCAGCAGTCCCAACCAACCCGTCATCATGGAGATGGAGAGCGGAGCTTCAGCCAAAGACATGAATGGAACCTTGAAGCTTGTTTTTTAAGACTCATTTCCCTCAGAAGTTTACCATGCTCTTCAAGGGGATAGTGAGCCTGACGAGATCATATGCATGTGTCAATTCCCCCGAAACGCAGCCAACTGGAGCTTAAAAACCAGCGAAGGGATGCGACCAGTGTCTGGCTTCAAAGATCCCACAGGTGGTGGCAAAGATTTGCTTGCCCAGGCCATAGGCAATAACATGGGATGCCAGCAGGAGGTGCTACAACAGTTCCCTGTACTGAGCGGAGGGCGGGCTGCTGCTAGGAAGCTCCCACCCTCAATCGTATGTGTCAGTCCAGCCAGGAGTTCTTCGTTTGTCGCAATGACGTCTGATCTTTGAGATCTCTAAACAGTCCCATCCGTCCTCCTAACCCAGCAGGAACTCAAACACGCCTGAGAGCCGCCATGGCACTCAGCGCCCGTTTACTTTTCTGCCCTGAGCCCTAGGTGTCAACACTGCATGTCTGGAACCACTACCTCAGGATTGCTATTTATCAGGCTTACTTTTGTAGATACAGTTCTCCAGGCGTGCGATTTCTGGGTCTGCAAGTAGGAATAATTTTTGATGCAAAGAATAAAAGGACCAAGTGAGAAGAAAGAAAGAGAAGGAAGGAGAGGAGAAGAGAGGAAGGAGAGGAAAGGAAAGGAGAGGAGAGGAGGAAGGAAGGAAGGAAGGAAGGAAGGAAGGAAGGAAGGAAGGAAGGAAGGAAGGAAGGAAGGAAGGGAGGGAGGGAGGGAGGGAGGGAGGGAGGGAGGGAGGGAGGGAGGGAGAAAGAGAGAGAGAAAGAAAGAGGGAGAAAGAAAGAAAGAAAGAAAGAAAGAAAGAAAGAAAGAAGAGAGAGAGAGAGAGAGAGAGAGAAAGAAAGAAAGAAAGAAAGAAAGAAAGAAAGAAAGAAAGAAAGAAAGAAAGAAAGAAAGAAAGAAAGAAAGAAAGAAAGAAAGAAAGAAAGAAAAAGGAAGGAAGGAAGGAAGGAAGGAAGGAAGGAAGGAAGGAAGGAAGGAGAGAGAGAGAGAAGAGAAGAGAAGAAAAAAGAAAGGGGAGGAAGAAGAGAAGAAAAAAGAAAGGGGAGGAAGGGAGGGAGGGAGGAAGGATGGAAGGAAGGAAGGAGAGAGAAAGAAAGAGAAAGAAAGAAAGAAAGAAAGAAAGAAAGAAAGAAAGAAAGAAGAGAAGAGAAGAAAAAAGAAAGGGGAGGGAGGAAGGGAGGAAGGAAGGAAGGAGGGAAGGAAGGAAGAAGGAAGGAAGGAAGGAAGGAAGGAAGGAAGGAAGGAAGGAAGGAAGGAAGGAAGGAAGGAAGGAGGGAAGGAAGGAAATAGTTGAGGACCTTTCTTAGGATAATTGAACTTCTTTCTCGATAACAGTACAACTCCAGCTCCATGATAACTGCATTACAATTCTAGCTCTCTAATGTAGGGAATTCAGCAAATGTATAATTTTATATTTTATCTGATTTTCCTTTATACATTATTAGGTTGAGAGCAAAATTATTTGCAGATTTTTACATCCTCAACAAAAACAGGGGTCTTTTCTCTGCCTTTGGATATTTTGATGGTAAAATCCAAATGTTCCCTTTACCAGGCTGGGAAACTGAGCACTGATGCTATCTGCTTGAACTTAGCCAAACTGTCTGCAGAATGGTGGGAGATTTCTTCCTACTCCACAGAATATTTGCCAGGGTTTGGAATCACTGTGTAGCCTCATTAATGTTTGAAAATCCACCTGTTTGAAATCTCTTCAGATCCCTTGAATGTGGGAGAAGAGGGGCCTGTGAACTCCTAGAATGCCTTCTTTCAGCGCTCGTGCCTCATCCTCAATAATTTTTTTCCCTGAAAACCTAGAGTTTCTCTTTTTGATTGTTCTCAGCTCTCCTGCTCTATCCAGATGCATTCTAATAGCTAAATTGCACTTGTTAACTTAAACAAAATAAAACCCCACGATCTGTCAATTTGGAAAAGGAGACTTTATTTCTTCTAAAGGGTTATGTCCTGCAAGTTGGCTGTCCCACAAGTGGAGAAGCACAGCCCGCAGCAGAGACCAGAGACAGGCACTTTGAAGGATGAGGGGTTGGGGTAGGAGCTTTATGCTCAACAGATTGGCCAAACATAAATATTCAACAGGTTACAGGAGGGTCTAGGAGTATTCAAGAAGATGGTCATGATGCATGTGTATTGAGCAAACAAGCATGTAACGTATGACCCGTTTTCACTTTGGGGTGGAGATTTAACATTTAAATGTATTACATTCAGGCCCTATACATCAAAAGGTATTTTCAGGACACGAAGGCCCACAAGTGCACAATCTCTCTAAAGAGGCCAGAGCCATGGTCGGTGGTGGTCTTCTTATCAGAAGTGACTGAAATCAGTGTCTTGTCCAATGAAAACTGTAGTTATGACTGGTAGAACAGGGATTCAGTTAGTGTCTGTGAGCTGCATGTAATTGTTTTAATATTGCTTATCTCCAGGTCAGTGCTTGTTTAGCTGCTAGAGAAAAAGAAAAGCATGATGGTAGTTAGAACATAATCATTCTTTAAGCGGAGGGTGCAGGACTTAACCCTTGCCTGGGATGGCCTTAGGTCCTGTTTATAATTTGATGTTGCCAGAAAGAGTCAGTTCTGTCAGTCTTATAATCTCTTTTTTAATATTAGTGCTGATCAATTGTATCTAAACCATAAAAGGGAGGGGGTATAATGAGGCATGTCTGATCTCCCATCCTGTCATAGCCAAGAACTCAGTTTTAAGGTTTTACTTGGGTTCCATTGCCCACAAGGCGGTCCGTTCAGTCAATGGGAGAGAGGTGACTTGGATTTTATTTTTAGTTTACACACTTGATGGATGGAGTCTTTTCAACGCAGGGTGACCACCTCAACTCTCCTCCATTCTCAGTTTTTGGTATATTACAACTGAACATTTAATAAACACCTATGAAAACATGTGGCAGGTAAGTGGAACTTTGAATTAACTTTGTGCCTGAGGCTCTTTGGAATTTGAATCTGTCATACCACCCCAAGAACAGATATTGAACTTTTCTGGAAAGTTCAGCTGCTTTCATCTTCCTTCATCATTGAGGCCTTGTGTCTACTACCCATAGTTCCACCGAAGGTAGAAGTTCCCCCATGAAAGCTCATATGAAGAGCTTTTCATTTTTCTGGAATTTATTCCACCTAGGTTTCTTTGAGTCCTCAAACTTGTCATCATTTTAAAGGAAACTATAATTTTATGGCATACTTAGATTGTTAGTTTTTTAATGTGAACACAATCTCTTGCAAATTTTCACATCCAAACTGGAGCAGAACATGTACTTAGTTATTTTTAATTATTTTTATGTTTGCATCTTTAAAACTTTTGGGGAACTCATTAAACAGTTAAATCTAAGTGAGCCACATGTATTCCCAATAGTTTGCAAGGGAAGTGCCTAAATTAAAATGCTGTTTCACACACTGACTTCTTGGGGGATTTGTAATTACAAATATATTAGCAAAGCAATGAGCAGAAAAAGTGATGGTTCTATCAAAATAGCAGGAAGCTGTCTTTACCATCAAAACCTTCTATCATATCAGTTTTGTCCAACCACAAAAAAAACCCCACACATTTGAGAGGAGAGAAATTATGCCTCCAGATTGAGTCCCAAGGAGGCATTTGTTTTCACATTTAGGGATCAAACCAAAAGAGGCAATACTTGCATTCTGGAATTTTGCCTCTGGAAGCTATTTTTAGGCCACTAATATTTTATTATCTCATCTTAATTTCTTATTTTTCACACCTGGAATAATTTGTTGACACCCTATCTAGTTTCTTATTACAGTCTTCCTTTTATTGAATGTTCTTCCCTAATTATATTGAACAAACTAAAACAATATAGCCATAATATTAATTTTCTTTTAAACAAGTCTGCTCTGTGTGGCATAAAGATACCAATGGAGGGGAAGAAACAGTAAGACATTTTAATTAAAATGGTATTTTGTATAAGAAAATATCATTATTTTAAAATTATATTAGTTTATATTTCTTGATTGTTTACTTCATTCTAAGGATAATTTTAAGTTTATTATGATAGATTTATTCAATTAATTCTCACAACAACTCTGTGAGCTGATTAATTTTGTTGTCATAATCCCTGTTTTACAGATAAAAAAAGATAGGTTAAAATATTGTTCAAGGTCAAAAAGCTGCTATGATTCTTAGTTGGTTATTTTAGTCTCGTCTAAGACCTAAAAATGTAATCGATATACTATTCTGCCTTCTTTGATAGATTGATTTACTTAGAAATAGTAACAGGACTTAAGCTGTATGTCTAAGTCAATCATTAAAAATAAGTGGTAATTACAGGCTTACACCTGTAATCTCAGATCTTTGGGAGGCAGAGGTAGGCAGATCACTTGAGACCAGGAGTTTGAGACCAACCTGGGCAATATAGTAAGATCCAATCTGTACAAAAATATTTTAAAAAACAAAAATTAGCCAAACACAATGGCACACACCTCTGGTCCCAGATACTTGGGAGACTGAGATAGGAGGATCACTTGAACAAGGGAGGTTAAGCCTGCAGTGAGTGATGATCATTCCACTACTGTCCAGCCTGAGTGGCAGAGTTAGAACCTGTCTTAAAAATAAATAAATAAATAAAACATAGGAGAAATTGTAAAAGTTGCTTTTGCTCCATTTGGCTTTATTTTAAATCATAAATCTATGAAAAACTAGATTAATTTGATTTTATAGTTTAATTAGATAATTTAAATTTTACTTTCTGTAAACACGTTTTTAGAAGTAAAGGATCAAGATGAGTTTAATATTCCTATGAATATCCTAGTGGAAACCTGATCATCAGGGTCAAAAGCAACTGGAAATAACTTGGCTAGTTATTCCATTTTGATAGTGACAGGAGGAGGCTGCAAATTTAGTAGCCAGAATTTAACTCAATAAATTTTCATCCAACTCCTGGTCTAGGGAGTAGTAACAATAACAATAATAATTAGCATGTATTATACACTTCTTCAGTGTGAGAAATTATCCTAAGTATAGATTACTTCCATGTGTTCAATACTGGACAGACAGTATTTTCCTATTTAAACTTCCGCTTATAAAGGGATGACATTTATTAATAATAAATATTATAAAAATCAGGGCTATATATCAAATATCTATGCTTATGCAGAAACAGGAAAATAAATTCCGTCCATCAACCTTTTCAGAGATTTGGATCTATGAAAATTACATGTAGGACTACCTTGCTGAATGTGAGGACTTTTCCTTTGAAGAAGGCAAGATGAATTTGGAGAAGAATCCCATCCTGAGCTACAAGATCCTTCCTGTAATCATTAATCTAAAGATCATTCTAATAGCACTTAGTAAAATACTCTGTATCTAATTCCCATTCAATAAAATACATTTAATTGATAAATAAGTAAAATACTAAATTAGGGTATCATATTAGTTCTAGTATACAGAGTCAGGTTTAATATCTGATGTAATAATGAAAAAATACAGTATTTAAACTAGGCCTGTTATAGAGTAAAAATGTATAGTTTTGTAATATGGAGTTATGAGATTGGCATATCATTCTTAGTCCTATAACCGACTCTCAAATTAAACTTGTGTAAGTGATTAACCTCTGTGTGACCAAGTTTGCTCATCTGTGAAACAGATGCAATAATTATTATCACCTGCTCTGTAAGCATAGTGTGAGTATTAATGAGGTAATTTTTAAAAGCAAGTTCCTCGAAAGGTATTTTAAATTTATAACATCTTACTATCTATCTCAGGCTATTTTCTTTATCTTCATTATATACTTATAAAGTACAAATGCTTTAAACAAATTTATTTTTTTAATTTTTTGAAATGTTAGATTGACCAATTCTCACTAAGAGATACCTAGGTGCATGGGAAACTAAAGTTGAAATACAATAATAATAATGTAAATATTATTCAATATTTCTGTGATTTTCCCTATATTTCATAGTGAACATTGTTTTGGGAAAGTGATTTTATTTTCTGAAAGTTCAAAATTTCAATAATTTTAGGTTCTATTTTGAATCCAAAAATTAGATACAGAAGGCTGTTGTTACCTATTTGAAGTGAAGTTTCTCAGTCTCAGCACTATTGACGTATTGGACATGATAATGCTTTGTTTTGGGGAACTATCCTGTTTATTGCATGAAATTTACAAGCATCCTTGGTCTCTAACCATTTGATGCCAGTAATAATACCCAAGTGCTGAGAATCAAGTCTCTGGATATTGACAACTGTCACCTGCAGGGCAAAATTGCGTTGAGTAGAGAATCACTGTTGTAGAGGACTTAGAGTGAGTGGATTGTCCAATCTGTGTGGTACAGGCAACTTGAACAGTCTTGAATTGGAGGAAAGCACACATATACACACGCCCATCTAAGGTGATTGTATTACCTGATTTGCCTGGTATGGTTGTGGTTTACAATTAATATACTTGTATCCAACCTCATTTATAATTTGTAGCAGATTTTAAAATATGCAGCAGAGTATCAATATTAATTCATGCAGTAAAACAAACAAATGATGATTTTGTTGATATACAGTTTGTACTTCTGGCATCTTTCATTTTGGGGGAGTCTTGTAATATGTAAAATGTATATGAAGTGAATAGAAGTTTCACTTGAAGATATTTTTAATATGAAAAGTGTTAATTTTCTTATTCAGTCAGTCCTTTTCTAAATCGTTGTGACTAACACTTCCTTTACAAGGCTAGTGTGCCGAGGTATATGAAGGGGAGTAGGTAGAGCGTCCAACAACTTCTTTAGATATCTGATGGTGGTGGGATAATGCTGCATCCTATGCCAGTCACCTGATGTACCAGCTAACCATGTTTTGATGGTGCTATGGCCTGAAATGTAAGCAGAGATTCAAGGTAGTCAATTAATTGGGATTCAGTGGGAAAGGTGGGAAACTATATGTTGACTCTAAGAAAATCTAAAAAAAAAAAAAAATAGAGACTAGGGAATCCTACTCCAGATCATATATTTTGTTGTGTTTGGTTTTACCAAATAGTGAAAATCTGCAACAATTGATTTCATTGTGTGACTTTTCCTTTTTATAACTCTTTCAGTGAGAATGAGTGTAAATTTTAAAGCTGATATTTAAAGGGAAAAAAAAGTAATAAATTGTTGAGCATACACCATGCCAGAATATTTGTTGACTTTTTATGGCAATAAACATGGAGGACATGTTGTTATCAATGATCACATGACAATCAGAAAGCAAAAATTTTCCAAAGAAATATCCACATCTACTTGAAGAGTAAGTAGATGTTTTAGCTATTAAAATGTTTCCAAAGATGATACATTAATCGATGCAGCTGCACAAAGTTCATTTATATATAACTCTTTGAACTTCAGTTTTCATTGACCAAATAGCTGGTACTCTAAGTTACTTTTAAAATTTTTCAATTGCAAATTTCCTTATGCATGAAGGAAATGTGACACAGACTTTTACAGTTTTAATTTAAATAACAGCAGAACTTACCAGTTAATTAAAGATAATTTATATATAGTTAATTTTATATCAACAGATGCTTCAAACAGAAAGACACTGAGGTTCAACCTTTAAATTAGAGTTTGAGTTTTTTACCTAATCTTTGGAAAAAAAAGCAAAGCTTTCTGAAGTCCATTCAACTGAAGATGAAAATAGAGATGCTTTTGGTAAACTTAGTTAAAAAAGTAAAATGCATAGATTTTGCTTCACAGTATTTGCTGTTTTAATAAAAACAAAAATGCAAAGTTCCTGGAAGATAATGCCATAATTTTAATAATATTCTTATAAATTAAGAATTATGGAAGCAGAAATATATATATACACACACACACACACACACACACACACATATACATACTTCTTCAGGGGCAATGGAAAATTATCAATAAATTGCTTCATAGAACACCAATAATTTTACCTTTTATAGATTTTCAGTTAGAATTCAAGAAAATAATTCATTATTTTCATGCACAAAAGATGTCTTTATTGGCACATAAATTCTAAGGACAAGATGCGCTGGTATGGAAATGACATTGAAGATGACTGTTTTTCCTCTTCTTCCTCTTTGTTGAGTCATGCTCCTCCCTTAAAGCACAAGGCCTGGGGTCCCAGGCTCCAGACTCAGACCCCTACATGCTGGAACAAAGGAAAGGCCTGGGGTCCCAGGCTCCAGACTCAGACCCCTACATGCTGGAACAAAGGAAAGGCCATGATTACAACATCCTGGGAAGGGTCCTGAGCTGGGGTACATGTTCAACTCTTGGGCTAATTGCGGACTCAGTGGTTGGAGTTGGGGCTGGCAGCGGACCTTAAAAACAGCACCCATAAATCCTCAGAGAACAGCACCCCAATCTGCATCTGGCCCAGCATAGTCAGCTAAGGAATGGTGGCTGGACCTTGTCCTGCTCCAGGAGGCCAGAGCTGTGCTGGGGACACTGACCTTCTAGGATCTTGTGGCTGACAAAGTGCAGCTATTAATACTTTTTCTGCAAGAGTGGAGAGCCACTGCTGCAGTTGTTGAGGAACTAGAGTCTCATGTTTGTAGGCAGCTCCCAAGTCTGTCTTTGACTGTCCTGTGCTTCTCACACAAAATGTGGAGATTTTGAGATTTATGTTCCAAAAAGCATGGGATATCATATAATGCCGAAACCACTCTTGTTAGTATTCACCCAAAAGAGGTGAAAATTATGTCCTCACAAAAACCTGCACACAAATGTTTATTGCAGCCCTATTCATATTTGACAAAATTTTAAATCTACCAAGATGCCCTTCAATAGGTGAATGGACACATAAATTGTGGTACATCCAAGCAATGGAATATCATTCAGCACTAAAAAGAAATGAGTTATCAAACCATAAAATGAGTTATCAAAACTTAAATGCATATAATTAAATGAAAGACGTAAATCTGAAAAAGCTACATACTATGTATTTCCAACTAAATTACTTATTGAAGAAAGCAAAACTATGGATATAACAAGAAGATTAGTGATTGCTAGGGTTGGGAGTTGTTAGGGATGAATAGGCATAGCACAGAGGATTTTTAGGGCAGTGAAATTATTCTGCTATAATATTCCCATGGGTAGATACTACAGTGGTGAGTGCATGCCATTATACATTTGTCAAGACCTATAGAATATACAGTACTAAAAGTGAACCCCAATGTAAACCATGGATTTTGGGCGATAATGGTGTAACAATGTAGGTTCGTCAATTGTAATAAATATCCCACTCTTATGTGGGATATGGATAGTGGGAGTGATTGTACATGGTGGAGACAGGGGTACATGAGAATTCTCTGTAATTTCCCCACAATTTTGCTGTGAACCTAAAACTGCTCTTATAATTAAGTTTATTAAAACAAACAAATAGAAAGTATGAAAAGATCTGAACAAATTAAGTGTACGCAAATACCTACAATATTTAATTTGAAAATACAATTGCATTTTGAAATATACCAACTTGTGTGACAAATCTTTTGATTGTATGCCAATTTTAATTGGAAAGTTGGTATTTTAATTTTTAAGAAATTATAATTATTTTGCACTTCTCACTGTATGTCTTCAACAGATGCTGATGGCATAGTTTTAAGGTAGTGTTTTTCTTCTTATTCTTTATTATTTTGGGTAGAAATATTGGAGTATGTAGATATAAGTAGGTACCTTTTCTTTAGCTACTAAAAATACATGTTTTCTAATAATTTCAAAAATTTTAACAATATTTAACAAATGACAATTAAAATGCTTTCTGAAATACCTTTTGTGATTTTTTAAGGAGGAGCTGAGGATAAGATAAAAACAAGTTTAAATACGCACATTTTTGGGAGGCAATAAAAATTATTATTGAAATAGTTAAATATAATTAAAATCACCAGTCAACAGCAAACCAAAAGATGAAATAATGTTATAAAATGTGTGGAAAAGAGGTACATAAACTGATACATTAAAAAGATAATTTTACAGAATTCTCAAAATTAAGGTCTGGACAAAACAGTACTCTTTCTGGGGATATAAGGAAAAAATGAAATATTACATTATAATGATCTAACATCATAATATGTTATAAATATGGTATTCTAGTTTAATATTATATTTTTATATTATTCAGTACTAATAAAACAAGAAGAATATGCAACATTTGTGAACATAGCAGAAGTCAAGAGAAATTAATATAAGAAAGAAAACTCAATACACTGGTTTAGATTAAAAGTAACTTGTCTACTTTGTGTGTATATTTTGTGGCACAATTTGTCTATGTGGAATTAATCAATGTATCCACTCTTATGGTATATCACACAGAAAATTCTATTACCCTAAAAATCACCTGTGCTCCACTTGTCCATCCATCTCTCCCACTGAAACTCTTGGCAAACATTGATCTTTTTGTTGTTGCTGAATGTCTTATAGTTACAATTGAACAGTCTGTAGCCATTTCTGGTTGGCTTCTTTGACTTGGCAACATACATTTATATTTCCTTCATGGCTTCTCATGGCTGGGAAGCTTATTTCTTTTGGTCAGTGAATAATAATTTTACTGACTGGATGTGCCACAATTTATTTATACATTCAATTATTTAAGGGCATCTTGGTTGATTCCAAGTTTTTGACAATTACAAATAAATGTGCTATAACCATTGTATTCAGTGTGGATTAACGTTTCAAGACATTTGAGTAAATATTAAGTAGTGTTATTGCTGGATTGTGTGGCTAACTAGAGTGTTCATAAGAGGTTTTTTTTTTTTTAAGAATAAGCTTTTTTTTTAGTAGTTTTCTTTACTAATTTCTTATTTTCAATTTAATTGATTTCTTACACAATTTTTGTTATTCAGCTTATTTTTGATTTAACTTATTATTCTTTTTCTAGTTTTCTAAGTTGGAAACTTAAATTATTTATTTTAAATCATTTTTCTTCTCTAATAGAGACATTCAGTGTTACAATGTTATAAATATTCCTGTAAGCACAGCTTTTGCTGCATTGCACAAATGTTTATAGTTTATATTATCATTTTCACTTAGTTTAAAATATGTTTTTGTTTATTTTAAGACTTCTTCTTTGACCCAGTTGTTGTTTAGAAGTACGTTAGTCAATTTCTAAATATTTTGGAATTTTTCAGCTATTTTTCTTCTACTGATACCTGTAATTTAATTTCTTTGTAGTATAAATCATTCTTGGTATAATTCTTACATTTTATATTGGTTAACATATGTTTTGTAGTCCATAATGTGGTGTATTTCAGTAAATGTTCTATGTGAGATTAAGAAAAATGTGTATTTTTCTGTTACTGGATGAAGTGGTCTACAAATGTCAACGAGATTCTGTTGATTAATGGTGCTCTTCAGCTCAACTATATCCTTACTGATGATTTTCCCAATAGTTAATCAGTTACTGATAGAGGTATATTAAAGACTCCAATGATAATTGCAGATTCATTTATTACTCTTTATCGTTCTATCAGTTTTTCTCATGTATTTTGATGCTCTATGGTCAGGGTCATACCCATTAAGAATTCTGTCTTCTTAGAGAATTGATTTACTTATTATGTAATATATGTCTTTATTCATTGTAATTTTTCTCTCTCTGAAATCTCCTTTAAGTTTTATTTTATGATGCAGTTTAATTTTGCCTACCCTAGTAGTACCTTCAGCAATAGGCTTTTTTACTCCTAAACTTGTGATCCAGTAAGCTAGTTTTCCCTTTATTAGCCTGTCTCCTCAACATGGAGGGAAGCGGTTAGCCCTCTGACCTCAGCTCTCTAATGCATCTAAGAAGAGTTGTTTATTTTCAGTTTGTTCACCCCTGTAATTATTTTGAAGATGAGAGTGATGACGTCCAAGCTCCTTACATGCCACACCAGAAAATGAACATAATATTTTAAATAGACATAATTGGTTATACTTCTAAGGCCCAAATAATAATGCTTCAGATGATTATGATCTTGTTAGAAAATTATCATGGGTTAGAAAAAAAAGAATACCTTTTTATGAAATCACTTATTAGATTTTTTTTTTTTTTTTTTTGGACGGAGTCTGCTCTGTCCCCAGACTGAAGTGCAGTGGCGTGAACTTGGCTCACTGCAATCTCTGCCTCCCAGGTTCAAGCAATTCTCCTGCCTCAGCCTCCAGAGTAGCTGGGACTACAGGCACGCACCACCACTCCCAGCTATTTTTTGTATTTTTAGTAGAGACGGGGTTTCACCATGTTGGCCAGGATGGTCTGGCTCTCTTGACCTCGTGATCCACCCGCCTCGGCCTCCCAAAGTGCTGGGATTACAGACGTGAGCCACCATGCCTGAGCCACTTATTAAATCTTTAGTAAAAGAAGCACAGTTACTTTTATATAAAATAGAAATAATACATTCAATATTTTAATAATAATACTTTATAATCAAAAATATGTTTATATATAATATTTTAATACCAGGATTTCTGCAATCATTATGTTAATAGTCAGAGAAGCAATTTATCAAGGCTTAAGATTTTTGGTGGTACCTTCTTCATTTAGACAAGTTGTGTTAAAGTGTTTTCTTTAAATTTCTTTTTCTCCGTATCAAACAATATCAAATTCACACATTTTATTTTCAGCAAAAGAATATAAAGTTTAAATGAGAATTATGTAATAGGCATATGCAAGTAAAAAATATAAGGGATTTTTACACCCTGAAAATTCCATGTAAAATGTAGCTGCTAACCTTAAAATATTTGAAAATTTGACCGGGCACAGTGGCTCACGCCTGTAATCCCAGCACTTTGGGAGGCCGAGGCAGGCAGATCACAACGTCAGGAGATGGAGAGCATCCTGGCTAATACAGTGAATCCCTGTCTCTACCAAAAATACAAAAAAAAATTAGCCGGGCGTGGTGGTGGGCGCCTGTAGTCCCAGCTACTCTGGAGGCTGAGGCAGGAGAATGGCGTGAACCCGGGAGGTGGAGCTTGCAGTGAGCTGAGATCGCGCCACTGCACTCCAGCCCGGGCGACAGAACGAGACTCCGTCTCTAAATAAATAAGTAAATAAATGAGAAAATTATTTCAACAGTTTACATATATTCTAAAGAATTTTCAATCACTATGTTACTGAGAGAAATAACATTTTATCTAGATTAAAATGTTTTTAAAACAACTGAAATTATTAATGAAAATCTTAAGTCATTTTGGATGACATCTTATTCTTTCTAATCAATGATACAAATTTCTTTTCTATGTGCCTCCAATTTCTAACTGCCAGATCAATATATATTTGCAACACTTTTTTTCAAGGTTTTACCATGTTCTTCTATATGTTTAAACCTGAAAACATTTGACACTTTAAAAAATCTACTCTATTAACTATTTGAGATAAAATTTATAAATAAAAGTGTAGACTATGTAATAATTTTCATGTTATGATAAAAAGTTAAATATCTTCCTCTCCAAATCTGATACGTAAAGTTAACCTTTTAGCTCGTCTTATTTTTCAAAGTGGTTGGTGTTACTATAATAGTTATTTACGTGTAATAAATGCAATGAAGTGATCTTTTTATACATTTTAATTTGAAAATTTCAAACTGTAGTATTATGTATTTATTCATTTTCTCCAAATTTGCTATAGTGCAAAGTTTAGATATGAAGGATGGTAGTATAAAGATTTTCTTTTATTGGGATATAATATAATAGAGAAAAGTGACAGAGAATAATCATTAATGAAACATCAGACTTAAGAGTACTGACTACAGAAACACAAAAGATTTAAAATGCAGATGTAAATACCAAATTTAAAGTTAATTTAATCTGATGAAATAGTAAAAATGTTAAATTATCTATAATGTCACAGGAATTGTTGTGGAAATGACTAATTAGATTTACATATAAAATCTTATGAATAAGTTAACTTCGGAAGAAATGTAATTTGGAAGTGTTTTTCTCAAAAAATTTAAAAAAGGAGGAAAAAAGATGATCCAGTAGTAGATTTAACAACTATTAGTTAGAGGATAATTTTTTCTTCCTAAGCTTATTGTTCAAAAATATCGTATGTCCTAAAACAATCAATAAGGAATGACTATATTATCCATGATTTGTTCTAAAAAAATTGAGAACTTATAACCAAACAATAAATTTACGTAATAGGGTAGAATAACTCAGGAATAGAGATGTTGAATTGAAATTAATAGTAGTGGTCACTTTATCCATTGATTAATTATGCAATAATATGTTTATTCTTGCAACAGAGTATCAAGACATACCTAAGGAATATTATAGGAACATTTCTTACAACTGGGATACATTCTTCTGAAGATCAATTATTCCTTTAGTTTCACCTATTTTTTTTTCCTATTACATGAAACAATTATAATACTATTATTACATTAAAAGCATACTTTCAAAAAGATGCATAGTGGTATCCAATTTTGTTCTAGGTAATTTCTTTCTACCTATCACTTACCTACCTTTCTAAGTCGGCAAATGTGTTAAATAAAAGTATGATTACTGAATGATGGGATTTGATATAATTTTTAAAATTTTTATTCATTTTTATTATTATGTGTTCCTCAGATTTTGAAATATGAACATATAAAAACATTACAATCACATGCAAAAAAAATGAATACTTATATATACTACATTTTGTATGCTATTTCCTCCAAATTCAATTTGCAAGAGTTGTCTCTCATAATTTACTTTAAGATTTTGCCACTTTCCCCCAAGGATATGTAGGCACTCAATCTGGCATCAAATTCTTATATTTTTTTCATACTCTTCTTTCTCTGACCAAAACACATATTAGTCATTGTGATAGGTGGGTCTCAAAGACAATTCTGCTCTCTGGGATAATCTCAACTAACAAAAGTAATGAAATTGAGAAATCAGACTCTGACAAATTAGAGGTCTTATCCAAGACAAAGCTTTTTAATAATTTCAAAGACAAACAATTAAGAGGCATGTACAAAGGTAGGCAAGATTTGGGAAACAAATGCTGGCTCTAGAGCTTTTCTTATCGGAATCAGTCATGTGTTTTCTGGTCTGAAGACAAAAAGGTCTCTAAGTGAGGTATGCAAATTGATGCTTCATACAAAGGGTACAATTTATTTAATTAAATAGCTTCATTGTATAAACCAATGTGTTAGGCCGAATGATATATCTCTCCCTCAATGATGTTTCTGTCTTAATCCCCAGAACCTATGAACACAGGTTCCTTACATAGGAAAAGGGGCTTTTCAAGATGTGATTAAGGTTAAGAACCTCGAGATGGGGAGATGATCCTGATTTACCATTGTGGACCAAATATAATTTATGTGGCAAGAGTGGGTCAGAGAGGTGCAAAACAAGAAAGACTGTATTCAATTGCTTGCTTTATAAATGAAAGAAGGGAGATACCAGCCCAGAAATGAAGCAGGTTTTAGAAGCTAAAGACAACGTTAATATTACAATCCACTGTAAAATGAGACCTCAGTTCCATACTTGCAAAAACTAACTTCTGCAAGGAAACAAATAAGCAGGAAACAGATACTGTGCTAGAGTCTCAAAAAGGAATACAGCCTGATAACACCTTGATTTTATTCTAGTGAGACCCATTCCAGACTTGTAAAATAATAAATTTGTGTTATTTTAAGCAACTAAGTTTATGGCAATTTGATAGCATAATAATAAGAAACAAATGCACATGGCATTGCTGGAGACTTTCATCTCACAAATCCAATTTTTGGCTTTATTTTCAATAAACAATCCTTGGCGAAGAGCATTCTTATAAGAAGATACCATAAATACGGACCATGCTCCTAACAAATACCATTAGTCTCCTTGTTAGCATGCGTTGATCATCATATTTATAAGGAAATTAGACAAGATCACCTGCCCTTACCCAGAAGTGTTTCATAATTTTTCTTCCAAGCTCCCAAACTGATTGGAAGTGAGTTGGTCTCAGGACAGTGGCTTTCACTCTTTCTTTTTCAGTACTATTAGTTTTCAAAAACTCCCTACTTGTTTATTGCAAGCATATAGGACGATAATTTGATATTTATATTGACCTTATGCCCTGCAAGTTGCTTAAAGTCCTTCATTAGTTTTAGCATTACATAAGTAGATTTATTTGCATTTTTGTGTGTATAAAATTAGGTCTGTCTGAATAAAGATCATTTCACTTATTCTTTTCTAATTTGTATGCTTCTGTTTGATTTTTCATAATTGTATTGCACTGGCTGGGATTCTTAGTGCAATGCTTAACAGAAATGCTACAAGTGAACATCCCTATATTCTCCCTGATGTTTGTCAAAAGGCATTCAATATTTAACCATTAAGTTCAACATTATCTATTGGTGTCTTTAATGTAATTTAGAAATTAATTTTATTCCCTAGTATTTGTGAGCTTTTCATTTTATCATGACTACATGCTGACTTTTTTCTTTTTTTTTTTTTTTTTTTTTTTTTTGTCTGAATTGGGATGTGCTGTGATTTTCTTTCTTTAACTTATTTATTTTTTCTGTTGGTTGTATTAACTTCCTATGACTTCTATATCAAACTGCCACAAATTTAGTGGCTCAAACCAACAAAAATTTCTTTTGTCACAGTTCTGGGGGCCATAAGTATGAAATCAGTATCAGTAGACCAAATTCAAAGTGTTCTCTGGGCTCTACTCCTCTAGATGTTCTAAGCAAGAATAAGTTCACTGCCTCTTCCAGCTTTGATAACTGTGGGCATTCCTGTCATGTAGTGGCATCACTGCAATCACTGTCTCTGTGGTCACAGTGCCTTCTCTTCAATCTGTGTTTAAGTCTCCCTTTGTCTTCCTCTTATAATGGTATATGAGATTGCATGTAGAACCCACTTTAAAAATTCAGGATAATCTCCCTATCTCAAGATGCTTAACTAAATCACATCAGCAAAAACCCTGTTTTCATGTAACATAACAGTCATAGGTTCCAAAGATTAGGAAATAGATACCTTGGGTGGAAGGGTGGGCATTTTTCTGCCTACTCTATTGGCCTAAGTCCTTAGAGAAGCAGACCAAGATAGTATTAAATGTGCAAGAATTATTTTAGGGAAAATGTGTTTAGAGAAAATGAGAGAGGGAAGGAAGCCAAGTGTTTAGTTCATTAGTCAATGCCTCTACCATTTGATATGTTCTAAAAAAATTGAGAACTTATAACCAAATAATGAATTAATACACTTGAAATTAATTCATTATTTAGTCATGAGTTCTCAATTTTTCAAGTGTAATACAACAATCTTCACATTTCATACATTCTTCCATATGTTCATTCACATGACTCTATTCCTGAATTCCTTGTCTCTAATTATCCAGTTTTGGTTTTTTGTTTGTTTGTTTGTTTGTGTTTGTTTCCAGGCCCTTGAACAGACAACCAAGTCTTGTATAATGCCCAGACATTTAAATGTATGATTACCTTGGGTCACTTCTTATTCACCAAGTGGATGACCAGGCTCATTTATTGCAGTTCTGCCCATTGGGGATACTTGTCTTTTCTACTGCCATTGCATGGCAATATCCTCAATAGCATCTATATAGATGTCCTTCTTCCATGTTTCAGGTTCTCAAGTGTTCCCAGCTAGGGCCTGACTTATCTTGTCTGAGCAACTGACCACTTATGGAGCTCTGTAACACTAACAATTAGCTTGTCAGATCACTGATGTTCAACTGTAACTGCCTTCTACTTCAAGAGACAAAGGGCTTTTTGTAAGTTATCACAGAGGCCTTTTGAGTCAATAACAGTCATTGACTTTTCACAAATCCGTATGATATCAATAACAACTTGAAAATAACCAGCCAACTCTACTGTCATTATAGCCATTGTACCCACCATACCTTTCAAATACTTGTATCATCATGTTTTTCTCAACACTAGGACCTTTTCCCTGCTTGTGGTTGGTAAAGTTCTTATCAAGTAAATTATCACCTGTGTGAAGACAGCCATAACATTCGGCCCCACCTACCCACCAGGTTGATGTCCTCTGCCCTTGTCAGGTAGTAAATCAGCCTATAACAAGCCTTCATCTTACCACTTCTTTTCTCAGACCACTTCTAGAACCACTTGTTTTGGTTGGCATCCTTCAGGAAGCAAATGCTAAGGTGGAATATATGTGCAGAAATTACTTTATGGCCAGCCATGGTGGCTCACACCTGTAATCCTAGGAATTTGGGAGGCCAAAGAGGGTGGATCACCTGAAATCAGTAGGTCAAGACGAGCCTGGCCAATGTGGTGAAACCCCATCTCTACTAAAAATACAAAAAAAAATTCTGGGCATGGTGGTGCACACCTGTAATCTCAGCTACTCAGGAGGCTGAAGCAGGGGAATTACTTGAACTTGGTAGGAGGAGGTTTCACTCAGCCGAGATCACATCATTGCACTCTAGCCTGGGTGACAAGGGTGAAACTCTGTCTCAAAAAATATATATGAAAAAATATAAAGAGGTAGCCAGGGGAGTCTAGGAGAGCCATCAAATTATGTTACAGATTTAACTCTGAGGACAAGTGGGAGGGATGAAAGGAAGACAATTTGGGTGGAACATTCTTACATTATAATGCAGCTATAAGAAAAGTTCCACAAGGCCATAGGGTAGTCCTAACATTCAGACCATGTCCTAGGAGAACTCCACTCCCCAGGAAGGGGCTTCCATGGATAGTCCTGCTGCATGGAGAGAGCAGCTTGTGGAAAGCATGACTATGATGCAAGTTCAACAATCAATATAAAAGCATTGCTCCTGGAGTCTTTGGTCAGTTATACATTCTGTAGTTGGAGATCAGAGAGATACATTCTTATAGCCACTATATTTGTTTTAAGTGCTGTATTATATTGATTAATTTTCAAAAATTATACCAACCTTGTGTTCTTGGAACAAATGTGCATTACCATGAGGTACTTGTTTTAATCTGGATTGCTTCGCTAGTACTCTGTTTGTTTCCTTCTAATCATGGAGCACGTTTGTATAAAATTGTTCCTGAATTGTCCTTATTAAGTGTTGGTATCAGGGTTTTATTCACATCACAAAATGTGTTTGGAAGTATTCCTACTTCTTTTATTTTATGTAAGGGTTGGTGTGACATATGTAGTACTTCCTCTTTCAAATGTTTGATAGAATTCAACTGTGAAGCCATATGGGCCAGAGATTTGTTTCTTCTTTTTGAGAGGGAGTAAAAAGTTTGAACAATAAATTCAATTTTTAACAGATATAAAAGTAATCTCATATTTTATTCCTTTTTGATTAATTTAGAAAGTTTCACCTTTGCAGGCAATGGTCCATTTTTTCCTAAATTATGGAATCTATACTTGTGTTTCCTTTTCATTATTGGGTATTGGAAATTGTTTTCTTGATCAATATTACTAGTCATATCAATTTTAGTAATCTTTGTTAGAAAATGACCTTTGACTCTGTTGGTTTTCTCTATTCTTTCTCTTCTATTTTATTATTATTATTGTTATTATTTCTCTAACAGATTTAACTTTCTCTTCTTCTATAGCTTCCTAATGGAGGAATTTGAGTTACTGAGTTTTAAATCTCCACTTTTAAAAAAATTATAAACATGTAAAGCTAGAAATTTTCCTCTTAGCACTGCTTTAGCTGACTCCCACAAATTTTGATATGTTGTAATTTTATAACTAGTTTCCAATGTGTTATAACTTGTATTTTAATTCCTTCTTTCAAATTTTTAATATGGTTTCAAATGTTTTAATATATCTTAACATACATTGTTTAGAAGTATGTTGATTATTTTGTGTATATTTGGAAATTTCCTAGATACCGTTGTGTTATTCCTTTCTAATTTAATTCCATTTTGATGAATAATATACCTAATATAATATTAACTTTCTGAAATGTATTGAGACTCTTATTATTCACAACTCTATTCTGAGAAAAATAACATGTAACTTTTAAATGAACGTTTATTCTTGCTTTTCTTGAGCATGTGTGATATCTATACATGTCAATTAGGTTAGGTTAGTCAAAAGTATTTGCATATACAGTCATGTGTTGCTTAATGATGGGGATATGTTCTGAGAAGTGCACTGTTAGGTAATTTTTTTGTTGTGTAAACATCATAGAGTGTACTGACAGAAATCGAGATGCTACAGACTACTACAAACTTAGGTTATATAGTATGACCTGTTGCTCTAGGCCACAAACTTATACAGCATATTACTGTACTGGATACTGTAGGCAATTTTAACACAATGGTAAGAATTTCTGTATCTAAACATAGAAAAGATACAGTAAAAACACAGTATAAAATATTTTTTAAAAAATGTACATTTGTATAGGGCACTTACCATGAATGGAGCTTGCAAAATTGGAAGTAGCTCTGGGTGAGTGAGTGAGTGAATGAGTGGTGAGTGCATGTGAAGATCTAGGACGTTACTCCACACTACTGTAGACTTTATAAACATTGTATACTTAGGCTACACAAAATTTACAACAAAATACTGTTCTTTCTTAATAACAAATTAATCTTATCTTGTAATGTTTTTACTTCATAGACTTTTTAATTAATTTTGGCCTTTCTATAATAACACAGCTTAAAACACAAACATACTGCACATCTATACAAAAATATATTCTTTCATTATATCCTTATTCTATAAACCCTTTTCTATTTTAAAAATTTTAATTATTATTTTTTTTTTACTTTTTAAATGTTATTTTATTAAATAAAATAAAATTAAATGTTATTTACTTTTTAAATGTTATTTTATTAAAAATGAAGACACACACACACACATTAGCCTAGGCCTGTACAGGGTCAAATCATCAGTATGACTGCCTTCTACCTCCACATCTTGTCCCACAAGATGGTCAGGAACAGTAACATACTAACAAGCTAACTTTTATAATAATGTCTTCTTCTGGAATACCTCCTAAAGGACTTGTTTGAGGCTGTCTTTCAGTTAACTGTGTAGAAAGAATATAACAATAAAAAGTATGACATAAAAAACAAATAATAGTGGACTATTACTTGAAAACAAATAAATAGTGTATTAAAAATATGAAATAGGCAATGGGTTATGTGTATGTATGATGTATATCTATATCTATATCTATTTCACCTAGGATCTAAAGGTAAAGTAAAGGCCAATGGGGAGACAAATATAAGGAACATAATATGGTCAATAGAAACTTCATTCAAGTTCAATGAAAAATTAGAAAAGCATAATTCTAATTGCCTATAGACACATTTGCTTCTTTAATTCTCAATATCCACATGTATTTGTGAACATATCATTATTCTAGAGAAGGTTATGAAATAAAAGCCTACATTGAAGACATTTTCCAAACACACTTTTCAGATTATAGTACAAACTAGCTCAAAAATGTAAAACCAGACAACAATTCTATTTCATTCTTAATATCAAAAGTCCTTTCTCACTTAAATGTAACTTACTGAAGCACTTTTCCTTGCATATATCCATGCATTCTCTCATTATGTTAAGCTTATCCCATTAAAAACACCATTAAAAACACCACATGTTCTCACTCATAGGTGGGAACTGAACAATGAGATCACTTGGACTCAGGAAGGGGAACATCACACACCGCGGCCTATCATGGGGAGGGGGGAGTGGGGAGGGATTGCATTGGGAGTTATACCTGATGTAAATGACGAGTTGATGGGTGCAGCACACCAACATGGCACAAGTATACATATGTAACAAACCTGCACGTTATGCACGTGTACCCTACAACTTAAAGTATAATAATAATAAATAAATTTAAAAATAAATAAATAAATAAAATAAAAATATTTCAAATAAAATCAGTGATTGCTCTTTGTAAAATATATTGGAATTAAGACATGATTTTATAATTTTTATTATTGATAAATATTTTAACAGGTATTATCAATTATATTTAATTCAGAAGATATAAAATATGCTTTATAATTTTAATTATATTTTACTGAAAAATTAATTTTACCTTCATTTTTCATCAACTATTCAATCTGTATGTTTTTCTACATATCTAAGCTATAACTTTTTAATACTCTTTGTATCTTAGTTAACTAAATAGGCTATTAAAGGTAAATTTTTAATGCTGTTTCCAATTAATAGAATTGCTATGTTAATATCAAACAACTCAATTTAAAAAAATACACACACCTTTAAAACACTGTGCTCAAATATTAAATTACATTTCAATGAAAGCTTTCTGTTTCAGCTGCTTATATTCTACGAGACTTAAGTTTAACTGAAAATACAGAGACGATAACTAATGTTGAGGGAAATTAGAAAAATACATTATCGCACAATGTATTATAATGTTAAATTAGTAAAAATGATGTTTCTACAAAACTGCGTTTATTAAAAAACTAATAAATATTTGTATATAAATTTTGTTCACATAAATTAGTATTCAAAATCACTTACTACCACAATTAACTCTAATATTAATGTTAATGATTATTTCTTAGTACAAAGAGTATACCTAACAAATATTGGTGAAAATATTATTTTAAATATTATCAAGGTTTTTGCATAATGACATAAAAAGAAATGTGCTATTTTTCACACATCATTACTCCTTGAAATACAACCATATACATTTGTGGATATTTTGTTACTTTTAAATTCACAAAATTGAAGATGTTGGAAGAAAGAAAATTGCTGGCAGAAAATGGTAAACTTCAATAAACTTCTATAAATCATGCTGTACAGATTAGATAACACATGTGGCCTCATGAGAATTGTTCAAGTCTATTATATTCTGATTATTATAGTCAAATCATCTTATGATTCATTGCAGTACAAGAAGACAGTATTTCAGCAGCTATCAGTATTTCTTTTTCCAGTAAATGAAGTTCCAAACTTGCATTATCCCACATTGGCTGTTTAGGCCTCTTCCGTGGGAATGCAGCTATAATAGGCTCTTTGAACCCAAGAGGACCATATTGAGTAGCTTCTCTTTATCTACCATAGGTTTATATTAAAAAAATTAAATCCTGTTACCTGTTTCTAAACTCTAAAGCCAACAAAACTGAAGAATAGCAATTTGTCTAAAAGAGAAAGTGTATGAAATTTAAAAAATTAAATAAAGAACACTAAAATAAAAAGTAACTTGTCATATGCAATCATATTGTAACTCTAAAATTCAAGAGAGTGTGATATTTGTATAGGTAGGCACATCACACTAGGAAAAGAAAAAGAGGAAGGCTGAAATAGACTGAAGAATATATAAAAACCTCAATTACAAGAAGATAGTGAACACCAATGGGGAAAAAGGATGTTGTATATGTAATGAATACTGCTAATGTTGTCTCTAGATTTCCTGATTTCTAGACATGCTGCACAGATATGATATTGGGTAGGAGCGAATGAAGCTAGAAGGACCCTGCTATAGTAGAGAGGATTCACCAGCATCTCTTCATAAGCCCCATCTCCACAGCTTTTGCTTTTTATGAGTGACTGTGAGAGTGGCCTGATATCCAAAAGATTGCTTGAGCACTAGGCAACCTGAGGTTAGGTGTTCATAGTTTACAAAATCAATTGTTAAAACCAGTTGCTAAAATAACTGTATCTGTAGACAGTTACAGCCAGTGGTGGAAGCCTGCACAATGGTGCTAAGTGAAGCACAGAATCTCCTGCTGAGCTGCAGGCAAGGTTGTCCTGTTCCAGCTTATTACCAGGTAATACAAGATATGTTATCCTAGAACCATTCTTCTGAATAATGTTTATTATATTTAGAAACACAGAGGGGGAAAGGGCAAAAGCTGGGAAAAAGAAAATATGCATTGCATGTAATTTACTTAAGTTTTAATATCTGAAATACATAAAAATTAAATAGAAAATGGCAAATAATCTAGTAGAAGTAGATTAAAAGATTAGAAGACAAATAACCTAATTCTTTTTAGCAATCTTAGCAAAGAATTGAAACCATTAGGTCAACAGCAATTAAAAATGTGATAACAACAAGTGTTCGTTAGGATGTGAAACAAATTAACTGCTAACAGGTACTTAAACCTGTTCAACTACCTTGGGAAATTGAAGATGTACATATCCTATCAGTCCAAAATTTTGTACACATGCAGTGAGGGAAACATGCAAGAATACACATAGATAGTTTGTATAATGCAAGCAACTAAAAATACTGCAAATATCCATCAACAATAAAATAGATAAATATTCAGGCAGTGTTCTACATTAATGTAAGGAAATCAACGGCAGTGATATATAAGCTATGGACAAAATTTAGGAACTCAGTGTTGAGAAAAAAATAAGTTATAAAAGATTCTTTACAGCAAAATCAATAGAAAAAATGTGAAACTAAGAAAAATATTGTTTAGGGATAGAAATTTGTGGAAAACTGTAAGTAAATTTGCAGGAATAATAACCAAAACAATTTTGAAAATGGTTCTCTCTGAAGTATAGAAGATAGAAGAATTTGACTAGAAAATGACATAGGCAACCTCAGTTTTTTGAAAGAATATAATTCACTTTACAATTTTATAAAGTGAAGTTGCTTTATAATATTTTCAGAAATAATAAGTATATGCTGATGTTTTCAGTGTAATTTTATTTTATTCAATACAATTAGAATACTTTCAGCAAGATTGTACCTGCATTATAGATATATAAAAAATAAATTTTATTCTGTTATAAGTCTAAAATATTATATCACTGTTTAAATGTGATAATAAAAATGTAAAAAATGATACTGAATCTAAATAAGAAAACAAAAGTAGCTACATGGCATGTTTACCATTTTGTTTTAAAGAGTTCACCACCACACTACAGATTGGAAAGAAAAAGTAAAGTTAACCTACTTAGCTTAGTAATTTTGTCTACACTTTATAGATATTTTCAAATAAAATAAATAATTTATAAACTTACCAAATATTCATCTTTTTCATTAAGTCACTTTAGACAGACTATAAATGAAAAAGTGTTAATTAAAAAATGCCATTGAATATCTGCCACCTGGTGGGAGTCAACTGGAACTATAAGAACAATCCTTTTTTTTTTTTTTTCTTTTTCTTTCTGGTTATGTTTCTGTATCTCCTAAAATAGAATGTTCTGCTTTAAGCAAAAGTGAGAATGAAAAGAAAGGGTGTTTTTTTTGGTAGCCTCACAGACACTTAAAAATCATTTTGCAGAAATTATATAATCTCCCAAGTGAGGAATGTGGATAATATAGTATAATTTCTTAAATGTATAATCAATACTGTGTGACAAAAATAGTATAAAGTTGTACAATGAATTATATGAGAAAAATGGCTATACTCTGTTATAATTGATACCAAAAATAAATGTTTTCATTATTATTATTATTAACAGATTATAATAGTCATAAGACAAATATAAACACCAAATAATTACATTTGGATACATTTCAGCTCTCACTTCAGTTCTCAAATATAGAAAAGGAAAGAAACATTTCTTAAAAGAAAATTATATATACAATAATATCTCACATATTCTGATATTTGTCTTAGCTTTCATCTTTTGAGTCATCAGTTTTATTTGCACTGATAAAAGAACTTCCAGCCTGCTGATTTAGCTATGTTATTTCTTAATTTTTCCTAAAACTGAACTTCATTTGCATAGTTTTGGTCATTTATATTATGATTCTTTATATTGTTTAAAGTGAACAGTCATGTAAACATTTTTAAACATATGTATATATATTCATATGCATATAGTCAACCTGTTGCAATATAGATAGCAAGAAAGACCGTCTATTACTCTCAGTATTATTAGTTTTAAGGAGGAAATGAGCTAAAGTAACAAGGATTTCTTTTTTTTTTTTTTTTTGGAAAATTAACTATATAAACTAGTATCCAACCTAAAGAGAAATGTTCTATGGATTTTTAACCCTAAATTAAAATTTCCAGCTTGCAAAATATATTGATTTGGGTGTCTTAAATTAATGCCTTGTTTCTACATAGACTCATTAATCTAAAGTAAAATTATAATTCAATTCGAGATGAGATTTGGATGAGGACATAGTGCTAAACCATATCATTCCACCCCTGACCCCTATCAAATTTTATGTCCTTTTCACATTTCAAAACTAGTCATGCCTCCCCAAGAGTTCCCAAAGTCTTACTCATTCCAGCATTAATTCAAAAGTCCATAGTCCAAAGTTTCATAGTTTCATCTGAGACAAAGTCCCTTCCACCTATGAATCTGTAAAATCAAAAGCAAGTTAGTTACTTCCAAGATAAAATGGGAGTACAGGAATTGGATAAATGTTTCCATTCCACATGGGAGAAATTGGACAAAACAAAGGGGACTTAGGCCCTATGTAAGTCTAAAACCTGGCCAGGTAGTCACTAAATCTTAAAGCTCCAAAATGATGTCTTTTTTGACTCCAAGTCTCACATCCAGGATGTGCTGATGCAAAGGGTGGACTCCTACGGCCTTAGGGAGCTCTTCTCCTGTAACTTTGAAGGGAACAGCCCCAGCTGCTGCTTTCACAGGCTGGCATTGAGTGACTGTGGCTTTTCCAGGCACCCAATGCAAGCCGTCAATGGATCTAACTTTCTGGGGTCTGGAGAATGGTAGCCCTCTTCTCACAGCTCCACTAGGCGGATAAAATACTTGACAATTTACGTTATTTTCATAGGCACTGTTAAAATGACTAAATATTTTGGTTTGACTCTGTGTCCTTACCCAAATCTCATTTCAAATTATAATCCCCACATGTCAAGGGAGGGACCTAATTGGAGGTGATTGGATCATGGGGTAGTTCCCCCATGCTGTTCTCATGACATGAATGAGTTCTCATGAGATGTAACAGTTTAAATTATGGCACTTTCTCACTCTCTTTCTTCTGCCACCATGTCAGAAAAGATGCTTTTCTTTCATCTTCCAACATGATTTTAAGTTTGCTGAGGCTTCCCCAGCCATGCAGAACTGTGAGTAAATTAAACCTCTCTATATAAATTGCCTAATCTCAGATAGTACATTTATAGCAGTGTGAGAATGGACAATAACAGAGAATTGTTACCAGGAGTGGGTCAATGATACAAATATAACCTGAAAGTGTAGAAGCAAATTTGGAGCTGGGTAATGGGAAAAGACTGGCACAGTTTGAAGGGTTTAGAACACAAGAAGATGTGGGAAAGTCTGGAACTTCCTGGAGACATATTGAATGATTTTAACCAAAATTCTAATAGTGATATGGACAATGAATTCCAGAAAGAGGTGGCTTCAGGTGGAGATGAGGAACTCATTGGGAACTGGAGCAAAGGTCACTCTAGCTATGCTTTAGTAAAGATCCTGGCAGCATTTTTCACCTGTCTTAGATATCTGTGGAAATTTGAACTTGACAGAGATGATTTAGGGGATCTGGCAGAAGAAACTTCTAAGCAGCAAGCATTCAGGATATGACCTGTTTTGTTTGTTTGTTTGTTTGTTTGTTTTTCCTGAAAGCTTATAGTTACATGCACTTAAAAACAGAAGGTTTGAAATTGGAAATTGTGTTTAAAAGGGAAGCAGAGCATAAAGGTTTGGAAATTTTGCAGCCTGACCATGTGGTAGAAAAGAAAAACCCACTTTCTGAGAGTAATTCAAGCTGACTTCAGAAATTTGCATAAGTAAAGAGAGGCCAAATGTTAATCACCAAGACAATGGACAAAGTGTCACCAGGGCATGCCACAGATCTTCAAGGTAGGCCCTCCCATCACAGGCCCAGAGGCCTAGGAGGATAAAATGGTATTGTGGATGGGGTCTAGGGCACTGCTAGTGTGTGCAGTCTTGAGACTTGGTGCCCTGCATCCCAGCCATGCCGTGGCTAAAAGCAGATAAAGTACAGCTCAGGCCATTGTTTCAGAGGGTGCAAGCTACAAGCCTTGGCGGCTTCCACATTGCATTTGGCCTGCAGGTGCACAGAATATAAGAGTTAAGTTTTAGAAACCTCTGCCTAGATTTCAGAGAATGCATGAAAACACCTGGATGTCCAGGCAGAAGTTTGCTGCAAGGAAAGAAACTCTGCTAGGGCAATGGGGAAAGGAAATGTGGGGTTGAAGTCCCCATACAGAGTCCCCACTGGGTTACTGCCATCAGGTAATATGACTGCTTTGGATGAATTTTCCAGTTTTATTTTTATCTTAAAACTTCTTGGCCAGGTATGGTGGCTCATGCCTCTAATCTCAGCACTTTGGGAGGCCAAGGTGGGCAAATCACTTGAGGTCAAGAGTCCAAGACCAACCTGGAATCCCCATCTTTACTAAAAATATACAAAAATTAGCCTAGCATAGTGCTGCTCAACTGTAGCCCCAGCTACTCTGGAGGCTGAGGTGTGAGAATCCCTTGAACCCGCGAGGCAGAGGTTGCAGTGAGCGGAGGTCACACACTGCACTCTATCCTGGGCAATAGAGCGAGATTCTGTCTCAAAAACACCACCACCAAACCCCAAAACCTTTTTTATTTTATGTTCATTCATGAAGGCTTTCACTGGACATAAAGTTCTGGATTGAAAGGTTTTTCTTTTCCCTCCTTTCTCCTCCTTCTCCACTATGAGGTCCTCATTTTTCTCTTCTTCCTCCTCCTCCTCCTTTTTCTTCTTTTTCCTCTTCTTCTTCCCCTCCTCCTCCCCCTCCTTCTCCTCTTCCTCTCCTCCTCCTACTGCTGCTGCTTCTTCTTCTTCGTTTTTCCTCCTCCTTCTCCTCCTCCTTCTTCCCTCCTCCTCCTCCTTCTTCTCTCCTCCTCCTCTCCTCCTCCTCTTTCTCTCTTCCTCCTCCTCCTTCTTCCTCTTCCTCTTCTTCCTCTTCTTCCCCTCCCCCCTCCTCCTCTTCCTCTCCTCCTCCACCTCCTCCTCTTCCTCCTCCTCCTCTTCCTCCTCCTCCTCCTCCTCCTCCTTCTTCTTCTTCTTCTTCTTCTTCTTCTTCTTCTTCTTCTTCTTCTTCTTCTTCTTCTTCTTTTTCTTCTTCTTCTTCTTCTTCTTCTTCTTCTTCTTCTTCTTCTTCTTCTTCTTCTTCTTCTTCTTCTTCTTCATCTTTCTTCTTCCTCCTCCTCCTCCTTCTTCCTTCCTCCTCCTCTTTCTCTTCTCCTCCTCCTTCTTCTTCCTATTCCTCTTCCTCCTCTTCTTCTTCTTCCCCTCCTCTTCCTTCTCCTTCTTCTCCTCCCTCTTCTCCTCCTTTCTCCTTCTTATTATTTTTCTGGAATTTTCTTCCTCTCATTTTTCTTTATTCAAAACAATTTTCCTTCTTTTGAATAATATTCCTCTTATTCTTCTTTATTTTGAATAGTTTTGTCTCCTTTTGAATAAAGTGGATATAATTAAGTATGAAATTTGGTTTCCCTTTTTAAGTTTGAGTTATCTTCTTAGTGGTTGCATTAAAGCTTATATTATACATCTTGACTTATTAGAATATACTTCTGCTGATTTAATTCATTAACACTGAACTAATTTTAGTGAAATATGAAACTTCACTTCCTTATAGCTGCATTTGCCCTCCATTGTTCTATTATTGCTGTACTTGCTAAGTATATATATATTTTGCAAACCCAGCAATAAATTATTATAAATATTACTTTTTCATTTTATTTCTTTTAAAGAAGTTGAAAAAAGAGTAGAGAAAATATAGTTTATTTTATTAACATTTTTGTTGACTTTCACTTGTACTCTTCCTATGAATTTAAGCTACCATCTGGTAACTTATTTGCTTATTCCATTATAGCTTTGTTCCCACCCACCTTTATTATGCTGTTAGTGTCAAATATATTATATATGCATATGTTTCAGGATATATAACATATAATCTAAATACATTATATATCTTATATGTCTATATGTTACAGCACAAAAATACCCTTAAATATATTGTTTATTGAATTGTTTTTTTAAATTTTTTAAGAAAAGAGAAAAAAATATAAGTAGACTGTCTTTTTAAATTACCTCTTTAATTGTTTTTACCAACACTTTCTTTAATGTGTATTCAGATTAATCTATGATATCACTTGCCTTCAGCTTTAAAATGTCCTTTATTTTTCTTGTGAAGCAGGTCTGCTAGCAATAAATTGTATCAGTTTGTTTTTCTGGGAATTCATTGATTTTGCCTTCATTTTAAAACAGTTTTATTAGATACAAACTTCTTGATCAACAGCTTTTGTGTTGTTTTGCCTTGTTTTACTTAGCACTTTGCTTCTGTTGTTACATTAGCTTCTCATCTCCATTGTTTCTAATGAGTAGACAGCTGTTAATTTTATTGGAGTTTCTCTTGTATGTCATGAATTATTTTACCCTTAGTATTTTGGAGATTTTCTGTCTCTCTTTAGCTTAATCTTTTGATTAGGATGTGTTTAAGTATATATCTCTTTTGGTTTATCCAATTTGAGTTTATTGAGCTTCTTAATTTAAGGATTAATTTTTTCATCAAATGTTGAAAATGTTAAGATTATTGCATAATCTACATTGATCTATTTTTAAATTCACTAATTGTTTCTTTTTCTTTCTCAAATATTTCACTGTCATTCTATTTTCATATTTTTACTTTTCATCTTCATATTTTATTTGATTCTTTTTTGTAATTTTGATTTCTTTATCGATAGTCTCTCTTTTATAATCCATTGTCATTATATCTTCATTTTTTTAAATATGGTTTTTATTAATTCTTTGAACATATTTATAATAACTGCTGTGAAGTCTGTGCTAATTCCACCATCTGTGTATCTTCAACAGTAATTAGCATTGCCTGATTATTTTCCTCATTTGTGAGTCTCACTTGTACATTTTTCTACATGCATCATAAATTTTTGTTGTTGAAAACTGGACATTTTAAATATGTATACTGTTGAAAATCTGGGTACTGACTTTTCATTCACCTCTCCGTGGTTTCTTACTGTTTTTCCTGGTGTTGGTGTGGTGTCTTTTGGTGAGTTTTAAAATGTCATCTTTTGAATAAATTATTTTTCCAAAGTGTATTTCACCTGTTTTCAGCCTCTGATGTTTTTGCTCAGATTTAGTTCCCTTGTTTTTAATTATTACATTTAGTTTAGTTACCTAGGGGTCACTTACATGTCAATATAAGTCACATAGTGGTCAAAGGTTGTGCTTAAGCTTTCTTAATCAGTAGATGCTTACCTTTTTCCAATGGATATGTGAATTGCTTGGAGCCTATTGTCACAATTCAATAAGCTTTTGTGTTTGCCCCATTTTCATCCAGGGACAGTAGCTTCTAATTTTTTCTCTTCAGTCAGTACTGAGAAGATACAGCCATGGGCATTCCTGCAAGGCTAAGTATGAATTTATGTACAAGCATGGCATTCTAGGAGTTGCCTATAGGTCCAAGTATCTTATTATTCAGTAGTGTTGATTCTGGGGTTGTCTTTAAACAAGTGAAGCCTCTGCCTTGTGTTGGCATGTCTATGTTTGACTGCATAAATACTTTTAAGTCTTTCCAGGTTATGTCCTGATTGCTCCTGGGTACCTACTCATTATTATTACACAGTCTAGCACATGTTCATCATCTTCCTGGTTCATAGTTGAATATGAGCTCCATGGAACTACAAAACTCCTATTAACTGCTCTCCACCAAGATTTTCATTGTTTTTGAAAATGTCCTCAGACATTAAATTTCTCATGTTTGGTACCAAATATAGTCAGTTTCCTCAGTCAGATCTTCGGAAGTCTTTGTCGTTAAGACCTGCCTTCCCCACATGCATAATCCCTTCACAAGTGCAACAGAACTGGTGTGTCAGAGGATCAGATTGTCCAGAAAACTACTTCATATTACAAGTGGACACTGGTGGAGGGAAGTAGATTCTTCTCTTTTCAGCTTGGCTCTCCTATCATGGAAATTATATTTATAAGCAATCTGGGAAAGGGGCACTTGGGGCCCAGTATTCTAGGTCTGCATTCCTGGCGCACAATTTCAATTTTATGATTGGAGACTGGATGGGAAAAGGGACACCAGTGCTATCAGAAGTGCTCAGATGGCATGAAGCTTCTGCAGGACAGGGCTAGGAGACATAAGAAATGTGAACATCCTGTCCATTTTCATGTGAAACCACAGTCCAAGACTATGAGTTGGATAGAGCAAGTCATTGTCTTTTTTGCCACACTTCCTTAGAAGTAAAATGCCATGGTAGAGATTCATAACACAGAGCTAAGGGTGAAATGAAGTGGGAAGGGTCAGAATATGGGTTATAGTTCAAATTCTATAGACTCTCAATGTACTTTGTGCCAAGACAAAAGATTTTCTTAAATGAATATAAGTAAAATTTCACAAATGAAAATTTATTTTTGTTTTATAATTTTTATTAATTAATTTGTTATGTTGCCAATGAAATGATCCACTGAGATTTTTATTCCACCATTCTGGAAGTTCCCTTTTGAAAGAATTTCACTGACAGTTGATATAGTTTGGGTGTTTGTCCCTTCCAAATCTCATGTTGAAATGGAATCCCCAATGTTAGAGGTGGGGCCTGGTGGGAGGTATTTAAATCATAAATCCCACAGATATGGTTTGGTTCTGTGTTCCCACCCAAATTTCACTTTGAATTGTAATAATACCCACGTGTCAAAGGCAGGACTAGATGGAGATAATTGAATCATGGGATGGTTTCCCCCATGCTGTTCTCATGATAGTGAGTTCTCACAAGATCTGATTGTCTTATAAGGAGATTCTCCCTTCACTTGGCTCTCATTCTCTCTCTTGCCACCCTGTGAAGAGGTGACTTCTATCAGGATTGTAAGTTTCCTGAGGCCTCCAAAGCCATGTGGAACTGTTAGTCAATTAACTTCTTCTTTATAAATTATCCAGTCTTGGGTATTTTTTTTTTATAGCAGTGTGAGAATGAACTAAATTGGTAATGCAGAGAGTGGGTTCTGCTATAAAGATACTTGAAAATGTGGAAATGACTTTGGAACTGGGTAACAGGCAGAGATTGGAACAGTTTAGAGGGCTCAGAAGAAGACAGGAAAAAGTGGGAACATTTGGAACTTCCTAGAGACTTGGAGGGTTCAGAAGACAGGAAGATGTGGGAAAGCGTGGAACTTCCTAGGGACTTGTTGAATAACTTTGACCAAAATGCTAATAGTCATATGGACAATACATTTCAGGTTGATGTGGACACAGATGTAGATGAGGAATTTGTTTGGAACTAGAACAAAGGTGACATTTGTTATGCTTTAGTGAAGAGACTGGTGACATTTTTCCCCTGCCCTAGATATCTGTGGAAGTTTGAATTTGAGAGAGATGATTTGGGGTATCTGGTGGAAGAACTACAAACCACTGCTCAACAAAATAAAAGAGGACATAAACAAAAGGACATTCCATGCTCATGGGTAGGAAGAATCAATATTGTGAAAATGACCATACTGGGCAAGGTAATCTATAGATTCAATGTCATCCCCATCAAGCTACCAATGACTTTCTTCACAGAATTAGAGAAAAACTACTTTAAATTTCATATAGAAACAAAAAAGAGCCCACATAGCCAAGAAAATCCTAAGCAAAAAGAATAAAGCTGGAGGCATCACACTACTTGACTTCAAACTGTACTACAAGGTTACAGTAACCAAAAGAGCATGGTACTGGAATCAAAACATACACATATATATGTATACACACACACACACACATATATATATACACACACACCCCAATGGAACAGAACAGAGGCCTCAGAAATAATGCCACACATCTACAACCATCTGATCTTTGACAAATCTGACAAAAACAAGAAATGGGGAAAGGATTCTCTATTTAATAAATGGTGCTGGGAAAACTGGCTAGCCATATGTAGAAAGCTGAAACTGGCTCTCTTTCTTACACCTTATAGAAAAATTAATTCAAGATGGATTAAAGACTTAAATGTATGACTTCAAACCATAACTAAAGAGCTTCTGCACAGCAAAAGAAACTACCATCAGAGTGAACAGGCAACCTACAGAATGGGAGAAAATTTTAGCAATCTACCTATGTGACAAAGGGCTAATATCCAGAATTTACAAAGAATATAAACAAATTTACAAGAAAAAAACAACCCCATCAAAAAGTGGGCAAGGGATATGAACAGACACTTCTCAAAAGAAGACATTTATGCAGCCAACAGACACATGAAAAAATGTTCATCATCACTGGTCATCAGAGAAATACAAATCAAAACCACAATGAGATACTATCTCACACCAGTTAGAATGGCAATCACTAAAAAGTCAGGAAACAACAGATGCTGGAGAGGATGTGGAGAAATAAGAATGCTTTTGTACTGTTGGTGGGAGTGTAAATTAGTTCAACCATTGTGGAAGACAGTGTGGTAATTCCTCAATGATCTAGCACTAGAAGTACTATTTGACCCAGTGATCCCATTACTGGGTATATACCCAAAGGATTATAAATCATGCTACTATAAAGACACATGCACAGGTATGTTTATTGTGGCACTATTCACAATAGCAAATACTTGGAACCAACCCAAATGTCCATCAATGATAGACTGGATTAAGAAAATGGATGAGTTCATGTCCTTTGCAGGGACATGGATGAAGCTGTAAACCATAATTCTTAGCAAACTATCACAAGGACAGAAAACCAAACACCACATGTTCTCACTCATAGGTGAGAATTGAACAATGAGAGCACATGGACCGAGGGTGGGGAACATCACACACTGGGGACTGTCGGGGGTGGAGGGCTGTGGAAGGGATAGCATTAGGATAAATACCTAATGTAAATGACAAGTCAATGGGTGTAACAAACCAACATGGCACATGCTTATCTAAGTAACAAACCTGCGTGTTGTGCACCTGTATACTAGAACTGAAAGTATAGTAATTAAAAAAAAAAAAAAGAAAGAAAAAAAAAAGAATTGAGGTTGAGGAACCTCTGCCTGGATTACAGAGAATGTATGGAAATGCATGGATGTCCAGGCAGAATTTTGCTGCAGAGGTGGAACCCTCGTGGAAAAACCACTGCTTGGGCAGTGCAGAAGGGAAATGTGGAGAAGGAGCCCCCACACAGATTCCCCACTGGGGCACTGCCTAGTGGAGGTGTGAGAAGGGGGACATCATCCTCCAGACCCTAGAAAGGTAGATCCATCAACAGCTTGCACCGTGTTCCAGGAAGAGCCACAGACACTCAATGGCAGCCCATGAAAGCAGCCCAGAGGAAAACTGTACCCTGAAAAGTCACAGAGGTGAAGCTGCCCAAAACCAGGGGAGCCCACCTCTTGCATCAGTGTAACCTAGATGTGTGACGTAGAGTCAAAGAAGATGATTTTGGAACTTTAAGGTTTAATGACCGCCTTATTGGATTTCAGATTTGCATGGAGGCTGTAACCCCTTTGTTTTGACTGATTTCTCCCATTTGGAATGGTTGTATTTACCCAATGCCTGTACCCCCATTGTATCTAGGAAGTAACTCATTTGTGTTTGATTTTACTGGCTCATAGGCAGAAGGGACTTGCTTTGTCTCAGATGAGAATTTGGATTTGGACTTTTGGGTTAATGTTTGAGGTAAGTATTGGGGACTGTTGGAATGCCATGACTGTGTTTTGAAATAGGAGGACACGATATTTTGAGGGGTCAGGGGTGGAATGATACAGTTTGGCTCTATGTCCCGACCCAAATATCATCTTTAATTGTAATAATCCCCATGTGTCAACGGTGGGACCAGTTGTATATAATTGAATCATAAGGGTAGTTTCCCAATGCTTTTCTTGTGATAGTGAGTAAGTTTTCACAAGATCTGATGGTTTTATAAGGGGCTTCCCCCTTCACTTGGCACTGATTCTCTCTCCTGCTGCCTTCTGAAGATGTGCCTTTTGACGTGATTGTAAGTTTCCTGAACCCACCCCCTAGCCATGCAGAACTGTGAGTCAATTAAACCTCTTTTCTTTATAAATTATACAGTCTTGGGTATTTCTCCATAGCGGTTTCAAAACAGACTAATACACCCTTCTTGTAAGGTAATGAGTGAAATCTCCCTCTGAGTTCAGGCAGGATCTGATTGCTTAAGGGAATGTGGCACCTCCTCCATTTCTTTCTTGCATCCTTTATCTTGCTTTCTCTTTTGTTTTGGAACATGCCTGCTCACCCTTTGCCTTCCCCTATGATTGTAAGCTACCTGAGCCCTGAGCAGAAGCAGATGCCGACATTAAGCTTCCTGTATGGCCTGGAGAGCCAATAGTCAAAATAAGCCCTTTTTTTCTTTATAAATTAACTTGTCTCAGGTGTTTCTTTATAGCAATGCAAATAGACTAACACAAGAGTATTTCAATGTCATCTAGTTTTCCACTGTTTCTAGTGAGAAGTCAGTGGATATTTGAATTTTTTTGATATAATTTTTGTTATATTTCTCTTAGGACATTATTTTTAGTTTTCAGCAATTTATGATATAGGTATGCTTTTATTAAAACATTTGTTTGTTTTTAATTTTGTTTAAACTGAAAGAGCTTGAATTTTAAAATTCATGTCTTTCACTACATTTCTGAAAATGCATTTTATATTTCTTGAGGCTTTATTTCTGCAGCCATTTGTTCTCCTCTTTTTCTCAGACTGGCTTCCTTTCTCTTCAGCTTGCAGATTGCCTACTGTGGGACCTTGTGTTCATGTGAGTTAATACTCCTTAATAAACTCCCCCTTTTACATACAACTATCCTATTAGTACTGTCTCTCTAGAGAACCCTGACTAATACAATTCCTTCTTCCTACGTTAGACTTTTAAAAATAAACTTAAAATAGAAAATTAAGTTAGGATACTATCTAAATTGAGCAACACAACCAAGTTTATGGGAAAAGACTGTATTTTGAGGGTATGTGCTTACTGAAACTAACCTCTCAGTTTTGCATAGTTTCTTGAATCTCTGGTCATGGTGTGCATTTTAACATTTTCATCAGTGTCTTTGTTTCTTTTCACAAATAACTTAACATTGTCTTTGCTCTATTAGTTTCCTAGAACTGCTATAACAAAGTACCACAAATTGAGTTACTTACAACAACAGAAATATATTATCTGTTAGTTTCAGAGGCTAGATATCTGAAACCAATGAGTTAACAGTGTCATGCTGACTCTGAGATTCTGGGTTAAATTGCTTTTAGACTCTTCCTAGCTTCTGATGGTGGCCATTAATTCTTGGCATTTGTTCTCTTGCAGCTGCACCATTCCAATATCTGCCTCTTCCATCATGTGGTTTTCTTCTTGTGTGTCTCTGTCTTGATATGACATTGACTTCTTTTAAAGAAACCAGTCATAGGATTAGGGCTCACCTTACTTTAGTATTACCTTATCCTAATTAATTACATTTGTAATGATCCCATTCCTAAATAAATTTGCATTCATGGGTACAGAGAATTGGGACTTCATATCTTTTTGGCGGGGAGTTCATTTGAATGTATAACATTGTCTTTGTGCAAAAAAATAAAAATGCTATATGTAGCACTCACAAATCCCTTTTACCCCTCTGTGTGACATTCCCAACTCACATATAACTAAACAGATAAAAGTGAAAGGTCAAAATAACTTAAGTCCAAACAGAGACCTCATTTCAGCCTCTCCAACTGAACCCACCATTAAAAAACTTCTGGCCTAGTGTAAGCATACAAATTGAAGGTATTGCAGCATTCTTCCTAATACCCAAGGTATGGAATCAATTTAAGTGGTTATCAATTGTTGAATGCATAAAGAAAATGTATATACAGAAAACAATATTATTCAGTCATAAAAAGAATGAAATCCTGCCATTTGCAACAATATGGATAGAGTTGGAGAAAATTATGTGAAATGAAATAAGCCAGACACAGAAAGGCAAATATCATGTGTCTTCACTCATATGTGGGAGTTGAAAAAAATGATCTCATAAAAGTAGTAAACACAAGAGTAGTTACCAGAGGTTAGGAAATATAGTAAGAAGGGGATAAAGAACAGTTGGTTAATGGATACAAAACCACAATTAGATAGAGGGGATAAGACTGAGTGTTTGGTAGCACAATAGGTAGACTATAGTTCACAAAATTTACTATATATTTCAAAATAGCTAGAAGAGAAGGTAAGGATTTTTTCCAACACAAAGGTATGATACATATTTGATGTGATGAATATCCCAAATACCTGGATTTGATAATTATACATCATATACTAGTATCAAAATATCACATGTACCCTATAAATTTGTTCAATTATTAGGTATGAATAAAAAACTAAAGAATAAATAAAACAGATATAGAGAGACTATGTAACTTATCCAGGAAGACAGCAATCATTAACAGGGCTGGGATTGTAATTTAGGAATTTTGAATATAGCAAAATTTAAATCAAAATTCACAGTGAAGTGATGAATTTAAGGTCTAATCTGTATTTGTTTTGGTATCTGAGATCCAGGGAAATGAGATGCAATGTCAGGAATAATTTTGGCTGTGGCTCTCCACTAAAAACACTTTATTTGAGCTGGGGAAAAAAGCAGCATTATAAATCTGAATCATTTTCCTAATTCATGCATAAATCTAGTCATGCTGAATGCATTTATAGTAAAGCTAAACTGAATTTTAAAGTTCACAGCAGGATTCCATAAACAAAAATATTTTGAATAAAAAGCCAAGAAATTAAGTCAGAATGCCGTATACTTAAATTGAGAAACAAAACCAGGTTATAGAACAAGTCTATACTGAAAAAAAATCAAGCCTATATCTTTTTTTTTTCTTTTTCCATTGTTAGTGAACCTGAAGAAAATACTGGAATATATTTATTCCATTCGAGAACAACCAAAAGAGATAAGAAACGTCAGGTGAAATCTAGAGTAATAGAGCAGCTGGCTGGTTGAGCATTATAAATCTAGAGAGATTATACGTCATATGCTAGTATAAAAATATCACATGTACCCTATAAATCTGTTCAATTATTAGGTATGAATAGAAACTAAAGAATAAATAAAACAGACAGAGAGAGACTATGTCTCTCTAGATTTGTAATGTAAAACTTGATCATTGGTTTTTGATGGCTAATATTCACCTATTCCATTTTTTATACATAGTTTCTTGAATCTCTAATCAAGGAGTGCTCTTAATCTTTGCTTTCCTCAATATTTAAAAACTTGAAAATTAAACTATGCACTTTAAGTGATAATTCCCAAGATAAGGCCGTGTCACTTTAAGAAGCAGATATTTCAGTTCCCAAACCAGACAAAGAGATTTAAAAGACTCACAGAGCAACACAAAAATTGTCAGAAGATATTTTCCAACTGACTACATTTCTGAAACCTTGTTATTCCTTGTTTAATAGCCTGGTGCATGGCTTTTTCTCAGTGTGTCATATTTTGGCTTTACTCTTCCAGTTTTACATATTGCCCTCTAGTCTTGACTAATGGCTTGACTTGGCTCTTGGGAGTAACTTCTTTCTTGACTCAGACACAGTCTCTGTCACATAAACTATTTTTCTAATTGTTGACCACAACCTGCCACTGCAGCAACTGTCCTTTTCTGAAGGCTTTCTGAGGGGTACCTTTTGCTCAACCAGCCAGCTACTCTGTTACCCTTTGCTTCCCTCGTCTGGCAATATCTAGTCATTGCAGTCGCCTTCTCAAGTTCTATTTGAGTTCTTACACATTAGTCTTAAGTTTCTGACACAGTTTACCAATTTATCGGTTCATCCATTCCTTCCAGAAATATTTATTATCAATCAATAACTAGAAAGAAAGATTGTGAGGACAAAGAGTTATACAGAATCATTTTGTCTTTTGGTCATTGCTGATCTTTGAGTGGTAAAAAAAAAATAATAATAAGACAACAATGACTTGTTTATCATTAGCATTGCCTTCCTGGACCCCCATTATCTGTATTTCCTTAATTGCCCAGGGTAGTTATTTAAGAAGTATTTTGTATCATATTATATTATAATTATTACTTTTTAATAAATTATCTTATTTATTTATTCTTTCACTTCTCACTCAATATTAATTTATAAAAATCTTATGCATTAGGACCAAAACTTTGGTGATACAATATCAACACGAGAGACCACTAGAATGAAATTTAGCATGAAGTCTGGGAGAAATACAGCTATTAAGATCAGTAATAAAAATCAATTTGTCCTGGAAAAAGTGCAGAGTGAATTAGAAATATAAAAGAAGGAACATTTGAAGTATATAAAAAGTATTTATTTTCAAATATTTACTTTCCATATAATGAGAACATTATACCAAAACTTCCACTAGTGCTTGCACATGCTAACATAATCATCTTCTTTATGCTTTTATGCTTATGCTTTCTTTTTTTGTGGGAGGTCTACACACTGCTCAATTCATAGAATTATAGTATATACTTTTGACAGTAATAAAATTACATGTAATTATTTTATGTTATATATATTCTATTAATATATATTTTAATGCTATACTAGTTGAAAATACTGATCATTTTTTTCAAAAATATTAAATAACAGGATCATAGGCTCTTTTCTAGATACTTTCAGAGCCACACAGAACATTCAAAACAGCAATGTAGCTATTGCTCCTTGACTTTTTACAGGAAAGGAAAACCATCCTCAGACAAGTTTAAGGGATTTCCTTAAGACTAAATACCTAAAAAGTGGAAGAAATGACCTTTCAATTGAGTTTCTGCTCTATTTCCTCTTCTTTTTCACTATACTAGGAAATGAAGATGATGACAGTAATTATTTAATATACTAACAGAATTATTCCTACATGGATTCTTTAAATCACTTTTACAATCATGCAACATTTTAATAATGAAACACCTCCCTTCTTTCATATTTTCACTTGCATTTCATAGAGGTTAAATGTTCAGCCTACCCTTAATCTGTGGTGAATTTTGTGATGTGCCACCCAAATCCACCTTCAATGGAGGATTTACATCTATTGCTGCAGACATCTTCAGCTTCCTTCCACGAATTGTCTCTGAAGAGAAATTGCTGTGGGTTGAAGAGAGTCACCTGTTCAAAGCCATGCTCCTTCCCAGGGCAACCTGCATCCAACAACTAATCAATTCTTGACCATTTCAACTCATATTGAAACAATACTGAAGAACACGTCTAGTTCCATAACTTCCTGGGTGTTTGACAGTTCTGTCATTGGACCTGCATGCAGTATGACCTCTTCCTCTGTTCAAGCTGCTTCCTTTCTCTCTTTTCCCTGGATATTGATTCCAAGGAAGAGATTCCTTAATTAATAACCAGTATGCTAAACTCTATCTAAAATGAGCTGGCTTTCAGTGGCAGCAAATCTGTGTGTGTTAGTGGCAGATGAGGGCCAAGAAAGTAGAACCTAAGACAAAAAGTTAATGGAGGAGCATTCATCTCCCAGCTAGCAATTAGGACCTAATCCCTGGTGGTGGTTCAATTACTACTTTTTTTTTGTTTGTTGGTTTAACAATCAGTGAATTAGGATGCTTTATATATGGAAAAGATTATATTAGCTAATGTGTTATATTAGGTGTTTGAGAATTCTGGGGAATATAGTAACTATAAAAATATGAAATTCAGTTGCTATCACTAACTCCACTGATATGCTAGAGAACTGTAACTAGAAGTTGAGAGAGGAAGAATAATTACAAATTGAAAGATAGCTGCAAAAGACAGAAGGTCTCCTTTGTGACATACAGAAAATGTCACCTCTTTGTGGGAAGGCAGAGGCAACATGAAAACCAGATCAACAACTTAATTGGCAGAGTGCCAAAGCTGGTTGGTGATGCCAAAACCAGAATCAGATTTGGGAAAGGATTTAATTCTGACACATAGATAGGAATGTCTGAGTTGGCGTACCATAAAACCTTGAATCCTCAGATTTTCCTAAACTTCCCTAGACTACAAAAGTAGCCAAATTTTCCTTACATACTAATCTTCTCTCATGTGTTTTATGTAGAGGTTTTGCTTCTTCATGACCACCTATTTCAACATTCAATATCTGTCCTAGCTCCCTCTCTGCTACTATGTCCACAACCAAGCTTAAATCATAAACTAAATAAGCTGAGGATGTTCTGAACCTGATACCAGAAGAAAGTAACTATACCCAAAGTTGCCTGCAATTCATAGCCAGTAGGTACAAGCAAGAGCTGGGGGTGAACATGTGGAGTTGAATTCTGAAGGTACTAGCTCATAAGGAACATAAACTTGGATGAGGAAGTCTATAGGGATTGTGAGCACTCTCTTAGAATGCTGGATTTAACATCCTGGCAATTACCCCAGGAGATGGTATAAACATGCTACAAGAATGGCTCCGAAGATGATGGCAATGGTTTCATGAGTGAGGTGTAAGTGCCAAAATTGCCAGTTACACAATAGAATAAGTGATTAAATGGTTCAAAGAAGTGATCATGCTAGTATTTATATATTTGGCTGGAAGTCTCACCAGATATTTATGTTTTATAAAAATATTCGGAGCATACATAAGTTAACAAGGACATAAGAAATGTTCAGATGAGTGTGTCACCCACATTACCAGGAAGGTCAGTGGTAACTCTCCAGATTACCATGGAATTGATTGTCGAAGAGATCATTGCAGAAGTATGTTCTCTTTTAGCAGGAGAGGTGATAGGCCCCACAAAATAGAGTTCATGTGGCAATGCTAAATCAGAAGTAAAATGGATGCAAAATACTGTTAATGTAAAAGGAAGGAGACTGATTAAGACAGCTGTGAAAATGGTTTAAAGAACATAGCATCCTAGGAGCAAATTAAGTGGTCAGGAATATAGGGTAATACTTAATTTAACACCATCAAAAGAAATCACAGGTATATGATGAGGAGGCTGAAGAATGCTGCAACATCATAATAAGTGTACATGATTTGCTCAGTTCTTCTCTAAAGGACATATAGGAATTTGTTTGGTTAATTATGTAGTGAAGAAATGGAAATGCCCAAATACTTCAAAAGCAGTTCGATACAGGGTCCAAGTTCACATTGATACTCAGAGGACCAAAGCATTCTTATACATCATCTATTGTAATTGGAAAATGTTCAGTCAAATGACAAATGGAGTCCTGGACAAGCATATCACAGGAAGACCAACAGAGCAGTGGACCTATTGGTCATGGATTATCAATGGTTATTTTTCTGGTCTCTAAATAAATATTAGGTAGAGATATACTCAGTAGCTGGCAAGACCATCATATTATGATCTTGTTTAGTGGGGTAAGATATAATAGAGAAGAATAAGTGAAAGTCCCTAAAATTAATCAATCTAGAATAGTCTCAAAATCCAAAACAATATTTTGCCCTGGTAGGGAGTAGATGGTGGATAGTTGTACTACTCTTTAAAAACTAACCAAGGTAGTGTTGACAGTGCCCACCGTATCTCCATTTAAAACACTAATCTGGTATCAGCAAAAACTAGGTTGTTTATGGAGAATGACAGCAGACTAAAAAACAGAACCCGGTAGTAGACCCTACTACAGAAGCATACAAGCTGTGGCATCAATGCTAGAACAAATTGACATGGTACATGGGATATGATCATTGATTTTACAATTATCTTTCCATTTTTACCAGAAAAAAAACTCAGAAACAGTACCACCAAAGTGGACAACAAAAGGTTTTCCCCAAGATTTATTAACTGTTCTTTTTTTCTGTTATTCATTATTCCAAATAAATCTGGGTCTTCTCAACATCTCATTGATGATTACATTAATCCACTATATTAATTATATCACGAAACAGACCAGATGGAAAAGAAGTGACTAATATATTGGAGACCTTGATAAACTTGTGTTTCAAAAACTAGAAGATAAACCCTGTGAAATTTCAGAGGCCTGTCACATGAGTATAATTCTTGAGAGTCTAATGATCAAAGGCATACTTAGAAATTCCATTCAAATAAAAGACAAGTTATTGCATCTTGCACGTTCCACCCTGAAGAAGAAAGTGAAACACTTGGTTGGCCCCTTTGAGTTCTAGAGGTAGTGTATTTTAATCCTGGAATTCTTCTCTGAAAAATATACTACAAGGCAAATCCGCTGGTCTTGGCCTGGGTCAGTCCTCTACTCTTTCTTGCTTGTAGTTCTCAAGAATAACTCTACAATGTGCTGGGAATGCAACATTCTGAGAGAAGAAGGAACTGGCCAGGACAGCCCCTGCTCTATTCCTGTCCCGTGTAGAACAGGATGTCCTACAATGCTTTAGTCCAGCATGTCATGTTTCCTCCAGGATCTAAAAGCTAGGGTGAGGTGTTTCTCAGTCTCTCAGATGCAGTGCATGAGATTCATCTGCCTTGGACAGCTGTTTTGAGCTTTGAGGGACTGGCTCACCATGAATCTTAGACTTTACTATTGCTTGGTGCCGATCTGTGAGTAATAAAGCTGCTTCTCTGAACTTGTAGTATAAGTGTTCTGTCTCATTGGACTTGTACAAACAATAGAAATAGCAGCTCAAGATGCCATGGACCCAAATGGTAATCAGTGCACAGGGAATCTCTTTGCATATAACAGGTGACATGAAATGCTCCCTGTTTTGGGTGCAGTCAAGGACATAAGAGGGCTCTGAGTCACATTCAGACAGTAGTTACAGAAATTTTGTCCCTTGGGCATCATGACCCAGCAGGCCGTTTAGTATTAGAGGTTATCAGTGGTTGAAAGGGATACTGTCTTAGCTAGTTTGGGCTGCAATAAGAAAAATATCATAGGCTAGATGACATAAACAACAAACACTATTTCTCACAGTTCTTGAGACTGGGAAGTCCAAGGTAAAGGTGGCAGTATATTTGATATCTCATGTATGCCTACTTCCTGGATTGCAGACAGTCATGTTCTTACTGCATGACAAAGATCATAGAAAGGGAGAAAGCAAGCTCTTTTTGGTATTCTTTCAAAGATACTGATCAGGCTTCACTTTCATGACCTAGTTAATTTCCAATGGCTTCCTCTACATTTACACTTGCATTGAGAATTAGGGTTTTAACATTTGTTGTTTTTTCTTTTTTTAATTTTTAATTTTAATTTCCAGGAAACACGTGCAGGATGTGCATTTGATTTTGACACAAACATTCAGTCCATAGCAGATAATTTTTAGAAATTCTGATAATGGTAGAATTATAACATAGATGCTTAGCATTCCAGAATAAGGTTATGCCATCAGCAGGAAATTCTATACCTCAAAATTAATTTCTGTTTTTCTTTTGGGCTATGGTAGGCATGGAGCACCTAATTATCAGCACTAACTGACCGTATGGCTACAACTGCCCATCATAGACTGAGTTATGTCAGATCCATCAATCATAAAGAGAGATGACTTAAGCAACAATCCATCATTAAAAAGAAGTGATGCATTCTGGATCAAGCACATGCAGAATCAGAGACCACAAACAAGTTATATAGGCAGACTCCCATGTTGGCCACCATTATTTCATTTGTCCCCCTCTCTCAGCTTTCACTTACTTTATGATAATATACAGGAACCTATGTGGCCAGCTGATGGAGAGGAAAAAGTCCACACATTGCCTATAGGTGGATAGAATATCTATGTGTGTGCATATAAGTTAAAAAATGAATGGAAATTCTCTACATATTTACTCAGTAGTAACCTTGAAAGGCACTGGCAACAGAAAATTTCCTTTGTGTGCAGAGTACCAAGTCATCCACTGTGTGTAAAAAGAGACAGAGCTCAAGGTTAGAATTTATACTTACTTGTAGATATTGGAAAATGGCTTAGTTCCTTGGTTAGGAGACAAGAAGTTAAAAAAGAAGGAAGAGCAGATAATTCACAGGAAACTCCAGTTTAGCGAATTAATGTATGAGAGTGGGAACAATGAGATTTTTATGTCACATTATTAAAGTCCACCAGTGAGCTATCATGAAAAACATACTCAACAAACCAGGTAGATAAAGTGACTCAACCAGTTGACATTGGCCAGATTCTCGTTGACTATCCTAGTGCCTAGCCAAAATAGAGGCTCAGAATGGTTCCAGAAACATGGGTTCTGACTTACCAGAGTTCATGTAACTCCTACTGTTATCAATGGCCAACCTGCCAGCAACAAAACCATTGTTCTGTCCTTGTTATGGGATTTTTATTTGATCACAATAAATTGCTACTTAGGGAGATTTAGAACATGGGGCATCTAACATGGGTCTGGAAACCAAAAAGTTGAAGCAGGAGTGGGCCTGTTTACCTTTATTCTAAAAAAGCCACACAGAAATAGAATTCTGGGAGTGAGATGTTTGGAGGTCTTAGTTTCCTAAATGTCAATACTTCCACCAGATCCAGAGGATCCAGGAAGAATTCCATTGAATTACATAGTAAGATCGACACTTTTCACTATGGGATACTTGTGTCAAATGATTGCCAGGGAAGAAAAGTTAAGATAATTGACATCCTGGAAGAGATAAATAGCCGTGATCATTAGTAGGTATCAGGGCTGCTGTCAAGCCTGGGTTCAAGAACGAATATTTATTAAACAGAAGTGTTTCATTTGTGTACCTATGGTCATACTCCTGTTTTCTTTTGACACTAAATGGACAGGTGCAGTAATTCTGGCCTGAGTAAGGTATGGTGACAATGGGCTCAGATCATAGGAATTAAAATCTAGGTCATACTATATGGTAAGCCATTGAGACCAACGAAGCTAACAGCCAAGGAGAAGGAAGAATTTAAATGGATAATAGAGGAGAGAAATAATTAATGTAGCCAGCTACAGAAGAAGCTCCAGAATTTTAATCCATTAATCTTCCTCTCATAAGATTCCTCCAAGCAAAGAATCCACTAGAAATACAGAGAAGATTTAGAGTGCACATAAAGTACATTCAAGAGCTGCAAATGATGGCATCTGAGTTGTGCCTCCATTTAACCTTTAACTGTCATTCACAGGATTGCCTCAGCTGCAGAGATGCCTTGCCCCAAATCATACTCATTCCCTGGGACAACTCACTTCCATTAACTGATATATGTATGCGTCTAAACACCAGCCCATCTCAAGCTAATCTTAAGATCAGTTCTGAATAGTCATTGTTACTTCATGGCTAATAATGAGTTTTTCCAAGGCTGTGGATCATAATGGATTTGTCCATGTTATGGGCCTGCATGACAACGCAACACTTCCTTGGCCCAAAACTACTTCCTACTGCCTCCAGCCCCACTCAATAGTTGTTGATCTCAAGGGCAATCCCAACTATTTATTCTGCAGACTAAACTCTATCTCAGAATCTGCATCCCAGAAAACATAACCTGCTACATGAATATTCTTTGACTAAATTTCAGTTTCACTTCCTCCTTCTTCATTTTTAGATAGTTCCATATTTAGTCAGACCAAACTGACATAAAACAATTTTACCTGTTGATGTTTTCAAGCACATAATTAACTTTTTATCAGTGTCTGACATGTTTAGTCATGACCACTGTATACACGCTCTAGGTTTCATTATCTTCAGCAATTAAAGTCCTATGGTTCTAGTTCATTTTTAAAGAACTTCTGTAACATGATTTTTTTTCACATATAAATATGTGTATGTGTTTATGTTGAGATATAAAAAAGAGAATCAGAATAAGAAATTATAAAATGATTTTATTTAGGACAAATGAATTTATTTAGGTAAAATATTATATTAGGATAAGAATTTCACACATACTATTATCAACATGATTTCTAAATTTTTGTCTTTGATATCATGATTTAATGATCATGATGATACAACTCTAATTGACAGTGACACATTTCAAACGGACTCATAGATACCTATTGACATGGAAATGACTCCCTAAAATAGTACTTTTCTGAAAAGTCAGACTTTTATATAATTCTAATTAATTCAAATGATTTCTATTCATTAATGCAAACTCTTCTAATAGCAATTTTGTGAAGTTTCAGAAATACTCCTACTGAGTCTGTAATAAGAATTATACTTTTGCTAATATCTGTTAATTTTTTTTCTCTTTTCATGTAAGTGGTGTGTGTGTGCCTGTGTGTGTGTGTCTGGTGTATGTGTGTGTCTGGTGTGTGTGTGTATATCACAGGGGAAATGTTTCAGATTTTATACGAATATAGACAGTAAAATAAATTAAACTTTTGTATTTATTTTGAATTTTTATAAACAGAGAAAAATGGAAATAATTATAAAATAATTGCCTTACACCCAATGACTAAATCTACATGTTAAAATACTTTATTAACATTTTACTACTATTGGTATAGTAAGTCCTCAGTTTGCATAGGAAGTCCTCAGTTTGCACAGTCACATGGTAACTAGAATTATATCGCAATTATCACTAAATCTTGAAAATCGAGGACTTTGGCCGGGCACGGTGGCTCACGCCTGCAATCCTAATACTTTGGGAGGCCGAGGCGGGTGGATCACGAGGTCACGAGATCAAGACCATCTTGGCTAACACGGTGAAATTCCCTCTCTACTAAAAATACAAAAAAATTAGCTGGGCATGGTGGTGGGCGCCTACCCACCTATAGGCAAAGTGTGGACTTTTTCTTCCCCATCAGCTGGTTACATAGGTTCCTGCATATTGTCATAAAGTAAGTGTAAGCTGAGGGAGGGGTTTAAATGAAATAATGGTGGTCAACATGGAAGTCTGCCTGTATAACCTGTTTGTGATCTCTGATTCTGCATGTGCTTGATACAAAGTGCATCACAAGCTACTCGGGAGACTGAGGCAGGAGAATGTCGTGAACCAGGAAGAGGGAACTTGCAGTGAGCTGAGATCGCACCACTGCACTGCAGCCTGGGTGACAGAGTGAGACTCCACAGAAAGAGAAAAGAAGAAAAAAAAAGAAAAGAAAAGAGAAGAGAGAAAAGAAAAGAAGAGAAAAGAAAAGAAAAGAAAAGAAAAGAAAAGAAAAGAAAAGAAAAAGAAAAAAAGAAAAGAAAAGAGAAAAGAAAAGAAAAAAGAAAAAAGAAAAGGAGGGAGGGAGGGAAGGAAGGAAGGAAGGAAGGAAGGAAGGAAAGAGAGAGAGAGAGAAAGAAAGAAAGAAAGAAAGAAAGAAAGAAAGAAAGAAAGAAAGAAAGAAAGAAAGAAAGAAAGAAAGAGAAAGAAAGAAAAGAAAGAAAAAGGAAAGAAAAAAGAGAAAATCATGGACTTTGGATACGTATGTGTTTCAATTAATATGCTTCTGTGCAAAATAAACATTGCGTTTGTGTGTGAATTTATATACACCAATAGATAATAAATAGCAGACATCATGACTTTTAACTCCTAAATGCTTCATTTCATACCTTCTACAAAATGCTATATCTGTAAAATACCTACCACATAATTATAGCTTCTAAAATATTATTCCTAAAATATAACAAAAATGTTATGCAATATTGAGTTTATATTTTAATTTCCCCATTAATTGTTCTTCTTCTTAGCCAGGATCCAATTAAATGTCACAAAATGTATTTTACTGTGATTCTACTATTGACCCTTTAAATATACATTTTATTTATTTAATGTTTTTACATGACCTTTTTTTTGAAGAATCCAGGCCAATAATCATCGATTTTCTGACCCCTGAGTTGTTTCTCTCAAATGATTTTTGCCCTTTAAAATAATTTTAGTGTTAGAAATACATGTACAAGCAAACTTTTCCCACTTCTATCATCATTACAAAAGGAACATTGCATTCAAATCAGTTCATTCATTGAAGCCATTCATAGTTCTCCCACCCACTTGCTTTGACACATATGGCACATTTCCTGACATTAACATTCTGTTTCTGTGCACTACATATAAAATCCCTATACTGAATAGAAATTGAAATGAATTTTTCTGCTGCTCCCCTAGCAAATGGGAAGACAAGCATTACTGAGTTTTTTTGTTTCAAAGGATAGAGATCATCCTAGGCATTTTTTCTTCCATTGTAAATGTTGCTCTCTTTCCTTTCATTATATTATCTGAAAGAAGAAAAAAAGAAAATAGGACAGTATTAGCAACTCTGTCAATCACAAAAATAGTATTCTAAGGCTGGGCATATTATGTTTAAGAAGTTTTTTTTTTTCTTTTTTAATATCTCTAATGTGTTGTATTTCTTGATAGTTCCGATGCAGCTTCCCACACAAACTGAGATATGTAGGACAGGTGGGGGAAATTGTAATTTTGTAACCTCCCTCATCGGTACACTTTAGTGCACATGTCACTGGTCACATATGTGATTTCTAGTGTGTATTTAGTGATTATATATGCCACACAAAAATACATGGAATAAAGGATATGTAGAGATTTTTCCCTCACATGAATAAGTGTCAGGTAACCAGAGATGGGCAATTAATATGCAGTTAACTTTTTACATATATTTCTTCCCATCAATATAAATTTGTATTTTTCTGTATTTTCTTGTTTTTATTGAGACTAAATATTTTGCACGTCTGTGGGATACATGTGAGTATTTGCTACATGCATAGAATGCATAATGATCAATTCAGGGAATTTACAGTATTTACCACTTTGAGTATTCCTCCTTTCTATGTGTTCCTAACATTTCAAATCCCATCTTCTTGCTATTTTGAAATATACAATACATTGTTGCTAACTATGGTCATCCTACTCCGCTGTCGAATATTGGAGCTTATTTCTTTTCTTTCTTTTTTTTTTTTTTTTCTTTTTTGTATTTTTAGTAGAGATGAGGTTTCACCATGTTAGACAGGATGGTCTCAATCTCCTGACTTTGTGATCTGCCCACCTCAGCCTCCTAAAGTGCTGGGATTACAGGCGTGAGACAACGCTCCCGGCTTGAAGCTTATTTCTTCTACCTAACATACTAGTGGGTATCTTTGCATCCACTAGTCAACCTCTCCTCATTCCTCGCTCCCACCTACACATCCTTCTAAGCCTCTGTTATCATGATATTTTCTATCTCCATAAAATCAGTTTTTAAAGCACCCGCGTATGAGTGAAAATAGGCAATATCTGTTTTATCTGTCTCCTGTTCCATCAATGTTGCTGCAAATTACATGAATGCGTTCTTTTTCATGGCCAAATAGTATTCAATTTTGTGTATATATGGCATGTCTTGTTTATCCATTCATCAATTGATGGACACAAGTTATTTTCACATCTTTGCTAGTGTAAATAGTGCTGGAATGAACATGAGAATGCAGGTATCTCTTTGATATACAGATTTATTTGCCTTTGGATATAAATACTCTGTAGTGGTATTGCTAGATCATATGGTTGTTCTATTTTTTTTTTTTTTTTGAGAAATATCCATACTGTTTTCTATAGTGGTTGAACTAATTTTTATCGCCACCAACCATGTATAAGAGCTCCCTTTTCTCCATATCCTCACCAGCATCTGTTATATTTTGTCTCTTTAATAATAGCAATTCTAACTGGGCAAGAGGATAACTCATTGTGATTTTGATTTCATTTCCCTGATGATTAGTGATGTTGAGCATTTTTTCTTTTTTTCATATACCTGCAGGTCATTTGTATGTCTTCCTTTGAGAAATGTCTATTAATGCCCTTAGTCCAATTTTAATGAGATAATTTTTATTATTGATTTGTTTGAGTTCCACGTATATTCTGGATGTTAGTCTGTTGTCAGATGAATAGTTCGCAAATAACCTTCATCAGGTTTTCTCTTCATTATGTTGATTGTGTCTTTCACTGTGCAGAAGCTTTTTAGTTTAACATAGTCCAATTTGCCCATTTTTGTTACACTTGTCTGTGCTTCTGAAGCCTTAGCCATGAAATCTTTGTTAGACAGATGTCTTGAAGTGTTTTCCCTACGCTTTATTCTAGTAGTTTTATAGATTCGGGACTCACATTTAAGTTTTTAATTCATCTTAAGTTAGGTTTTATATATGGAGAGAGACAGGGGTCCAGTTTCATTCTTTCACATGTGAATATCGAATTTTCTCAGCACCATTTAGTGAAGAGTGTCCTTCTCCCAGCATAGGTTTTTGACACATTTATCAAAATCAGTTGCCTATAAATATGTGGATATAGTTCAGGACTCAATATTCTGTTCTATTGGTCTATGTGTCTGTTTTTATACCAATATCATGTTGTTTTGGTTACTATAGTCTTGTAATGTATTTTGAAGTCAGGTAGTATAATGCCTCCATTGTAGTTCTCTTTGTAGAGGATGGTGTTGGCTATTCGGGCTCTTTTTCAGTTCCTTAAGAGTTTTATAATTTTTCTTCTAATTCTGTATAAAATGACATTGGTGTTTTGATAAGTATTGCATTCAGTCTATAGATTACTTTGGACAGTATGATCATTTTAGCAATAACAATTTTTTCAATCCATTACTCTGGGATGCCTTTTCTAGGTTGGTGTCCTCTTCAATTTCTTTCATCAGTGTCTTGTCTTTTCCCCCATAGAGGGATTTTCCCTCCTTGGTTGAATTTGTTTCTACATTTTTAATTTTTATCACTATTGTAAATTGTATTACTTTCTTGATTTCTTTCTCAGGTATTTCTTTATTGGTGTATAGAACATTACTGATTTTTGTGTGTTGATTTTGTATCCTGCAACTTTACTGAATTCATTTATCAAATTCAGAAGTTTATTTGTGGAGTCCTTAGGTTTCTCTAGATAAAAGAACGTATCATTTACAAAGAGGAACAATTCGACTTCCTCTTTTTCAATTTGGATATCTTTTATTTCTTTTACTTGCCTGATTATACTGACTAGGATTTCTAGTACTATACTGAATAGATGTGGTGAAAACAGACATCCTTGCCTTGTTACAGATCTTAAGAAAAAGTTGAAGTCTTTCCCAATTCAGTATGATGTTAGCTGTGGGTTGGTCAGATATGGCCTTTATTATTTTGAGGTATGTTCCTTGTATTCCTAGTTTGCTGAGATTTTTTATTACAAAGTGATGTTGAATTTTATCAAATGCTTTTTATGCACCTATTGAGGTAATCATATGGTTTCTGTCCTTCATTCTGTTGATGTAATGTATTATGCATTACATCATAATGTAAACGTAATGTAAATAATATAAATTATTGATTTGCATACATTGAGCCATCCTGCATCCCTAGTATAAATCCCATTTGATTGTAGGGTATCATCTTTTTGATGTGCTGTTGAATGTGGCTTGCTATATTTTGTTGAGGATTTTTTCATTTATGGTCGTCATGGATATTGGACTGTAGTTTTCTTTTTTGTTGTTATATTCTTGTCTGATTTGGGTATCGTTAATGCTGACCTCATAGAATGAGTTAGGGAGAATTCTCTCATCTTAAGGCAACATTTTCAAATTGTTTGAGAAAATTTTATATTCTTTATACATTTGGTAGATCTTGTCTGTGAATCCATCAGATCCTGGGCTTTTCTTCGTTAGGAGGCTTTTTACTACTGATTCTCACTGTTCAGATTTTCTACTTCTTCTTTATTCTCTTTTAGTAGGTTGTAGGCTTCCAGAAATTTATCCACTTCCTTTAGGGTTTCCAGCTTATTAGTATGTAGTTGTTCATAATAGTCTCAGATAACCTCTTGTATTTCTGTCATATCATTTGTAATATCTTCTTTTTCATTTCTGACTGCTTATTTGCGTTTTTTCGCTTTTCTTGGTTAGCCTTCTAGCGGTTTATCAATTTTATTTATCTTATTGAAAAACCAACTTTTCATTTCATTAATCCTTTATTTTTTTGTCTCCATTCTGAAAAAGAAACAAAACAAAACAAAAACTTTTCACTTCATTAATCCTTTATATATTTTAAGTCTCTACTTCATTTATTTCTCCAGTAATCTTCATTATTTCTTGTCTTAGAATTTTGGGTTTGGTTTGTTATTGCCTTTTTAGTTCCTTGAGTTGCATTGTTAGATTTTATATTTGACATCCTTCTAACATTTTAATGTAGCCATTTGTTTATTGCTATAAACTTTCCTCTTAGCACTGCTATTGCCATATCCTACAAGTTCGGGTATGTGGTGTTTTGATTTTCATTTGTTTCAAGAAATTTTTTGATAATCATCTTAATTTGTTGATTGACCCAGTGGTTGTTTATGAGCATGCAGTTTAATTTCTATGTATTTTTATTGTTTCTACAGTTCCTCTTGGAGTTGATTTCAGATTTCATTCCATGGTGGTCTTAGAAGATACTTAGCATGATTTTGATTTGTTTAAATTTGTTGAGATTTGTTTTGTGGCCTAATATATGTTCTTTCTTAGAGAATGTTCCATGAGCTGATGAGAGGGAAGTATATTCTCTAGTTGTTGGATATAATATTCTGTAAATGTGTGTTAGGTACATTTGTTCTAAAGTCCCATTTGAATGCAATGTTTCTTTCTTGATTTTCTTTTTAATACTGAGAGTGGGGTGTTGAAATCCCTGACTCTTATTGTATTAAAGCCTCTCTCTCTCTCTCTCTCTTCAGACCTAGTAATACAAGCTTTATAAATCTGTGTGCTACAGTGTATTTAGAAAATATAGTTAAAATTAATCTAATGTCCTATTTGAATCCAGTGTTTCTTTCTTGATTTTCTCTCTAATGTTGTTGAAGTCCCCCGTATTTTTGTGAAATAATTGAAGTCTACCTCTCATTTGGATCTAGTAATATATACTTTATGAATCTGTGTGCTTCAGTGTTCACTGCATATATATTTAGAATTATTTCCTTTTGCTGGATTGATCTCTTCATCATTATATAGTGATCTTCTTTGTCTTTTTTTTTTTTTTTTTTAACTGTTTTTGACTTAAAGTTTGTTTTAAGTATAGGTAGGTACTCCTGTTCACTTTTGGTTTCCATTTATGTGGAATATCTTTATCCATTCCTTCTCTTTGAGTATACACATGTCTTTACAAGTAAATTGAATATCTTGTAGATAGCATATAGTTCAATCTAATTTCTCTATCTTCTAAGTGGATAATTTAACCATTTACATTCAAGATATGTGAAGTTTTGTTCCTGTCATGTTGTTAATTGTTTTTTTGATTATGTTAATACTATAGTGGTGCCATTTGCACCCTTTCTCTTCCTAATTTGCTTGTTTGGATCACCAGTGAGTTTTCTACTTCAATGTGTTTTCAGGATGGTAAATGTTATGCTTTTACTTCTAGGTTTAGAACCTCGTTGAACATTTCTTGCAGGACTGACCTAGTCATAATTAATTTTCCCAGCATTTGCTCATCTGGGAAATACTTCCTTTTTCATTTTTGGATAATCTTGCTAGGTATATTGTCCTTAGGTGACAGTATATTTATCTTTTTCTTTCAGCCCTTTGAATATGTCATCCCATCCTCTCCTGGCCTATAAGGTTGCTGCTGAGAAATCCACTGTTAGGCTGGTGGGTGTTCCTTTTTAGGTGAGTAGGTACTTTTCTCTTGCTATTTTTAGAATCCTCTCTTTGTCTTAGACTTTATGTACTTTAACTACAATGTGTCATGAAAATCTCTTTGCATTGTGTCTTTTTGGGGATCTTTGAACCTCCTGTATCAGGGCATGCAATTCTCTTGCTAGATTTGGAAGGCTTTTGTCTGTTATTTAGTGAAATAGGTTTTCTAACCCTTTCACATTCTCTTCACAGGGACACTGAACATTTGACTATTTATTTGCTTTATGTTTTCCCAAAAGTCATAAAGGCTTTGCTTATTCATTTCCATTCTTTGTTTCTATATTTTTATTTTACTAGATTATTTCAAAAGATCTGTCTTCAAGTTCTGAGTTTCTTTCTTCTGCTTGACCTAGACTATTGTTAATTTTTTAAAATTTATTTTGTATTTCATTTGGTGAATTCTTCAGTTCTAGAATTTGTTTGGCTCTTTTTAAAATTATCTATTTCATTAGTAAATCTCTCATTCATATTTTTAAAAAATGAATTGTTTTACTGATGTCAATGTATTGTTTTTGAGAAACCTCTTGTATCTGATGAGCTTCTTTAAAATTGGTATTTTGAATTATTTATCTAGGATTTTGTGAATTTCTTTTAGACTGGAAACTGTTCCTGGAAAATTATTGCTTTCTATTCAAGGTGTCATATTTTCTTGCTTTTTCACTTTTCCTGGATCCTTACGTTGATATCTGTGCATCTGGTATAACAGTTGCTTCTTCCAATTTTTTGAGTTTGCTTTTGTAGGGGAGGAATTTTTTTTTTTCCCCTGAAGATTTATACATATTATTGGTTAGGTAGGGTTCTTTGCCCTTGAATTTGGATGCATGCAGTAGTGTAGTCTCTGCATGATTTCTTTGGCTATAAACATCAACAGTGATATCTGTGATTTCTTCAGTGGTTTTGGGTGTGATAATCAGTGGAGGCTGCAGTGGGTTTTAGCTGGGTACTAGAATGAGAGGTGGGCCAGTCTTCAAGCCCTAGTGTTGAAAGGTGTAGCGGGCTGAGCATACCTGTTCTTGAGTTCCAGAGTGGTGTGTGGCGGCTTCAGTGTTAGTGAGGTCAGATGAGCCAATTCTTGGGCTTCCACATGGTTTGCTCAGATGGTAGTGGTGGGCTGCACATGTGGACATGTTCTTGGGCCCTTGGACAGTGCATGTGATGTGGGTAATGTCAGCAGCAGTGGTAAAACAACCTACTAGAACCCTAGCGATCCATGATGGTGGTGGCAGTGGATATGATAGGCTGAGTGGGCCAGTCCCCTCACCCACAGGTAGCTCAGGGAAGTGGTCGTTAGCCGTGGTAGTATCACCTGTTTAGGTCAACCCTACCTCAGACCCTGGGAGGAGTGCTAAGGTGCCAATAGTGTTGGACTGGGCTGGGTGATCTCCAGGTCCACTTGGAGACAGGACTAGGTTGGCAGATTGGTCTTCAGGCTCCCTGAAAATAAGCTCTGGCACTGGTTATGATAAGCAGGGGTAGGATTGTCCCCATACCACCAGCAGAACGCTCGTGTGGAAGCAGTGGCAGCTGCATTGTAGGCCTGCCTCCAAGAAGGGCAGTACTCTGCTCAGTGGAGGCAGTGAAGACAGACAGCTGTGGGGCATGTGTTTTCCTCACATCATGGTTGCACAACAGTCAGAGCAGCAACAGTGGGACTTGTCCTCAAGGTCTGTGACAGTGCCTGGCCTTCCCTATCCCTCCTCAGCTCAGTGGCAGCTGTGGTGACAACAACCCCAGAACAAAATGCAGACCTTCGTAGGCCTGACTCTAAGAATGGTGCCAGTGAGGAAAGAGAGAGACCCTTTCATATTGTTTTATATTGTCTTATACTCATTACCTGTTTTAAGAAAAAACAAGGAAGTAAAACCAAAGACAGGCAGCCCGGTGCCAGGCCCGAAACCCAGCCTGGGCCTGCCTGACCTAAACCCAGCAGTTAAAAATTAACTCATAACTTAGAAACCGATGTCATTCATAGGTTCCAGACATTGTATAGAAGAACATTGTGAAACTCCCTGTCCTGTTCTGTTTCACTCTGACCACCAGTGCATGCAGCCCCTGTCACGTAACCCCTGCTTGCTCAAATCAGTCAAGACCCTTCCATGTGAAATCTTTAGCATTTGAGCCCTTAAAAGGGACAGAAATTGTGCACTCGGGGAACTCGGATTTTAAGGCAGTAGCTTGCCGATGCTCCAAGCTGAATAAAGCCCTTCCTTCTACAACTCGGTGTCTGAGAGGTTTTGTCTGCGGCTTGTACTGCTACACCAGCAGACTGTGGAAAGCAGTGTGAATTGTGTTTCTGGAGCAGTGCCTTGGCTTAGCCTCTAGGCAGCACCCTGTGTAAGTCTCAAGGTCTTTGAAAGCCAAAGGGCTTTCCTGCAGCTACGATTTTAGAAGTTTGTGGAAGGAAAGTGGAGCCGCAGGAGTCACTCACTTACCCTTTCCTCATGTCTGGCAGCTCCTCTCACCTCTCAGCAGATCTCAGTCCAGCAGTGCAGGCTACCTCGCTTCTCGCTTCTCGCTTCTCTCTGTGCTTTCAGTGCTTTCTCTCACTTCTCTGTTGAATTCTAACATTCTCTTTTAGAAGATCTATTCAATGTGTAACTTTCTACTTGATATTTTGGTTCCTCTCTATGAAAGAGGTACTTATTAGATGCATCTAGTCAACCATCTTCAGAAATTCGTATATTTTTATGTGGAACTTTTGATATTTATTTTCTCCTGTGCTAAATTGCTATTTGTCAAATTTAACAAATATAAATTCAACATTTGCTGATTTGTAGGCTAAAACTTGAAAAAATGTTAAGACAGCAGCTAAAGCAGATTAGAACAACCTGGATTTTTAGAGGATTTATTCATGGCAATTTCTGTAAGTTGGTTAATATCCAGCTAACATTTTGTGACACATATTTTGTAACACATATCAATTCTTGTATCATAAAAAATATGGAGTTGTTTTGGTTTTTGCATGTGGAGTTTTTAATGTCTAGATTTAAGGTAGATGTCTTTTCTAGGATAATTTGACCAATTTTCATTTTTCTATATGCCTTCCTGTTAAATTCTCCTGTTTAACCATGTAAAAGCTGCTATAGTAAGACAAGGATGTCACAAAACAAGGTCAATAGAAGCACAAATATAAATAGACATAAAAATATGCCCAAATAAAATTACACCGCATGCTTTTCAAAAGTAAAAGTTCCTTTTTCCATTTCATTGCATCATCTAACTGAAGAGAGCATGTATAATATACAAATCACATTTTTGACTCTTTGTTTTGATATTGTTGAACACTCAAATGAGAGACTTTAAACAGTTGCCATAGTTATTTCTTGTCAATTGGTGAAGAAAATGACGCACTTAATAGAGATTTTTTCTAACTTCTATGAACATGACACCATGGAGAGATAAAGCAGAATAGAGGAAAGTTACTATAATATATTTTTTTCAGAGGGCTCAGTGACTCTCTACAATGTAAAAAATAGTATTCTTTAAATCTAGCTTAAATATAAGCAGTGAAAGAAAAAAGTGCTGTGTATTTTATGGTGACAAGAATGTGTTTGGAGTTGGGAATAATTAATTGCCTTTACAAAACAGCAGGAGTTCACTTAGATAAATAACCAGCATTTACATGTACTTGTAAAAAATGTGAGATAAACTTAACAGCAACTGCTGATCTAAGAACAAAGACTATAATAATAGCTGTAAACAATCTTTATTTCAGTCAAACTATCGAAAAATACATACTTCTCCACAAACAGAGGTAAAACAGCTCTTGGTTAAATATTAACTTCTGTGAAAATAGGTACATAAAGAACTTTGCAATAGCAAAATGTTTTGCTATATCTTCAAATATAAAATAGTAAAAGTTTGAAAATACTATTTCTCAGAGTAATGTATTAGTACAATATGCATATAACATGCTATAAATATCTACATTTGAATAAATCTTTCTGCAAAGAGAAGGATTTCTGTGGGTCTGTGTTAAATTGGCAAATAGATCACTGGTAAGTTAAGATTTGGCTTCATTACCTCTCAAAACATTTCAGTATAATTTCAAAATATTTATATAATGTGCCAGGATTTAAATAGAATATTAGTTAAGAATAAATTCCAAAATGGATTCATGAAATGTATTTTTATTCTGCCTTGCTCCAATTTGGAAATGTATATATACTTTCAGGAATGACTCAAATCAGTTCACATTTATCCATTGGCAGTGCAATCAAAAGAAATTATTTGGCGTTAACTTAGTTTCAATTTTTATCAAGTTAATGTTTATCATCTCCCATTTTACTTTGCAGATAATAATCCAAATACATATCACTCTCTATTGATGTCCTAAGCAATTACGCATGTACTTTAACTATTTTGCTTTACAACAGTTATTTTGCTTTTATATTTCAATTTATAAAAAAAAAAAAAATTGTCCCAGGAGTTTATAGAAATAATCAGGCTTTACATATCAAAGAAAAAAAAATAAACAAATATTTTCACCTTTCTCATTCTCTACCATTGCCTCCAAATTTTCTTCTAGAATGCAGTATAAAAATCCCCAAATTATTAACCTTCAAACAAACTAACAAACAAACAGGGGCAACTTTATCCAAGTACATTGAATGTGTCATTCAGATATATCATATTTTGAAGAGATAGTGCATGGCATTTTTTAAAGCATGAGATGAGTAATCCTAAAATTGTCACTTCTACTTTCTTTAAACATGAATCACATGACAATAAATCATAGACTTCTATTGTGTTAGACATCTGCAGTCTTAGTGTGTGCTAATACCCCTGAGCATAGTGTAGTGCATTTTAACTAATATTTTTTAAAAATTATAAGGTGCGGCCGGGCGCGGTGGCTCAAGCCTGTAATCCCAGCACTTTGGGAGGCCGAGACGGGCGGATCACGAGGTCAGAAGATCGAGACCATCCTGGCTAATATGGTGAAACCCCGTCTCTACTAAAAATACAAAAAACTAGCCGGGCGAGGTGGTGGGCGCCTGTAGTCCCAGCTACTCGGGAGGCTGAGGCAGGAGAACGGCGTAAACCCGGGAGGCGGAGCTTGCAGTGAGCTGAGATCCGGCCACTGCACTCCAGCCTGGGCGACAAAGCGAGACTCCGTCTCAAAAAAAAAAAAAAAAAAAAAAAATTTTAAGGTGCACAATATATACTAAAATTTATATGGCCTATTAATTGTACCAATTATTAACAAAAACATTGACTCAAGCGCATAATCCTGAGTAAACATATCTGAGTCAAAATCAAGCCAAAGATAAATTAAAATCCTTGTTTTTCAAGGTGTATTTTGAATAAAGAGTGAGTACATCTAGCTTTCTGCCTGCTGGCTGGAAGTTTTCATGATTGTCTAGATTCACATTACCAGTTCCCTTTGCTCATTATTCCCCCTTGGCTAATCATCTCTTTCCTTCATTTGTACTAATTAGGATACATTTTGTTTGGCACATTAGCTTGAATTGTGTCACCAAGGTAAAACAACTTTAATAAAGCCTAGCTCTGCAACATTACTACTAAGGTCATTATCAATCAGAAATGTACCTTCAAAAATGAATTTAAATAAGGTGTAATCAAAGGATGTACAAAGACACATATTTTAACTTTTTGGAAATTAACTTCATTCTTATATATTTTCTTTGCCTCTTTTAAATATTTTCTATGAAACTTGTGATGTCAATTTTTATTTCACAGATGTGTAAAAGTTTTATGCTTTTAAAAGTTTAATCATCTTTTCTCACTGTCTTTTATATTTCCTATTAGATACTATTGGTCCTGTGGTCATCAGAAATTATAATAGAATTGGATAAGATTGCTGCCATTTGGTGCCCAGATTGCTCCAAAAAATTGTAGGAGACTGCCATGCAATGAGTTGACTTGTTCTACAATTTTGCAAACTGATCACGCTGATGAATTTGTGACCATATGTAGAGGCTCCCCTGAATGAGCAAACAGAGAATTTTGCCTCAAGCAAAGAAGTTGAAACTTACTAAGTATGTATCCTTCGCCTGAAGTAGTTGTTTTAATAATTCCAGAGAGTAAGAAAAGATTCCAATTCCACTTTATGTTTCTATCAAGATGTTATCCTTGTCCCGAGAGACTTCTGTCCAACTATTGTTGGGAAGTGGCCATTTAGTAAGAACAGATGGTGACAACAGGCACAAGAGAATATGGACAACTTCCAGGTCTCAGAGAAATAGAATCATGATCTTAGCTTTGAAAACAACCTAAATCCTACAAGGGAGGTAAAGCATATATAATAGATCCAGGAACAATGAAAAGACAACCATAGATCATGACCCAGTTATAGGTTTCTTGCCATCTCCTAATAGGAAAACTCTCAGAGTTAAGGAGCTGCTGCAAGAAAAGTCCAATGATAAGATTCACATCAGAAGCATGTAAAGTGATTTTGTGGATAAAACTAGATTAGTAAATTAAGAAAATCATGATGGCTCTATTAAAGTAGAATAATTATTACAGTGAAATATAGGTAAAAATGCACAGCTTAGTAACCTTAAAGGGTAGTGTTTTATTAAATAAAAATATATTAATCCATAACTCACATTTCTTAATATATAACAAGCAAATAGTCCTCAAAGAATTTCAAAAAGGAAGAGATTGAATGTAATATGTTTTCAAATCTCATTATATATAGAAATTAGATAATCTTGTGTTTATCAATTCATAAGTCATTTTGTATCATGGTGAACAATAAGGATTTCAAGCTTAGATTCTTTAAATGCCAACAATCAGCAGAAAGCAGGTGATCTGTTTATATTTGTTTGATTTTACTACCAAACATACAAAGTCAATACCTAGAGGTGGGTGAAACAAAACACAAGTGCATGATTTACACAGTATGAAATAAATAGAATAGCCGGGCGCGGTGGCTCACGCCTGTAATCCCAGCACTTTGGGAGGCCGAGGCGGGCGGATCACAAGGTCAGGAGATCGAGACCACGGTGAAACCCCGTCTCTACTAAAAATACAAAAAATTAGCCGGGCGCGGTTGTGGGCGCCTGTAGTCCCAGCTACTCGGGAGGCTGAGGCAGGAGAATGGCGTGAACCCGGGAGGCAGAGCTTGCAGTGAGCCGAGATCGCGCCACTGCACTCCAGCCTGGGCGACAGAGCGAGACTCCGTCTCAAAAAAAAAAAAAGAAAGAAAGAAAAGAAATAAATAGAATAGAATAGTATCTTGCTAACCTCGCCCTCATAGTGGATAGAACAGATAACTCAATACATACATGTATCTTATTAAAAATATATATATATATATTTAATAATTGTGCCCCAGAAATGTAATTGTACTACTGGAATAAGTTTTTGGACATTCTGTAGATCAGTATTCTAATGTTTTTATTCTAGGCTTCATCTTTATTTAATAATATTAATAAGACATAATATAATTCACTTTTTTCTTTTTTAATTGTAATTTAACCTGGAGCCTGAAATTTCTAAACACCTTCTCAAGCTTGCTAAGTGTCACCCTATATGATCCATTCTGTCATTTCAATGTGCCAAAAACTTTTTGAGATTCTAATCCAGTCATCTAAAATACCTATTATTCCAGGTCTCTGCTGGTATCCTAAAAATGGGTTCCAAAATTATACAAGTTACTGACTGCATTTGATGGGAGAACTGTGGAGGCTAAAGGGTCAAATATTATCATAAATTTATCTCTAGTTTGAAATTAACACATAATTTCATATATATTTCCAAGATCATTTTATGTATGACATGAGAATTATGTAAGTTGATATAAGATACTACGTTCCAATTGCATAAACTAAAATATAGCAAACATTTTCTCAATTCATTTAGACTCATTCCACTTTGTTAGTGCTGAAGCCTTTCCTCTTGCCTGCAATAGCTTGTGGTGAAAGCCAGCAATCAGCAGATCACCCAGCCATCCACCTGTTACCCTGGCGTCAGGGAATGTACACTGAGGTAATTTAGCTTCTCTTGCGCTCAAAGCCTTTTTTCTGCTACACAGTGTAGCCAGGGCACATGGTCAGGTAATTCCCAACTGTAACCTCTGCAGTGTGAGGTTCCATGGTGTAATGGTGAGCACTCTGGACTCTGAATCCACCAACTCTAACCTCCACTTCAAGGCGCTAAATGCCTAGAATGGATCTGAAAAGTATAACGTTCTCCCCACACTGCCATCTTAGGACAAAGCAAGAGAGTCCATGGCCAGTTGTCCAAACATGTAGTTGACTATTATGAGGTGCTAATCCTGCTCACAGGCTGCCACCTTGCTTCATCCTATCACATTCCTCTTGTCTGCCTCGCAAAAGATTCAAATATAGAAAAACTGACAGCTGAAAGAGATCAGGACAGAAGTATAAGATGGTAATTGTATGTGAGAGAAAAAGCTGCAGGACTTTGTTGGCAAAAAGAAACCAAATAATTGTAGCGAGGTCATGTGAGAAGGTTGTTGAAAAATTTTCCCTAAATCTTCACAGGGTCCAGGGTATATACACATCTTGTTGTTGTTCATAAAATATCTTCTGAGATTATTTTTTGCTTTTTTGTTTTTGGTGTTTTTGGTGATCTAGTCCTTTCCAATTTCACCAGTAACTGGAAGGCTGAAACATCATGGAGCTGTTTGAAATAATCGTATCTTGGCTGTTGTTTGAAAGGATCTTTCACACACAATATAACATTGAAGGTCATATTTTATTTCCTCATATGATCTTATAACATGTGAAATAATAATTATAAAAAACACCTGGCTCATTAGCAGGCACTAGAGAGTGATTAATATTTATATTTTCTTTGGTACCATTATTATTACAGACTCATGCTGACAGACTTTTGATGCTACAAACTTCTGTAGGAACATCAGTTAAGGTACTCGAATTTCAGAGAGTCCCTTCTATTTCCTCACACTCAATATTAAACATAGGCATCTTAATCTATGAAGGAAATTGAACCAAAGCTGACATAGAGATTTTATAACTCTATCATTCATATACTCTGCAATACTCTGTGCACTTATTTAAAAATAAACAAAAGGTGAAGATATGGTCATATGGCCATTGGTTGAAGGAAAGTATTATTCTGATGTGAAACAATGCTGCACAAATAGTTACTGAAATAAATGCTATATAGGAGGGGTATGTACAAGGGGTTAGGGAAGTATATTATGAGTAGTTAATGAAATATGGGGGTATGGGGAAGAAAATACACATATCTTGGGGGAAGATAATATCTAAAATATGGCTTAAAAGTTGATTAGTGCATAATAGCTTTTGGAAGGTTAGGGAACACATATTCATGTTCTTTTTAAATAACATATAATTACATCATTGAACCAGCTCTTTTCTACAGCTATTTTTGATCAAACTATTCTAAAAGCATGTAAAAATGTTTCAAAGGATATTCATATATTCTGAAAACTAAATGTTTTTAAACATTAGAAAAAATAAGCAAATTAGACTAGTTTTCTGGAAAGAAAATCCAAGAGACAATTATACAAGTTTCCGGGAGTCTTCTACCTTTATTCTTTCAATTTTGTGAAACAATATAGAGTGAAAACTTCCATCTTCCAGCTCTGCTTTTAGAAGAATGGGATTTGGTCAGATATGATGAGCTGAATTCTAACAATTTTCCTCAAATGTCTGACCCCTAATCTAGGTACAATTATAAATAAACTTTGCAGAGATAGTAAAGATTATCAATTAGCAGACTTTAAAATTGGGACATTACCTTGGATTATCCAAGTAGGTACAACATATTCACATAATCCCAAAAGCAGCAGAAAAATGTGGGAAGGAAGAAGCTTAAGAAGTTGGACAAATTTGAAGCATGAGAATGAATCATCAGCATTCGTTGCTTTCAAGATGGAGAAAGAATTGCAGCTTATCTCCAGAAGCTAGGAAGGATCCCTGGCCAATCAAGAAAAATATCAGGAACTCGGTCCAAAAGTCCTATTTAACTAACTTCTGCCCAGACCTCAGTGAGCTTGGAAGTACATTCCTCCATTCAGCCTACAAAAAGGAATACAGCCTGCTAAACCCTTCATTTCAAGCTTACGCATCTCTGTCAGAGAAACAAGTGGGCTACACTGTGCTCAGACTTCTAATCCACAAAAACTGGGAAATCCAGTAGGTGCTATTTTACCTCATTAAATTTGTGAGAATTTGTTAAAGCAGCAATAGAAAGGTAATCCACCGACAATAGCAAACTCTCCCCCGTCCTCTGTATTCTCCCACATTTTTTGACTTAATTATTTCCTATTTACCTGAATAATTAGGTTCCAGTAAAAGTGAGGAGCCGCTATCCTAGACACCTAACAGTGAGAGAACAGTCAACAGCATGGGCTGTATTATCTTGCAATTTCTTCTTTCTATCTTCTTGAAGCCATGACAATTACTTTTTATTTGAGGGCGAATAAAGTTAAAGTTTAATACGTAATTTTGTTGTGAGAATATTAGCTCCAACTTACTTTGTTCTCAGAAATAATAATAAAGTATCATTCAAAAGGAGAGTATTAGTACCCTTCCTAAGATATTAAAGGCTTTCCAGCAAGGGTCCTAAGCTTTTATATTTGTTTTTTTAGATGGAAAATGTGGCCAATGCAGGAACTAGATTTAAAGAATATAGACTTGAAGAATAATTTTAGAGTGTTTTTTTGACAAAGTGTGGATAAGATACAAGTACTTGAAACAAACAAAAATATGACTAAAGCAACCAAAAGCATATAGTTTCATAAATTCAAAAAGAGCAAAACATTTCAAGGAGTTGTGAAAACAGTCCTGAATGTTAATATAAGAAGCTGGATTTGATAAACAGGAGCACATTAGTTTTCTTAATTAGATTAAATTTTGCTGGTAAAAATCAGATGAAAGTGTATTGAGAAATGAGTACAAAAAAAAGTGTTCATGAGAAGTTTATGTGATAAATGGACAAGTGATAGAAGTTAATATTAATAGATGAAGTGGATTAATACATAATGGAATAAATTATTTAGAATGAAAAACACTTTCTCTTGTTCATAACTGAGAAGAATTCCTCAATGAGAGAGATATTTTAAAGATGGAGAAAAAGAGAAATAAAAGCTAAAATAATAAACATAAGTGATTATAACAATGTAATCAGTCTCTTGGAGTTTAAGAGAATAGCTGCCACAACTGGTAGCTGCCACAACTGGTAGCTGCCACAACTGGTAGTAAGGCAGTATGGATGTGTGGAGGAAATGAAAGACCTGGTGGTCAACAGTGAGCCTCACAGGGCTGTAGAGGGAATGCAGATTAGATGAGGACATGGCAGGGCACAAGCGAGATGTCTGTGAGCCTGCAGGTAGTAGTAGGGCACCGACATGGGTGTGAGGATGTCCTTCAGAAGATTTCCCATTTTATCAACTTAAGCATTGATTTCTATTCCTCTAAGCCCAAGAGGCTGGATTTTGAAAGAGAAACAGGACTTGAGCATCATTGCATAGTATTGGTACATGCCCTAAGGGCATGCCAAGTTCTTACTCTCATGCTAAGTTTATCTCTGCCCATGAGGAAATTGCCTTTCAAATCTTCAGTGTCTTTAAGATATTTTAAAAGCTATTTCAGTGGAAATATTGACCAGTTTAACTTTCAACTGCTATTACTGAAAACCAGTACAGATATAAGTTCACATTTGACTCTTTGGCCAGGTGTGGTGGCTCACATCTGTAATCCCAGCACTTTGGGAGGCTGAGGCGGGCAGATCACAAGGTCAGGGGATTGAGACCATCCTGGCTAACACGATGAAACCCTGTCTCTACTAAAAATACAAAAAAATTAGCCAGGCGTGGTGGCAGGCACCTGTAATCCCAGCTACTTGGGAGGCTGAGGCAGGAGAATGGTGTAAACCTGGGAGTTGGAGCTTTCAGTGAGCAGAGATTGTGCCACTGCACTCCAGTCTGGGTGAAAGAGAGTCAGACTCTGTAAAAAAAAATAAAAAAAAAAGAAAGAAAGAAAGAAGAAGGAAGGAAGGAAGAAATTTGACTCTATATATCTTTGTTTGTTCATTCTGGGCTACTATAACAAAATCCCACAGACTGGGTAAATTATAAATAGCATAAATTTCTTTCTGATAGTTCTAGAGTCTGGGAAGTCCAAGATCATGGTACTGGCAGGTTCTTTGCTGAGGGGCCCAGTCTTACTTTCAAGATTGTTGCTGAGGATACTCACATGGTGGAAGGGGGCAAAAAGGGTTAAAATCGGTGTCCTCACGTGGCTTAAGATATGGAAGGGCAAAAGGCCTAGAGTGCTCTTTTCAACTTCCTATATAAGGCCACACATCTCATTCAAGATGGCTCCTCTCTTATGATTTAATTGCCTCCTAAAAGTACTACCCCTTAACATTATTATATTGATGATCAAGCTTTGACATTAAGACCATAGCAATCCCTAAGACTTATATATTCAAATTTGCAGAAAATTCCTTTGTGCCTTTGCACTTAGATTACCTCATTTTAGTAACAGCATACTATCAAATAAATAGTATAAGTTTTTTTAACATTATACTTTGTAACATTTATATGTATGGCATGACCAAAGCTCTTTCTGGCCATTATAAATTTTAGAATGATACCATTTTTTTTTTTTTTTTTTTTTTTTTTTGCCTAAAGTTCCCAATAGTTTTTCTCAGTCAAGTATTAATATTCATTGTTTGGGAAATAGTGAACTTCACAATTATTTCTCTCTTTCTGCTGAAAGGAACAATCAATAAGGCAAGCTAAGAACTTGCTTGTTTAACATTAAAAGGTGTTAAAAACCTATAAATAATCTCTTAATATGATTTATCATTCCGTTTTTGCTTTTTCAGGCTGTGGACTTGAGTCTATAGGTCTTCATCTTGGCTTTGCAATTTGATTCTACTTTCTCTTAGAGTTGCCTTTTTGAATATTCCTGGTGCAAACCAAAATTTATCTCTCTGTTTATTACTCTGTGTTGTTAACTTTACAAACACACTTAATTGCTCCCTTTCTGATGTGTTTGTGCCAAGGACATACCTGACTAATTAATCCATTTATAATATGTCAGAAATAAACAAAAACTCATTTTCCAGTGTCATCCAGATTGCTAATTTTAATTAATTAACTTAACTCTTAACTTATTTAATTTTAAATTAGTTTATTTAATTTTTTCAGTATTATCCATATTATTAATTTTCAACATCCATCTTCATATGGTTAAGAGGTTTTTTCCTAGTTCTAACATTTAATAGCTTTGACTTTAGCAAGTTACTTAGCATTTTTTTGCCTTTTGCTTCATTTGTAATAGAATGACATCAATGCTTATCTCACAATCTTCTTTTAAAAATTAAATACTTAATTCCTACAAATTGAAGGGATCAATAGCTGTACACAGTAAACATTGAAATGCTAGCTGTTGTGATTATGATTTTAGTGTGAATTTACTATAAATAATCTTATTTTATTATATATTGAATACATGCCAAATAATATAACTTTATAAATTTGCATTCCTCATCCATTATATTACTATCTACATTAATTCTATGATTAAATATACATGCTCCACATTTCCTTCAAAATACCTTACAAAACAATAGTATATCCTATGTTTATTAGTTATTAAATATGAATGAATAATTTCAGTTCAGTTCTGGTAAAGATGGTGAACTGCTAGTTTTCCCTTATTTTTATTTTAGAACTTTTATTGTCTCATTAAATACCACAAATATTTTTCTAGATATTGATCTTAACAAAAATCTTTTTAAAATCTAGGTTAAAGCAGTTGATCCATGTAGGAAGAACACATTGGTTAACTCAATTTCATGAAGTAGTATGAATCTTTCTATACAGAATTCTCAGTAGAGTCAATTTTGCTGACCAGGTTGACAAAGCTTATGACATATCAAACAAATACAGGCATACATAATGTTGTAATTTTGTAAACACAAACTAATCTTGAAAGCAGTACTTTTCTTTGACCAAAAACTTTCTTAAAAATGGTTTAAAGCAACAAAAAATAATTAGGGGTTTTATTTTTCAAAAGCAATTATTGTTTGTAAAGAAATCACTGCTTATTAAATTAATCTAAAACATTATTATAGGAGTTTTACTCTGCTTGTTTTAAAGAAAGCTTTAGTAATTTAATAAACAACTTGAAACAACAAGCACAAGTTACCGTTTATCAATGGTACTGTATTTGTATAAACTGTACAACAAACTGCAGTCTTACTGAGAGTTTATAATTTAATAATTATGTTAAGAAACAACTTAAAAGAAATTCAACATTTATCATTCTCTAGCCTTAGCGTTTACAAGTATATAAAATAAAACTCACTGGCAGCTATTTCTTTTTCTATAAAATACTACAAAAGAGAAATGCTTATGAATAAATTTTGGCATGGTATGCTTAATTTTCAAAATGTTAAAAAATATTCAACCTTTTTAAATTATAAAATTCAAATTATATATTTTTAAACGTATTGTCCACAGGGTTAAGATTTGTAGTGCAGTACAAATATTTCATACTTTCAACAAATTACTAAACAAACATTTTGAAATGGGAAAACACAGACTGCATTCATTAAATGATATATAATTTAACAGAACAACCATTGAAAATATCCAGAAATCATGAGAAAACTTGCACTTACTAAAAACAAAACAACCACAGGGTACTGAAACATATTTTGGAAATATCAATCAAACTTGTAAGAGTTCAACACAATTCTATTTTCAAGATAACTCAGAGTTACATTGAGGAATTCAGAGAAGTATTTTAAATGTCTCAAACAGTAAAGAGATCATTTGCTACTTTAAAGTAACTGCAACAATTATACAACATTGTGAAAAACTGCAATTTTAAAAGAATTATTTTCTTTAAAAAAAGCAAATTACTACAGAAGTTATTGAGTAACAGAAACAAATTTCAAAATAAATTCTGCATCTGTAAAATCTTACTTCATCCTCTGATTTTATGGCAACAAACAATAAAATCATAGCTTCTAAATCTCAACATTTAATTTTCACATCACCTTGCTGAAATGGAAACAAGTTATAGCTTTCCATCAGTAGAAGTGTTCTATATAGGGAGACAGCATTTTAAAAAATAAACAACTAAATTTTTCATATTATTCTATATCATCAAAAATTTTAACTTCAGGAGATAAACAAAATAGTTAGTTTTTGGTTTTGCTAAAATTGCTTTTAGGGAGTTAGCTGAAACTGCTTTGCCAAAGCCTATGTCGAGAAAAGTATTTCTTAAGTTTTCTTATAGGACTTCTATAGTTTGAGTTCCTATATTTAAATCTTTAATCCATCTTGAGTTAATTTTTGAATGTGATGAAAGGAAAGGGTCTAGTTGCAGCAACATAGATGTATCTGGAAGCCATGATACTAAGTGAATTAATGCAGGAACGACAACAACAACAAAATATTACGTGTTCTCACTTTATAAGTGGGAGTAAACATTGAGTACACATGGACATAAACAGGGGAACAAGAGACACTAGGGACTACTAGAGGGGAAGGGAGGAGAGTATGGTTTGAAAAACTACAGATTGAGTACTATCCTCACTAGCTGGGTGTAATATACATACATAACAATCCTACACAAGTACCCCCTGTATCTGACATAAAAGCTGAAGCATTTTTACAAAGTGGAATTTTATTAATATTAGTAAGAAGTGACTGTTGTATGCAGTTTCTCATTCAACATCTAGATTTATATAAAGCAATTTTCCTATCAGTTCAATTAGTAATCCTGTTAAATTTTTATTTTAAGTTTTCTTCACATCTTATCCAAGGTCACACATATTTCATTGTTTAAAGCATATAAAAGCTAAACTAAGCGATGTGAAGCATATTACTTAACCATTAGGTAACCGATAGTAATTTAAAATAATTGTTGTTTACAATAAAGGCTGTCATATACATTTTGCCAATAAAGCTGAACTTATTACATTTGAATTGTATATATGTATTATTATTTACAGATCAAAACTAATGATCAGAATGTTTGTTGGTTTTCGTAAAAATTTAATATAGAAAGTGCTCTTTTAAAGGCTCAGCATTGGAAGTCATTCTACATTTGACAATACCATATTTCCGTGTGCGTGTGTGTGTGTGTACATGTATTGTAGCCTAGAAAAAAAAACTTAAATCAAAATATGGTTATAGTAAAAACTGCTTTAAAAAAGTGGAAAGTAGTTTAATTGACAAGAACATAGACTTGAATATGAATATGTATTAAATAAAAGCAGAGGAAATTATTTTTATCTCTGAAAATTTTAAATTACATTTTTGAATACTTTCATAATATAAAACTAATTCCTTTGCAGGAATATCTGAAAATTAAAACTTCATTCTTTTTTTCTATTAATGGAAATAATTTGACTATGAAATCAGATTCCCAAATGTTGAATTTATTCATGGCTTCTTATCTCATAAACTGTTAAATGAAATAAAAAATATGTAGTCACAAGTATTGTTTAATCTTCCTATCTCATGTTAAATTAAAAAAAAAACACATTATTTTAATTATTTTAATCCAATTCTATTTCCCAGTTTCCCTCTACTGAATCACTTCCTTTTGCACTACTTACTGTTTCTCCACAATTTTTGAGTTGTTTTCCCTTGAAAAAATCATTCAGTTTAGTATTGTTGTCAACAGTGTATAATATGACAGTTTATACTACTTAAAACACATGAAGAATCAAACTATATAATTGTAACATTAATTATGAAAAAAGGAAGGAAAATATCTTCTTATGTATCTTCTCTACTTCATCCACCTATCAACCTCTTTCATAAATGCAACTTCTCGATATTGTTCTATGTATTACTGCCTGGGAATACCAAGGTCAGAGTTTACCTTGATTGCTCTAGGAAAAAAACTATATTTTCTAGAATTCCAAAAGCCACAAAAAAATACTGCCTAAGAAGAAAACGGGGACTGTGTTTTTAAATTAAATCTGGCTTAAAATTAAAGAAAATATATTGTTTCTTGAAATCACTATAAATTAAAAAATAAATAAATATACCAAGACGATAAATCACATATGCATAAAAATTTGTTTATATTAATAGAAAGTATCAAAATGTTAAAAAGGCATAAATTACTATGTTCATAGTTATAGAACTATGTTTGTAGTTATAGAACTATCACAACTTACTGTGGTACTCTAGAAGACAGGGGTTTTAGAGAATGACTACTAGAAAAAGAGAGTTGTGAGTAATAAACCACAGTCTTCTGATCAAATACAGAAAGATGAAAGGCACAAATCAACCACATTATTTTTGCTTGCACACATTTCTATAGAGTGCACTAATTAGTGGTTAAATTTATAATTAGTTTATATATTACAAAATATAAAGATAGAATTTGTAAAGATAAGTAAACAAATAATAAAAACAAATCCACGGCATTATGGTGAAGGCAGAAAACAGATCTAAATAAACTCAGAAACACATTCCTCACTTGCATGATTTCGTATTATAAAAATGTCAAGTTTTTGTCAAATTAATATAATTATAATACTATGTTTGCACAACATTTTAAGAAGTTATGTTAAAAACTGGTCCCAATAATTTTATAGTTCATATAAAAGCACATTGCAATTTCCAAGAAATATAGCATTAAAAAATGAAGAAAATGTTCAATGTTCATTAACATATACTATGAGAGAACCCTAATAAATATCAACAATTATATGTTGATATTCAATTAAATTTAAATTGAATTATGATGTTTTATTTTAAAATGTTTTAGAATAATTGAGTATATATTGCTTATAAAACAGAACTTAATTTTACAATCCCTAAAGTAAATTTCAAATTGATTAACAAGTTAAATGTAAAACAAATGGACAAGAATTTTATTTATTTATTTATTTTTATTATACTTTAAGTTCTAGGGTACATGTGCACAACGTGCAGGTTTGTTACATATGTATACTTGTGCCATGTTGGTGTGCTGCACCCATCAACTCGTCATTTACATCAGGTATAACTCCCAATGCAATCCCTCCCCCCTCCCCCCTCCCCATGATAGGCCCCGGTGTGTGATGTTCCCCTTCCTGAGTCCAAGTGACCTCATTGTTCAGTTCCCACCTATGAGTGAGAACATGCGGTGTTTGGTTTTCTGTTCTTGCGATAGTTTGCTAAGAATGATGGTTTCCAGCTGCATCCATGTCCCTACAAAGGACACAAACTCATCCTTTTTGATGGCTGCATAGTATTCCATGGTGTATATGTGCCACATTTTCTTAATCCAATCTGTCACTGATGGACATTTGGGTTGATTCCAAGTCTTTGCTATTGTGAATAGTGCTGCAATAAACATACGTGTGCATGTGTCTTTATAGCAGCATAATTTATAATCCTTTGGGTATATCCCCAGTAATGGGATGGCTGGGTCATATGGTACATCTAGTTCTAGATCCTTGAGAAATCGCCATACTGTTTTCCATAATGGTTGAACTAGTTTACAATCCCACCAACAGTGTAAAAGTGTTCCTATTTCTCCACATACTCTCCAGCACCTGTTGTTTTCTGACTTTTTAATGATTGCCACTCTAACTGGCATGAGATGGTATCTCATTGTGGTTTTGATTTGCATTTCTCTGATGGCCAGTGATGACGAGCATTTTTTCATGTATCTGTTGGCTGTATGCATGTCTTCTTTTGAGAAATGTCTGTTCATATCCTTTGCCCACTTTTTGATGGGGTTGTTTGTTTTTTTCTCATAAATTTGTTTGAGTTCTTTGTAGGTTCTGGATATTAGCCCTTTATCAGATGAGTAGATTGCAAAAATTTTCTTCCATTCTGTAGGTTGCCTGTTCACTCTGACACTAGTTTCTTTTGCTGTGCAGAAGCTCTTTAGTTTAATTAGATCCCATTTGTCAATTTTGGCTTCTGTTGCCATTGCTTTTGGTGTTTTAGACATGAAGTCCTTGCCCATGCCTGTGTCCTGATTGGTATTTAATAGGTTTTCTTCTAGGGTTTTTATGGTTTTAGGTCTAACATTTAAGTCTCTAATCCATCTTGAATTAATTTTTGTATAAGGAGTAAGGAAAGGATCCAGTTTCAGCTTTCTACTTATGACTAGCCAATTTTCCAAGCACCATTTATTAAACAGGGAATCCTTTCCCCATTTCTTGTTTTTGTCAGGTTTTTCAAAGATCAGATGGCTGTAGATGTGTGGTATTATTTCTGAGGGCTCTGTTGTGTTCCATTGGTCTATATCTCTGTATTGGTACCAGTACCATGCTGTTTTGGTTACTGTTGCCTTGTAGTATAGTTTGAAGTCAGTATAGCGTGATGCCTCCAGCTTTGTTCTTTTGACTTAGGATTGTCTTGGCAATGCGGGCTCTTTTTTGGTTCCATATGAACTTTAAAGCAGTGTTTTCCAATTCTGTGAAGAAACTTATTGGTAGCTTGATGGGAATGGCATTGAATCTATAAATTACCTTGGGCAGTATGGCCATTTTCACGATATTGATTCTTCCTATCCATGAGCATGGTATGTTCTTTCATTTGTTTGTGTCCTCTTTTATTTCACTGAGCAGTGGTTTGTAGTTCTCCTTGAAGAGGTCCTTTACATCCCTTGTAAGTTGGATTCCTAGGTATTTTATTCTCTTTGAAGCAATTGTGAATGGAAGTTCATTCATGATTTGGCTCTCTGTATGTCTGTTACTGGTGTATAAGAATGCTTGTGATTTTTGCACATTAATTTTGTATCCTGAGACTTTACTGAAGTTTCTTATCAGCTTAAGGAGATTTTGGGCTGAGATGATGGAGTTTTCTAAATATACAATCATGTCATCTGCAAAGAGGGACAATTTGACTTCTTCTTTTCCTAACTGAATACCCTTTATTTCTTTCTCTTGCCTGATTGCCCTAGTCAGAGCTTCCAACACTATGTTGAATAGGAGTGGTGAGAGAGGACATCCCTGTCTTGTGCCAGTTTTCAAAGGGAATGCTTCCAGTTTTTGCCCATTCGGTATGATATTGGCTGTGAGTTTGTCATAAGTAGCTCTTATTGTTTTGTGATACGTTCCATCAATACCAAATTTATTGAGAGTTTTTAGCATGAAGGGCTGTTGAATTTTGTCAAAAGCCTTTTCTGCATCTATTCAGATAATCATGTGGTTTTTGTCTTTGCTTCTGGTTATATGCTGGTTTACGTTTATTGATTTGTGTATGTTGAACCAGCCTTGCATCCCAGGGATGAAGCCCACTTGATCATGGTGGATAAGATTTTCGATGTGCTGTTGGATTCCGTTTGCCAGTATTTTATTGAGGATTTTTGCGTTGATGTTCATCAGGGATATTGGTCTAAAATTCTCTTTTTTTGTTGTGTCACTGCCAGGCTTTGGTATTAGGATGATGTTGGCCTCATAAAATGAGTTAGGGAGGATCCCTCTTTTTCTATTGATTGGAATAGTTTCAGAAGGAATGGTACCAGGTCCTCCTTGTACCTCTGGTAGAATTCAGCTGTGAATCTGTCTGGTCCTGGACTTTTTTTGGTTGGTAGGCTATTAATTATTGCCTCAATTTCAGAGCCTACTATTGGTCTATTCAGGGATTCAACTGCTTCCTGGTTTAGTCTTGGGAGAGTGTAAGTGTCCAGGAAATTATCCATTTCTTCTAGATTTTCTAGTTTATTTGCGTAGAGGTGTTTATAGTATTCTCTGATAGTAGTTTATATTTCTGTGGGGTCGGTGGTGATCGGACAAGCATTTTATTTCTTCAAAAATAAGTATGGGAACTCTATGAAAACAAGAGAAATAGGTTACATAGTGATTTTAAATGAATGATAAATTTTGTATAAAAGAAAGACCACATAAATGAAAACAAAAATAACTCTGAGATAGGAGAAAATATGTAAAACATATAAGTCTGAAGTTGGATTGCTATGCCAATAAAGTTACATACCAACATATAGTATAATGTTGAATTTGAAAGAGTCAGTTCAAGGATAGATTGCATAGGTTTATGAATTAATTTATAATTTTTGTGATACAATATATGAAATTTAGTTGGCCCATCAGGTTTCTCATTTAAGAATGATGGTAAAAATTCAATTATACACAGCTAGCTTACAGCTTTATTTATAATTATATAAATGAGCATTATGTATGACACATAGTAAATATTCAATAAATGTTAACAATATTACCTGTAAGTATCAATACTGTCGAGACTCTTTACAAGTCATTACAATAAGAAAGAAAACTTGGAATCATGAGTAAAAGGCATATAAGCAATCCTGAAAAAAGGTCACAGTATTCACAACAGTGTCATTAATTAAATAGACAAAATTAAAGGGTGAAATTTCTACATTTTTGGATTCTGAATGTACCTCTTTATCATATGATTTCCAAAGACTTTTACTAGGCATTCATGCTCATCCAACTCGACTTTATATAATTAAATATGTCACCGTAAAAGGTATATTTAAAATTTTTTATTGCAATATGAATTGATTAAAAAAAAGATGATATACAATAAAGTAAACAGGAGTGGGGGAGAGAGAGAAACAAAATCCAAAAACAACTTGAATGGGTACCATTAGAGAAATGGTTAGAATAATTACATTATATTCATATGTGACTCATTATAATGTTCGGCCATGTGACTTTGACCAAAGGAATTTGACTAATGTTACCTATGCCTTGTCTAAGGAATGCTTTACATTCTGTTGTTTGATTTCACTCAACATCTTTCAATCTGCCTTTTGCTATGTGTACAACATATTTTACGGTCTTATCTTTCAGCCTTGATCATGGAATGAGAACATACATGGAGCAGACATGCAAGTGACTAGCAGTCTGAAGCAGAGCTGCAATTGACAGTAGCTTTAGTATAAAATGAGTCGGAAATATACCATTTTGTTGATTTAATATACAGACCTTCAATAGTTATTTGTTATTACTGCAAAACCTAATTAATAATTCTACAATAAATTATAAGGATATTAAAATAATTAGATATGGCCATGTAGTAACATGCAAAAAAAGCCAGAGATGCAGGTGCACATGTGTTTATAATATGCAACTTACAGAGTATTTTATAATTTTAACTTGTTCTCTTAAAAGTTGTTAAATGTATTTGTATGTATACATGTGTTATATTTGTGTAAGCATAAATAAATATATGTAAAGTAAAAAAAAAAAAAAACAAACTTTAATTTTGGTTGGCATGAATAAAGGGAAAGGAGATGTAATGGTGAGGGTTGGTTAGAAAAACTTGATTAGGGTGATACTATTAATTTTTCAATAAAGTATTTTATCAAAACTAGCCTCTGTTTCTTCCATGATTAATTATAATAACTAAATAATGTCAACATGCAATGAACATTCAATATAAAGATATTTTATACCATTTTATGTATTTAAAAAAATTGAAAATATTATAAAAGTATAAAAAAATTATAGATGCTAACTTCAATTAAAATTGAAATGGCTCTTAATGACTAAAATAATCTAAAACTCAGACAGTTTAAAGCAAATCTTTACTGAAAGCTGGGAAATGATTCAAGCTCTCTCAAACTTTCGTTTTCACATGAATGATGCAGGGAACAGAAAAAATATTCTGCTCCCATAGACGTACAAAACAACATGTGGCAGAACTGCACAAATAAATCTAGAAGACCTTCTATTGTTACACTTGAACAAATCACTCTGTGTATACTGAGATTTCTTTATCTGAGTGAAATACAGGAAGAAGAGATGACATCGACTACATGACAATACTGAGGATTCAGACTAAAGGTTTTTTTTTTTTTTTTTTTTTTTTTTTTCTTGAACTATACTAATCCAATGAAAAGGGGGAAATGAGGGAAGATGGCCCATCTGGAATGAAGAATATAATGGATGGGGTCGTTAATAAGCAGGATAACAAATTAAAACAGATGAAGTTTCAGTCTGCATCTGGTCTCCTCCGAACAAATACACATTAATTATTTTGAAAGGTACTTATGTATTTAACTTGTAAACAATAAGAGAAAACCTAGCGTATTTACTTAATTTTGAGGTGAAGGTAAGAATTAAAGACATATTTGTTCTTGAACAGATAGGAAAGCATCCAACAGCACATTTGACGTCAAAAAACTGTGGGGCCAGTTCTACAAAGTTTTGAGAGAGAACAAATGTGAAACTTGACATTGTCCAGTCAAATTGTCATTCAAATAAAATAAGAAAAATAAGAAAATAAAAATAAAATAAGAAAATAAAAAATAAGAAAGCAACTAAGAGAAATTTTAAATTTTGTAAGAATTTAGGAAATATATAGGCCTTGAATCCAGGTTAATAATAACATAATTACTGGCCGAGTGCAGTGGCCATGCCTGCAATCCCAACACTTTGGGAGGCCAAGACAGGTGAATAACCTGAGGTCAGGAGTTTGAAACCAGTCTGGCCAACATGACGAAACCCCATCTCTACTAAAAATACAAATATTAGCTAGGCATGGTGGCACGCACCAGTAATTCCAGCTACTCAGGAGGCTGAGGCAGGAGAATAGCTTGAACCCGGGAGGTGGAGGTTGCAGTGAGCCGAGATTGCACCACTGCACTCCCAGACTGGGTGACAGAGCAACACTTTGTCTTAAGAAAAAAAGAAAAAAATCACAACAAAAAATATAGAAATTGAGAACCTTAATATATTAACTGGTACTGTCATTTTATCCATTTAAATACTAGGAATAGACAACAATTTTGGGGCCTGAACATATAATTATTTTGACCATACAAGTAATAAAATTCTGATCTGAAAGATGTAAAATAAATGTAAGCATGCTTTCTGTACATATTTAGCAGCAATATAATAATACAAATAATAACAATGACAATGATAAAGATAATAGAAACAACAAAATACAATCCTAGTCTTATAAATCTTTTCATAATCCATTTTTATATATGGGAAATACTTATAACAAAATAATAGTTATTATTCACTGGAAATTCAAATTTAATTATATATCCTAATTTTCTTTGTCAGTCTTATTGGTGGGGATGCATTTGGTGGAGAATCAAAAACAATGTTAATATGAAATCTGATACTGTACTAAACTGTATATGAGTTGGAATAAAAAAGCTATTATAAGAATATTTTTAGGACAATTGGAGAAATGTGGACATGGAATGGGTATTGGAAACCGAAAAAAAATAGGCTTGAAAAATGATGATGGTTAACTAAAAAATACCTGGAGATATTATGTGAAGTACAATATAAATTTGTAAAATATATATGTTTATACAAAAGTAGAAAAAGATCCTAAAGAATACACTTTTAATGGTAGTTTTCTCTGAGGTCCAAGAAAATGTACTTAATCATTATATTTTTGTGCTTTCCCATATTTTCTCTGTATCTAACATATATGTATATATATGTACTTAATTGTTATATTATTTTTTGTTCTCTGTTTCTGAAATATTGCATAATAAAAATAATATGGGACTATATGGAAACTCTTTGTAGTTTCTACTCAATTTTGCTGTGAACTTAAAACTTCTCTAAATATAAACTTTATTAGAAATACACAAACTAGAGGGCGGAGCAAGATGGCCGAATAGGAACAGCTCCAGTCTCCATCTCCCAGCGCGAGCGACACAGAAGACCGGTGATTTCTGCATTTTCAACTGAGGTACTGGGTTCATCTCACTGGGGAGTGCCGGATGATCGGTGCTGGTCAGCTGCTGCAGCCCCACCAGCGAGAGCTGAAGCAGGGCGAGGCATTGCCTCACCTGCGAAGCGCAATGGGGAAGGGAATCCCTTTTCCTAGCCAGGGGAACTGAGACACACAACACCTGGAAAATCGGGTAACTCCCACCCCAATACTGCGCTTTAAGCAAACAGGCACACCAGGAGATCATATCCCACACCTGGCCGGGAGGGTCCCACACCCACGGAGCCTCCCTCATTGCTAGCACAGCAGTCTGTGATCTACAGGCAAGGCAGCAGCGAGGCTGGGGGAGGGGCGCCCTCCATTGCTGAGGCTTAAGTAGGTAAACAAAGCTGCTGGGAAGCTCGAAGTGGGTGGAGCTCACAGCAGCTCAAGGAAACCTGCCTGTCTCCGTAGACTCCACCTCTGGGGACAGGGCAATAACAAACACAGCCGAAACCTCTGCAGACGCAAACGACTCTGTCTGATAGCTTTGAAGAGAGTAGTGGATCTCCCAACACGGAGGTTGAGATCTGAGAAGGGACAGACTCCCTGCTCAAGTGGGTCCCTGACCCCTGAGTAGCCTAACTGGGAGACATCCCCCACTAGGGGCAGTCTGACACCCCACACCTCACAGGGTGGAGTACACCCCTGAGAGGAAGCTTCCAAAGCAAGAATCAGACAGGTACACTCGCTGTTCAGAAATATTCTATCTTCCGCAGCCTCTGCTGCTGATACCCAGGCAAACAGGGTCTGGAGTGGACCTCAAGCAATCTCCAACAGACATACAGCTGAGGGTCCTGACTGTTAGAAGGAAAACTATCAAACAGGAAGGACACCTACACCAAAACCCCATCAGTACATCACCATCATCAAAGACCAGAGGCAGATAAAACCACAAAGATGGGGAAAAAGCAGGGCAGAAAAGCTGGAAATTCCAAAAATAAGAGCGCATCTCCCCCGGCAAAGGAGCGCAGCTCATCGCCAGCAACGGATCAAAGCTGGACGGAGAATGACTTTGACGAGATGAGAGAAGAAGGCTTCAGTCCATCAAATTTCTCAGAGCTAAAGGAGGAATTACGTACCCAGCACAAAGAAACTAAAAATCTTGAAAAAAAAGTGGAAGAATTGATGGCTAGAGTAATTAATGCAGAGAAGGTCCTAAACGAAATGAAAGAGATGAAGACCATGACACGAGAAATACGTGACAAATGCACAAGCTTCAGTAACCGACTCGATCAACTGGAAGAAAGAGTTTCTGCGATTGAGGATCAAATGAATGAAATGAAGCGAGAAGAGAAACCAAAAGAAAAAAGAAGAAAAAGAAATGAACAAAGCCTGCAAGAAGTATGGGTTTAGGTAAAAAGACCAAATCTACGTCTGATTGAGGTGCCTGAAAGTGAGGGGGAAAATGGAACCAAGTTGGAAAACACTCTTCAGGATATCATCCAGGAGAACTTCCCCAACCTAGTAGGGCAGGCCAACATTCAAATCCAGGAAATACAGAGAACGCCACAAAGACACTCCTCGAGAAGAGCAACTCCAAGACACATAATTGCCAGATTCACCAAAGTTGAAATGAAGGAAAAAATCTTAAGGGCAGCCAGAGAGAAAGGTCGGGTTACCCACAAAGGGAAGCCCATCAGACTAACAGCAGATCTCTCGGCAGAAACTCTCCAAGCCAGAAGAGAGTGGGGGCCAATTCAACATTCTTAAAGAAAATAATTTTAAACTCAGAATTTCATATCCAGCCAAACTAAGTTTCATAAGTGAAGGAGAAATAAAATCCTTTACAGATAAGCAAATGCTTAGAGATTTTGTCACCACTAGGCCTGCCTTACAAGAGACCCTGAAGGAAGCACTAAACATGGAAAGGAACAACCGGTACCAGCCATTGCAAAAGCATGCCAAAATGTAAAGACCATCGAGGCTAGGAAGAAACTGCATCAACTAACGAGCAAAATAACCAGTTAATATCATAATGGCAGGATCAAGTTCACACATAACAATCTTAACCTTAAATGTAAATGGACTAAATGCTCCAGTTAAAAGACACAGACTGGCAAACTGGATAAAGAGTCAAGAGCCATCAGTCTGCTGTATTCAGGAGACCCATCTCACACGCAGAGACATACATAGGCTCAAAATAAAGGGATGGAGGAAGATTTACCAAGCAAATGGAGAACAAAAAAAAGTGGGGGTTGCAATACTAGTCTCTGATAAAACAGACTTTAAACCATCAAAGATCAAAAGAGACAAAGAAGGCCATTACATAATGGTAAAGGGATCAATTCAACAGGAAGAGCTAACTATCCTAAATATATATGCACCCAATACAGGAGCACCCAGATTCATAAAGCAAGTCCTTAGAGACTTACAAAGAGACTTAGACTCCCATACAATAATAATGGGAGACTTCAACACTCCACTGTCAACATTAGACAGATCAACGAGACAGAAAGTTAACAAGGATATCCAGGAATTGAACTCATCTCTGCAGCAAGCAGACCTAATAGACATCTATAGAACTCTCCACCCCAAATCAACAGAATATACATTCTTCTCAGCACCACATCGTACTTACTCCAAAATCGACCACGTAATTGGAAGTAAAGCACTCCTCAGCAAATGTACAAGAACAGAAATTATAACAAACTGTCTCTCAGACCACAGTGCAATCAAACTAGAACTCAGGACTAAGAAACTCAATCAAAACCGCTCAACTACATGGAAACTGAACAACCTGCTCCTGAATGACTACTGGGTACATAACGAAATGAAGGCAGAAATAAAGATGTTCTTTGAAACCAATGAGAACAAAGATACAACATACCAGAATCTCTGGGACACATTTAAAGCAGTGTGTAGAGGGAAATTTATAGCACTAAATGCCCACAAGAGAAAGCAGGAAAGATCTAAAATTGACACTCTAACATTGCAATTAAAAGAACTAGAGAAGCAAGAGCAAACACATTCGAAAGCTAGCAGAAGGCAAGAAATAACTAAGATCAGAGCAGAACTGAAGGAGATAGAGACACAAAAAACTCTCCAAAAAATCAATGAATCCAGGAGTTGGTTTTTTGAAAAGATCAACAAAATTGACAGACCACTAGCAAGACTAATAAAGAAGAAAAGAGAGAAGAATCAAATCGACGCAATTAAAAATGATAAAGGGGTTATCACCACCGACCCCACAGAAATACAAACTACCATCAGAGAATACTATAAACACCTCTACGCAAATAAACTGGAAAATCTAGAAGAAATGGATAATTTCCTGGACACTTACACTCTTCCAAGACTAAACCAGGAAGAAGTTGAATCCCTGAATAGACCAATAGCAGGCTCTGAAATTGAGGCAATAATTAATAGCCTACCAACCAAAAAAAGTCCAGGACCAGATGGATTCACAGCTGAATTCTACCAGAGGTACAAGGAGGAGTTGGTACCATTCCTTCTGAAACTATTCCAATCAATAGAAAAAGAGGGAATCCTCCCTAACTCATTTTATGAGGCCAAAATCATCCTGATACCAAAGCCTGGCAGAGACACAACAAAAAAAGAGAATTTTACACCCATATCCCTGATGAACATCGATGCAAAAATCCTCAATAAAATACTGGCAAACCGGATTCAGCAACACATCAAAAAGCTTATCCACCATGATCAAGTGGGCTTCATCCCTGGGATGCAAGGCTGGTTCAACATTCGCAAATCAATAAACATAATCCAGCATATAAACAGAACCAAAGACAGAAACCACATGATTATCTCAATAGATGCAGAAAAGGCTTTTGACAAAATTCAACAGCCCTTCATGCTAAAAACGCTCAATAAATTCGGTATTGACGGAACGTACCTCAAAATAATAAGAGCTATTTATGACAAACCCACAGCCAATATCATACTGAATGGGCAAAAACTGGAAAAATTCCCTTTGAAAACTGGCACAAGACAGGGATGCCCTCTCTCACCACTCCTATTCAACATAGTGTTGGAAGTTCTGGCTAGGGCAATTAGGCAAGAGAAAGAAATCAAGGGTATTCAGTTAGGAAAAGAAGAAGTCAAATTGTCCCTGTTTGCAGATGACATGATTGTATATTTAGAAAACCCCATTTTCTCAGCCCAAATTCTCCTTAAGCTGATAAGCAACTTCAGCAAAGTCTCAGGATACAAAATTAATGTGCAAAAATCACAAGCATTCTTATACACCAGTAACAGACAAACAGAGAGCCAAATCAGGAATGAACTTCCATTCACAATTGCTTCAAAGAGAATAAAATACCTAGGAATCCAACTTACAAGGGATGTCAAGGACCTCTTCAAGGAGAACTATAAACCACTGCTCAGTGAAATCAAAGAGGACACAAACAAATGGAGGAACATACCATGATCATGGATAGGAAGAATCAATATCGTGAAAATGGCCATACTGCCCAAGGTAATTTATAGATTCAATGCCATCCCCATCAAGCTACCAATGAGTTTCTTCACAGAATTGGAAAACACTGCTTTAAAGTTCACATGGAACCAAAAAAGAGCCCGCATCTCCAAGACAATCCTAAGTCAAAAGAACAAAGCTGGAGGCATCACGCTACCTGACTTCAAACTATAATACAAGGCTACAGTAACCAAAACAGCATGGTACTGGTACCAAAACAGAGATATAGACCAATGGAACAGAACAGAGTCCTCAGAAATAATACCACACATCTACAGCCATCTGATCTTTGACAAACCTGAGAGAAACAAGAAATGGGGAAAGGATTCCCTATTTAATAAATGGTGCTGGGAAAATTGGCTAGCCATAAGTAGAAAGCTGAAACTGGATCCTTTCCTTACTCCTTATACGAAAATTAATTCAAGATGGATTAGAGACTTAAATGTTAAACCTAATACCATAAAAATCCTAGAGGAAAACCTAGGTAGTACCATTCAGGACATAGGCATGGGCAAAGACTTCATGTCTAAAACACCAAAAGCAACAGCAGCAAAAGCCAAAATTGACAAATGGGATCTCATTAAATTAAAGAGCTTCTGCACACCAAAAGAAACTACCATCAGAGTGAACAGGCAACCTACAGAATGGGAGAAAATTTTTGCAATCTACTCATCTGACAAAGGGCTAATATCTAGAACCTACAAAGAACTCAAACAAATTTACAAGAAAAAAAACAAACAACCCCATCAAAAAGTGGGCAAAGGATATGAACAGACATTTCTCAAAAGAAGACATTCATACAGCCAACAGACACATGAAAAAATGCTCATCATCACTGGCCATCAGAGAAATGCAAATCAAAACCACAATGAGATACCATCTCACACCAGTTAGAATGGCGATCATTAAAAAGTCAGGAAACAACAGGTGCTGGAGAGGATGTGGAGAAATAGGAACTCTTTTACACTGTTGGTGGGATTGTAAACTAGTTCAACCATTATGGAAAACAGTATGGTGATTCCTCAAGGATCTAGAACTAGAGGTACCGTATGACCCAGCCATCCCATTACTGGGGATATACCCAAAGGATTATAAATTATGCTGCTATAAAGACACATGCACACGTATGTTTATTGCAGCACTATTCACAATAGCAAAGACTTGGAATCAACCCAAATGTCCATCAGTGACAGATTGGATTAAGAAAATGTGGCACATATACACCATGGAATACTATGCAGCCATCAAAAAGGATGAGTTTGTGTCCTTTGTAGGGACATGGATGCAGCTGGAAACCATCATTCTTAGCAAACTATCGCAAGAACAGAAAACCAAACACCGCATGTTCTCACTCATAGGTGGGAACTGAACAATGAGGTCACTTGGACTCAGGAAGGGGAACATCACACACCGGGGCCTATCATGGGGAGGGGGGAGGGGGGAGGGATTGCATTGGGAGTTATACCTGATGTAAATGACGAGTTGATGGGTGCAGCACACCAACATGGCACAAGTATACATATGTAACAAACCTGCACGTTATGCATATGTACCCTACAACTTAAAGTATAATAATAATAAATAAATTTTAAAAAAAAAGAAATACACAAACTATTCTTACTGTCATTTCATATCTTCATAAAAATTCATTTAAGAAAACATATGAATTAATTTTGTTTAAGTTAGAGATTCTGGATTACCCATTTTCTTCTTGATCTCCTAATTACACAATTCCAGTCTATAGTATTTTATCCTAATATAATATTTATTTTTTGCTTGCCAATTTCTGTGCATGTATCATACTGTGTTATAAAAAACTATGTAGAATGAATTTAGTATATTTAAAAATTTTTGTTGGACTATAAACTTCTAACCAAGCATCTTCAGAATTAAATCATTATTGTGAATATTATTAAAAGCTAATTAAAATATAACTGTATTACAGAGACTGATTAAAGTAATAAACACAAGTGCAATTATATGGGAAATGCATCAAAAATGACCTCTATAGGAATGCTTTCCTTCAATTATTTTGTGTTCATATACAAATATTATTTATTACTAGAGTGACGTTAACTTGTCAACATTTACAGACAAAATGTATGTGGCCTCTAGTAAGTTTGAAACTTACAGAAAGTATTTAATGTTTGATATGTTAGTTGCCATAGAGGAAAAGTATATTTTGTTGGAACTATTCTAGTAAGTATGTAAGTAAAATAAATAAATAAAGATAGAAGTTGATCAGTGAAAGCCATTTTCCATGTGTCTTCCCATTGTGTCATTTCAGGATTATTCCCCCGAAGCTATAAAACCTTTAGTAATATTGGAAGTTGACAAGCCAAGCTCATTAAATGAAAACTGTAAAAAAAACCTTGCTCCCTTATGCTATTATGTGTGTACTCAGAATATCCAAACAGAGGTCAAACTGTCTCATCTCTAGTGCCATGCTTCCCTTTTAACAATTATATGCATAACACATGGAAAGAATTCAAGTCACACAGAAGTATATGTTGGCTTGAGAGAACAGGCTTCCCAAACATCAAAATTTAAAATTGTCCCTTTGTTTTAAGGTTTTACCTCTTGAGAAATGTATCAAATTAAGTCTCAAGAAGAGATAGAGATAAAGTTTTATTTATTAAGGTGGAGGTAAAGTTATTCCTGAAGGCCTTCTCCAGCAGAGCAAGTGAGAAAAGAGTATGTACAAATAGAAGATTTAAAATTGATTCCTCCTGTAATCCCAGCACTTTGGGAGGCCAAGGCAGGCAGATCACGAGGTCAGGAGATCGAGACCATCCTGGCTAACACGGTGAAACCCCGTCTCTACTGAAAATACAAAAAAATTAGCCAGGATTGGTGGCGGTCACCTGTGGTCCCAGCTACTTGGGAGGCTGAGGCAGGAGAATGGCATGAACCTGGGAGGCGGAGCTTGCAGTGAGCCGAGATCGGGCCACTAGCACTCCAGCCTGGATGACACGGCGAGACTCCTTCTCAAAAACAAAACAATTGGCTGGGCGCGGTGGCTCACGCCTGTAATCCCAGCACTTTGGGAGGCCGAGGTGGGCGGATCACAAGGTCAGGAGATCGAGACCACGGTGAAACCCCGTCTCTACTAAAAATACAAAAAATTAGCCGGGCGCGGTGGTGGGCGCCTGTAGTCCCAGCTACTCAGGAGGCTGAGGCAGAAGAATGGCGTAAACCCAGGAGGCGGAGCTTGCAGTGAGCCGAGATCGCGCCACTGCACTCCAGCCTGGGCGACAGAGCGAGACTCCCTCTCAAAAAAAAAAAAAAAGAAAAAAGAAAAAAAGAAAATAGATTCCTTAAAGATCCTCATGCTTTGAGAAACTCCTTGGAAGATATTTTCATACCCCAGGGGTTCTCACACAATCCTTAGGTCCCACAATAGACCACTTGCAAGCTGAGGAGCAAGGAAATCAGTCCAAGTCCCAAAGCTGAAGAATTTGGAATCTGATATTGGAGGGCAGGAAGCATTCAGCAGGGGAGAAAGATGTAGGCTGAGAGGCTAAGCTGGTCTAGGTTCTTCATCTTTTTCTGCCTGCTTTCATATTCTGGCCACACTGGCAGCTGATTATATGGTGCCCACTCAGATTAAGGGTGAGTCTGCCTTTCCCAGACCACTGACTCAAATATTAATCTCCTTTGGTTACACCTTCACAGATACACTCAGGATTAATACTTTGTATCCTTCAACTCAATCAAGTTGACACTCAGTATTACTCATCATAGAGATACTATAAGAACAGAATGAGAATCACACTAAAATGGTAGATGTCTCAGTAAAATGATACTTAATAGATCAACCAGGGACTTCATACTGTATAGAACATCAGACCAAAAAGAGGCGGACAGATTTGAGAATATGTAATTGTAGCAAAAGACTATAGGTCCAGGAATTACTGAAACTTTTGGAAGTTTAGCAGTTTGGAGTTGTGACTGTAGGTGTGGTAAGTATATCCAAGAGCAGAAGTGATAATCAGACATAGAAAATGATAAGCCCTGGTATGGAATTGGTCATTCATACAGATCAGGTCGGTGCTTCTGGGTGGGTAGAAAGACTTGATCCATGTTGTGAGGTGTTTAATAAGTGACGTTGTTAGATCTATTCAAAGATACTGTTATTAGTAGATGACAAAATGTTTTTAAATATTTTTAAGAAATAGAGAGTAGTACAAATAAATGACATGATCCTAACATGATTGCTTTGCTTGTTTGTTTTATGTTTACAGAGTAACAATCAAATTGTCTGACCGGTGTTTTGGGGTAAGGATAAGAGTGATTGAAGGCCAAAGAGCTCACCAGCAAAACCTAATACACATTTCTGTGGCAATACTGAAGTATTTTTGGTGTAGTTGAAGGGCAGCCTCCTTTTTTTGTAAGGACCCCTGGGATGATAAAGTCTTTAGTGGAACAGTAGATTTTATTTTAAGCAAAGAAACATTAGAGAAGTAGATGCTTTGATGCCTTAACAAGGAGTTGAAGAGGGCATGCTGAAAAGAAAGAAAGTCTAAGAATTGTGGTTAAACGAAGAAAAAAGTTATTGGAGGTGAGAGGGAAGAGTTTCAGATAACCAGAACAGAGGCTTTAATTCGGATTGTGTTGAGAGTAAGAAAATGAGCAGGAGAGTCTTGATATATTTAGCTTTTTGTCAGGCAAACACATTTCAGTGTCCTCTGGATGGTTAGAAAGTCAGTCTACCTCTGAATTCAGCGGCAGCTGGAATCTCATTTCCCTTAGATTCTCAGGGATGGAAACTGGCAGGGTATGAAGACGGATTCTGGTGGCTGCTCAGTCAGTCATGCCTGACAGGTGCTGGGATGTTGCCTTGTGTTCTGCCTTACAGTCTGGTGAGGAGTGTTCACGAATATATGAGAAGCCATATGAAAAGCTTTGGAAACTGAAAATGTTAGATTGCTTCCAAATTCTCCAGGTGGGGATAAAGTCCTGTTTATCTGATCTATTTCTATATACGTCAGATAAAATGTGATTATGTTTACAAAAAGTAAAGATAATTTTTGTGTAATATAGATGACTGAAAGGCATAAACAACTTCTACCTTGCCATTTTAATTTATAGAGTAAATGTTAAGTGACAATATTGGGGGAATGATTATTATGAGAAGATATATGGGGTCCTATTTACAGCCATCAATCTCAAAAGCATATATTGTTCCAGGATAATGTATTTGAATAATAAATGTCTTTAAATTTGCCTTAAAATTGTATACAGAGGATATTATACAATATTTAAGAAATATTTTATAACCTATAAATTATATATGCCTATTGATTATTTATCAATCTATAAGCCTATAGCAGTTCAAGTTAATGTGAATAAAGATGTAAAAGGATAGGCAATTCTCAGTAAATTTATAAAATTCTTGGAATTTGTTTTCTCTTTTTTTTTTTAATTATTTTTTTAAGATGCAGGTTCTTCCTATGTTGCTCAGCTCGTCTCAATCTCTTGGCCTCAAGTGATCCTCCTGCCTCAGCCTCCCAAGTAACTATGATTACAGGCACAATATAGCATGCCTGGCTTATTTCTTCCCTTTATTTCTGTGCTCTCAATTCACAGCCTCCCATCAAGAATGAAGTAAATTCATTATTTTACCCTTCTTTCTCTCAGTCCCTCTTTTTCTCTAATTTTATAAATTTAAGTATCTCAAATTATGTGGTAGTATTGTCAACATGTAATTTTATTCCCCTGACTTATTGGGTGGTTATTTCTTACAAACAAGGATAATTTTTAACATAATCACAACAAAACCGCAAAATCCAGAATTAACATTGATACATTACTATTTAATTATCAGACACCATTAAAATGTTTCCAAATGTCACAATATTGTCTTCATATCAAACGGATTTACTTAATAATCAAATCATTCCTCTGGTCAAAATGTCTCTTCAGTCTCCATTTTAACAGGGTTATTTCCTAAACTTTTTCTCAATTTTATTACCAGGGCTGTTTCCTAAAATTGTTCCCTGGTATTTTTCATATTATATGAGAGTTATTTTGTAGAATTTCACTCAACATGAAATTATTTGCTGTTTCCTTATAATTAGATTCAGGTTATGCATCTTTTGTAGGAACACAGAAACAATAATGCGTTATTATCATTGCATCCTATCAGGTAGTGCACAATTTTATTTTGCCCCATTAAAGATGATGTTCATTTTAATCACCCGATTAAGGTGATTTTTGGCCAGGGTAATCTACCACAAAGTTTTTCCTTCTCATAATCAATCAGCATTTTGTGGAGTGGAATTTTGAAACTATGTAAATGTTCTTTCTTTGTTAATCCTTCAATGTATTTGTTTAAGAAATTATTTAAAGGCCGGGCGCGGTGGCTCACGCCTGTAATCCCAGCACTTTGGGAGGCCGAGGCGGGCGGATCACAAGGTCAGGAGATCGAGACCACGGTGAAACCCCGTCTCTACTAAAAATACAAAAAATTAGCCGGGCGCGGTTGTGGGCGCCTGTAGTCCCAGCTACTCGGGAGGCTGAGGCAGGAGAATGGCGTGAACCCGGGAGGCGGAGCTTGCAGTGAGCCGAGATCGCGCCACTGCACTCCAGCCTGAGCGACAGAGCGAGACTCCGTCTCAAAAAAAAAAAAAAAAAAAAAAAAAGAAATTATTTAAGAACATATTCATGGTACCCTACCTTAATGCAAGGATTGCAATCCATTACTACTGTTATTTATTTTGATATTAATTATTTCCCATGTTTTACGAGTGGGAATCCTTTTAATGACCTCTGTTCCTGCTAAAATGCTCCCTGCCTTGTTTACATACTTCCTTGCTTTCTGGCAATACAAGCGTTTTCACAAACTTCTTATAATTTCTTGCTTCTGCTCTGGAATCATCAGGTTCTTCAGGGGAGCCCTAGTTCCTTTAGTGGAGAAAGTTATTTAGGAGCCAAATTATGTGTATGTGCATGCACACACGTACATGTATATTTACATGCTAATTTACATTTGTATTTATTTTTGTGTCTATCTTTTGATATTGCCAATAATGTGTTCCAATATAGCTACAGAGAGTTTATTAGTTTCTTCCTCTATATATTTGAAACTCCTCCAACAGAAGGAAATCAGTCTGTAATTATTTTTGATATAATTATGTATATAATCAAATTATTTGAAATTAACCCATCTCATTAGTATTGTATGTTCTCGTCCTTTGCAAGGATGTTTTCACCACATTTGGGCTTTGAGCATCCATACCAACATTTCCCTATATATGGACACTGTCTTTTGGTTCTGAAAGCCTGAACCTAGATACCTGACATGGTTTAACTCTGTGTCCCCACCCAAATCTCATGAATTGTAATCCCCACATGTCAGAGGAAGGATCTGGTGGGAGGTGATTGGATTATGGAGGGAGATTTTCCCCATGCTATTCTGTGATGGTGAATGAGTTCTTATGAGATGTGATGGTTTAAAAGTGTGGCACTCCTCCTCACTCTCTCTCTCCTGCCACTATGTAAGAAGTGCCTTGCTTCTCATTTGCCTTCCAAAATGACTGTGAGTTTCCCGAGGCATCCTACCCAGTCATGAGAAACTCTGCATCAATTAAGCCTCTTTTTCTTCTTAATAAATTACCCAGTCTCAGTTCTTTTTTTTTTTTTTTTTTTGAGACAGAGTATTGCTGTGTCACACCAGCTGGAGTGCAGTTGTGTGATCTCAGCTCACTGCAACCTCCATCTCCCAGGTTGAAGCAATTCTCCTGCCTCAGCTTCCTGAGTAGCTGGGATTACAGGCACCTGCCACCCCACCTGGCTACTTTTTTTTGTATTTTCAGTAGAGATGGAGTTTCACCACATTGGCCAGGCTGATGTAGAAATCCTGGCCTCAAGTGATCAACCCACTGCAGCCTCTTAGAGTGCTGGCATTACAGACATGAGTCATCACACTCGGCCTTCAGGTAGTTCTTTATAGCAGTATGAAAATGAACTAATACAATCCCTTTCGCATCTCATTCTGGCTCTAACTCCCCCATACTAAGCCAACTACATGAGTGCTTGTGCTCCACATCCTGCCCAGGCTCTGACACCTCAGATGGGTTTCCCTCCCATGTACATGGCTGCTCATCCACTTGCTCTCTGATTCCTCACACTGGGCAGCCCTTCCACATAGATGCATTCCTTATCTTGCTGGGGTTCCGAGACTACGCAATAGGATAATGGCATTTCCCCTGCCTACCACCCTATGTGGACCTATCATGTCTTAATGGTTTTAGGACTCTACTCTTCAGAAAGAGGAAGAAAAAAAATCTCAAAGTAAGTAAACTCTAGAATTACAGAATATGAATAGGAAATTATGTGTTGATATATATTAAAGCATGCTGATTGATAAATCAGTATATTTTCCAACATATTTGTATTTTATCAGAGAAAAAAGTCTTTATGTCTTTATACAAAGAAATAAATATAAAATATTGAACTTTAAGAATTGGAAAAATGAAAAAATAATTTTCTCGTTCATCTATATATTTATTCTGAAGAGAGAGTTGTTAAGGGTTGACATTAATGACCTTCGGATTTCCTTAACGTTGAATCCGTAAGGTAGCTGTCTATTCTGCTTACATAAAATATAGTTATAAATAGAAGCCACACTTCTAGACTAAGGAGTTTGGGGATATAAGAATTACATACACACAAGAAGTCAAATACAGTTTTAAGCTACATGAATCTATAGGATTTTAGAAACTATCCTGAATTAATATTTATGAACTATTTCCATTTGGACAACATTCTAAACAATTTACATGTAATAACTTATTTAATTTTTATGACATCGCTGGGACACAGTTTTTCTCTCATTATACAGGTGAGGAAATTAAGGCTCAGATGTTATTAAACTTGCTCTCAAAACATACACAACTATTGGGTGGCAAGGCTGGGATCCAAACCTAAGCACTTGCATTGGTAACCACTGTGCAATGTTGGTTTGGATAATTTAGCAAACATAGTGATTACTCTGTCCTGGATCAGAAACTTCTCTGATATCCCAGAAACTTTTTATATTAAAAAGCAAGTCCCAAAAGTGTACTAGAATTGCCATATATGGTAGTTTTTGTTATCAATCTTTAGTGTTTTCTCCTTTGAATCATCAGAGGCACACTTATCTGTGAACAGAGAAAACAGAACTTTACTCTTATCTGTCCTTTTAAGGAAATAAATGAGATAAGATTCCTTTTCAGTAGGGCAGCTTGCTTATGTATGACTTTTCTTATTTTTTATAGAATAAGTTAAAACCTGGCATCTTGTATTTCACTGAAGATACAGCTAATTCTTCTCCTTTTCACTTCTGCAGAGAGGTGTGTGAATAGCAATGTGTCATACTAAACAAACTGTTAATAAGCAATTTCTTCTTGAAGTTCTTAGTTTAAATTATTTTGGAACACTTGTATTCTCCAAACATTTTGATTTTTCAGTTAACAAAATTTTCTGATATCAATAAGGAAAAATTTTCAGCATTAAAAGTATAAGAGAGATTGATAACTAATGCGTCCATTGCACCTTTTTCCTTTTAAATGCTCTTAACAGCCTCATATATATTAAGCTGTATTTCAGTAGAACATGCATGTAAAGAACAATAATGTATATCTATTTTAACATTATGTTATAATAGTTTTTTTCCTTTATTCTTCTTGACAATTTTTAGTATGTCCGTCTATCTTTCTTAAATGTAATATCTCGCATCATCACCAAAGTGCATTATGAATCATCAATTCTGCACACTAATAAGCTGTGCAGTTTCAGTGCTTAAGATAAGGAAGTGTGATAACATCTCTTGAAATAGTAATATGTCTCTTTCTATAGTGCACCTTGTCAGAATCTCTCAAAGTAATTAAAAAATAAATGGGAAAATACTGTTCTCTGGAATATTTGTTTCATGGTTAGAAACAGATAAATCTATGTCACAGCTGAAAATACTGGCAACAGAATCAAGTAAGTGAATTCCAAAAAATCCACATTTTGCCAAGAATAGTTCATGCTTTCTATAGACTGGTACATGTTCTAGTAGCTAATAATGTTTCCTTCCTTTTCTGTATAATTAAGTCCCTGAATTGACATTTGTATAAACCATTTTACAGTGCAGAACAAATGTAAGATTATTAGTGCTGTGTAGTATATTAAACTGAATATTAGACTACAGTTTGGGAAAATGAAGTTCCAGTCCTGTCTCTAAAATTTTTTAGTCATATAATTATAAACAAACATTTTGGATTTTAAAATCTTGATTTGGAATAATAACTAATTTAATGGTTTGATTGCTAGTCATTGCTAAAGAGTTTTGGAAAACAAAATAAATAAAAATAATACAGATTGAAACTACAGGGTATTGCATATGCAATTTTTGATGATGATTAATATGATAATGATGTTGAAGAGAGCAATATTATTTTTGAAATAACTAATTATCTTCAAGAAACAATCACTGAAGGTCTTTTTTAGAGTTCATTAAAGGTACAATGAGCAATCTTGTGTAGGCTTTTGTCAAATATATGATGGCCTATTTTTCCTGGAACTCCGTAAAATATTGATAACAAATGTCACCCTTATCCTTTTTGTAGTATAAAAAGAAAACATTTTAGAATGAATTACATTCTCTTAGACACTTAATCAGATTTCTAAGGATAGTTTCTTGTTGAAAAAAAGTAAAACCTTTGTTATTTCAGTGGATATAATTTGTATATTTAATAATTAATTTTACATAATTTCCCAAAATTGGGCTCAGAATTACTGGGGATGGAACCATTCATACGAATGAAGTACATGACAGCTAACAGTACCAGCATGTCTTTTAAGGCATCGCTATGGTTATTGCAAGTACATTTTTCAAAACCTAACTATGGTAGACCTGTGTCTGTTCCAAAAACAGTTTGACATTTATTGGGACAAAGAAAAAAAAAAGAAGAAGAAAGGTCAGTTTGGTCCAGAAACCATGAAAAATAGACAAATATTTAAAAGTTTAATAATAAATAATAATTATATATATATTAAAATAGTTAAGATGTCACATATCATTTCAGTAAAGTTGTATCATATGTGGTAAAAATGAAATATTGGTAGCAACAAAGAGTTTTATTTGACCATCATAATTAACATTTCTTGGAAAATGTACTGAGAGAATAAGCTCATCAAAAGCAGAAAGATGTCAGTGACATCCCTATTTTTAAGTAAGAAGTTCAAAAAACCAGTATATACATAAAATCAAATTAAAAACTGGAAAAAAGAACTATCAAAATCAACATTATTAGAACTCTGAAAACTAACTGAAAGCTTGCCACAACCTGCGGAGCATTTACTCAGAAAGAGAAAAAAAAAAAAAAAAAAAAAAAAACAACCAAACAAACAAAAACCACTAAATTCCATTAAGAAAAGCAAATTTTGTGGTGTTTTAACTATGCTCTGTTCCCCAGCTCAGTGGTAGTTTGAGAAATCACAGCCCTCATCACTCCAAGTATTGGTAAAGAATGGAAAAGAATGGAACTTATACATGAATTATCTGTTGGTCTATCTAGTGGATCTCTGAAAGACCTGCTCAGAAGCCTTGTCTTTATCTCAACTGACTGAAATTTGTCTTTTACTAAAGCTGCTAGGCAGGGATGTTTATTGAAGACATTTATAGACAAACATTTTAGACACTGCTGCTGAGGAATTGGTTAATAATTGGGGCGAATACTAAATTATGTCAAAAGCTTGAAAGTAAAGACTGGATAGTGTGTTGTTTAGAAAAGGGGCTTTGAAAAGCTTTGACATATTACTGGAAAACAAGAAAGATACACATATTCCCTGGTTCTGCCCATGCTTAGAAAAGGCTTGAAAATCCCCAGTCTCTCACATCTGTCTGATATGGAAACTGCACAAAAAGAAAGTTAAGTCTAAGGTAAACTTTCAAACTTCTTAACTGAGTTTTGAAAGTGTGCCGTAATACACACAGAACATTTCTGCAAAGACTGGAAGACAGTTTGCTTCCAAGCATTTAATAAAACTATTCAATCACAACACATTAAGCTAACAAAATAGTCAATTCACTGACCACAAATGCCAAAAAATACATAATTTACAAAATCAATTCAGAGAAGTTATTAAACAAACAGAAAAAATAAAAAGCAGCAAGAACACTCTACAGAGAAGAAAAAATCTGATATCCAGATTTTGTACATCATAATGTTCAAACTGTTCCAAATTCAACAATATGTATGAGGTCTGCAAAGAAACAAGAAAGTATGGCCCATACACACAAAAAAAGTGATCAAACTAATTTAATAACCAGACATTGAATTTACTAGACAAGTACTTTAAATAATTCCAATGTGTTTAAAGATCTAAAAGAAATATTATCGAAATTACTAAAGGAAAACATTAAATGTATCACCAAATACAGAATAATAATAAAAGAATATAAATCTTAAAAAAAGGAATCAAACAGAAATTATGGAGTCGAAAAGTACAACTAAAATAAAAAATATTTTAGAGGGGTTACACATCAGATCTCCACATACAGAAGAACGAGTCATTAAAGCTGAAGTAGATCAATTGAGATTTTCCAATTTGAGAAAAATAGAGAAAAAAATGATGAGAAAATAAAGAACAAATCCCCAAAGACCTATGAGATGCCATCAAGCACACTATTATGTGCACAATAGTAGTTTCAGAGGGTGTGGAAAAAGGACAGAAACATATATTTAAAGACATAATGGTAGAAAACCCAAATTTGATGAAAAATATTAATCTACACATCCAAGAATCTCAACCAACTCCAAGTAGAATAAACTAACGGAGAGCCATGCCTATACATATTATAATCAAACTGATAAAAGCAGAAACACAAATAGGAACTGGAAAGCAGCAAAAAAGTAGTTACTCCTCACATACAATGGATTAATACAGATAGTAAGATTAACATCTGATTGTGCATAATAAATTATGGAGGCCAGAAATCAATGGTATGCCATATTTGAACTTCAGAAAGACAAGAAAAATCTGTGAAACATAAATTTTATATTTATAAAAATGAGCTTTCAGAAATGAAGAATAAATTAATACATTCTCAGATTTAAAAAAAAATGAGTTTGTTGTTAACATACCTGCAGTATAAAAAATGCTAAAGTTCTTCAGGATAAATTTAAAGGAAACTAAACAATAACTTGAAGCCATATGAAGAAAAAAGGAGTAGCAGTAAAGTAACTACATAGGTAAAAATAAAGAACAGTATTAATTTTTGTTTATATCTCCTCTTGTTTTCAATCTTTTATTTTCTATTTGTATAACATAATATTTAGAAATATATGTCAATGGGCACACTATAAAAATGTAATTTGTTATAATAATAGAATGAACAGGAGTAAAATATAAAAGATAAAATTTTGTAAATTATTAAAATTAAATGGCTATTATTCCAAATTATATTATTAATTAAATAGTTTATGATAATCTCCAGGACAATATTTAAGAAACTAACTCAAAATACATAGTATAAGGAATGACAAGAGAATAAAAATAGTGCCTTGGAAAATAACTACTTAACATAAAATAAGGCAGTAATGAAGAAACTGGGGAACAAGAAAAAGACAGAGGCCACATAAGAAACAAAAGCTAAATGGCAAAAGTAAGTCCATCTTTATAACTTAATAGAATAGATATAAATGAAGTAAGGACTTCAGGGAAGAGGTAAGGATTGACAGAATACATTTTTAAGAGCATCCAACTATATGCTATATGCAAGAGAGTCAATCAATATTTAAAGACACAAATATGTTGAAAAAAATAATAAAATATATATTTCTTACAAACATTAACCAAAAGAGAACTTGAGTGGCAATACTAGTATTAGACACAATAAACTTTAGAACAAAAATTGTCATGAGAGAGAACAATATATTATATAATAACAAAGAATTCAATCAAACAAGAAGATATAACAATTATTTTTTAATATACTAAGCAACAGAGGCCACAAATACATAAATCAGAAAATGAGGGAATTAAAGAAAAAATAGATTCCAAAAATAATAATTTGATATTATAATAACCTACTTATAATAATTGATACAATTGGAGAGAAAATTTCAAGAACATTTAAGTTTTGAACAATACTGAAAACCAAATGCAACCAATAGACATCTCAACCCAACAAGAATAGAATGCACATGATTTTCAAGTGCATATGGAAAAAAAATCCATGTGCACTTGAGAATCATGTGCATTCTATTCTTGTTGAATTGAATTCTATTAGAATTCTAATGGAATTCTATTCTTGTTGTCCATGTCTATCTATTGGACACAAAACAAGTATAAATAAGTTTGGAAAGATTGAAATCTTCCAAATTATGTGCTTTGATCACAGTGGAGTGAAATTAGAAATAAATTAAAACAGAATGTGGGGAAAATTAACAAACATTTCAAAAATAGATGACACACTTCTAAATAACCAAATGATCAAAGATAAACCATAAGTTAAATTAAATAAAATATTTTGAGATTAAGGAAAACAAAATAACGACATGCAAAAACTTATGGATATAGTGAAAGCAGCATTCAGAGGAAAATTTACATCTATAAACCATTTATAAAAAAGAGAAAAATCCCAAGGCAGTTATCTGACATTCCACCCTAAGAAACATGAAAAAGAAGATAAAATTAAATCTAATACAAGAAATGTGAAGAAAATAATAAAGACTGGAATTAAACATAATAGGGAATATAAAAACAACAAACAAAAATCAATAAAAATAAACGTTGATCCTGTGAAAAGGTCAACCAAACTGACAATCCTTTAACTAGACTTATCAATGAAAGAAAAAGGCTCAAATTACTAAAATAGAATAAAAGTATGTACATTATATAGAAATTTAAAAATATATATAGATAATACTATGAAAACTGTATACCACCAAATATGATAACATAGATTATATGTATAAATTTCTAGAAACAAACTATCATAACATTATCAAGAGGAAAGAGAAATGTGAATAGACATACAATAAGAAAAGCAGTTGAGTCAGTAATCAAAACACTTCCAACAATGAAAAGCCCAGAACCAGGTAGATTCATGGGTGAATTCTACCAAGCATTTAACCAAAATTTAACACCAATTCTTCTCTAACTCTTTTGAAAAACAGAAGAAGAGACATTTCCTAACTGATTCTGGGAGAACAGTGTTACATTGACACTAAAGTTAAAGATACTACCAGAAAATAAAACTAGAGTTCAGTATCTCTTTTGAAATAGAGGCAACAGTCTTTGTTTATAGATAGATAGATAGACAGATAGATAGATGGATAGATAGATAGATAGATAGATAGATAGATAGATAGATAGATAGATAGATAGATAGAGATATACTTTAAGTTCTGGGGTACATGTGCAGAATGTGCAGGATGGTTACATAGGTATACATGTGCCATGTTTGTTTGTTGCACCCATCAACTCGTCATTTACATTAGGAATTTCTCCTAATGCTATCCCTGCCACAGCCCCCCACACCCCAACAGGCCTGGGTGTGTGATGTTCCCCTCCCCATGTCCATGTGTTCTCATTGTTCAACTCCCACTTATGAGTGAGAACATACAGTGTTTGGTTTTCTCTTCTTGTGTTACTTTGCTGAAAATGATGGTTTCCAGTTTCATTCATGACCCTGCAAAGGACATTAACTCATCCTTTTTCATGGCTGCATAGTATTCCATGGTGTGTATGTGTCTCATTTTCTTTAGAAGATAGAGGCAATATTCTACACTTCAACAATCCAAAATCAGCAGTATACGAAATATATTACACACATGATTAAGTAGGACTTATCCCAATAATTTAAAGTTGATTTAATATACAAAAATCAAACTATATAATAAACAATAATAGATTAAAGGAAAATAAACACACGGTCATAGCAATAGAAAAATCATTTGTCAAAACCCAGCATACTTCCATGATAAAAATACTGAAAAAAAATCTAGGAAAGAAAGGAAAGTCCTCAACCTAACAAAGCACATCCTTTTTTTTTTTTTTTCTTCTTTTTTTTTAATTAAAAAACAAAACAAAACAAAACAAAAACAAAAAACAAAACAAAAAACAAACACTAACGCTGTATTTAATGATGAAAGTCTGAAGGTTTTTCCCTTAAAATCGGGAACAAGATGAGATATCTCTTCCCACCACTTCTATTAAACATTATAGTGGTAGTTTTATTCAGAAAAAGTAGGCAAGAAAATAAAATAAAAGGGATGCAAATATTCATATATTAAAAAAACACAATCCACCTCAAAACAGAGTTCAACAAAGTTGCTGAATAGATGATAAATACAAAAAATCAATTTCTGTGCTGATAAAACTATTTTGAAATTCTGTTAGTGGGGAATGGTTGAAAACCATTCTGAATACACTACACACACTGACTTGTTAACTTAAATGGTTTAGATCGTGATTTTTATGTTATTAATTTCATTTAGATAAAAATGTACTGAAGAAAGTGTATAATACAAAAAATAGGTTATTTTTTAATGGTAGAATATATAAAAATAGCATGATATAAGCTACTAACTTAAATGAGTTACTTCCAACTAAGCTTACACTCTCTGTCTATGGAGAGTGATATAATTATACACACAGACACACACACATGCTTAGTTTCTGAGTATCTTAATAAAGAAAGTACATTAAGAAAATGTGTGTGTGATAATAATTTTCTATTTTCTGCTTTTAAGCCATGCATATCAATACATTTTTATGTTTATAGCAGATATTTAAAATTACATACGGAATAACTATCAAAGATCAAGCTTCATCCTATCTCTACTTCTCAAGGTATAGTTCCTTCCATTTTCTTTTCTCTTTTCCTCCTGTAACTTACCTTCTTCTAATGGAATGATTTTATCTCCATCATTATTCAAATGTGTGTTAGTACTTTCTGTATTTAATAAAAGTGCTTGTTGTTTTTCTCCAATGATTCAAATACTACAATTTTATCTACATTTATTAACAGGTGATTTTCTTGAAAATATTCATATATGCTACTCAATTCATTCACATGAGTTGGAATTCTGTTCTTTCCAATATATCAAGACCTTTTTGCTCACTTTTCCACTGATCTTCACATTGCCAATGTAATCTCCACATTGATCATTGAAATGCTCAATTTTTAGTTCTGTTTTATTAGATCTCTCAGCAGCATTCTATACAACACATGACCTTTTTCTTGTAATAATTTCATCTTCTGATTTAATGACAACATTCACGTTTAATTTCTTACTGTTTCTCTGGCTGCTTGAACTTTGTTAACCTATTTCCTTAACTATACTATAATAACAGAAGTTATTCAGAGTTGTATCTTGAACTTTCTCTATTCTTACTCTACATATACTTTCTCATTTAGAGAAGTCACCCATTCAAATGGCTTTAAGTAATGTTTCTATTTCAGAACATTTAAATTTAATAATCTAATATAGATACTTCTTCAGAGATACAGATTGTCTATCCTCCTTGACATTCATTTGACTATCTTTCAGCTATCTTAAAATCAAAAAGCTCAAAACTGAACATTCTCCTTCTGAAACCAAATAAGCATATTCATTATTTAAGTAATTTAAGGCAACAACCTATGTTTTCCCATAATATGTTCCTCTCTGCCTTATTATACCTTTTTATCTTAATTATAAAAAAATCAAATTTTGCTTATAAATTATTTCTCAGGCTTATCCATTCGTCTCTTTTTTTTTTCAGTACCTATACAATTCATAATTAAAAGTCATTTTTTAACAAGAGAATTGCTGTAGTCTCTTCATTAAGGTTACACTTCTTTTCCTTCTTGTAATAAGCTTCACTATGAATAGAAAGATTTCTTTCTCAAACAACAATGACATGTTTTTTTTTTTTTACCAATTACTACTAGGTTTCCACATATATTTGAATCTAAGACAACTATTCTCCAGGCATAACACTCTACTCTCAAGTTTCTTTATGACATCAAGTATTTTTATTCCACAGGGCATTTTTACCCTAAAAACCCTTCCATCCAATTTTTTCCTGGTGCACTCCTATTCAGAACATTAATGAAAAGCCATTTCTGACATTTGCATGCCAACTAGAACCTTAGTAATTTATTTTTAAAACAAAATTCTTTTCCCCCGTAATTGCTACTAGAAGGTATAATCATTTATTTGTGAGACTGTTACTTAATATAGTTCTCCTTTATCAGACTCTAACCTCTATTTCAGTAGATCCTGTGAATGTTGTGTTCCAGAATATGTTAATTACTTTAGTAAGAAAAGGAATCAACTGTAGAAGGAAGAAGAGAAAAATTGACATTTCAGTTAAATCAAAGAGAGGTTTGAATGTGCCATGAACTGAGTGATATAATTGACAAAGACCTCTGTTTTCCTGTAGCAATCCCTAGAAATAATTTTCAGGTCTGAAAGACCCACTGTGTAGAAATTATTATATTCATAGTTCATAGTGTATCGGCATCAGGAAGCTGTAGATATAATAACGTAATTATAATCACCAATTTTTTCTCAAATACAGAATTATATTTTCATTTAGGACATGTTAGCCCTTTATTTTGTATGACTCTTCTTTTTCATATGAAAGTTATCTACTTTATGTAAATCAGTAATGTAAGTTCATGTTATTTCTTTAAAAAAATAAATTCAACATGATTTTTTAAACTTTCCAAAGTAAACCCAGAAATCCTGTCAAAAATTTCAACTATGCAGATACTAAGGACACACAATGTGTGGTATATGATGTCGGCAAATGTGTTTTGTTTTACTTATGTAAAGCTGAAAATTACTTTTAGCCAACTTTTCATATTCAAATGGTATTTAAGCTTTGCTTACAATTCTAAGAATTTTAAAACATTTTTAAAAAGTGTTTTCAACACACAAGACAATTTTTCATCTTAAATAACTGTCATAGGCCAAATAGGATTTATTTATATAAAGATTGGCTCAGCAGATTTAGCGAAGTTTAGAAATTGCTTTTAATTAATGTTATTTGCAACATAAAAATTGACTAACAACATTGTAGAGCAAAGCTGCTAAAACTATTAGTCAGCATAATATGAATGAAAATTTAGGTTAAGACAATTTTATATAACACTTTTAATTTTATTGTTGACTGTATGATCAGGCTCAAAAATCACTAAGCATTTATGAAACTATTACCACATATTTTGATACCTTGATTTCATGTCTAAGACCGTACATGCATAAAACTACTGATTTTGAAAAGGGTACACATTCGGTAAAGGATACACTGCTCAGATGATGGATACACCAAAATCTCAGAAATCACCTCTAAATAACTTATTCATGTAACCAAACACCACCTGTTCCCCCAAAAACCTATTGAAATAAAAAAAAATAAATAAACAATTAAAAGTACTGGTTTTAAAAGTAAAATTAAACAACTAAATTTATGACTTTATTGTAAAACCTGTTCTTAATGTTTTCTATACTTAAATGCGGAACCATCTTAAGAAAAGGACAGATTTTGTTTGCATAAATGGACATACTTGTATTTTTTTCTCTGGTGTGAATACTTAATTGAGTGTCTTATATTTTATCTGATCACTCTACATCTTCTTTAAATTACTAGTCTCCAACTAACAAAGTTCTTTCTTTTCCCTCCAAGTTAAGTTGTCAGGCTTAGCAAAAGTTTCATTGAAAGGATCCATTACCAGCCAAACCCTGGTTTTGAAAGAGAGGAAAAAATATAGTAATTTTAATAAAATTTGAGTCTTGGTGATATCACTTCTCACTTTTAAGCCAAAGAATCAATAAAACAACATTAAAAAATTTCCTGGCCGGGCGCGGTGGCTCAAGCCTGTAATCCCAGCACCTTCGGAGGCCGAGACGGGCGGATCATGAGCTCAGGAGATCGAGACCAACCTGCCTAACACAGTGAAACCCCGTCTCTACTAAAAAAAAAAGAAAAAAAGAAAAAAATACAAAAAACTAGCCGGGCGAGGTGGCGGGCGCCTGTAGTCCCAGCTACTCGGGAGGCTGAGGCAGGAGAACGGAGTAAACCCGGGAGGCGGAGCTTGCAGTGAGCTGAGATCCGGCCACTGCACTCCAGCCTGGGTGACAGAGCGAGACTCTGTCTCAAAAAAAAAAAAAAAAAAAAAAAAAAAAAAAAAATTCCTTTTACTACATAATTTTTTTCAAAGAGTTATTTTCCTTTTAAATCCCCAAATTATCTCACCAGAAGTCAAAAAACATTCTCCACAGCCTTTCAGAGTCAAATCGTTCATGTGACTATAAAAAGTAGACTACGCAGGCTAGTTTGGGCACTTTCATCTTCAAATAACTCAGCTAAATATGACCTACAACTACTTGAAAGTACTCTCAGAACTCACCTCCAACTCAAAATCCTGGCTGAAAATATTTCTAACATATTGCCAAATGTCTGTGTGTAACAGGTCTATATGCTCTTTGACCACGTTTTGACGAAGTCAAAAAATAAACAAATAAAATACACATTCTTGAGTTAGCTGGTTTTGCTTAATGAATTATCCATAGCATCATTCAGAATTTAAATTTATAAAATTTAAAAACTGCAAGAATTTTGACGTTAGCTCTTCTCTGTGAAGAAAGTAGCTTCTTTTAATGTCAACTTCCTTTTTCTTTCTTTTTTGCTTGCTTGCTTTGTTTCTTGCATTTTTATAAGATAATTAAAACTTTCACTGACTCAATCATTGATGAGGCCACATTAGTACAAATTCTGACACATTTTCTTCAAGATATGCCTTTTGTTTCTAGATATAAAGAAAAAATATTAAGCCTCAGAATGTTAGTTTGGGATAACTTGATGCTCTAGAAATTTTTTTTAAGGCCGGGCGCGGTGGCTCAAGCCTGTAATCCCAGCACTTTGGGAGGCCGAGGCGGGCGGATCACAAGGTCAGGAGATCGAGACCACAGTGAAACCCCGTCTCTACTAAAAATACAAAAAATTAGCCGGGCGCGGTGGCGGGCGCCTGTAGTCCTAGCTACTCAGGAGGCTGAGGCAGGAGAATGGCGTGAACCCAGGAGGCGGAGCTTGCAGTGAGCCGAGATCGCGCCACTGCACTCTAGCCTGGGCAACAGCGTGAGACTCCGTCTCAAAAAAAAAAAGAAATTTTTTTTAAACTTTTCTGACATTTACAATTGCTATATCATAATATTTATTGGTAAAGTGTGTTGATTCATCCACCTAAAGAAGTTATTGCATATTTTCTTAATGAAAATCTCTTCAGCCTAATGTGACATGCTATTGACACAATGATTTATTATGCTCTTTGAGAGTGGAAACTTTTCATCTTCTTACAGGCTTTTGCTAACTATAATATTACTTTCCCTTGTTGTAAGATTCTCACCAAGTCTATGATTTATCTTTGTCTGGGTAATAAGTGCTGCCAACAAACTTGCTCCCTGAGCCTTTTTGTTAACAATGTAGTTACAATTTAATGAGATTTCAATATTCACATAAAATAATCAATACATTTACTTCTCAAATGACTATGATTTCAGGTACATTTTTAATTTTACACAATAGAAGAGTACCAGCTCTTATGAAATTCACTAAAAACTAGCTTTCATTGTAAAAACACATATTTTTGTGTGTGTGTGTGTGTGTTCCTTTTTACTCTAGATAAATGACTATATAGTTTTTCCTCATAAACCTCATCAGAATTGTCTGTAGGCCTAGGCCTGGAGTCTTCCACTAATTTTCAAAAATTACCACACTGGAACATCAGATGTCTCTGTAAAACACAAACTAAAAACTAATATAAAAACAGAAGGGCATTACATAAACCTAAATTATTAAATCCCATCATATGTGAAAATTTAATCATGTAATTCATATCTAACTATATAATTTATGCTTTGCACCATTTACAACAGCATGATGCTATGGGAAGTTGAATCAAGGAATGTAAAAAAAAATTCTCTTTTAGAATGAAAACATCTTTTGATGTTCTATTACAGCAGTAGTTTGTTCTCTCTTACTAGTCAGTTGGTGGCTGTTAATTCAGGAGGGAGCGGATGGCATCACCAGCCAATTGTTCTTCTTTCTGTGGAAGAATTTACCATAGCTGCTGCCTATGCCTTAAGTCAAAACCTGAGAATTGACTCAACCAAATGGACATGATCCTAGTTAGCGTGCACTGCCATGGAAAACCAAAAGACTTGTATCACAATTGCTAACATGCCTGCACAGTAGAGGTTTATAAGGGCAAGCCCTAGCATTTTGCAGTATGCAAAAAATAAAAAAATATATATATTTTTTCAGTCATGTTAATTCACAAAATCTCTAACTATAACTCACAACATTTATGCAATATATTTGCTGAGAAACTCTGTTTTAAGTAATAGTGTTTTAAGAGGATTGCATATATTAATATTAGACTGAGCAGAAATATTTCTATTATTTTGAACTGTCTTTCAGGCTTCTTCTATAACTACATTTTAAAAAGGAGAGGCCAGGTTCACTGAATATCTGTGCATGAATAAATCATGTACTTTTCTAGGTCATGTCATTCACATAACTATTGTTCATTGACCCTAAGTTTGTAACATTTGTAGGTAAGCCCTTCAAATCTCAATTGTTCAAGGAATCCACTTATAAAATTTTGTCTTCTTTCTTTGGTATCATATTTTTTCTCTCAAAGTTTATTGCTAATGGCATTGTGAATATGTTCATTATCTACCATCTAAAAATTAATAATAGTTATCTAAAAAGTATAATTTCAGTGATGAGATAAAGAAAATTAATTATGACTGAGGAAGTATAGTTATAAAATACAAAATCTTTGTTTTCAGAAGGAAAAGACTTAGAAAGTAATTATGGTTACATTCAGGGTCAGCTTGAAGGCACGGTTAGTAGAATTAACCTTATCTTCAGTTCCTCTATTCTTAAGTAAATAAATAACTTTGCTTCTTAATTATTTTTCTCTCTGGAATTATGATTTTCTATCTGTATTACATCAGTCATTTTATATAAAAATCTGAATTAAGAGTGAATAATGCACTAAACTTCCTTTCATACCATTCACCTCATTATGTCTCTTACCAGCAGACTTTCTCAAAAAGAAAAAAAATCATCCGTCTTATTTATCTTCAAATAGTATCTCATGTTCTCTTCTCCAGATTCTCCAACTAGGGTTTCCTTCTCATAATGGCACTGAAAATTCTTATAGCAAGCTCACCAATGCCTATGTCTTTTTTCCAGTTAACATCTACTGAATCTCTTAGTAGTCTTGGTATTATTCAATTGTCCTATTTATTATTTGTATCTATGTTTTCTTCCTACAATGGCTCATATTTCCTATGAATTAATATGTCATTTTCATACATATTAACCACAGAATCTCTCTTTTTATAATGGATATTGACTAGAATGCCAGACTTATAAATAACAGCCACCCTGAGATCTCCATTTGGCTGTCTAAAAGGCATATCCAGTTTAACGTGATGTAAACAGAATAACTGAATGTGTACATTCAACTCCCAAATTTGCCTTCACTTAATTCTTCCACATATTAATTAGTAAATGCTAGATTCATTTACCCAATTCCCAAGGCCTAAAAATCATCCTGATTATACCCACCCCACAAAAAATAAATCATACCAAATTAATCTGGAAGATCTATTGGTGATACCTGTTAAATATATCCTAAAATATAAAGTGTTCTCACTACCGCCATTGCTACCACTTGAGTTCAAGCCACCATTATCACTCCCCTGGGATATTTTCTCCCATTCTCCATATAATATACTCCCCTCTGTTCATTTTATCTTACAGTCCAATCTTTATCTCTAAAGCAAGCTTGACAGACAGTCTTAAGTACACAATTATACCATTTATTCTTCTGATTAAAGCCTTGTAATGCCTTTTCATTGCTATAAACAATTTATTCAGAACTGAAATCCCCAATTCAAGCCATATCTATCAAAGCCTAGTATGACCTTCCGCTAGATAGTCTTTGTTACTACATCGCTCCATATCCTCCCTCTCTCTCATAAAGCCGTAATTTTGCTGAACCTCTTTCTTACTCACAACAAACAATATTCCATTCCCAACTTACATGTTTTACTTCTTTTTTTCAGCTTGCAATATGCTTAATTTCTATACCACATATTTGTCTGGCTGGATATTCTTATATTCAGATTTTTACTCACTGTCATCTCCTCAGAAAAGCCTTCTTTGATTACTCATATTAAAAGTTTTATGACATATCAGCATCCTTCAACCAATGTGATCACCAATTTTAGCAGGAAAGTTGCTTAGTGTTAGACAAGCTTCCAGCATTCTGTAATGTGCTTGATAAACAACAGAAAATATGTATAAAACTGTCCTGCCTAAACAATATTTCTCAACCTATAACAAGACTTAAATTTCCACTTTTTAAGAAATATTCTGGTAAAATGGAAGTATCCAAAATATTGTAATACTGTTAATCACACAAATCTAGCAAGGCCACGATGAGAGAAAAAAAAAAAAAAAAAAAAAGATAAATCAGAAACAAAGGTCATGGTTTTAAAATGGGAGGAACTAATATTTGAATGTGGCAGTGCTGAAAGAAAAGCTACGAAGCAGTAACAATGGTGTTGGTGCTTTTGGGAAAGATATAGAATATGAACAAATAGATGGAGAAGGCCAACAAAATGACTTTTGTAACTTCTCAATTCTAGACCTGCCTCATCTGTTTCTTTTGAAAATTAAATTAACTTGCCGTGTGATTAAGTGACAAGGCATTTTTTGACAAAGCATTGCCAAATCTAATAAGCTTACCTAGAACTGATTTTTCTCAGAAGAAAACTGAAAAAGTAAATAAATTTTATCTCAAGTAAAATACATTTAAATTTTAGGCTGAAACAAAGTTTGCACATATGTTATTCCACTAGAAGGTTCATGATCTCAGCTATACCTCCCCTGTGCGTATTTAAGGCTCTTCTTTGGTTCTTAGCATCACCTGTGACTGGCAGGCTATGAACAATAAAATAGTTCACTTTTTAATTTGTGTTTATATGCTTATTTATGTGTGGTCATTGTTAAACAGTGTTCCTTACTTTTCTCTTGATCTTACAAATGCCTACATTTGACATTCGACTTTTCAAGTTGCAGATCTATTCTTTTTTTTTTTTTTCCAGACAGAGTTTCACTGTGTTGCCTAGGCTGGAGTGCAGTGCTGCAATCTTGGCTCACTGCAACCTCCACCTCCCGGGATTCAAGCAATCCTCCTGCCTCAGCCTCCCGAGTACCTGGGACTGCAGGCATGTGCCATCATGCCCGGCTAATTTTTTGTATTTTAGTAGAGACGGGGTTTCACTGTGTTGCCCAGACGGGTCTCGAACTCCTGAGCTCAGGCAATCTGCCTGCCTCACCATTCCAAAGTGCTAGAATTATAGGTGTGAGCCACCGCACCTAGCCTGCAGATCTATTCTAAGTGACAAGCCAAAAGAACTTTAGTACCTGGTAATGTGCTGTGGTAACAGCAGATATCTCCTATTTGTTTTTGTTGTTTTACCTAAGGAATTTTAGAGCAAACAGAAAGCTGCTCATGAAATCACCTATGGAGTAAGCTGCTGTACAAACAACTAGTTTTCCCATTTCACCTTTTAAAATACATGCATTAATCTGTATATCACTTTTACTGCATTTTGGCATAGCTATTAAAAGAAAATGATCCTCCTATGGTTTACAGTATTGTAATTCTCTAGCCTTAGAACATTAAAGAAATTATAACTTGCTAGGTATCAAAAAGAAATAAGTCATTTTACCTGATGCTGTAGCCAGTGGGCTGGAATAAACGTATGAATTGTCTAATAAATAATAATGCACTTTTTTAGCGGGTTTCACTTTCACTTCACAGCATACTATTTGATCAATGTACAGTCAATTTGAATGAATCACTACTTGTAGTGACATTAAAAAGACATATCTGTGTATATTTATAGTTATGTATGTATATGCACATATATGCAATTGTGCATATATATGTATACACATGTACAAACTCACACATAGATATATAGAAAGAGTGGATGAGTGAGAGAATTTAGAGATGATACAACACTAGTGTAGACTGATTAACAATCTCATTGTTCTTGGGGTAGTACAAGAATGACAACACACATACACACATAACCACATAAGAAAAATGAAACAGAACCAAAAACTGAGGTATACAGCACATATTGAATTTGAAGACTAGTATTAAGGTGCTAATTTTCCTTAGCTAGTTTCTATTCTTGAACATAGCATTCTACTTAAAGTGTATATTAATATCTTTAGTTAATTTTTTTAAGTTAAAGGACAGAGAAAATGCTTTTATAAATATAAATACTTATTCAGTTTTTCAGTGAGGGATGTGTGAGTCAGCATACTGTGTACAAATAGAGCCAATAGGATATTTACATATAAATACAATAGAGGATATTTATTATGAGAATCGCCTCACACAATTATTGAGGTTGAGAAGTCCTGGCATCTGCAAGCTGGAGAACCAGCAGTGTATTTCAGTTCATGCACAAGAGTTGAGAACCAGGAACTCCAGTGTCTAAGGACAGAAGATGGATGTCCTAGTTCAAGAAGAGAGAGGGAAAATTTGTCCTTCACCCCTCAAAGAATTGAATGATGCCTGCCCGAATTGGTGAGGGATCTTCTTTACTCAGTCTACATATTCAAATGCTAATCTCCTCTGGAACTACCGTCGTAGATACACCCAGACAAATTGACACACAAAATTAACCATCACAAGGTGTAAATGTCATAGTTCAATTTTTTTTTTAAAAAAAGGAAGAACTTTTTTTTTTAATTAAGAAAATGTTAGCTTATATTTCTCACTTTGTTACACACAGTCATAAAAGTATTAATAGTACCTTTCTTCTGGCGGTATATTCTGAGTTGCATTGCATTTGTGATTGTTAATGCCATACATTACATAACTTCTAGTGAACTGATAAACCATAATAATTTCTTTTATTTCAGTAGAAAACTCATTAAACTCAATGAAACATACATCTTTGTATAGGTTCAATTTACATTGCTTCATGTTTTTTAAGAGGTAGTGTTTTTATTATGCCTGATTCATAAAAATCAGGTAATGTGTACCTGGTAATGTGCTGTGGTAACAGCAGATATCTCCTATTTGTTTTTGTTGTTTTACCTAAGGAATTTTAGAGCAAACAGAAAGCTGCTCATGAAATCACCTATGGAGTAAGCTGCTGTACAAACAACTAGTTTGTAAACTAAAAAGTAACTTAAACCAGAAAAAAAGTAACTTAAACCAGAAAATAATCCCTGAATGGGTTATGACTCTAACATGTCATTTTGTAATAATTTCTCCGTGTTTTCTAAAAGTTAATATATTAGAATACTGACGTAAATATTTTGAATTGATAGACTGTACTTGCTAAGGCAATTTTTATGATTCCCAGCTAGATTATACAGTATAAGTATAACACATTGAGAAGATATTAAATTCAGATTATAATCTTCTATATTTCATTGTCAGAAATGCTGTGTATATACTGTCTAGCATTCATGAAACATTTTTATTTATTTTTATTTTTTGCTTTTCTAAATAATACTTTAAGTTCTGGGATACATGGGCAGGCTTGTTACATAGGTATACATGTACCACGGTGGACATTTTTATTTTTGAATTAAATGACTGGCATTTGAGTTTTCCAGCCTTACCTCATTTAGTATTTTTTCTTTCAATAATTATTCATTAACATTTAATGTTTACCTATCATACACACAAAAATATTTGTATTTAATATCCACTTGTCATACAGACAAGAATATGTGTAACTAAGAAAAGAAATAAGACAAATTTGCTACACTTGAGAAATCCACAGTCTAGTGTAAGAGACAAACCAGCAAGCAAGTAATTTCAGAAATATGCTAGTACTACAGAAAGTTCAAAATGGTAAGGGAGCGGGAAGAAAGGTCCAGATTTGTGGAAAGCACAGTGATAAATGAACAGTTGCCCAGGAAGCCTCCATTCTCTCTCTTTTTACTTTCTGAGGTAAGCAAATTTTCTTTGGCAAAACCACCAATTAATCAGTACATAGCATTTATGAATTTTGCATGATACTGATCCTACACTCATGATTATCAGTAGAGCCGTATTGCTAAAAGTTAATCAGTGAGGTCTCATCTATTTCACCAAAGTGATTGGTCCAAATTTGCCCAATCAGAACTGCCATTTACTTGAAATAAGATTTACCCCTGGAGTTCAGGACTTGCTTCAACCATGATGTTGCAGGCATTTTCATCTTCCTTTTTCAACCAGTTGTTTCTCTTATTCCTCATGTGTAACTTTATTTCTCTCTCACTGAGTAATGCTCTCTTGCCCTGCCTAAGTCAAATCATTCTTGAAATAATGCAGCCACTTATAAAACCATTGACATTTCTCTGTTTGTATCTGTCACAGATGTAATTTTATGTAAAGCAGTATGCTTATTTTATTAATGTCACTCACCCACATAATACTACCATTTTTTTTAGTCCAGCAACTATTTCTTTAGATTTTTATTGTATTCTTGTTATGTAACCCAACCCTGTGTAAGAGATGATTGATAAATAAGTATTATACAATATTGTAATTAAAGAATAGATACATGGACATTCAGTACACCTAGTTTCCTTTGGTAGTACAAAGTATGTTTTCCTGGTCCATTTATATCATTGTTCTCAAGCAGATAAATATTTCTAGCTTTTAAAATAAGTGAAGGCCAAGTATTCCTACATCTTTTTTATTTTTACCTTATTTTCTTTTAAACATGCTTTATTTTAGTAAGAATGCAACATGAGTTCTACTCTCAACAAATTTTTAAGTGCATAATACATATTGTTGACATATATTATAGGCACAATGTTGTACAGCAGATCTCTAAAGCTCATCCATCTTGCTTAACTGAAACAATGGCCACAGATTAGTAACCCCTCACTTCCTCCTGTCCTCAGGCCCTGGCAACCAGCATTTCACTCACTGATTCTGTGAATTTGACTATTTTAGATACCTTATATATGTGGAATCATGCAATATTCGTCTCTGACTGGCTTATTTTATTTAGCATAATATTCTCAAGTGTCATCCATGTTGTTGAGTATTGCATAACTTTTCTTGTTTTTGAGCCTGAATAGTATTCTATTGTATGTATAACCCAAATTTTTTTTTTTACTTCTTCATTTTTGATGGATATATAAACTATTTTCATATCTTGGCTATTGTGAACAGTGCTGCAATAAGCATGGGAGTACAGGTATCTCTTCAACATCAATTTCTTGGAAAAATAGAAGTGGAATTGTTGAATCATATAGAATCTCTAATTTTTATTTTATGGGAAGACTTCATACTGTCTTTCATAGCAGCAGTATTTCTTTTCAGTTTCAAATATTGGACCAGTGACTACAAATGTCTGTTTTTCAAGCAAAAGCAGTCAACTGTAGTCTTCTTAATTCTTCATTCACATTTTCTAATTGAAAGACCTTCAGTCCTCCTTGGGCAAAAACGTCATTATGCAAGAGTATATAGATAAATAGAAATGACTTTAAAACCTGCATATTTTCTAAATACAGTTTCTCATTTGAAAATTCTAAATATGGCCATACAAAGCATTCTCGCAGTATTGCCTCTACAAGGGAGAATGAATATAATAGAAATATAGAGTCACGGCTTACATACTTTGATTGTGTTAAGCGAATCTCTTTCATTATCTAAATGGTAAGGTTATTTTCATCTAAAGAATCTCTGGATATTATGGAGAAACACGTAAAGACTTTTTAAAAAATATTCTAAAATGTTTCCAAAACCTGATGGCACCAGCGAGTGGAAAAAACTCATTTCTTACAATTTTGAAGCTATAACTAAATAGTTGAACACATTCTAAAGATCATGTTATGGAGAATGATTCAGAGTTGCTTTAAAAAAAGTGCCAGAATAAATGTTCTTCATAACTATATGTCTAGAAAATAATTCTCAACATGTAATATTTTCATAGAGGACACTCAAATATATTCCACCTTTTCTAGTAACACATATGCAAGGTATGGATTGTTAAAGCCGGCTAACACCAAGAGCTAATTGTGTTATTATCTTTAGAAAACTGATGCAGGAAGGAACAGAAGAATCAATCCCCACATGTTCTCACTGATAAGTGGGAGCTAAATGATAAGAGCACATGAACGGATAGAGGGAACAACACACACTGAGGACTATCAGAAGGTGGAGGTTGGGAGGAGGGAGAGGATCAGAATAAATAACTAACAGGTACTAGGTTTAATACCTGGGTGATGAAATAATCTGTACAACAAACCCCCATGATAAATTAACCTACATAATGAACCCACAAATGTGCTCCTGAACTTCAAATAAAAGTTGAAAAAGTTTAAAACAATAAACTAGTGTTGGCACTGCTTGTTTTACATCAATATTTCTCCTTCCGAGTTTCAGCTAGTCAGATGGTCACCAATCTAGAATTACATGTCTCGGGTTTTGTTGCAATGTTAAGTTTCCCTTTCCCCATTACTATGTGAGATTCTGCAATGATGTAAGACATTTCAAAGTCATACACTTAAAGGCATAAGCATGTTCCTTATTTTGGTCATGTCTAACAGATTGAGTGACAAACGCTGCAGCCACCTTGCAGCCAAATATGATGTATTAGTCCATTCTTATGCTGCAAATAAAGACATACCCAAGATTGGGTGAGTTATAAAGGAAAGGGGTTTAATTTACTCACAGTTCAGCATGGTTAACGGGGCCTCAGGAAACTTACAATCATGAAGGAAGGGGAAGCAAACACATCCCTCTTCACATGGTGGCAGCAAGGTGAAGTGCCAAGCAAAAGTGGGGGGAATCCCCTTATGAAGCCATGACATCTTATAAGAACTCAATACCACGAGAGCAGAAGCATGGGGATAACCACTGCCATGATTCAATTACCTCCAACCAGGTACTTTCCATGACACGTGGGGATTATAGGAACTACAATTCAAGATGAGATTTGGGTGAGGACATAGCCAAACCATATCAGATGATATCCACCTGCCCCCACATGTTCCACATCTGAACTCTCCAAATACTTTTATAAGATAGAATGATAATTTTTTCTCTATTTAAGGCATAAAGTTCTCATCTTAATTTTGTAATAATACAGCTTAGGCACTACTCTAGTAAAATTAAAAAGTTCAAATTATTTTAAAATCAGTGATATAAAGCTGATAATAAACAATTATGAATATATTTTCTATGTAAGAAATATTGACAGAGAGTCATTTAAAGAATAATTTATCATGAGTTTTAAAAAATATATATTTTAAATGTTAAATATAATAATATTTTGCCATTTCTTATATAGTTTTCCTGATTTCACATCAATGCACATTGCTTTTTCCTTTATGATTATAATATGAAATTTTCACAATTAAGTTTTCTTGGAGTAAAAAGTGGGTCAACCTGAATAGCAATATTGGATGATACATTTCATCATAAAGATTATACATAGATATAGCAACAATTATAAATGTTGCATAGAAAGTACACTACAATAAGCATTTTTTTAAAGAAATGCTAATGCTTTCTAACAAGAAGCAGCTTGAAAGAATAAGACCTATATGCTTCCTATGGCTACGTGACTGAATAATTTACTCAGACTCTATCTCTCAGCTTATTCTTTTGTGAATAAGAGTAATAAATGTTCCAACTCAATAAGATTGTAATGTGGATAAAATTAGATACGGTTTTGAGATTGAAAAAAGAATAGTTTCTGGCTCGTAGTGAGCACTCAAGGGCATGGTGTAGAATAATGTGTTTTCATTAGCTAAATTACACATATATGAGATTCTATCATTTATATAATAAAAGTACCTAGACAAAAACAAAATATAGCCACTATGCCTGTAAAATCATCTTTCGTTTGCACACTAATTACCACTAATTCATCTCAATAAACACAGTCCTTTACAATTATGTTTAGTTACAAAATAATCAAATGCAACTTTGGAGGACATTGGAAAAAATCTATAAAATTACAAAATCATGACTTGCTATTACTACTGGTAAAGAGAATAAATTTGTACAGAAAAATGTAAATTTTACATAAAATTTTGTTTAAAAATGTAAAAAATAGTTGTAATAAATGCAATATAAGGGACAATGTTGGTTTTTATTGGATAATCAATACCATTCTGAAGTTGAATGCTAGCATTTGAGCATATATGTTAAAGCAATGAGAATCAAAGCACTAAAACAAGTTTTATAATTATGGTCGACGAGAGTAAAAAGACTTTTTTAGTAGTTCTTAGGAAATAATGAATAATCAGGTGAATTTCATTGTTAGTTTACCAGACAATGTATTGTTAAAAAATTGTATTGTTAATCTTAATTGTATTGTTAAAAAATATATCCTCACTCTAACTATAGGTTTCTTATAATTCGATTATTGATGAATTAGATTATGTAATTTTATGAGCCTATATCTCTTGCATTAATATTTTATTTAAAAAGCTAATAAAATTCTAATTTGAGGGACTTCAAAGAAGTCTATATAGCCTTCCTAACTTCAACTTGGGACTCCTAGTTTTATGGAAACACCAACTATTTGATAGATACTTGATTGGACAGGTACTGGTTAAGTCAGGCACCCCTGCACATCATAATGTAATTTTACCTTCAATAAAAAGTTAATTTTCTACATTTTAAAAATTCTTTATTTCATTTACTGAGTTTCCCAATTCTGCCTACTGTTTTATTTAACAACTTAATAAAACTTGTGAGGTTTTTCCTTTGGATAGGCTTTAGGGAATAATTTCTTTGTTCCATTTTCTAAGAAAGAGCTTTATGATCCAATAAGAATTATTGCTAACCTGTGCTCATTCTTCAGGGAAGGAGCATCCAGCTTGCTTTAATATGAAATTTAATTATTGCTGACATTAATATGGGATGACCACTAAGAGAATAAATCATTGAAAAAAAAAAGCAGAGGAATACTTCATTCCCCTTAAAGAAAAATATATTAAAAGTGGCTATCCTGTGAAGTTACTTTGCCCATATTCTGTTTTTCTTTCTCTTTTTTAATTCCTCTATTCTTGCTACTTTAGCTTTATTATTTCCTAGACCACTTTCCCCATTCCTTTTCTTACGCTTTCAAAATATGCCTTTGAGAATTCAAACAATAGCTTGATATAGCATTTAGGTCACTGTTCTAAGTTATATTGAATTTAATCACGAGGTCACTTGAACCAAGCAGCTTTGCTGTTTCTAATCTACTAACTGCACATTTTCTCTGAGATTGGATAGGACCATTCCTATTAGGATTTCTGACACAGAAGGTCAATAATTCTTTATTTCATCCATAATTTTATATTTTATTGTCCTATACCTCTCAAAAGTTTTACAGTTTTTGTGGAGAAAATGAAATCTCCTATCACTAAACTAGATTGCTATTTTCTTGTCTTCTCTATGTTATCATGGGACTTATTATGCTTTTCTCCCCAATTTCAAGTTTTCTACTTGGCAACTTGTCTTTTATCTCTAATATTTAGATATAATATTAGAATTACTGGGAAGCTCAGTAAATAATGCATATTATTCTCTATGCAATTGCGTTTTACATTTTTAAATGATTCAATTTAATTGAGCTGTGTTGGGCCTTAATACAAATGTTAAGATTATAAAGTTTACCTAAGGAGATTTTATTATGTCTTCATGATATTTTTAAAGTTACAAACAATGCTATTCTTATATGATTTTAGTAATTTCATGAAAATATATGTAAATTTAAGTAAAATTAATCACTAATAAAATATTTTAGTTGCATATTTAAATAGTTGAAAGTACACAAATTATAAAATGTACCTTGAAACAAATGCATAGGTGCTTCATAATTTTAATTGGGAAAATATCCTTTACAGTAAAAACTAGAAAGACAAAGCCTTTTGTTCTAATGTTCTAGACCTGACAGAGCCAGTATCTTTTGTGACATTTAGCAGATCGTTGGGTTTGGTAGCCATTGATATATGCATGGTGTTATAGTTCACATTGTATTTCAAACATTTTATGAGGTCATGGCAACAAACTAGTTAGTAAACAACAAATTGAGATTCGGGATGTTACATTCTTATATATACAGAGAGAGAGAGGAAAGAGAGAGAGGGAGACACAAAATGGACTCCCCATGGCTAACTGTGGTTCTCAAACTTAAAACAGAACGCGGTGGTCATAGCTGAGTGAAGGAGCAGTCATGTATGTACTTTGTGCTCTCAGAAAGATGTAAAAGCATCACAGGACTGACTTTTCTCCAATCAAACCAATCCAGCTCCTGTTGTAAATACCAAGGGAAGCAGTAGCCAGAAAACACCACCTTCCGCTTCCCATTTGGAAAAAAAAAAAAAAAAAAAAAAAAGGACAGAAACTTCTAGTTTTGGGTTGGCAATCAATCATTCAGGGCTTGAAAGTATTAACTTATTATGGTTTGGCTGTATCAACCAATGAGGATTTATATAAGTTGACCAATCAGAACTCAACTGCACTAACCAATAAAAATAAGCCATTTTCAATCCTTCATTTGAAAAAATTGACCTGATTAGGAACCTGGGTTAGAAATTTGCTGTAAAACCTGAGTCTTACCTTTGTTCTCTGCAACACATCATTCTACATTCTACACTGAAGGTTATGTCTCCTCAGTTTGCAAACTGTTCACTGGAATAAAGTCTTACATCCAAACTTTTCATGGAACTTTTGATCTCTCTTTCTCTATCTGGATAGATAGATAGATAGATAGATACATACATACATACATACATACATACATACATACGTACATACATACATACATAGATATAGATCTATCTATTATATGTATAGATCTATCTATCTACACATATGGATAGATATATGTATCTCTCTCTATATATGGGTAGATATCTCACTCTCAGATATATATATGTGTGTGTATATATGTATATATGTGTGTATATATGTGTATATATATGTATATATGTATGTATATATATGTGTGTGTGTATATATGTACACACACACACACAGTGGTTTTGCCACAAACATTTCATTAGCAAAACCCTTAATAGAGTTCAGGCTTGATTTCTCACTGGAGACATAATTCGTTATAGAATGATTTATTTGACCATTTCTTACTGAGAAGCATTTACTTTATTACCAGGGGTTCCTGATTACAAATAATGTGATAAATACCCTTGCACATGTATTCCTTTAAAATTTTTTTTTTCCATAAATTTCCAGGCATTAGATTACTGAGTTAAAAGTATTTGCTTTTAATTAAGGCACATTTATTTATAGCAAAATTCAAAGATGTGAAGTTCTTATTCAATGAATTTTGATAAGTAGTTACCCATATACTGACCATCCTAATCACTATATAAAATATTTTAATCACTCAGAATTTAATCGTGACTTCTTATCTTTCCCATCTTGTATATGGCTACAACTTTTCTGATTTCTATTATTAGAGATTCATATTGCACATTCTTACATTATTTTTTCTCTTTTTGAATTTCAAATAAATGGTATACCACACACTGTGTACACTTTTCTTAAGCTTCCTAAGTCAACATAATATTTTTGAGCTTCATACTGTGGTTTTATGTATCAATATTTTATTTTTTGTTTATTACTGAACAGAATCTCATTGTACTTAGTGTGAAATTATTTACCTATCAGCTCTCCATTTGATGGCCTTTAGGGTCAGTGTGTGTTTTTGGTGATTACGAATAAACTGGAGAAACATTTTTGTACAGACATTTTATGGACACATACTTTTATTTCTCTTGAGTAAATACCTAGCAGTGTACTTCATATATTATACAGTAAATCTGTGTTTAACTTTTAAAAGTAAGACTAACACTACTTCAAAGTAATTGACTGATTATACTCATCTGCCAGCAGGGTATGAGGGTTTGAGTTCACACACATTTTTGTCAACATTTTTTTGCTGTCAGGTTTGTCGTCGTTTTGTTTGTTGTTTAAATTTAGCCATTCTGGAAAATATAAAATGAGATGTGTTTGTGATTAAAAGTAACATATTTATGATGACGAATGATGCTAAGAATGTTTTCACGTACTCATTGGCTTTTATATACTTTTTTTGTGAAATGTCTAAGTCTTTTAGTCATTTTTTTCTTTTATTGTAATTACGTAAGTGTTCTTTATGTATTCTGAACAAAAGACTTTTGACAGATGTACATGGTGTGAATACTTTCCCAAACTATAGCTTGCCTCCGTCTCAAAAAAAAAAAAAAAAAAAAAAATTATAGATAAGCAAGTAGATATATAATAGATAAATTTAGAAATAAATATATCTTTCTTTCTCTTTTTATCTCTTTACCTTAAGTAGTTGTAAGGTTGGATTGGGAGAATAATGATTTTATATTTATTTATTAATACTCCTCTTTTTTATTATTTCATTTAATTCAACTTAAATTTTTATCAATACGCCTGTCTTTTTATGTTATAGTTTTTCTCATTTTTGTAACAGTACTCTGTTTTTTATTAATCTTAACTACAAGTAGACTAGAAATGTTTTTCTAAATGCAGGTTTTCTGTGCCTCTTAGATGTGGTATATGTTTTTCACTCTTTGTTTCCCTCTCCATGGCATATAGAATGTCAATTTTGATATTTTCTTTAAGACAAGAGTTACTTTTCTTTTATTTGCTATTCTTTTAAAAAAGTTTTCAGACCGGGAACGGCAGATCATGAAGTCAAGAGTTCGAGACCAGCCTGACCAACATGGTGAAACCCTGTCTCTACTAAAAATACAAAAATTAGCCAGGCTGGTGGCATGCGCCTGTAGTCCCAGCTACTCAGGAGGCTGAGGCAGGACAGTCACTTGAACCTGGGAGGTGGAAGTTGCAGTGAGCCGAGATCGCGCCACTGCACTCCAACCTGGTGACAGAGTGAGACTTCTGCCTCAAAAAAAAAAAAAGTTTTCAGAGCCATTTTTAATGTTTATGTAAAACTTACTCGCTTATGATAAACATATGGAATATGCTAATTATTTACTTTTTGTATTTATTTTGGGGTGACAAGGTGTTGTGATTTTTGTAAATGCTGCAATGTTGCACATGTAAAATATGTTTATTTGTTAAGTGTATATAGTATTGGAGGTAGCATTAAATTAAAAGCGTTTATAACCTTATTCCAATCCTGTGTTCCCTCGCTTATTATTTGATCATTATAGAGATTAAATTCATCACAAGAGTATTCTGTTCTCAAGAGTGATGACAAATGTTTTATATTCACATTTTTAAATGTGACCTATCAAAGAATCAACAAATAAATTTAAATTATAAAATGTAACTGTATAAATTTTATTAATGTCTCAAATAATAAATTATATATAATGAAGAGATATCTAAACATTCGATAAACTCTACTTGTTACCAAATATCCAGAGAAATATTAAAATACTCAAAACAAAGTACCTGCCAGATAAATTTGATAAAATTGAGGCTAAAATTTATACTACCCAAAATCTTACACTTCTAAAGTTGGCTAAATGGTTCTTGATGATGTTACAACATCAGGGGCATATTAGGACTCCTTAAGCAGCTAGAGTCATGATTATCTTCTAGTTAAATGGTATAATATTTTGTAGGCTTTGTATTATTTTGATACCAGGTATTTCAGGAACCCATGATTTGGTATGACTTATTCAGGTGTAATTTATATAGAGTAAAATTTCTGGACAATTATGTGAACTTTTAAAAGTAATTGATACACAATAGTTGTACATATACATGGGATATATGTGATATTTTGATACATGTATACAATGTATAATGGTCAACTCAGGGTACCTGGAATATTTGTCAGCAGAACATTTAATATTTCTGTGTTGAAAACATTCAAAATATTATTTTCTAGCTATTTTGAAATATACAATAAACTATTATTAACTATAGTCATCCTACTGTGGTATAGAACCCTCTTACTCCTCCTATCTAATTTTGTACTCAATAACCAACCCCCATCAATACTCTCTTTCCCTCTACCCACTTATATGTTAGTAGCCATTATTCTACTTATTCTATGCAATCTACTTTTTAAACTCCCAGAAATGGGTGAGAACATATATTTGTCTTTCTGTGCTTGGCATATTTTACTCACGATTATGTCCTCCAGGCTCATCCATGTTGCTTCAAGTAACATAATTTCATTTGTGGTTTTAAAGTTTGAATAATATTCTATTGTGTATCTATACCACATTTTCTTTAGTCATTCATCTATTGATGAACACTTAAGTTGATTCCTTAACTTGGTTGTTGCAAACTGCTTCAATTAATGTGAGAGTACAGAGATCTCTTTGACATACTGTTTTTCTCTGAGTTTGGATATATATTCAGTAATGAGATTGCTGGATCATATGGTAGTTCTATATTTAGTGTTTTGAGGAAACTCCACACTGTTTTCCATACTGGCTATACTAATTTGTATTTCCAACAGGATATAACAGTGCATAAGAGTTCCCCTTTCTCTACATCCTTGTCAGCATTTGTTATGTTTTGCCTTTTCTATAATAGCCATTTTAACGGGATGAGATAATATTGTGGTTTTAGTTTGCATTTCCTTCAAGACTAGTGATATTGAGCATTTTTATGTACCTGTTGGCCATTTGCATATCTTCTTTTGATAAATGTGTATTCAAGTAGTTTAGCCATTTTTTTAATTTATTTTTTGAGTTCCTTAGATATTTTGGAAATTAACCACTTACCAGATGTATGGTTTGCAAATATTTTCTCCCATTCTGCAGGTTGTCTCTTGACTTGGTTAACTGTTTCCTTTGCTATGTAGGACCTTTCTGGTTTGACGTAATCCCATTTAGCTAATTTTACTTGTGTTGCTTGCACTTTTGAGGTCTTGTCCAAAAAATCTTTGCCAAGACCAATGTCCTGATTCATTTTTCCTGTGTCTGCTCCTAGTTGTTTCATAGCTTTTGGTGTTACATTCTAGTCTTTAATACTTTTTAGCTGATATTTTATATGGTTAAGGTAAAGTTTGGGGTCTAGTTTCATACTTCTGCATATGGATATCTAATTTCCCCAGCCCCATTTATTGAAAAGGCTATTTTTTTCAAATATGTATTCCTGGCATCTCTGTCAAAAATGGGTGACTGCTAATATGTGAATTCATTTCTGCGTTCTCTGTTTTGTTCCATTGGTCAATGTTTCTGTTTTTAATAATATCATGCTGTTTTGTTTACTACACCTTTGGAGTATATCTTGAAGTTAGGTGATGTAACGCCTCCAGCTTTGTTCTTTTTGCTCAGGATTGCTTTGGACATTTGGAAATTTTTTGTGGTTCCATACAAATTTAGGATTGGTTTTCCTTCTGTGATGAATGTCATTGGTATTTTGATGCTTTTTTTAATGAATCTGTATATCCCTTTGAGAAATATAAACATTTTAACAATACAAATCATTCTAATTCATAAACGTGCAATATCTTTATTTTTTGTTTCCTCTTCAACTACTTTCATCAGTGTTTTACCGTTATCATTGCAGACAGCTTTCACATCTTTGGATATATTTAAGTATTTAATTTTTTGTAGCTGTTGTAAATGGGATTGCTTTCTGATTTTTTTTCAGATTGCTAACTATGGGCATGTATTATATTGACGCAAAAGTAATTGTGGTTGTTGCCATTACTTTTAATAGAAATGCTACTAAGTTATGTATGACTTTTTTTTTTTTTTTCCGGGGGGTCTTTAGATTTTTCTAAATATAAAATCATGTCCTCTGCAGACAGGGACAATTTAACTTCTTTTTTGTCAACTTGAATATTCTCTTTCCTTTGCCTAATTTCTCTGGTGAGGACTTTAAGTACTATGCTGAATAAATGTGGTAAAAAGGGACATTCTTTTCCTGTTCCAGACTTTTAAAAAAGGATTTCAGGATGTCAACTTCAACATTTTTCCATTCGGTGTGATGTTAGCTGTGAGTCCTTCATATAAGGTATTATTTTGAGATATGTTGCCTCTATGCAAAATTTGTTAATAGTTTTTATCATGCAGAAATGATAAATTTTTTCAAATTATTTCTCTGTGTCTATTGAGATGATCACGACTTTTGTCCTTTAATTTGTTGATGTGATGAATTACATTTATTAATTATCATATGTTGAATTATTCTTGCATTCTTGGTATAAATCCCACTTGATCATGGTGTACGATCTTTTTAATGAGCTGTTGGATTCAGTTTGCTAGTATTTTGTTGAGGATTTTTACATCTGTGTTCATCAGAGATATTGCCTTATAGTTTTTGTTGTGTTCTTGTCTAATTAGGGTATCAGGTAATGCTGGTCTCATAGAATAAGCTTGAAGGAATTCCCTCCCCTTCAGTTTTATTTTGAAATGAATTGAGAAGAATTGGTACTAGCTAGTTCTTTAAATGTTTGGTAGAATTCAGTAGTAAAGTCATATGGTCCGGGGCTTTTCATTGTTGGGAGATATTTTTATTCCTCATTCAATCCCATTACTCATTATTAGTCTGTTCAGGTTTTCTGTGTTTTATGGTTCAATCTTGATAGGTTGCAGGTGTCCAGAAATTTATCACTTTCTTAAGGTTTTCCAACATGTTGGCATATAGCTCTCTATAATAATCTCTAGTGATTCTTTGTATTTTTGTAGTATCAGTTGCAATGCCTCCTTCTTGCCTCTGATTTTATTTATGGAGTCTTCTCTCTTTTTTTCTTAGTATAGTTAAAGGTTTGTTGATTTTATCTTAAAAAAAAAAAACTTTTATTGACAATTTGTAGTGTTTTAGTTCCAAATTAATGTATTTATGATCTGATCTTTAGTTTTTCTTTTCTTATAATATTTTTGCATTTGAATTGTTCTTGCTGTTCTAGTGTCTTGAGGTGTATTGTTTTTTCATTTCAGGTTTCTGCTGAAAAGTCTGCTGATATTCCTATTTGAGTTTCCTTACATTTGAAAATTGGCTTTTTCCATTCTGATTTCAACTCTCTCTATTTTTGTCTTTCACTTTTGGCAACTTGACTATGAGATGTTGTGTTGTGAGTCTCTTTGGGTTCATTGTCTTTGCTGTTCTACGGGCTTTCTAGATCTAGCTTTGTAATTCCTTTTCCAAACTTGGAACGTTTCCTGCCATTATTTCTTTGGACATATTTTCTGATTCTTTCTCTTTTGCCCCTGGAACACAAAATATGTGTAACTTATTCTGCTTGACACTGTCCCATAAGTCTCTTAAGCTGCCTTTATTCTTTTTTAAATTTTTCTCCTTTTAGCTCATAAGATTGGATGATTTCCAGTAATCTATTTTCAGGTTCACTGATCTTTTCTTCTTAATCAAATGTGTTGTTAAACTCCTCTGTTGAATTTTACAGTTTTGCTATAGCGTTCTTCAGACCTGAGGTCTTTTGTCATTTTTAAATGCTTTATCTTTGCTACAATTCTCAGCTTGTTCTTGCAATGTTCAGCATCTTTACAACGATAATTTTGCATTATCTACAGAGTCAATTTAAAAAAAATCTACTTTATCCAGGTGGATTTGTGGAGATTTACCTTCATCTTTTGAATGAAATATATTCTCTCTTTTCAATATTTGTATTGATTCCCTGTTGTTTTCTGTGCATTAAAGACATTTATACCTCTATAATAGTCAGTTTTCATACTGCTGAAAAAGACATACCTGAGTCTGGGTAATTTATAGAGAAAAAGAGGTTTAATGGACTCATAGCTGCACATAGCTGGGGAGGCCTCACAACCACGGCAGAAGGCAAGGAGGAGAAAGTCACATCTTACATGGATGGCAGCAGGCAAAGACAGAGAGCTTGTGCAGGGGAACTCCTCTTTATAAAACCATCAGATCTTGTGAGACTTCTTCGCTATCACAAGAACAGCATGGGAAAGACCCTCCCCCATGATTTAATTACTTCCCACTCAGTCACTCCCACAACACATGGTAATTGTTGGAGCTACAAATCAAAATGAGATTTGGGTAGGGACACAGCCATACCATATCAACCTCTCTCTTGTTAGTCTGGACTGTATAAAAGAAGGTTTTTACCAAGCTGTCTCACCAAAATTTTTAAGGTGTCTCTCTAATTGTTGTGGCTGTTAGCTCTGATTTTAGTGTCCCCTTGCAGTTTAGAATATAACACACGTTGTCACTAACCTGATATCAGTATGCTAGGAGCTAGGCTCTTTAGACATAGCTAGAAAGGTTGGAATGTTGAATGTTAATTCCAATTCTTTCTATCGTCATAGTGAGGCTAGGTACAGGTGTTTATCTTCAATTTTCCCTAAACTAAGTAGGAGAGTAAATCTGTAGCAAATGCCTATACTCACTTTCAGACTGCACTTTCTAATTCTGGAAGGGTAGCTACTGAGAGTAGATCCATTATACATCCACCTGTTTGTTTTCTGTGGTCTCAGTTCACATAGGATTGCAAAGCCCAGTTTAGTTATAGAGCTATGTCATTAAGGATACAGTTCCTTAGCTGGAAGCTGTGAAAGTTATGGTGCTCACCACATGGCAAAACTTAATCTAGAAAGACTAGATAGGCCTAGATTTATCTCTGGGATGAGCCAGTGGTAGGTTTTGTGAAGTGCCAATGTCTAGCTCAGACTACTGAAGGGCTACAGTTTTTGTTGCCCCTTTAACTCCCTGATGCACTTTCATTGGAGACCAGGCCATCAAGTTTCCACAGACAGTGTGTATTATAAGCCACTTCCACAGAGAAATTGAGAGCTGCATATTCCTGCCTCTTTTCTGTACAGTTCCAAAGGAGTGTTACTCCTGGAAGTGTTTGGGTAATGGTTTAAAACATTTTCTTTTGTTCTAGAATCAAGGGAGACACATACATGCCAGTCCCTCTTCCTCCCAGAGCTAAGAGATTTATATTGCAGTCTCCTATGTGGATGGTGTAGAAGGTGGGGCTCTAGATGTGAGTAAAATTTCTCTCTAATGCAAGTTATTTAGAAGTCAGACTATTAGTTGGCTGCTTAAGATACATTTTGTAAACCCATTCTGTAGGCCAACAGTGGTCCATGTTTTTTGTTGTTTGTTTCTGTTTTTACTTTTGAGAAGGAATCTTGCTCTATCACCCAGACTGGAATGCAGTGGTATGATCTTGGCCCACTGCACCCTCTGCATCCTGGGTTCAGGCCATTCTCCTGCCTCAGCCTCCCAAGTAGCTGGGATTATAGGCACTCACCGGTCTCAAACTCCTGACCTCAGGGAATCAGCCCACCTCAGCCTCCCAAAGTGCAGGGATTACAGGTGTGAGTCAAGCACCTGGCCTGGGCCGTGTTTTTAAGGCCCCTTCTCACATCACTCCTGAGGGAATATAGAATCCCTTAAAGAGTCTCTGTGACTGTAAAAACCACTGGTTTTATTACTGTGGTGTAGAGAGACATGAATTTACCAATCATTCATGCTTCCAGAGCTAGGAGATTAGTGGTGGCAGTCCCTTAGGTGTTGCAAGAATCGGGGCACTTGCTGGGGTTGCAAACTCCTTCCTGACTGTAGTGGGTTGATAATTGACTGTTTCCTTCACTCTACTGTCCTAGTTAGATGCCAAGACACCTGACAGCTGCTGGAGGGTGTTTTGTACACTTCTTCTGGGGGGAAACAGAGGGCTATGTTTTTTAAAGATCCTTCACTGCTTCCAAGCCGATGTAGTCCCTGGAACTACTTTTATGCCTATATATAACTCCGGCTTTATTCCCTGTGGTCTGGAGAGACACGTGTATCTAATTCCTTCCACTTCCACAAACTGAGTCAAACCAGGGAAAACCCTGGGATAAGGGCCCCATATGTAATGTCCACATCCTTCTTTCCAGAGAGAAAAACTGGATGTTGGAGATTCCCTTCTCAATTGTACAATGAAGTTCCCAGGGTAGGGTCCGTGCATTATTACACCTTGGCTTCTCTTACCCGTTTCATGTGGGTATTTTTTCAATTGCCTGTGGATAGAAGTCTCCTGACTGGTCTCTGACTTTTTCTCTGAAGAAATTGATTTATAAATAGGTATTTACTTGCTGCATCTGTGGGTGGGAAAAAAGTCAGAAACTTGCTATTCTACCAGCTGTAGGAGTTTTGACTAACATACATTTGCATAACTATGACCACAGACAAGATATAGAATAATTCCAGCACTCCTAAAATTGTCTTGTATTCTTCTGTAGTAAAAACTTTCAATAGCAGTTTCCCCCCCTTCAATAGCTAGTAAACTTTATGAAAGCAAGTCTGCTTTACTTCAATAAAATGTCTGCTTTGGCCAGACTTTCTTAGAAAATGTTGTATATCTGCAGCCAATTCACATTTTATAAGGACTTCTCAGTCTCTCACATAGAGTTTTCCTTGCTGAAGTCCTTGAGTCTTCTCCAGTTAGGTAAGACAGACATCTGAGCTAAGTTCACAACTTAACTCAGATGTCTGAGCTAAGTTCACAAGAGAAAAACTTAACCCTGATTCAATAGAAATGTTTGCACACATGAATAAAAATAAGCATGTACCTGTAGACAAAATCATCAATAACTGTATTGACCAATTAAAGTCAAAATTCTTTGTTACTATTGCCTATATCCAAAAACCATCAGTCTATATTACAGTGGTTAAAAATCTAATAACACAAGTATAAAGGCAGCTGAAGTGAACTGAGTAATTGAGACTGATCCAACTCTCAAGATGAAAGACATCAAAGTTCACATACTAAAAAAACAGGTACAGCCCCATATATTCTTGATCCACTGAAAACCTTTCTTTTGTCATTTTCTTTCTGCAAATTCTACTTTTTCCATTTACACAGGCTCAGGATATAATGCATAAAATTTTAAGAAATTAATTTGTAGCTAACAAATAGTAATTATTCTATTTGCCCAAAAAATACTGTAGCTGGAAAATAGAATATAAACTGCATAAGAAAAATTGAAATATCGTTTGTGCTATTTGTAAAGATTAGAATAAAAATGGAATTAGTATCATAAAAAAATATAAGCTTCATAATCCTCCCCTCCACAAAAAAACACTTGGATTAACTCACCTGAAAGAATGAATCTGCTAAACCAGAAACATTTACTCAGATTTCTGTCCCTCTGAGTGGAGAGGAATGGAGACAATATCAAATACTTCATGATTATGATCAGAGATAGAATCTCTCAATCAAGAAGTGTAGTGCACTGTTAGGTGACTCAGTCCACCTCAACCAGATAAAATCTTGCATCTTTATATTCGTATATATACCATGAATAGCAGTAAATATAACAATCTCTCCTTTTCTTTTCTGAATATTGTTTCATAGTTGAAGCAAAAACTATAACTCTGTCTGTTTCACTCTAGTAATACCTATAGCAACCATAAAAATAGTTATACAAAGAGATACACTTTAAAAATAACCATCTTATATGTATTTTTAAAAACTCTAAAAATGTTGAAGTAATTCTCAGGAAAGCATTATAAATCAAAACAGATAAAAACACAGAGATAACAGATAACAAAAAAATAATATGGTCAATATAAACCTTTCCATATCTATAACTGTATTAAAAATGAATTATCTATATGTTGATTAAAGAAAAATACAGACACACATTGCTTAACGATAGGGATATATCCCAAAAAATGCATAGTTAAGAGATTTTGTTGTTATGTGAACATCATAAAGTACACTTACACAAACCTAGATGGTACAACCTACTACACATCTAGGCTCTATGGTATAGTTTATTGCTCCTGAGCTTGAAACCTGTACAGAATATGACTGAACTGAATACTGTAGGCAATTACAACACAGTGGTATTTATATATCTAAATATATCCAATCGGAGAAAAGGTACAGTTAAAATACTGCATAAAAAATAAAAAATAGTACACTTGTACAGGGCAGGTACCATGAATAGAGCTTGCAGGTCTTGAAGTTGTTCTGAGTGAGTCAGTGAGCGGTGAGTGAAGGTGAAAGCCTAGGACATTACTGTACACTGCTGTAGACTTTATAAACACCATACATTTAGGCTGTGTTAAATTTACAAATGTTTTTCTTTAAAAATATGTTAATCTCAGGTTATAGTAATCTTTTTACTTTATAAACTTTATTTTTTAAATTTTGACTCCTTTGTAATAACACAGAATAAAGCACAAACACATTGTACAGCTGTACAAAAATATTTTCTTAATTTATAGTACCATTCCATAAGCTTTCTATTTTTACAATTTTTAATTGTTTTAAGGTTTTGTTAAAAACAAAGACACAAACACACATTAGCCTGAGCCTACCCAGGGCAGAATCATCAATATCACTGTCTTCTACCTCCACAACTTGTTCCACTGGAAAGAATTCAGAAGAAATAACATGTGTGGAGCTGTTATTTTCTATGATAACAATGGCTTCTTCTGGACTGTCTCCTGAAGGACCTGCCTGAGACTGCTTTACACTTAACTTTTTTTATACATAGAGTAAGTACATGCTAAAATAGCAATTAAAAGTATAGTATAGCAAATACATAAGTTAGCAACAATCATTCAGTATAATTCTCAAGTATTATGTACTGTATGTAATGCTGTGTGCTATATTTTGATACAACTGGCAATGTGAAAGTTTAGTTTATACCAGCATCAACAAAAACATGTGAGTAATGCATTGCACTACTATGCTGCAGTGTCTATTAGGTGTTAGAAATTTTCCATCCCCCTTTAAATCATATGTGACCACTGTCATCTATGCAGTTATAGTTAAGTAAATCATTGTTATGTGGCACATGAATGTATTGTCAAAGTTGATTCACAAATATGATCCAATATATGCTGTCAACAAATACCTCACATCAAATATAATCATATAGTTAGGTTGAATTTAAAGTGATAAAATATGTGTATTAATCACTGATGAAGAAAAACAAAAGTGGCTATATTAATATCAGAGTAGATTTAAAGCAAATAAAATTACAAGAGACAGAAATGGATATAACATAATAATAAAAAATATAATTTATGAAGGCAACATGGTAATCTTTAGTAAGTAGGCATTAAACAAAACCAGTGTAATATACGTGAAGCAAAAACTGATAGAACTGAAAGAAGAATGGATAATAAATATTATAATTCCAAACTTTAACACCCTTCTCTGAAAAATTGATAGAAAAACTAGATAGAAAGTCTGCAAGAATATAGGATGCAGCACCACCATCACAAAAAGAGGCTCGAATTGATATTTACAAAACACTCATTGACATTTATAAAATATTCCAAACAACACACAAACATATATTCTTTTCAAGTGCTTATGAGTCACATACAAGATAGACCATATTGTAGGCCATAAAACAAACCTTAAAAATGTACAAAAAAAAAAAGTAACGTGTTCTCCAACAAAAATGGACACACAAAAAATTTGTTATAGATAACAAGAAAACATCCAAACATAGATACAAACAAACAAACAAACAAAACCCCACACATATAAGATAACCTTGGATCAAAGAGAAAGTTTCAGGAATATATAAAAAAAAAAAAAAAGATCAATTGAACTAAACAAAAATGAAAATACAACATATTAAAATTGTAAAATAGCTTTCAAAAGTGTTCACTTAAAAATATATAGCAATAAATTTCTATATTAAAGAAGAATTAAGTCAACAATTGAAGCTACCATCTCAAAAATCTAGCAAAAAAAGGAAACAAAAGAGACTCAAATAAAGCAGAGGATACGAACTAAAAAAAAAAATTGTAGAAACCACTGAAATTAAAAAAAATACGAGACAATGAAACAAACAGCTACATATTTTGAAGATTAATAAAACTGAAAAACCTCTAGGAAGACTCAGAAAATAAGAAAGATATATCCCCACTATCACAATGAAACAGGGTATTACTCCATACTTTGCATACACGACCAGAATGTGGGAACATTACAGACAACTTCTTACTCATAAATTAGACAAAGTAGAAAAAATAGAGCAATTCCCTAAACACAGACTACCACGACTTGCCCTAGAAAATGGATACTATGAATAATTTTACCACTTTTACAAATTGTCTTTAATTAAAACACTTCAAAATTGAAATCCCCAGGCCTATATGGTTTCACTGAAGATTATGAATAAATATTTAAAGAATAATTTATACTAATTCTATACTACCTCTTTGAGAAAACTAATGAAGAGAAAACATTTTCCCCTTTATTTTATGATACTAGCATTACTCTTATACCAAAACCTGACAAGAAAATAGTCTTACACAAAACAGAGAGCTACATTTCAACATCCCTTCAGGATGTAAATACAAATATCCTTAGCAGAATATAAATAAAAAGAGTTAAGCACTATATAAATTAATTGTTCACCCCGACCAAGTGAAGTTTCTTCGAAAGATGCAAGGCTGATTCACTGTTTCAAAAAATCAAACAACATAAACCACCATATTAACAAGCTAAAGAAAAAGCACACAATTACACCAATTGATACAGAAAAAAAAATGTTTGATGAAACTTAACACTTAGTCAGAAAATGTCTAAAGAAAAAATAGGCATACAATGGACTCATCCTCAAATTGATAAAATATTGTCTCTAACAACCTACAGCTAACATTATGCTTAATGGTGAAAGACTGAGTAAAAACTTCTCGAACTATTCAGTTCAGCAAGTTTATAGTACAAAAAAACTCAAAGCCAAAAATTGATTGCATTTCTATATACTAAAATAAATATGTGGAAACTGGAATAAAATACAATATTGTTCAATCACTGAAAGAAAGAATACTTAGTTGTAAATGTCACAAAACATATACAGGACTTTTATGCCGCACATTACATACCCATCACTGATGAAAATAAAATTAAAGAAGACCCAAATAAATGTGTAGGTACACTAAGTTCTTAAGCTGAAATTTTCAACATAATACAGGTGTTAATTCTCCTCAAATGCATATAATTTTAAAAAAATGTATATTGAATCCCAGCAAGATGTTTTGTAGTTGTACAGATAATTGTTCTAATATTTTCAAGAAAAAGTAAATGAACAAAAATTGTCAACAAAAAATCTAAAAAGAAGAATGATTGAAAATAACAAGTCTACCAGATTTCAAGACTAATCTTATAACTACATTTTTCAATACTTTGTGATATTGGAAGAGGGATAGACACGTAAGTCAATAGAACAGAACAGACAACCCAGATGCTGACTCAAACAAATTTGATCAAATGCCTTTTGAAAAGGTGCAAAAGCAATGAAATGATGAAACATAGCCTTTCAACAAACAGTGCTAGAATAATTGGTTTTTCATAAGCTAAAAAAAAAAACCTTTAATTTAAGCCTCTCACACTATATACAAAATTTTAAAAAGTATATAAAATATACAGAATTTAACCCAAAATAGATTACATATTTCAATGTAAATCACAAAACTATAAAAATTTTAAAAATAAAAGGTAGAAAAAAATCTTCAGGATCTAGAGCCAGGCAAAGATTGTGTTATACTTTACATCAAAAGTATGATCCGTAAAAGGAAAAAATGTGATATAATTAAATGTATTAAAGTTAAACATTTTCACAGCAAAAAACCACATTAACAACATGAAAACACAAACTAAACAGTGAACGAAAATATTTGTAAGGCATATACCCAACAAAGACCAATATGTAGAATATTGAGAGCCCTCAATATTCAATAGTAAAAAACAATCCAACTAGAACTTGCATAAAAGACATAAACATTTTGCTGAAGAATATACGCAGATGACAAAAAGCACATGAAAAGATGATCAGCATAACTAGACATTAGGAAAATGCACATTAAAGCCACAATGAGGCATCACTACATAACTATCATAATGGCCAAAATAAAAAGAAAGTGAGGGCACCACACGCTTGTGAGGATGTGGAGAAACTGGATCAATTTTACCAGTGAAAATTCCAATGTGAATTTTGCATATCCAATGCAATAGTTACACGCACTCTGAAAACAATTCAGTAGTTTATTAAAATATTATACTAACCATGCAACTACCATAACATTCTAGGCATTTATTCTTGAGAAATTAAAGACAAAATATCTGTATGTAAAATTTATAGCAAATATTTTTATAATAGTCCAAAACTGACAATAATCAAGATGTCTGTCAATGAACGAATGGATAATGACAATGGTGCATATATACCATGAAATAGCGTGCTCAGTAACCACAAAACCCAAACTATTGCAATATACAAGAATCCGAATAAATCATCAGAAAATTATGTTGAGTGAAAAAATGGATAAAAAGATTACATTTCAAGACTAACTATATGTAACAGTTTATTTATATAAAAGTCTGAAAATGGTGAAATTGTAGTTGTAGAAAAGTGGTTAGTAGTTTCCAGGGATGAAGGTGAAATGAGAATGGAAGGGAAGAAGAAAACGAGAGATCATTGTAGTGATAGAATCATTTTGCATCCTGTCAATGCCATTATTCTGGCTGTGATACTGTATGATTCTTTTGCAAGATGCTACCATTGTGGAAAATGTAATGGTGTCCCTCTGAATTATTTCTTTCAATTTTCAATATATCTAAAATTATCTCAAATAAGAAGTTGAATTAAAAATTTGTAAAACAAATTATAAGATGTGTCTCCAAAAAATTAAAATGGAAGAAAATGCATAGTATCTATCAAAAATTGATTTTAACTTTGCTACTGATAATATTTAAACAATATTTTAAATTAAGCTTTTACATGCTATTAGAAAGTGTCTAGTAGTCTCTTAAAAAGTGTTGAAATAGAGCTAGTGGTTTGGCTTGAATGTTATAATCCTGGAAAACACTTCAGATCTATTTTATTCCTCAACAGAATGAAGTTGTAGAGGCAGAACTAAGATAGAATGATAGGACTAAAGATTGCCTTATTTGTTTCTGACTTCTTAATGACAGATTGCAGTCTGAAGACCAGGTTTAACTAAGAATCAATTTTGAGGGGCAAAAAGTCAATTTCAAGCTACAACACTAGACATTCATAGATTCCTAATTAAACTCTCACCAGTGTAGACTGCACATGCAAACTGCAATTTGAAAACACTGCTCTCTCTCATACAAACTCCAACCAGGCTGATCTAGGATAAAGTGAAACAAAGGAGGAGAAAAAATTATACTCCAGATATCATAAACCATGTTCTATTGTCTCAAACTGAGAGCAATTAATGATTCCAGAAACAACAAAAAAAAATCGATAAAAGGGATGACTGCCTTCTATTTAGAAGTAGAGCATACTATAAGACAATAAATTATGTTTTTAAAGTGGTTAAAAAGAAAAAGAATCAAATCCAATATTTTATAACTAGAGAAAATATTATTTAAAAAGGAAGCATTTTCAAATACACAAAATATGAGTGAAGTTGTTGCCAGATGAATTTCACTGCAACTTATTTAAATGGGAAATATTTAGACTAATGGAAAATTATACCAAAAGTTACATATATAAGAAATTTATATATGTATATATATATTTTTTCTTTATTTCAGTAAAAGACAACCAGGTTATAATTTAAAGCCAAAACTATAACACTGTATTGTGAGACTTAAAACTTATTTAAAAGGAAATTCTATGACTAAAATAAAGAGAATAAAAGGAGAGGAAATAGAAGTATACTTTTGTATACCTCTCTTCCAGTTTTGCATACTTTCCTCTGATTGATCCTCACCCTTCACCAATTTTCCATATGCCTACCCTTCCCTAATTGTGTTTTTACACTGCTGTGCCCAACTTTGAGTAGTGCCTTGGTTTTCGCCATTTGTATTTATTTATTTATTTATTTTGCATACTCACAAACTAAACAGCACACACTACTCCATTCTGAGCCCATAAAAGCTCTGGACCCAGCCACACTGGGAGGGAAACCACCTGACTTCCAGTACAGGACCACCCTCATGTCCCCTCTCTGCCAAGAGCTATTCCATCACTCAGTAACATTCTTCTCTGCTCTTCTCACCCCTTGATTGTCAGTGTAACCTCATTCTTCTTGGACACTGAACAAAAACTCAGGAACCACTGAATGCAGGTACAGCTGTAACAAAGGCAGGCTGGAGAATGCCAGGCCCAGCTACTGGCTGAATGTGGATCCTGCAGCAAGTGCAAGATCCAGGTTGGTACACAAGTCAGACACGACCCATCGGGCCAAGTGGAGGGAGCACTTCCTGCAGCAGGCCCGGGACTGAGCAAGGCCTGGGGGGAGACATCACCAGCCACAGAGGTCCCTGACTGGCAGACAGACTGAGAAAAATCCTGCATCATAAGGGCATAAAAGACAGCAATACTGGGTATTTCAATAACTCAAATTAATTGTTAAGAAATGGATTGTATTGAGTACCTCTCTGCCAGTTTTGCACACTTTCCTCTGATTGATCCTCACCCTTCACCAATTTTCCATATACCTACCGTTCCCTAATTGTATGAGTTTTAGGAAACACGATTCGGTTCATAGCTACTCTAGTTAAAATGGCAGACAACTTGACATTCATATAACTTGACATTCATATAACACCATATGTACCCCCAAATTATAAAATGAAAATTATTTTAATGGAGTGTTTATATAATGGACTTTATGCCTGTCAATAAAATAAATTTTAATAAAATCTACTGCATGCACATTCGACGACCACATCAAAATTAAAGTAGAAACTAATAAACATTTTAAAATCTATGAGTATTTAGAAGTTTAAATATACATTTATACAATCTCTGAGTATTTAGAAGTTTAAATATACATTTCTAAAAACTATTTCTAGTGTCTTTTTATAATGCTGTATGTAGAAAATCCTAAAAAATCTACAGTTATACAAGAAGTAATAACATCGTGTATTTACACAGGCTATGTGGTGAATATAGAAAAATCAATTATAATCTACAACCAAAACTAAAGCATTTGAAAATGAAGTAAAAACTTTGGATCACTTGAGGTCAGGAGTTTGTGACCAGCCTGGCCAACATGGCAAAACCCGTCTCTAGTAAAAATATAAAAATTAGCCCTGCGTGGTGGCGCATGCCTGTAATCCCAGCTACTTGGGAGACTGAGGCAGGAGAATCATTTGAGCCTGAGAGGTGGAGGTTGCGGTGAGTTGAGATTGCGCCACTGCATTCTAGTCTGGGTGACAGAGTGAGATCCTGTCTCAAAAAAAAAAAAAAAAAAAAAAAAAAGGTTCATAGTATCACAGAATATAAAATGCTTATGAATAAATTTAGTGAAAGATATACAAGCCTTCTCCATTGAAAACTTGAAATTTCTATTATAATGAAATATACATCTACCCTATGAATCAGTCATTTCACTCCTATGTATACACTCAAGAAATAAAATAAAAATACAGTCACACAAAAACATGTAAAACAACATTTTAGCAAAATTACTAATAATAGTGAAAAAATGGAAATAAATGTCCAGCAGCTGGAGAACTGATAAACAAATCATAGTATACAGAAATCATTGGATACAAATCAAAAATTGTAAAAATATAAAACTTCTGATTTATGCAACAACATCAATGAATCTTTAAGAAGATGTTGCATTGCAAAAAACAATTTAGGCAATCAAGGGACTATGATATGAGTCCATTTATATGAGGTCCAAAGAAAGGTAAAAGTAATTTTTGTGGATAAAATCAGGACAGTGGTTTCTGATTTTATGGAGATAGCAAGAGGTTGAGGGAAGTTCCCAGGATAGTGGTGAATATCTACACTTTTTATAATATTTTGGTTACACCAAAGCGTGCGTTTGTTAAAGCTCAATAAATTATAAATGAGTTATCTTTTCATTTAATTGGATGCAAAGTTTACCTCAATTCAGAAAAAAATAACTTAGGCAAAAATCAGAATTAACACGATGAAATACAAGCAAATAAAATACTTCATGAAACATAAGTGTGAAAATATTACACATGTGTAAACAAACTTGACAAAGACAAATGTAGTAGGTAGTATCATCATAGTTATTGAGGACAAATAAAATGTACACACAATATTGAGCTTCTATATTTCTGAATGAGAAAATAGAATACAAAAAATTAGATATTCAAATGTAAAAATGCAATAAACCTTTTATTCTGAAATTAAAGAAAATATTAAAAAATACCCAAAAAGGGCTTACCAGGCTTCAAAAAAATTATGATAAAAATACAAAAACATGGAATCAGTAAAGTTATTGAACCCAAGACTTAAAGGAAGAATTATCTACTTTGAAGAAGAATATTATGTTTAAAAAAAGGAGAAAAAATAAAACAGTGCTTATCTTTTACTTATACAAAATTGGAGACCAAAAATAAAAACTAGTGTATACAAATTAGTAATTTCACTACTGTATATGTAGTGAAATATAAAAACATACATCAAACAAATATAAACGTAAAATATAAACATACATCAAACAAAATAAGGATACAATAAAAGAAGGCAAAGGCTGTTTATGAAAGTTTGTTACAATTTATTGTACTTCACAGATATTGTAATTTTTTTAAAATAAAGATTTGTAGCAGTTGTGCAATCTGTTTATGTCATTTTTTCCAACAGCACGTGCTCCTCACTTCAAGTTTTGGCAGCACATTTGGTAATCCTTGCAATATTTCAAACTTTTTCATTATTATATCTGTTACGGTTATCTCGGATCAGTGATCTTTGAAGTAACTACTGTAATATCTTTGGGGAACCAAACATCATGCCCATATAAAACAGCAAACTTAATAAATGTGTGTTTTCTGACAGCTACACTGATTAGTCATTTCCTCGATCTCTTTCCCTCTCCTTGGCCTTCCTTATTTTCTGAGGCACAACAATATTGAAGTTAGGCTAATTAATAACCCTACAATGATCTTTAAATATTCAAGTAGAAGAAAGGGTCACATGTCTATCACTTTAAATCAAAAGCTAGAAAAGATTAAGCTTAATGAGGAATGCATGTCAAAAGCTGAGATAAGCTGAAACCTGGGTCTCTTGTGGCAAACGGTTAGCAAGTTGTAAATGCAAAGGGAAAATCCTTAGAGGAAATTAACAGTGCTACTCTGGTGAACACACAGATGATAAGAAAGTAAAACAGCTTTATTTCTGGTATGGAAAAAGCTTTAGTGGTCTGGATAGAAGATCAAACCAGTTATAACATTCCCTAAAGCCTGAGAAAGGTGATGAAGCTGCAGAAAAACATTTGATGCTAGCAGAGATTGGTTTGTGAGATTCAAAGAAAGAAACTATCTCCATAACATCAAAGTGCAAGGTGAAGCAGAAAGTGCTGGGAGAAGCCACAGCAAGTCATCCAGAAGATATAGCTAAGATCACTGATGAAGGTGGCTACACTAAACAACAGATATTCATGCAGACAAAACAGCCTTTTTATTGGTGGAAGATGTTACCTAAAATTTTCATAGCTAGAGAGGAGAAAATAGTGCCTGGCTTCAAAGTTTCAAAGAGTAGGCTCTCTTTTTAGGGAGCTAATGCAGTTGATGACCTTAAATTGAAGTCAATGCTCATTTAACAGTCTGAAAATCCCAGGGTTCATAAAACTTACGCTAAATCTATTCTGCTGTGTTCTAGAAATAGAAGGAACAACAAAGCCTGGATGACAGCACACCTATTTACAGCCCGTTTACTGAATATTTTGAGCCTCCTGTTGAGACTGCTCAGAAAGAAAAGACTCCCTTCAAAATATTACTGCTCTTTGACAATGCACCTGGTGACCCAAAAGTTCTAATAGAGATATACAGGAGATTAATGTTGTTTTCATGCCTGCTAACACAACATCCAGTCTGCAGTCCATGGATCAGGGAGTAATTTTGGCCCAAGTTTTATTATTTAAAAAATATATTTTGTAAAGCTACAGTTGCCATAGAGTTCTCTGACAGATCTGGACAAAGTAAGTTGAAAGCATTCTGGAAAGAATTCACCAGTCTCAATGTCATTAAGAACATTCTGATTCATGGGAAGAAGTCAAAATATCAAAGGAAACAAGAGTTTAGAAGTTGATTGCAATCTTCATGGATGATTTTAAGGGGTTCAAGACATCAGTACAGGAAATAACTGCAGATGTGGCAGAAAAGGCAAGAGTTCTAGAATTACAAGAGTATCTTGAAGATGTGACTAAATTGCTGCAATCTTGTGATAAAACTTTAACAGATGAGCAATTGCTTTCTAGGGATGAGCAAAGAAAGAGGTTTCCTCAGATGAATTCTATTCCTAGTGAACATGCTGTAAACATTGTTGAAATCACAACAAAGGATTTAAATATTGCATAAGTTTAGTTGATAAAGCAGTGCCAGAGTTTGAGAGAATGCACTCTAATTTTGAAAAAAGTTCTAATGTGGGTAAAATGTTATCAAACAGCACCAAATGCTACAGAGAAATCTTTCATGAAAGGAAAAGTCAATTAATGTGGCAAAGTTTATTGTTGTCTTACTTTAAGAAATTGCCAGAGCCACCTCAATAATTGTATATACAAATTAATGTTACATCTTCAATTGTATGTAATTGGGTAGATATGTAAATTAATGATGTGGATATTTAAGTTAACGTTGGCTATGTAAATTAATGTTTCTCACTAGCCATTATTTATTATAATATTTACTTTTGATCTTTTCTTTATTTTCTCTCCTCTGGTACTCCCACTATACAATTGTATGTAATTGTATGTAGGTAACTAGGTAGATATGTAAATTAATGATGTGGATATATAAGTTAACATTGGTTATGTAAATTAATGTTTCTCACTAGCCATTATTTATTCTAATATTTACTTTTAGACTTTTCTTCATTTTCTCTCCTCTGGTACTCCCACTATACACTGTTGGTACACTTGAAGATGTTCTACATTGACCTGAGGCTTTGTTTAGTTTTCTTTATTCTATCTTCTCTCTACTCTTCTGATTATGTCATCTCTGTTGATCTACCTCCCAATTCTCCTATTCTTTCTTTTCCCAGTTTCAATCTATTGTTTCAATCTGCTGTTAAGCCTAACTCATAATTTTCTTATGTCAGTTATTGCACTTTTCACTCCAGAATTTCCATTTGATTATATTCCAATTTGACCATATTTGTAATGGCTACTTAGAAGTCTTTGTTAATCTGTGGCTAGAGCCCTACAAATGTGTAGCATTTAGGATCTACATACAGATCTCAAGGATGGACTCTTTGTTAATCTGGTAACTGATCCCTCTAACATGGCAATTTCTGTTGCTTGTATTATTATTATTTTTTCCCTGCAGTGGGTCACATGTTGATGATTCTTAACATGTCTTTTAATTTATTGAAAACGGAATATTTTAGGTAACATATTGTAGCAACCCCACAAACTAATTTTCCTCTACCATGCTCGGGGCTTATTTGTTTTGCTGTTTGCTTGTTTATTTGTTTTGTCACTTAATAGGCTATTTCAGTGAAGTCTATTTCCCTCTCAGTATAAAGACTTTGATGTTGCTTCTTTGGCAGTACAGTGTTGGGGGGGCTCATATGGCCGCTGTGTGATGCCAGTCACTTTAGCATGGCAATCTTTGCATTTATTTTCCTCTTATTTTTCTGGTAACTTGTCTGTTTTCCTTGGTTTTACACTCCTTTGGGCTTTACTAATTACTGAGGACTACTTGATTTTTCTTGACAATATCCTAGGTCATAAATAGATCAGTAGTCTTGTCCAACAAGGGCAGTTTTTAAAGGCCAGTCTGACTCCAGAAGGACTCTTTTAAGCTCTCTCTTTCCCTGGTTTCTCTGGTGAAATACTTGGCCTATGGTTTAATGCATTGCTAGTAATTAAAAGGACTTATTGTTTTCAAGAGTGTCCTTAGGCTTGCACTTTTTTATATTGATTAAATAAAATCAGTCCTTTGAAGGAGACCTTCAGAACTTTCTTATTTTATGAACTGCTTTTCACCTGGCAAACTATCGTAGCCACTATTTTGGGATTGGGGCCTGGAGGTAGCCTCTGTTCATTTTGGATTTCCTTTCTCTGCCTCTCCAGGTATGTTATCTCTACCCTATGAGTGACTGAGGATGAGGGAAGTCAAGGCTCCAGTATTCTGGGCCTGCCACATTTGTAGTAGAGCCTCTCTCATCTGGGCAAGAGCTGGGTGGAGGAAGGGAGCTCATGCCTCTTAGCTGCACTTACCAAAAATTTAACTTCTTCAACTTTTGGTTGTAGGGCTGTGGGAAATGCTGATTGCTTATTCCTTTGGATATATACAGTAAAACTTGACTGCAGCATGATCAAAAAGCATGAACTTTTTTTTTTTTTTTTTTAAATCTCTTCAAACATTCCCATTCTGAGTAGAACTCCCATCAAGCTGAGCTACAGGTGGGACAGGAAGCAGGGATAGGAATGGAGTGGGTGGTGGCTGGAAAGTCACAGACTCTCACTGTTGTTACTGACATTAGATCATTTGCTATGCACTTAGGGCAATTTCCAGCGACTTAAAATTGTTGTTTTTTGTTTGCTTTTTTGTGTTTGTTTTTAATAGTTTTTGACAGCTTTGTTCATTTTACTTGCGAACAGATCCATTGAGCTAACACTATTATCCTGAAAGTTAAACTCAATTTTCCAGTATTTAAAAATTCTCTAATACATGAAGAAAAATAAAACTCAAACAACAACAGAGTCTATACTAATTGCAAAATGATCCAGTAGAGCACCATAAATTTTCAGAGCCTATAAAGGTCTACTTAATAAGAACATTATTGACATGGTCATCTGTTAAAACTGCTTTCCCAGTGAAATAGAACTACCTCCTACCCTGAATGCACTCTGTTTTGTATTCATTAAATAGCATTTCTGCACATTAAAATATGCATACACTCTTTTTTGAATCCTAGTTTGTTGAAATGCTTTATCTATTATTCAAAACTAATTGAATCCTGCTCTACAGAATATCATGAAACATTCTAAGCTTGGCACTTTACATTGAAAACATTGTCATGTAGATAAATTTTCTTAGCTTTAAAAAAAGAAGAACCTTACAAATTGAAAAATAATTTGATAGTACAGCTCTGATAAAAAAAAAAAAAAAAAGAAAAAGAAAAAAAGAAAAAAAACCACTTAAGCACATTTTAATTTTAAAGAGTTTATCCGAGCATTCAGTGATTCATGAACGCGGGAATACCTTGATTGATTAACCAGGGCAAATGGCTAACACTCCATTTAAAGGGGCAAGAAGAAAAACTTTTCTAAAGCATTTGCAGAAATAAAACAAAGAAAATAATTTTGATTAGTTTAAGTGAAAAGTTCCTATTTGGAGGTCAGTTGGGGTTCGGTTACTAGTTTCAATTTACTGTTTACATTGATTTTTAGTTTGTTCACAAAGGAATGAAGTGCCCGAGCTACTCCAATCTAAGAGTCTCCCAGTTGGAAATTGTTTTAACAGCTCTGAGAAGGCCTTAGTACATATGGATGAAGTAGTTATCAATTAAGAGAAACTGCCTTGCCCCTGAATTATTTACAAATGAATCAATATTTAAGGTGTAAAAACTGAAATATAAATATAAGTAAATTCAATGTCAAATAATTTGAGAAATGATCCTATATATTAAGAAATGAGGAAGGACTGGTTAAAAATGGTATAGAAACTGGAAATCATAAACTATATATATATATGTGATTGCATAAACAGATCTAACAATTGTTCAGCAAAAAACACTCTATAATTTGAATAAAATAATCTGATTATAAAAGATATATGTATATTAGTCAGTGTTTTAATGACTCTGATAAATCAAAAACTAGTAGGGATTTGAGAAATTTTCACTTATAAATAAATGGAGACAAAATATGACCTTTATAGAGATACTATTGAATTTGATAAAACTGAAGATAACTTTTAGTCTCCCCTTCAGTGGTGGACCTTAATTATTTAGTCTCTCCTTCAGTGGTGGACCTTATTTGTCTGTAGAGACAAATATGTCTCAGACCAAACACTTACCTAGCTGCCTACTTGAAGAATTATGGCTTTCTTTACTCCTACTGCCAGCCTATATAATACTTCTGTACTTTACACCACACTAAGCCCCGTATCTTCAAAAATAAGCTTTTTCTTGTGGCTAGAGCCCTATAAATGTGTAGCATTTAGGATCTACATATAGATCTCAAGGATGGACTCTTAGATAACTACCCTCACTATATAAACGAAACAAAGCAAATTAGATATTTAAGCAAGAAACAAAAGGAATAAGTCCACATGTACCTATGGAAAAGAAAATCAGAAAAAAGATATTATCATGGGTAAAGTCTAATTTATAATAGGCTTAAATAATAGATTTTTAAAAATCTTTATTTTTAGAGTAGTTTTAGGTTCACACATTAAAAATTGAGAAGAAGCTGCAGAGGTTTTCTGTATACTCCCTGCTCTATATTAGGTGTAGCTTACCCCACTGTCATCATCCCACACCAGAGTAGAGGTTTACTATCATCAGTCAGCCTACATTGATACATCACTATCACCTAAAGTTCACAGTTCATATTAAGGCTCACTCTCAATATTGTACATCCTATGGATTTTGAAAAATGTATAATAAAATGTAGTCACTGTGATAGTATCATATAAAGTAGTTTCACTGCTCTAAAATTTCACTGTGAACTGTCTATTTATCTCTGCTTTTCACTCTACTTCAGAAACCACTGATTCTTTTAATGTTACCATAGTTTTGCCTTTTTCAGAATGTCAGAGTTGGCATCAGTAAGTATGTAGCTTTTTCAGATTGACTCCTTTCACTTGGTAACATAAAGTTCCTCCATATCATTTCATGCTTGATAGCTCATTTCTTTTTAGCACTGAAGAATAGTCCATTGTCTGGTTAAACCATCATTTATTTATTTATTTAGTTAGTTAGTTAGTTGCTTTAATTTTGGGGAACTAGAAATGAAGCTGTTATAAACATCCACATGCAAATATTTGTGTGGACATAAGTTATCAACTCCTATAAATATTAAAGCAAGTGATCGCAGGATTATATGGTATAAGGATGACTACTTTTGTAAGAAACTGCCAAACTGTCTTCCAAAGTGTCTATACGATTTAGCATTTCCCCAGCAATGAATAAGAATTCCTATTGCTGGACATCCTTGGCAGCATTTGATGTTGTTAGTGTTCTCCATTTTGCCATTCCAATAGGTATGTAGTGATATTTTATTGTTGTTTTAATTTCCAGTTCTCTGATAACATATGATGTGGAGCATCACTTCATTTGCTTATTTGTCATGGATCTTCTCTGATGAGGTGTTCATCAAGGTCTTTGCCAATTTTTAAATCATGGGGATTCATCTATTTCTCCTTGCAGTTTTATCAGTTTTTGCCTCACATATTTGACTCTTTTGGCCACATACATATTAAAGCTTTCTATTTTTTCTTAGATATTTGATCCTTTTGTCATTATGCAATGCTCATTGTCCCTGAGAATTTTCCTTGATTTGAAGTCTGCTCGGTCTAGAGTTAATATTTCTACTCCATGTGCCTTTATATTTAATGTAAGTTTCTTGTGGACAACATATAGTTTGGTCTTGTTTATTGATCCACTCTGATCATCTTTGGCTTTTAATTGGGGTGTTAAGATCACTGACATGTAATGTAGTTATTGATATAGTTGAATTAATAGCTACTATATTTGTTTCTGGTTTTTAGATTCCATTTTCTCCTTTCTTAGTATTTCAGTTACACTTTTTACTAAACCTTCTTAGCAGTTGCCCCAGTTTTTGCAATATGCGTTACACCTAATCCAAGTCCACTTTCAAATAACACTGTGCTGCTTCACAAGTGCTGCAAGTAATTGTAATAACAACATAATCCCAATTCTTCCCTTCTATCCTTTGTATCGCTGCTGTCATGAATTTCAGTTATACATAAATGTGTACATACATACAAGCATACATAAACAAATACATTGTTGGCATTATCATTTTGAAAAAAAAAACAGTTATCTGGTACATTAAGAATAAAAAAATACAAGATTTATTTTACTGTCGTGTATTCTTTCTCCAGTGCTCTTTCTTTCTTTATGTAGATCTGAGTTTCTTACCTACATTATTTTCCTTCTGTATTAGTCTACTCAGGCTGTCATGACAAAATACGACAGACTGTGTGGCTTAAACAACAGAAATTCATTTTCCCACTGTTCTGGAAGCTGGAAAGTCTAAAATCAAAGCTACGATAGGGCTTGGTTTCCAGTAAACATTATTTTCCTGGCTTGTAGGGTAGGTTTCTGCTCACAGGGCCTTTCCTCTGAGCACATACAGACAGACATATTGGATCAGTATCCCATATTTGTGAACTTATTTAACCTTAATTACTTCTCAAATACACTGTTTTAGTCTGTTTTCTGTTGCTGACAACAGAATACATTAAACTAGATAATTTTTTTTTAAGCAACCCATTTCTTACAGTTATGGAGGCTGAGAAGTTCAAAGTGAAGGGCTGCATCTGGTGAGAGTCTTCTTGGTGGTGGGTACTCTGTGCAGAGTCCTGCGGTGACACAGGACATCACATGGCCAGGGAGTTGAACTTATTAGCTCAGGTCTCTTTTACTCTTCTTATAAAGCTACCAAGTCCCACTCTTGTGATAATCCATTCACTTATTAACTCATTAATCTAAAACATATTAATTCATTTTATGAGGACAGAGCCTGATGATCCAATTACCTCTGATAGACTCCACCTCTCAGTAATGCTACATTGGGGACTAAATGTCAATATAAGTATTGGAAGGGTAACGAATATTCAAACCATAGCCGACCCTATCTCCCAATTAAGTCACATTTAGATATAGGGCTTCATCTATGAATTTGAGGAGAAGCAATTCAACCCACAGCATGTCTCCCATAACCTTAAAAAGTGTATGTTTTTATTGCATGCAAAATACATCCATTCCACTCCAACATCCTTAAAAGTCTTAATTCATTTCCGCATCAATTCTATTTTCTGAAGTCAAAATTCTCATCCAAATATCATCTAAATTAGTATGAATGAGGCTCAACTTATGATTCTTCCTGTTGCAAAATTCATCTCCAGCTGTGAACCTATGATATGAAACAAGCTGTATGCTTCTAAAATACAGACTGGGCATGGTGGCTTATGTCTGCAGTTCCAACTACTTGGGGAACTGAGACGGTAGGATCTCTTGTACCTGGCAATGGGAGGTTGAGGCTGTAGTGAGCTGTGATTGCACCACTTCTCTCTAGCCTGGGCAATAGAGCAAGACCCTGACTCAACAAACAAACAAAATAATGGTGAGACAGGCATAGGTTGACATTCTGATTCGAAAAGAGAGAAATAGAAAAGAAGGAAGGGATGACAGGGTCTAAACAAGTCCAAAGCTTAGTAAAGCAAATTATATTACATCTTAAGGCCAGAAAATAATGTTCTTTGATCCAAGGGTCTGCCTTTCAAGCCCACTGCTACAGAAGTGTCACCCCTATGACCCTATTAAAAGGCTTACCCCCACAAATGTGCCAGTGGGTCCTTCCTACTCCTAAGGCTCCAGTGGAGGCAGCCTTGCCTGTTGAAACAGAGGTGATGGCCTCTTTCTTTTAAATTCAGGGGGGCAGCCCTAATGATTTCTGAATCACCTTTAGGATTATTACCTTCTTCTCTTGAATAATGGTGCTCCATTAGAGCCAAATAATTCTATTTTCCTTTTCTGTGTAATATTAGTAGTGTATTAAGCCTTCCTTAATTTCGTCCTCAAAGCCTTTCTTTACCTTGTCTCATCTTATCTCTGCATCCTTTGAAACAAACTGGCTGTATCTCTGCTGCTATAATTGCATGTCCATTTCTGGCCTCTGCTTAGATGGTTGATTAGATACATGATTCATACCTGTACTAATCTCCTTATCAAATGATTGTTCAGCCACACCTTTAGCATTATCTTCAGAACATGCTTTATCACATTTTTCTTTGCAGTATAAATAGGCTAAGAATTTTCCAAATCTTCAAGCTCTGGTTCGTTTTTGCTTAACAATTTTTTTTTCCAATTTATCTCTATCCTCTTGCATTTTACTATAAGCAGAAAGGAGAAGCAAGGTCACGCATTCAACAATCTGCTTAGAAATCCCTGCAGCTAAATGTCCAGTTTAGTTGTGCACCGTTTCCACCTTCCATAAAATACTAGAGCACAATTCAGTCAAGTTATTTGCCACTTTATAACAAGAATAGTCTTTTCTCCAGTTTCTAACAATGTGTTCCTCATTATCATTTGAGACCTCGCTACAATTGTCTTTAACATTTATATTTCTATCAACATTGTTTTTAATGGTATATGTATTCCCTAAGACTATCAAGGCTTTCTATATAGTTCTCTATTTTCTTCCTGAACTCCCACTAGAATTGCCCTTAATATCCATTTTTTTTTTCACCAATAGTCTTTAGACTTTGTCTAGCACGCACCTTAAAACCCTTCCAGCTTCTACTCATCAACCAATTCCAAAGCCACTTCCACATCTTAAGGACTTCTTATAGAAGCATCCCATTTCTCAAAAACAAAGTATGAATTAGTCGACTTGAGCTGCCATTAAAAAATAACTCAGACGTAAAATTTACTTTCTTACAGTTTTTGAGGCTAAAAAATCCAACATTATGGTTCTGGATGGTTTCAGTTCCTGGTGAATTCTCTCTTTCTAACTTGCATGTGTCTACTTTGTCCTCATATGACCTTTCTTCTGAGCGAACACTGCAGAGACAGACTTCTTCTGAAATCATCCTGATATCATTATATAAGGATGATTAGATTAGAATAGCATTCTTATGACCTCATTTAACCTTAATTATTTACTTTCAAAGGACTCCATCTCCAAATACAGTCACATCAGGAGATAGGACTTCAATATATAAATTCTACGGTGACACATTTCAGTGCATTGCATCTTTTCTCTGATTTTTTTTTTTTTTTTTCCGAGACCAAGTCTCGCTCTGTCTCCCAGGCTAGAGTGCAGTGGCGCGATCTTGCCTCACTGCAAGCTCTGCCTCCCGGGTTCACGCCATTCTCCTGCCTCAGCCTCCCGAGTCACTGGGACTACAGGTGCCCGCCACCACGCCTGGCTAATTTTTTGTAATTTTTTTTTAGTAGAGATGGGGTTTCACCATGTTAGCCAGGATGGTCTCAATCTCCTGACCTCGTGATTGGCGGACTCGGCCTCCCAAAGTGCTGGAATGACAGGCATGAGCCACCACGCCCGGCCTATCTCAAATTTTAAAGGCAGTACTTCACCCTCTGATCTCCGTTCTCTGATGGCTCTTAGAAGAGTAGTTGGTTTTTGTGTTTGGGGAATTTCTCTTATTGTTAGATTGACGTGAAGACTGCCAAACTCCTTACATAATTTTATATAATTTTAAAATATTTGGTAACTTAAAAAGTCTATTCTGATTAAGTAAACATTAGAATTATTGTGGATTCAATTGACTTCTGATTTCACCACAGTTAATAAGTGCTCCTTACATGCCAGTCTGAAAACCAAAAGTGTGGACTAGATTTTATATTTTAATTAATGCAAATGGCACATTACTGCTAGTGGGGAGTTTTTTATATACTAATAGCTGAAAATATGCTTATAGTGCTCAGTATGTGACAAGGGTGTTCTAACCACTTTGTATTCCCGAACAATTGTGTAAAGCACTGAGTTGGCAAATGAATGCACAACAGAGAAAAACATGAAAAAAGAAAATAAAGATGTAAAAATTTTGTTTCAACAACGTAGATACGTGGAAGATGGTATTTATACTTAAGGCGGGAACCAATGATGGAGATAATATTTCAAGTATTTCGAAAGTATTTAACTGACAATAGAAAAAAAAAAGACGAATTTTCAAGCAGGCAATTTGATTATTTATTTAAATATTTAATTTACAATCTTATGTTCATGGGATACAATATGATATTTTGATGTATGCCTATTGTGGAATGATTACATCAGCTAATTAACATATCTATCACCTCATATACTTATTATTTTTGAAATGTATTCTTAGAAATTCTGAAATATATAAAATATGATTATTAACTGTAGTCACCATGCTGTGCAACAGATCTCAAAACCTTATAGCCTTTTCCTTTCTGTCCAACTGAATCTTTATACATTTTGACCAACATTTCTCCAGGCTCTGATAACGATCATTCTACCTCTGCTTCTATGAGTTTGTCTATTTTAGATTCCACATATAAGTGAGATCAAGCAGTATTGGTCTTTCTGTAGTTTTTCAAAATTATTAAAATGATTAAAAAGTTGATTTTAACAAGACCAATTTGAATGAGACATAAAACTAAAGCTGTTAATGTTATATACAAGAAAGAAATGCCAAGTGACAGAATTTTCTTTGTTTTTGAGACTAGATAATATTCCATTGTGTATGTATACCACATTTCCTTTTATTTTCGAAAAAGGTCTGACATTGGCAACTAAGGTAAAAGAGTCTCAATACCTCATGTTTCTAGTAGTGTGTATAGGATTCAAATATGAACTAACAGAGAGTAGAATGCAGTATTACCACTGCTACTGCTCTACACGTCCAATGAGTGTCACTACTACTACTAATAGTATTAACAAACAATATTTATAAATATTTTCTGTACTCCAGTCATTGTTCCAGGACTTTATCCTCACTAGCTTATTGTATTCCACAAACCCTTGGAGAAATTAATACACACACACACACACACACACACACACACACAGACATATATATTATATGCTGAAGGATATGTAGAGGGTATATGACCTGCTCAAAGTTTCTCAGGAGATAAGCAGACAATGAGGAAGTGGCTAAGCAGAATTGCTATTTATGAGGCAAGTTTTTCACCCCTGACTCTAGTCTCCAAGGATGAGAAAATGCTAGTTTGGTTGGTAACAGTGTCCATAGCATCTAACAAAGCAAAGTGATGGGCACTTATCCCATGTTCAGTATATAGTGAATTAAAGATAATAAAGTCTCTGTATCACACATGCTTGTACCTAAATCTTTATGTCAATTTTTAACCATTTTTTGAAATAAACCTATATAGAAAAAAAATTGAGGTTACTGATAGTAACACAGATCTCTTTGTGTTACTGTCAGTGTATCAGAATATAGAACTAATTTACACTGTCGTTAAAAATGTTTAAGAGTCTTTTTCCCTACTTAAAGCACCTCTATGGGTCTAACATATACATACAGTTCTACCATTCTGAAAGGCAGAGTGTATAATTTAATATTATTAAATAATTTATTTAAAATGAAGATATTTCAATTTTTAAAATTTCTATTGGCCATATTAATTTTTCTGTGAAATGTCTGCTCATGTTCTTTTAATTTTACAGTGAATTATTCATATGATTAAATAAGTTAACCCAATATTTTTACAGTAGTTGTGACCTGCCATTTCTTTCTTGTATATACCATTAACATTTTTCGTCGTATGTCTCAATTTAAATCGATCTTGTAAAAACCAGCTTTCTTCTCATTCTAATAATTGTGAAAAGGGCTAAAATGCTTGTACACATTTTATCAAACTCACTGGTTTTCTTCTGGCCTATATAAATTAAAAGAATTCTAGATTTTTATTAGAAATAATCAGAAGAAACCCAGTAAAGCATTGTTATAATATAAAGAAACTGAAAGCTTATAAAAAGAAGAACATCACAATCGTTTTAAACCATAGAAAGATAAGGCTTTGATAGCAGTAAACAAACAACAAAGAAAGAAAGATTCACAGCACTAGGGAAAAAGATAAACTGGGATCTCCTAACATAGTGTTTCAATATTCTTGCCATTAATAGTGGTTTTCTCCCAGAGAAATTTTGAACAAAATGCCTTAACTACATTTCTCTGCCAATAAAATTGACAAGATAGTTGCAGAAAAGCTTTCAAATCCATTGCAAAAGCAATTTATATTCAGTTTACCTTCATGTATAGTTAAAGAATAACATTGGGATTTCACTTCTTCTAAGTAGTCTAAGAATAAATTTCACCACCATTGATTTAGTCAGTACAGTAAAAGTATGCTTTTTATGATTTTTTTCTCAAGTATAGTGCATGCTTTACATTATAGCAGAAAGGAAAAAAAATGCCTCTTCTACAAATTTTTTGGCATGACATGAATATCTTAAATAAAATAAGATCTCAATCTAATGTTATATGATTAACTCACAAATTAACTCTAATTCGTATGAATTGTTAAAATTTACAAAGCTCAGAATTTAAGCTAGAACAACAGAAATCCAGGATCTCTTACAGCTATAAATAAAACGTGTGTGTGTGTGTGTGTGAATATTTAGCGTTTTTAGGACAATATAGATATAATTTAAAAAATTATATCTACATTTATGTCAATTTACATTCCAGAAAAACAGTAAACATTGTCTTCTTGCAATGGCTCCCACCTCACACTGAAGAATGAGACGAAAGTCATACCTGACAGGTAACAAGTGCTCATAGAGACTTTAATCCTATTAGCAAAAATTGTGTGTGTTGACTGCTCTCTACCAGCAGCTAATTAAACTAATAGAACAGGCTGGGAGTGGGAGCAGTGCAAAGTAATGAATGACTTAAATGTGGAGCTTCTATTTTGTATAAAAACAGAGTCTACATGATATTTCCCCTGTGACTTATAGTAATTTAAAAATAACATTAACAACAAAAAATATTATAAGGCATATGAATTCACATATTAAACATTAAATTTTAATAGGCAATATTTATAGCTTCTATATCAATCAGGAGTCTTCAGAAAAACAGAGATGATAACATATATGAGTATATATTAATTTATTTTAAAATATATTATTTTATGGAATTAGTTCACATGATTACATGTACTGGCAAGTCTGATATTTGGAAAGGACCTAACCAGGCAAGAGTTGATTTAGTCTCGAGTCTGAAATTTGGAAAGTGGGCAGTCAGGCAAGATTTCTATGTTACAGTAGAAGCCATATTCACTTAACTTAACTCACCAAAGTCACTTAACTATTTGAAAAATTTGAAGACAGCAAATCAAGAAAGAGGAGCTAATGAAAACTATAATAATCAATATAACTGAAAAGAACCTATAAAGGTTATAACTTTTTTCCCATGTAAAATGTGTTTAAAATCAAAATAATCTACCAAATATTTATATTATTTTGCTTTTGAAATTAAAATAAACCTTCATACACTAGCTCATGTTTGCAAAGTAAGAAAGCATAAAAATTTATTTAATCCATTATAAAGTTAGAGAAAATAATATATTCTTTCTTTGGACAAATGGATTACCAAATAATCAGTATTAACTTTATTGTGTCATATATTTTTAGTTTTCATTGTCCTAACAATTTCCATGCAAAATTCTCAGATGAACTAATTTTATTTAAAAAGTCTTCAAATAATTCCCAACCCAAACCACATTTTAAATAGAACTGATTAAGAGAAAACAATATTTTACATAATTCAAAGGTCATCTTTTGCACCTCTCTGTGGGAAAACTATCTGCACTGAAGAAACAATAATGGTTTCAACATAAAAAATAGATTCCATATAGGCACAAATAATTTAATCTATTTATGAGAAAAATCTTCAAAAATATCACAGATTGGACCTATTAAATACCTATAGCCATGAGATAGTGTTTACGAGTATTTTTCTTGTTGGAAATAATCTCCATTTTTTTCTGCTACATCTTCATCAAACCAGCACTACAACATTCATTTTGCTGTTTCCATTGTTGATCAGAAACAGTTGCAATAGATACTGAGATTACTTAAGGGACAGGAAGATATTTCAAGTGGCATTAAAACTTGATTATCTTTCAAAAGAATGTAAAACTATGTTTTATGAATAATTTAAATGTGATTTCAGTTTTAAATTAGATGTTGTGATTACTATAATATTTTCATGAGTGACCAGAAAAAAACATCAAAATAAATTAAAACCAGGTAAACATAAACTACACTACATTTAGAAACAAACCCTTGGGATTTATGTTTTCACTGTTACTGTAGTTGTTATTGTTTTGTTAGCTTGTACTAGATTTCTGTTGAAATGAAAATTATAATGAATATACTTTTTACATTTTTCCTTGGTGTTATGATGTCAAACATGTTATATTTTTCTTGACAATTCAAAATTTGCTCCAAAAAAAGAGGGTGGCCACAATAATATGTGTGCTCTTAAATTTATCTTGGTGTAACGAGATAAAACACACATAAGAAAGTGTGCAAAGGCCTTTCTATTCACTCAAACACATTTCTGTGCTTTTATGACTGGCTAGGTATTTAATACATTTGTGAACACTACTTCAATTGTAAATTATGACACATATCCCTCTTTGTAGCTCTACATAAATAGTTACATTCATTTCTCTGGTTTCATGAAAAACAAAGATTCATATATTGACACAGTACATTTTTTCCAGAAAAACTTCTATTACTATTCATGTAGCTTGACTCTTGAAACCAAGTATAATCTGAATTCATCTGAAAACTGCAGTTTATATTCATTTGAATCTAATTATTTTTAAACAAATTAACAATTCTCAGAAAGCAATAAAATAAACACTAAGCTAGTATTGAAGAGTGTTTTTAAAACCTTGATTTTTTGGCCCAACATTATAATCCATTTTTGAATTATTAACAGCATTACCCTAAGTTACATTGAAGAGAATTCAAGAATAAAACTTCTAGTGAACCAGCTTAGCTTAGTTGTATATTTATACTTTCATTCTTCGCTTTACAGTATTCAGAGGTGAGTATAGGATTGATACAGGGCAGGCAAGCACCCAGATTGCAGCCTAGCCCAGGCAGCTTCTTGTCTTCAGCTAGGAAAAATTCAAGGGCGAGCTGGTGTACAGTGGCAGTACAATTTCATGAAGAGCATGGCTACCCTACAGGCAGTGTGCTCAGAGGAGCAACTCTGAGGCAGTTCTGCACTCATTTTTATATCCACTTTTAATTATATGCAAATTAGGGGGCAGTTTATGAAGAAGTTTCTAGAAGGAGGGTGTTAACTTCCAGGTTGTCCAGTTATTGCCATGGAAGAAGCAGTAACTTCTGAGTGTTGCCATGGCAATGGTAAATTGACATAGCATACTGATGGGAGTGACTTATGGGGAGATACTTCTGCCTTAAACCGTTTTTGACTAGTCCTCAATTTGGTCCAGCATCCAAGCCCCGCCTACAGATTAGTGTTCTGCTTCCTACCTCAGGATCATACAAATTACTTTAAATTATGATACACACACTTCTGAGACATAGACAAATTTCAGGTTGGTACAAAGGCACAGAGAGTTTCATACAAATAACTTTCCAGGTCTTTTGACTTCCATAGATACTTTTCCTAAAACTGACTTTCCTGAGGCTGTCTGTAACTGTTGACAAGGTTCACTGAGCATCTCCTTCCCATTCTATGCCTTCTCAAGCATTCCAACGTTAGAAAAAGAAAGAGGCATGCCTCTCATTTAGAATTTTTCATGGTATAGATTTCTGGGGTGTGAATGTACTAAACTGCTAAACAAATAATAATTTAAAATATAATAATTGTGGAATATCCCTTAATCTCTCTCTTTCATATATACCACTATTAAGGGCAATGAAATGGCATATGTTTTTCCTATGTGCAGATATTTTATAAAGCGTGGTCAAAGTCAAAACAGCTTTTATTTAGTGACCTCATTTCTTCTATCTCCTGATAATGACACCTGAAGACAGTCCCAAGAGAAAATGCAAACAGAACAGAAAGAAACACAGATGGCATCAGCACTTTACTACATTCAGGCAGCAACCCATGGCAAGGTCCTAGCCTCGCCTTTCTATAAGAATTAGAAATCAGAAAACAGAATTACCACACAAGCACGCATCAGCACGTTTTTCTAAATTTGAAAAATGAAGTGTGACTTTCTGGATAGAAACTCATTCTGATTTGGTTGATTTGTTTGACTGAATTCTTGACAATTAAGATTGTATTAGCTAAATGTCACCTCTAAACATTTGAAGAAAACATATTTAAATATATTGACAAAGGTGTCTTTAAATTTAAATATTTTAATTTACTGAAACTTGGATTATCGCAATGCTTCAATGTTAGAATAAAATTTTCTTAATTAAGTGAACATATGTAAATGGACTTTTTGAGATGTAGCCACATGTACTTTTAAAACATAAAATTAATAATAAGATGAATGTCACTTCTACTGTCTTGATTTTTATGTGTATAGTACAGCTTTTGAACTGATACATCATGACAATCCAATTCAGGGATCATCTTTATGAGCACAGGTGTGCATATAGTACTGACCGTAACTCTAAGACTTGAAGACCAAAATATTGTCTTAAATATCACAGTAAATTAAAATATAATAATAAATATATCTCGTTGAATGCATAAGTATTATTTTTATAAAAATTATTTCTATGATTCTATTTACCCTTATAATACTTTAGTAAAAATTAAAAGACAGTGTATTATTGTTTTCTAAGAACAACTTTTATTTGTAGATAGTCCTTGTTTGCATTTTTTCCTGAAATAAAATAAAATATTAAAAAAATCTTCATTTTGTCAAGGTTTTAAAGAAATATTTGAGAGGTGGAAAAACCCTGAATACTTAAAAATGTCTAAAATTATAAAATCATCTCATTTATAAGTAATCTTTACATATAATATCTCATTTTATTATTTAAATTCTAAGTTAGTACTACTATTATCCTCATTTTACAAGGTGAACCCTAATTTTCATAGCAAAAGTTTTCTCCTCCTACCTGAAAATCCTATCCACACCATTACTATTCAATTTTATCTCACCTTTGGAGTAGTGTTTTTACTAATTTAATTGTATGTGTATGTATTCCAGAGCCATGTAAGCATATTTTCTTTATTTCATAGGAGAGATATTTTGGAGGAAGAGTTTTTCTGAAAGGCCCTGTGTCTAGAATGTGATGAGATCAAATAATAAATTTGGCCTCAATGTAACTAAATAAGACATGGATATGGTCTGACATTCTTTTTTTTTTTTCTTTGAGATGAAGTCTTGCTCTGTTGCCCGGACTGGAGGGCAGTGGAGTGATCTCGGTTCAATGCAACCTCTGCCTCCTGGGTTCAAGCAATCCATTCTCCTGCCTCAGCCTCCCAAGTAGCTGGAACTACAGGCACCCGCTACCATGCCCGGCTAATTTTTGTATTTTTAGCAGAGATGGGGTTTCACCATATTGGTCAGGCTAGTCTCAAACTCCTAACCTTGTGATCCACCTGCCTCAGCCTCCCAAAGTGATGGGATTACAGGCATGAGCCACCGCACCCAGCCCAGTCTGGCATTCTTATTAAACACAGTCATCGTTGTATCTCTGATTTGTGTGGTCCCCACTCCTCTCCCATATTAAAAACCCAAGAGAACAACAGAAAGCAGGGGTTAAGAGTGCAGCATTGTGAAATCATACTCTACCTAGATATTAACCTTGGCCATTATTTATATGGCCTTGAATATAGTTTTGTGTATTCTAAGCTTCAGTCTCCTTGCTGGTGTTTGTAATAATATTTGCCTCATGGTGTTGTTTTGTGAATTAAATGAGGTGATCCATCGAAAGAATTTAGTGCAGTGTCTGGTATATGATAAACATACCCCAAATGCTAGCTATTGATTGACACATTTCAGATTTGTTTTCCCTATTGATCTCAATTTTGGGTATACTTTGTTATTAATTAGCATTTTGTTTTTAATAATTAATTAACTTATTATTTTACTTGGTTCTTATAGCAAAATGAAAACCTTTCTTAAGAGAGGTGGTTGAAATTTCTGGCTTATTTTGAATATTCTCTATGACTTTTATTAGTGTGACTTCTACAGCCGATTATCATGGCTAATCAAGAAATAGCTGACTCAACAATTTTGTCAAATCATCACTATATTTAAATTAGTGTACAGACCAAAAGCTAGAAATGTAACAACTGAAAATTCTTTATTTATTCTTCCACTTAGAAACTGCACACAGATCACAGCTGCTGTTTATCAAGTCAGCCATCACACCTGTCTACACATTTCTTAAATCTCATTTTTTGTAGATTGATGTTTGCTACAAATGCAGTCATCTCTCATTATAAAGCTTTTCAGTTAATGTTTTATGTTTCACAAACCCTACATTATATGCTGCATGGCTCATTTGGCAAGAGTTATATTTTGCATTCTTAAGATGATGCTTGGTGCTTTGCAGATTATTTTTGGAGAAAAATAAATGTACTCCACGATATAATATAGTGTTGAAATTTTATAGTGTGGTTTTGTAGAAAACAGGTGCACATAGGTCTGCCCAACACTGAATCTGATTATCTGCCTTTTAAGATCCAGGTTTGAATTTGTAAATAAAGTGATTCCTTTTCAGTAAAGTCATTGGTAGCATAGTATACATATTAGAGTCCTTACTTACTGCTTTAGTGCTTACTTATCAAAGAAACACATAACACTCCTTTCATTACCAATAATTTTAAATTTAAAGAGCAGTTAAATAGACTTACAAAATGTCCATATGATAATTCATTTTTTTCAAAGATTTTAAATTTAATAATCATGCAGGCATATTATATACTGCTAAGATTATAAAGCTTCTCTCAGATTAACTGTTTAATCATAATCTAATAGTACCTTATAAATAAAGCTTTTTGATAAAAATTATTTTCAAAAAATTTACACACATTAAACAATATTCAATTCATATTTTCCTTGTATTCTTACTCCCTTTTTCATCCATAAAGATACTTAAAGCACTGATTATGTTAACTCTGCTTATCCATTATAGATGGCTTGTAATTAAATTAATTTTCAACTTACAAATGAGTTCTTATTTTAGCAAAATTATTCTTATCATTATGGCATTTCTTTTAAATTAATTCTTTCTTGTGGCTTTTTTTTTTTTAAGCCTTTTCTTTTCCCTAATCTGGCTCATTGTTATCCTTTTATCATGGTCTAGATTATATCTGAACAGGTTTTGTTGTTTGTTCAGAATAGGTTGCCTCTAAATCTTCAAATTACACATGTGCAAATACACATAAATATATAATAAATAAATGGAACGTTCTCCAAGGTAAATTATATAAATAACTCTGTCCTAGGAAATTATTTGCCTTGAAATCCCAGAGTGAAAACAAAACACATGAATGGAAAGATGGTGTGAGACTATGGTAAAGACCCAGGAGGTTATGAGTGCTGAGATATGAACTTTGTTCCAAGCCTATTAAAATTAGGTAAATTATTTGAATATCATGAGCCTCTGTTTCCTTACCTTTAAAAAAATGAATAAAAATATGAGAATTACACGTCTACTAACTGGATAATTTGATTTAAAACTATATCTGCTATATACAAAATATTTTCTAGTCCACTAATGTTTAATAGATAGCTAAAATAAAAGATTATAAATTTGACATCTAGAGTATGATTATGAAAATTATAAACCCTCGAATCATTCACTAATGACCATGTGAATTTTTTTAACTACATTTTTTGGTCAAAAAATGAAATTCTGCTGGGCTACATGACAGGTTCCATGGCTACGTTACATTCTTTGTGATTTTAGAGGTACTGAAAATCAAGACATATCTGCCTTCTATTCCATTCACATCCTTAGCTACCCTGTTCTCCCGTATCTTCTGTAACAGTTTTGGCTTGTGATGTAATAAAATAATTTCTTTCTATCCAGTAATACTATAAGTAGTTTCACTGTAAAGTTAATATTTCAAACCCAGAAATTTTGAGAGGGAAATGAGAAGCTAAAAATAATTTAAGTTACATAATTTCTGTAATCTTTGCTCTGCAAAAGTGGTTTTATTATTTTGGCAAACATATGGAATTATTCTACTAAACACCACTTCCAGAATTGAAATGCTTCCTAAAATAAAACAAAAAACAATTAAAAATACTATAAACAAAACAAGACAGAGCTTTCTAATTTGATTAACTGAACAATTTAAAAATAAGAATAATTACTCAGTATATATTCACATGTTAAAATGAAATTCTTATATCATTTTTTTTGACATTTTGCCACTGCTGTGTATTTGAAGGATGCCTTTATATAGTCTGTGTTTACTATTTTAAGGAAATAGCCTGAAATAGACTTACACATTGCAATTTTTGTTAATTTCAAAATATTGAAACCTCTATTGACTTTTCTATTTTAATATTATTAAAAACAACAAAATATTTTTAATTGACATTATGCTCTGTCTATATATGCTGAAATACCAAGTAAATTCATAGTAATTCTGCAGAGTGGAGAATAATCTAACTTTTATTATTTTTAATATAAAAATGTGAAAAGTTTATATTTGGATATTTTAGCCAACACTTGCTGCTTCTTTTACAAATATTTTAGAAGACAAAACTCAACAAATAATTTGTTTCTATGATTTCTTTGAATTATTCACCAAATCAAGCTGCTGCAAAATCATAAGCATGTTCAATATCAGTAAATTCTGGAGCCAATTATAAATTAATTTAGTTCTAAATTGGGGTTCCCTAAAATTTTCTTTCCACAAGTCTAAATATTTCAAAGTATAGTTACATAATTTCAAAATAGAAACTTTTATAATTTTTCAGCTCTCATTGTTTAATTTGTTCAGTTTACTCTCTTGTTTTATTTTTAGCAATATGTTTCAACATCTTTTAGCAATGTTTCAACTGTTTTCAGTTTTTTTTAAATACGGCAATTTGATAAAAACTTCACATGTTAACATTTTAGTGCTCATCTGACTGAATTTTATAGAGATTTTTCAACTACCCTTGATAAATGGAATACTTATTTAAAATTATAATGCAATTTTATGATGCATTTGCTGATATCTGATTTCGTTCTTCAATATCTCAGGCATTCACAGTATTCAACTGATAAAGCTAACACATAAAGAAATAATATGCTATAATGTTAACATTTCTTTTTGTTCCTAATATCACCTTCATTTAAAAAATGACATAGTTAAATTAATCTGTGTGATATAAACATAATTTTTCAATATTTGGTTACTTTAAAAGCCTATTTTGATTATGTAAAAATTTCAATGATTTTTGATGCAAGCGACTTCTAATTTCACTACAGTTAATACATGCTTCTTTAGTCTGTAAGTTCTTTCTTTAGAAAGAACATATTTTATAATCATATGATGTATTTTATCAATGTTTGTAATGTTATAACCAAAAAACTCCAAATACATTTATGTTTAATGTAAAGTCTTTTAACACTATTTATAACAGCAATAATATCATATGTTTCACGTGAGACAAAATTACATTTCAAGGGCTTTTGTCTGAGTCCATAAGTTGGATGAAAAATTTAAACTGTCATTGGAATTAACTGATTTTTTTACTTGAATTATTTGAAGAAATTGATATAAAATTTGTGTTATTTAACTATTTGCTAAGTTCTTCGGTTGAAGGAGCCAACAATTAGAATATAGAAAGCTGTAAAGAACAGCACTTCATTTAACAAAATGAATAAACAAGATCTACGAAATCACAACTCTCTTGGAAGCCAACAGAGAGTTGATTTGCAAGGCAGGTTGTTATTCTGAAATCTAAAAAAGGAAGGCTTTCCAAGAAGAGGGTTGCAAGCACCGGCTTCCATTTGCCAGAATCACCATGCAAGTGATTCAGAAGAAGTAGGTTAAATTTTTAACAAATTGCTAAAGTTTGGGTATTGGTTAGCCTTCGAGTACAGAAACCCAAATACAAGGGGATGGATGAATCTGCTCAACACTCTTCAACAATTTTCACTGGGACTCAGGAGAAAGACTAAGAACAAGGCAGATGATAAAATTGTCCCAGCTAGAGCAGGCAAGGAAGAGAAGAGCAGTTGCCATTGTGGAAAAGAGCAGAAACTTTGATGGTGATTCTTCTCTCCTACAGAACTAAGGTGTTGTCAGACCCAGTGTCAGGCTGGGCCCATGCTGTGGTCCAAGGAGAGTGGGTGAATGGGCAGTGAAGGTTTGAAAGAACACACAGTGGCTGTAGGCAGGTGAATATGGCTTTATTCAGCAGCTCTCTCATCAGCAGCTCTCTCACACTGTTCTCTGTCTCAGCAGCCTGCTCTGGCTCTAACTCTGTGGCTCCTGATGCTCCCACACACAGCTGTATGACTGGCCTATAATGTCAGCTCTCCCTTATAGAATTAGCAGCTTAACTCTTTCCTTCTGGGCACAAATCGGTTCCTGGTGCCACTGCCTCCCTTCAAGGCGATAGGCTCTCCATTATAGGGGTCAATAGCATTATTCTCTCTCTCTCTCTCTCTCTGGGCATGAGAGCACAAGCCCGTACAGTGTCAGCAGGGCAGTTATACCTTTTTCAAACAATAGTGGCTCAGAGCTAAGTATGAGCTTACACAAACAGGTTATATAACAATGAGAGTATGCGCCTGGGCCCTAAACTTGCTGAGTCACTCTGGACTGGATGTCTGCCTCAGCCTATTCGTTGACCAAAGCACATCCATGTACTTTACAGGTGTTAAGTTTCTATTTATTTATTTATTTATGAGACAGAGTCTCACTCTGTCACCCAGGCTGGAGTGCAGTGGCATGATCTCCGCTGACTGCAACCTCTACCTCGCAGGTTTAAGCCATTCTTGTGCCTCAGCCTCCCAAGTATCTGGGACTACAGATGCATGCTACCACGCCCAGCTAATTTTTAATTAATTAATTTATTTTTTTTGAGACCGAGTCTCACTGTTGTTACCTGGGCTGTGAGTGCAATGGCACAATCTTGGCTCACTGCAACTTCCACCCTCCCCAGTTCTAACAAATCTCCAGCCTCAGCCTCCTAAGTAGCTGAGATTACAGGCACCCGCCACCACACCCAGCTAATTTTTATATTAGTGGAGACGGAGTTTCCCCTTGTTGACCAGGCTGGTCTCGAACTTCTGCCCTCAAGTGATCCTCCAGCATTGGCCTCCCAAAGTGCTGGGATTCCAGGCATCTAAGGCGTTAAGTTTCTGAGGAAAGTTAACAAACTCTGTTGCTTCCAGGACACAAGTGAAGACTGGTTGCTGCAGGAGGAAAGGGGAAAAAACTCAGCCTAAGAGGAAGTACACAAAAAGTCCTGAGTCCCAATCATAAGGGATACCCAACAGCTAGGGTGGTAAAAACCAACTGAGAGAGTCTAAAGGCAACAGGGAGTGTATAAGACTGAGGTTTGTTCAAGACAGTCAAGAACTCTTGGCCTGGCATGGTGGCTAATGCATGTAATCCCAGCACTTTGGGAGGCTTGGGTGGGCTGATCACTTTAGCCCAGTTGTTCAAGACCAGCCTGAGCAACATCATGAAACCCTGTCTCTAACAAAAATACAAAAATTAGTCAGCAGGGTGGTATGCACCTGTAGTTCCACTTACTCGGGAGGTTGAGGTGGGAGGATGACTTGACCCCAGGAAGTCAAAGCAGTAGTGAACTGTGATCGACCCACTGCACTTTAGCCTGGGTGACAAGTGAGACTCTGTCTCAAAAACAAACATACAAACTAACTAATTAAACCTGCTGCACCCACCAACAGGCTAGCCAGCAAGTGCAAGCAAGAACAGTTTACTAAAGAAGTGACAAGAATATGAAAAAGACACTCTCTGAAGCACTAACTTTCATGAGAAAACTTAAAGCTAAGAGTAGAGTAGAAACATTGAGAAAAAGAAAACTAGCAAACCAGCCCCTACCCTAAAGCTGAAACACATAATATTAATGACATGTGGATTTTCTACAAAATTATCTTCTTGAAGTAAACAGAGGAGAAAATATGTGTAGTCTTGATTTAGGCAACATTTTCTTAGATATGACACCAAAAGCAAAATCAATAAGATAAACCATTAATAAATAGTCATCATCCACAAACTTTTAAATACCTTTTCATTCCCTATGGAGTGAATGAATACACCACATGTAAGTCAATATATTTGCAAATCACATATTTAACAAAGAATTTGTATTGAGAATATAAAAAGGAACTCTCACAACTCAATATAAAAAGGAAAAACCAAACAAAAAAAATTCAACACAAAGTGGAGAAAATATTTAAACAGAAACTACATTGATAGCTGATGTATGGATGACAAATCAACACATGAAAATATGATATACAGGTGACAGATGACTACATGATGCATTCTACTTCTAGCATTTGCCAAATAAAAAAGGAAAACACACACACACACACGCACACAAGAATTTAAGGTAACATCAATGTCCTAAAAATATTGACTACCCTCTATATGTTGGATAGCAGGACTAGTCAGACTCTATTTCCCACAAACATTTTTGCATCTATTCTAACATTTTGTGTTTTTGCACAAATACTTTTGCATCATATTTTCATCTAATGATTTCTCATCTTTCTTACTGGTCACCTGTCCTGTGTTTTAATTTATCCATCAGGTTATGGCATGAATCATATCACAGATATCTGATATACTACTTGACCACTAGGGGCAAAAACATCTGATTGTCTCAAAGCTACCCCTGACCAAATGCAGTTGTCTGTTCCTGTCCCTGAATATTCAAGTATACATTATTTTATCTGTGTGCATTATGCATGCTGTCCTTGAAAGAGGGACTTTAGATATGTTATGTTTTTAAGACATCAGGAAAAGAGGGATGAGTTACTGTTAGTGTCCTACTGACTTAGCCATGTTGTAAACTGATAACTCTATTCACTGCACACGTTTCATACCACCCTAACTCAGAACATGGTCAAATTTAAAGCACAAAATGGAATTTGATGAATCTATTGCAGCTTATTTTGATTAACTATTAATAAAAATACTTTGTTAAAACTGGAAATTCAAGGATAAATAATAAGCCAAGGAAATGAGGAAGTTATCTAATACTCTTACATCTAATGAGCTATTTGAATATTTTTTCAGTTTTCCATCTCCTTTGTTTTGGATCTTGCTTGTTTGGAGGACTTAGCCCCCAAGGGAGAGACAATCACACTGGGTATACAACAATGGTTACATTAAAGGAGCTGTTGATATGGTCATGTGGCCATTTAGACACCACATGATCATAATGGAACAGGCAAAAAGGGAGGTTGCTTGTAAAATTAGTCTTGATTATCAAGGAATTAGAATGGTATAGTTGCTAACATGGAAATGGAAATATACTTCTGGAACTGAATTAATCCTGAAACTGACTATAATTACTTCAGCTACCAATGTCCCCTCATAGATGTTAATAGAGAATAACAGTAATGTGATGCATGCAGGACCACCAAGTACTGAAAAAGAAAAGATTTGTGTTGCTCCAAGAGTTGAATAATAAGCTTAAAATGCTGGTTGAGGGGAGAAGTAACATACAGATGAAGGAAAGAAATGAAGAATGACGTAAGTATCAATAATTTCTTCCTTGATTTTTATGTATATATTTATATATATTTATATTGACTAAGATTTTCAATTTTTTTATCTAACCTGCCCCAAATATATTTTTCAATCATATTTGCTGGTGCTGTTAAAATTAGAATTTAGTGGTGAGATTATAGATCATCCAAACAAGATTATGGCTGAACCATAAGAAAAATCACTTAAAGGGATACAATAACTTATAAAACACCTGGGGGCCTGTTTTCATTTATAAATGCTATAACAACATGGTATTGTATGTATTTATTTTTGTTAACCTTTTCATCAAGAAGCTTAAATACGGAGGGAAGGCATATATATGGAAATTGAATAAATGTTAGTCCCAGAGAGATGATGTATGGGCTCATCGATACTGATATTACAGCCCTCCTATAACAGCTTCCAATAATTTAGAAGATGAAACGTTTATAAGCAACATTTTCCCAAAGCTCCTTACAGCTAGAATTTCAGACATTGTTCGTACTCTTCCAGTCAGATACATTTTCAAAATTTATTTCATATTAACTTAAATGGAAAATAGGTAGAGAAAAAGCAACACTTCTATGGCAAGTGTATTCGTTCATTCTAACACTACTAAAAAGCTGTACCTAAGACTAGGTTATTCATAAAGGAAAGATATTTAGTGGGCTCATGGTTCTGTGGGCTGTATAGGCTTTGGCTTCTGGGGAGGCCTCAGGAATCTTACAATCATGACAGAAGGTGAAAGGGAAGATGCTACATCTTCACATGGCCTGCAGGAAAGAGAGAGCGAGGGAAGTGGGAGGTGCTACATACTTTCAAACAATCAGATCTGACAGCTCTCATCACAACAGCAAGGGGAAGTCCTCTCCCATGATTCAATCACTTCACTCCCTCTTCCAACAACACTGGGAATTACCACAGCACATGAGATTTGGGTAGGAACACAGAGCCAAACCATATTAGCAGGGATCCTTTACCAGATTGATCACCTTCATCCTGTTGCTGTTACTCATATTACTGCCTCCTGACTACAGCAGTGGTTTGTTGCCTGGCTCAGTTTTGCTGTGTGGCTTGAGGAGTTCCTATTTCTGTAATTCTAAAAGTACAAATTTACTTGAACAGTAAAGACTTATTTGTCTCAGTAATTAATTATGGACTTCTGCAATTTCAGTTGCTTTCAAACTTCTGGACAATAACTCCTTGTTAAAACTGAAGGAGGCTAATGTAACTATCTTCAGTGTAAAAAAAATAAACAAAAATAAATGTACTTATCATAGCCTAAAGGCAATTCTACTGACAGGAGTAGAAGCATTAGACAAGCTCTCATGAGAATAAATTCATGTCTTCTTATGTGAAGCATGTGAAAAATTGCAATTGCTCTAAGCTTCAGGAATACTTAGAAATAAAGGATACCATGAGACATGAAAGGTAGTAGTAATAAAATCAATTTTGTTAACTTCAAATTCATAAACTACTTCAAAATTGAAAGCAACAGGGTAAGTAATTCCTGCAGATACGTTCTGTCAAGATATTGTAGATTTTCTTTAGTTATTTATTTGGGCAGGTAGTAGTAAAATAACAAAAACTTTTAGAACAATACTTAACATACAAACACACAGATTCTTTATTAGATAGCACACAAGGCCTTCTACATTGTTTCATCATGTAGTATTTTTGAAAACATTCTTGGTAGTTGTTGTGTTTTAACTAAGTCTCGGTTAATTGTTAAGTGATTTCCTAATATGAGTCTTTGGTGGTGTCTCATGGAGTTCCTAGTTTGTTACAGCAATGCTGCCTGGAATATTATCTCACTTCAACCCTCATACCATTTCAGGTTAACTCTTAATTTCATTTCAAACTTTTACTCATGTAGCCACCTCCAAAAAAAAACAAAAACAAAAAAAAAACAAAAACCTCTTCATTTCTTGAAGGGAATTTTGAGTTGGTGCACCATTTCCAAACTCCTGGAATACCCTATTTGTATATTCTGTATATAGCAGTCTCCCATTATCTGAAGTTTTGCTTTTGTAATTTCAGTAACCTGCAGTAAATTGCAGTTAAAATGCATTAAATAAAAAATTCCACAAATGACAATTTGTAAGTTTTTAATTGCATGTCTTTCTGAGTACAATTATTGTATTTTATTATTAATTATTTTTAATGTTTTATTGTGCCTAATTTATAAAATAAACTTTATCATATGTATGTGTACATAGGAAAAAAAAATCCTGGACTACATTGAGTTCAGTGCTATCTGTGGCTTCAGGTATCCACTGGGGTGTTAGAATATATCACTTGTGGATAAGGGTGGACTTCTGTGCATCTGAACATTGACTGGATTACTCTCTTAAGTTTCAACTTTCATCAATTCCAAATTGCCAATTTCCTCTTTCCAAGTTCATTTTTCATCTTTACGTTCTTCCTTCTACCTCCTCTGATCAAATTCTTAGGTCACTGAGGTTTATATTATGAACATGCTGAACTGATTAAAGTAACTTAAACTATGATATGATGTCTCATTTCACAAATAGGAGCTTTACAACTTTGGCATGGTATATAAAAAATACAATATAAGTGCAAAAACCTTTTGGTTGTTCTCAATTGACAAAAACCACTATTGCATTATTTAATCTGGATCACTGGTGAAAACAATGTATGCAGTCAGTAGTCATTGCTTTACTAAATCTGTGAGTACTGATCAAACGTCAGCTGTTACAGACTCTGCTACATAATGAGGTAGTGCACTCATTAGATATAACCAATCAATAACTAGACATTATAATAACGGAATTATATAGAAAATTTAGATAAAATCACAAAATTAAAAAAATAAAAAAAAAACCCTGACAATTTGAGAATGATTGTGACATATCAAAGTCAATGTTAGCACAGGCAAAGAAGATTGGAGTGATAAGAAATAAACTATTGGGAAAAGAAATTCACACAACTAATATAAATAGTCTAAATAGAGTAATGTATGGTATTTAATAAAATAATTCTGAGCACATTTTTCTCAGATCTCAGAATTATTGTGGATTAATGTGAATCAATTTTCTAACTATAAATTCCACTCATATAAGAGAAATTTAAAAATTTAAAGAGGCTTTATCTTATTAAGGTTTTACTTGCAGATTTGAATTTGGTTTAATTAACTAACCAAAGATACATTTTTAACTTTTTGGTCATGGATTTACTTTACCTAGAGTCACTCTTTTAACACATTTTATTTATATATAGAGAGAACATTGGGTGAAGAATATGTATCCTTAGTCTTAGTTTTAACTTTGCCTCTAAATAGCTACGTGGACTTAACACAAATCACTTCATATTTGAAGAAAAATTCACCATCTGCAAAATAAAGGAGATGAGTTATATGCTTTTTTTCCATTTCTGAAATTTGATAATTGTATTAATTATATTACTGGATATGCTTTAACATTTACACTAATCATAGTAATAGCATGAAAACTTTGATTCTGGTGTTTTTCTGGTGAAGATATAATCTACAGATAGAAACACATGCCTGACTGAAATATAATTAAATAGCACTAAGATATTTGCAACAGTATCTATCCCTTCATCAATTATTATATTTCCTGTGGCCTTTATACATCCCTCCTCTCCATTCTTCACAGAATAAAACTCAAAATCTTTGAACAAACTGTAATGAAGAATTTCATCTTTAGTTTCCAGCAAACTTAGTTTATTATAGATTCCCTCTGAGAACCTGAGCCAAATACAATTCTAAAGTAAATTTAAAAATAATAAAATTAACATTTTTTTGTGAAATAAATAATTTCCTACAAGTCTTGAATAAATGAGTACCAAATAAGGTACCAGTTCTATCACATATTATTACCTATTTAACCAAAAGTTGTTTAAAAGGTTTATTTTGATCTAAAAGTAACTAGATAAATCATAACAATTGTAAAAATCAGTCACAAAACTTACAGAGTTATAAAAATAAGAATTTACTATTACTTGGGAATCTATTGGTCAACTGAGTTGTTCTGTTCAGCTTTTTCAGGCTCAGATCATCTTTACTGGCGTCACTCATGCATATAATGTGTCAACTGGGCACATCTACTGTAAGATAGCTACATCACATGTGTAGTAGGTGGTTGTCTCTTTGGCTGGTATCAGTTAGTATAAGCTGTCATATCAACATTGCCTCATAATGCAGCAGACTACCACTGGCTTCTTTAAGCAGGTTAACATGTGACAGCAGGACTCTCAGAGAGTAAGTGAAAACTAAAAAGACCTTTTGAACCTGGGCTAAAAATGGCAGAACAAGAATTCTCTCCTATTATATTTTTCAAATCAAGTCACAAAGCCAGCTCCAATTTATAGTGTAGAGAATAGACACCACCCCTTTATTAGTTGCAGCTACAAAGTAACATTGCAAAGATTGTGAATAGATACCATTTATAAATTGAGGCCACTTTTTGTAAACTACTAAGTGCTAAGATTAAGAAGAAAATACAAGAAATGGGGAAAGGATTCCCTATTTAATAAATGGTGCTGGGATAATTGGCTAGCCATAAGTAGAAAGCTGAAACTGGATCCTTTCCTTACTCCTTATACGAAAATTAATTCAAGATGGATTAGAGACTTAAATGTTAGACCTAAAACCATAAAAACCCTAGAAGAAAACCTAGGTAATACCATTCAAGACATAGGCATGGGCAAGGACTTCATGTCTAAAACACCAAAAGCAATGGCAACAAAAGCCAAAATTGGCATAGGGATCTAATTAAACTAAAGAGCTTCTGCACAGCAAAATAAACTACCATCAGAGTGAACAGGAAACCTACAGAATAGGAGAAACTTTTTGCAAACTCCTCATCTGACAAAGGGCTAATATCCAGAACCTATAGAGAACTCAATCAAATTTACAAGAAAAAAACAAACAACCCCATCAAAAAGTGGGCAAAGGATATGAACAGACACTTCTCAAAAGAAGACATTCATACAGCCAACAGACACATGAAAAAATGCTCATCATCACTTGGACTGGATTAAGAAAATGTGGCACATATACACCATGGAATACTGTGCAGCCATAAAAAAGGATGAGTTTGTGTCCTTTGTAGAGACATGGATGCAGCTGGAAACCATCATTCTCAGCAAACTATCACAAGAACAGAGAACCAAATACAGCATTTTCTCACTCATAGGTGGGAATTGAACAATGAGATCACTTGGACACAGGAAGGGGAACATCACACACCGGGTCCTATTGTGGGGAGGGGGAACGGGGGAGGGATAGCATTAGGAGATATACCTAATGTAAATGACGAGTTAATGAGTGCAGCACACCAACATGGTACATGTATATATATGTAACAAACCTGCACATTGTGCACATGTACCCTAGAACTTAAAGTATAATTAAAAAAAGAAGAAGAAGAAAATACATAATGCAGAAAAAGAAAGAAACCTATCAAAGATATTAAACAGCAATACAATATTCAATAAAAATAATATTAAATAAAAAATAAATTGTTCTGATATTGGGTTAAAATTTGGAAAATTTAATTTTGTGCATATAAGCATGTTGTATACATCATATATCATTTATACATATATTTATATCTTTCTCTCACAAGAACAAAATAATAGTAATCTAAATGGTAAGGCACCACATTTTTATTTGGAAGAAATGAAAGATGTATGCCATCTCTAAACAACATTAAGCAAAAGGAAACAAAGGCTTAAGTGAGTTCGAGCTTCAGCCAACTCACTCATGTGAAAATACAGAAATATTAACATCTTTCAAAATGTGAAAATAAATTTACAACAGGCACAGAGGAATTAAGTCTTAATTACAAATTTGATTTCCAATTATTTTTAAAGAGGGATTCACTGTCTCAAATTGATAATTTTTGTTTAATGTTGAAGAACTCTTCATAATATAACTTGAACAAGATCGTCACAAATTCGATTGCATTTTAGAAAATTTACCTACTTCTTCTACTCTTCATATTAATGATAGCATTCGTTTTACTTCAAAAACCACTGCTAAAACATTGACCATTCAGAGTATTGTTTTTTAAGACAAAATTAAAATAAAAAGGACTTCAGAAATTTTGACTAAAACTTCTGGAGGGGAATCAAAATAAAAAAGGATTGCAATCAAGATATTTCCTATAATTTATAGAACAATAATTTGGGATATAATACAATTTAGTTGAGACTGAATTGAGTGACTAAATTCTGCCAGATATTATACTCAAATGATTATGTCTAATTCTTAAATGGCATTTTGAATTAATTACTATTACCTGTACCATTTTGAAAATAGAGAATTTGTATCAGAGTTTAAGTAACTTGTCAAGGTTTGACATTTGAGAAGAATTAGGACTTATCAAAACATACTATATGAAACGTATTTTCTTGTTCACCTTTTTTTTTTTTTTTTTAAACATACTCAAATATAGGCAGTAACCCTTTGGCTCCTTCCAATATACCATTCACGTAGAAATCCCTTCACCTTCTTCATTACAGAAATAATGTCCCTAAACATAGCACATACTTTGAAATTAACAACTCAAGGTCATAAGAAGTATCACACATTCAGCCATAATTCAGTTATTCAGCAATGAGACAGTATTCAAACATCATTAATCATTAATATATAAAGGAGGAAACAAGATTTATGGTAGTACTCACTGTGAAAAAATACTGAATAGTACTGAAAATAAATGTTGATTGTCCTCAAGAAATTGAGAGATTATTATGAACTGAAATATTGCTGTGGAAATCTCAGATCTGAGCCAAATCCAAAAGACCTAAATATTTCAAAGATAGGGCAAAGATAGAGTCGATGAGTTAGTACCCTTAGTGTTACTGATTTGTTTGTTTTTACAACACCTGGGTAATAATAAAAGAAGTTTAGGTGAAGAACAAAAAGGCATTGGAACTTCTTTACTATTTCTGATTGTGGAGAGAAACTAAGATGTAGGTTGAGATCTGAGTATCCTCTTGTGATGACCTTTGGTCAAATTTATTTCAGGAAACAAAACTATATAGCTATGCATATTGAGATGGAAGATTAAGAGTAATGCCTCGATGCACATGGGAATCTTTTATGCTCCAAAAAATAGGTTAATAAATGATTTCTAAATTTTACATATATATATAATGAACGAGAGTCAGCACTCGCATTCACAGATCCTGCCTAACCTGGAAGTGGTCAATATAATTGTATTCTTTATCTTACATCTCAACTTAAGTTTTTTCTTCCATAAAAATATACCAAAGGTACCCATGTTGTCTAAAAAGATGAGAAATGAATTATAAAATTATTAAAAGTAAGTGTTGGGATGAGTTCTGCTTGCTCACACCTTTCTTTTCTTCTTAGGGTGCCTTCGCTTTCAAAGAACAAATGTTCTGCTCTGTTCTTAAATGTCATAAACTTAAATTATTAAAGACTATCCAATAAAAAGAGGCCTGCAGTTATCTAACAAACTTTTAAGTGAGCCTGCTCAATTGTGGTCCTGAAAGAGGAAGCACAATATTGCCACACACTTAAGTTATAACCTTGCCTCTATCAGATAAAAAGAAAAACAATATTTTGATCACGATCTGCCCAACTCCTATATCTGTTTCTTAGTGTTTTAAAACTCAGAGAGAGAAGATAGGTACTATCTGGGTAACTTAAAAATCGACAGACACTGAGTTTGTAAATTGTTCACTATTTACTCTATGTTGTCAGAGATGGAAATTTGTACACAGGTGAATATTAGAAGTTTAAACTTTTAGTTAAGACTACTAACTGATCCAAGAGACCAGGAGGCAAGGAAGGTAGACACCATTTTGGTCAGGAAAATAGACCTTCATTATCAATAGAAGGAAGGACTGAGTTACAAATGCCATCAGAAAAGAATGTGTTTGTCACCTTGATTGATTTTCTGGATCATCTTTTGAAAGATTCTGCTCAGGTTTTATGGCAAATGGACCAATAAAGTAGCCACTGACTGGGAAAGATATGACAAGGGCCAAAAAACCCTCAGGAATAAAAGTCGGGGTGAACAAACATAGTAAGTCATGTAGACCCCCAAAACATTACCAGGTAAGGACAAAGAAATTGAGATTAGACAGTAGTGATAAAAGATTTGCATGTTAGTTGCAACTCTGAGACCAGCTGCAGTCAGGTTTCCTTAGAAAAAGGAACCAGTCAGAATTCTGGTATAGCTATTATGGGATGAGATAAACATTATATGAAGCCAGCGGGTGCTGTGGTTTACCACACCATTCCTCCTCTAGTCCCAAGGTACTCATTTCTTTTCCCAAGGCTAAGATTGATACCTTAGGTATGCCTATATCTTGTAAATGATAGATGAAGGGATACAAAAGCTCGTCTCCTTGCTTTAATTTGAGAAATATGTTAATGTCATCCCAGGTTCATAACTGTCCATGAGATCAACAAGGCCTGTGTTGAGGCCACCCAACTCCTCCTGCTTCCCAACTCCTTCACAGAGACCATTCTCTAGAGTATTTTCTAATATCAGAAATCTAAAGTCTTTGAAATTATTGCTTGTTGGGCTAACAGTTTTTAATTAATTTTGTATACAAAGACCATTTTCATATTCTTCTGTCTGGGTACTAAGAATTGATATTTTTGTTTTTCTCACTTAATACAGAATTGTTTACTGGTTATATAATGCATTTTAATAAACAGATCATAGAGCATTTAAGGGAGTCACTATGAGAAAAGAATGGAACATCTGTTTAGATAGAAACAGATAATTACAAAGATTACAGGACTTAGAAAACTCAAGAAAGAAGGAAGGAAAGAAAAAAATTGACTTTATTACATCAAATATATTATACATTGTAGAATATATGTATATATTATTTATGATAATATTATATAAAACATACTGTATAACCTATTGTATAACATTATAATGAAATGTGCATTTGTAGCCAAATAGCTCTATCTCCCATCCTGTGAAACAGAAGAAGTCAGAGAGTCTTTCTCTATTTCTTCTGTCTCCTTCCTCTTTAGTTCAGACTGTCAGGTTTTCTGCTGAGTTGACTGATTAAGTTCGTGATTTACACCCATGTTAATCTCCTTATCAAACTGTTCCTTGGCCATACTTATTATTTGCAATAGGAATTGACTGAGAATATTTTAAATCTTTAAGTTCAAGTTCCCTTTTGCTTAAAAATGCTGGTTTAAAGTTATTTCTCTTCTTGCATTTTACTGCAAGCAGTCAAGAGGAACCAAGCCATGCCTTTAACACTTGGTTTAGAAATGTCCTCAACTAAATATCCAATTTCACCACTTACAAGTTCTACTTTCCACAAAACATTAAAACACAAATGCAATTCAGGTAACTTCTTTGTTACTTTATAACAAGGATAATATTTTTTTCATTATCCAATAATATGTTCCTCATTTTCATCTGAGACCCCATCAGAATTGCCTTTACTGCCCATAATTATATCAACATTGGATACATGATTATTTATCTATTCTGTAAGATGTAAGTTTTCTCTAGGCTCTCCTTTCTTTCTGAGCCCTCACCAATATTACTTTTAAAAATCATTTTATGACAATCTCAGTTTCTTCTAGCATGTATTTCAAAATTCTTCTCCAATACTCATTACCCAGTTCCAAAACTGCTTTCACGTCTTTAGATAATTGTTACAACAGCACTCCCTTTTGGTGCTCATTTATGTCTTAGTTCTTGATGTTGTAACAAAATACCATAGGCTGGTGTTTTCAAAAACAAATGAATATATCTTACATTACTGGAGACTGAAAGTCTAGAACAAGTTGCCAGTATGGTCAGGCTCTTAGTGAAGGCCCTGTTCTTAGTTTACAGACAATCATCGTCTTGTTGTGGGCTCATATGATACAAAGGGAACTAGCTAGCTCTCTGGCCTCTTCTGTTAAAAGCACTAACTTCATTCATGAGGGCTCCACCCTTTTGAAGGCAACCTAATTGCCTCCTAAATGTCTCCCTCCTCCAAAAATCATTACATTGAGATTACGGTTTCAACATATGAATTTGGTGGTCACAAGTATTTGACCTATTGCAATTGGCTTACATGAATCACTATCTCCTCTTTCTAGCTCATGGACACCCTTCCTGAACACATGGAAGAAATAAGGCATTGACACTTGGAATAAAATATGGCTTCAAACAATAAGAAATGGACAATAAAATAAATGTATATAGGAAAACAACTTTGTCTTCAATAGAGAAGATCTTAATATATTATTAAATGAACAGTGTTAATTATATTGATTTTATTGGTCAACTCTTCAATACATTTGTAAATTTTTGGGAGCGTTTGCTTTATCAGTTTTTGGAGGAAAGAGAGAGATTTTGTGTGTGTGTGTGTGTGTGTGCACGTGTGTGTGTGTGTAGTTTACTATAATTATAGATTTACTTATTTCTTCTTGGTACTTTGTCTTCTCAATTTTGAACAAACTGAATTTTGCTAGAAATATAAAAGTTATGGTAGCAATTATGCTACCAATTATGGGTTTTTATTGTCAAAAGATCGTATTCTAATATATTAGTCTTTGTTTTTTTGGTTCATATTTATTTAAGTTACATTTTTCATTTAGTCAAAGGCATCTGTATTATCTAGAGGGGTAGAGTGATCAACTGATAATATGGAGAATTTGTCAATATTAAATTATTTGAGTTGTGAAATCGTTTTTCTGAAAACGAAAATGGAAGGGCTAGGACAAGAGAAATGTACAGTTTATAACAAAACAACAAAATTTGAAAGCAAATATTGGTAGATTTTTTTTTTCCTGGAAAATGAAATAAAATTACCTGACCTGAGAAATCGGGAAAAAAAAAAAAAATGAGACTATCAGGTAGATGTAGAAGGACCCACCAACGGAAATCATGTCAGGTAATTCACAAAGTTACAAATGAACATGGTAATCTTGGTAGAATGTCAATCTTACTTGAAGCTCTAAGGTATTATATTAAATAAGTTAACTGCCAAAAAATACTCACCTTTGACCAGGCGTAGTGGCTCAGGCCTGTAATCCCAGCACTTCGGGGGGCCCAGGGGGGCGGATCACAAGGTCAGGAAATCGAGACCACCCTGACAAACAGTGAAACCTCATCTCTACTAAAAAATACAAAAAATTAGCCAGACGTGGTGGCGGGTGCCTGCAGTCCCAGCTACTTGGGAGGCTGAGGCAGGAGAATGGCGTGAACCCTCGAGGTGGAGCTTGCAGTGAGCCGAGATCCGTCCCAGAAAATAAATAAAAATAAAAATAAAAATAAAAATAAAAAGAATGGTCAACACATAAGAGAGGATGGTGATCCCTGAAAAGTGAAACAACTCATAGACAATAGCCAGAGGAGTTCGTACCCAAACGGTACTTTAGTCTCTCTGAATGAAGAGAGGGCTCATATTTTGATAAACCATATTTTGCTAGAATATGCTGTCCTGTGTGTGAAATAAGGGCTTGAAATTCCCAAGATCCAGGACAGAACCACCAGTAAATAGAAGGTGAAATCATTCCCAGAATTCCTACGTCTGGGAAGTCAATACACCTTATAACACACAGGGCACTAAGGAAAGACGTCTAAAGGGTCATGCCTTATTACTGGTGACAGATTAGCATAAAGGTAAAGAGTAGTATAGACACACGGAAGCAAACTTAAAAGCTATCTCTAAAAGATAAAACTAATCTGAAATAATTTATCTGTATGCCAAAACAAAGTACGATACTCTTTGAATTGTTGCAGTCAAAACATAATTCCATGATTTACTGCATCCAAGCAAAAATAAGGTATGTGAAGCAGGAAAATATGAAGAAAAAAAGATTAAATTAATCGAAATCACAGAGAAAATGAATAATCAGATGCAAATGTTAAAATACCTGTTATAAATATTATTACTATGCTCAATGACCTAAAAGAAAACTTGAACATAATAAGTGAAAGATATATAAAAGCATGAATGGAATTTCCATATATTAAATATAAAATATTTGAGATTTTTAAAATGAACAGTTTGGTTATTACAAAAAAATATGATATTGCAGAATAAACTGTCAATGAGCCTGAAAACATACCAACAGACATTTTTAAAAACTGAAAAAGCAAGACTGAAAATTTTTTTGTAAACAAGGAATAGACCCACAGTGACCAGTGGAATACATGCATACTGTTGAAATTCTGCAATGAAGATGGGAAAAAAAGAAAAATAAATTTTAATGATGACCATAATTTTTTTAAATATGATGTAAATTATAAAATTATAAAATTGTATAATAATAATTTTTATTATAATAATGTTTTAAATAATTTTATAAATTATAAAAATCCCTGATCTAAGAAGGTACAAAATCATTTTAAGTAGGATAAACATAAAATAAACCACAGGAGAGAATAAACATAAAATAAATCACACCAAGTGCATCAGATTGCTGAAAATAATTATTAATTATTAAAAATCTATTAAAATAGCCAGAAAATAATAACAAAAACAAACACAGATAGAGGGGGAATGATAAGATTTAAAATACCCAGAATTCTATATCCAGTAAAAGTATTTTTAAAAACTGAAGATAAAGATGTTTTAGAAATATAAATCGGAGAGACTTTTTTGTCATTTGACTAGTACTATAAGGAAGTTTGCAAAAGTTCTTCTAGAAAAAGGAAATAACAAATGAAGGCCAGGCACAATGGCTCATTCCTGTAATCCCAACACTTTGGGAGGCCGAGGTGGGTAAGTTACTTCAGTCCAGGAGTTCAAAACCAACCTGGGTAACATGGCAAAACTCAGTCTCTACAAAAATACCAAGAAATTAGCCAAGCATGGTAGCCTGTGCTTGTAGTCTCAGCTATTCAGGAGGCTTAGCTGGCTCATCGCCTGAGCCTGGGAGGTCAAGGCTACAGTGAACCGTGATTGTCCCACTGCACTCCATTCTGGGTGACAGAGTGAGACCTTGTCTCACAAAAAATAAAAATAAAAAACAACTATTTCCTTGATATAAATTTTCTAAATCAAGACTTCTCAATATGAAAATTGTTTGATTCACAAATATAATTTCATATTTTCTATTACCTTCATTAGGAAACAAAAAGATTATTTGATATCACTATTATATTCTAAACAAATATTTTAAAGATTATTTCAACATATAATCAAAATAAAAAATTATTAATAATATGTATTATGTTTTTTGTAAATTATTGAAATCTGGAGTGTATTTTATACTTACAGCACCTATCTAAGATACCAATGTAGGCTAGCAATATTTTAAAAGCCCAACAGCCACATGTGGCTAGTGGCTATCATGTGGAATAGTACAGTTTTAAACACACCAATTCAAAAGCAGACATAGTCATATTAATTTTTTTAAGACAAAAATATAAGCAATTTACAAAAAGTGATTAAAAATATAGAGTTTTAGACAGAGTAAAACTGATAAATGGAGAAGAATATAGCAGGCAAATACCAACTCAAGAATCCTGAAATGAATTTATTAATATCAGAGAAACTAGACTTCAGAACAACAGATATTACCAGGGATAAAGTGGGGCACTTCATAATGACAAAGGGCTTATTCATAAACAATATCCAATGAAATAATTTATCTCATTATCTAATAACAAAGCCTCAAATAGCTGGTAAAGCAAAACCAATAAATAATTCTGAAGCTACTGTGCCTCTACAAGACATTGAAGGTTATACATATTGTATGCATATATATGAGCTGAAAGAGTTATTTTTAAAATTGTAATGTATTAATATAAATATACAATTAATATGGCAGAAATATTTGTTTTACATGTAATGACAACATTTACCTGAAATACTACATAGTCTATGCACTGAAAATAACGTGTATTTGTACTTTGTGACTTTCATAAATGCATACTTTTAGGTATTTTCAGTATATAAACTTCCTTTGTCCTGCATACAAAGATATTGTAGTAAAATATGCTCTTTGTGTTTTCACGCTTGAGTTTGTCTCATTTTTATTTTCCTTTTTTATTATCTGTTTCATACATAACAGAACAATTATTGATACATATGAATTTTAATTAAAAAAAAAACCCTATGTAGCATCAAGTTATTCATTATATTTCAAGTTTTCTGCTCGGAGGTTGTTTCTATGAATATATTATATTGATAGGTATAGATGAGAAAATGAAAGAAAGTATAACCTAAGCACATATTATCATTAAGTGCAAATAGCAGTTGATGCTATAAAAATAAATTAGGTCCTTGGAGATTTTTATTTATGAAATTTATTTAAATAATATTTTAAATAACAAATATTTTAAATAAAAAATAAATAAATTTTAAATAATAAAAATAACAAAATATTAATACAATGACAAATGTTAAATAAAAAACTGAAAATTAAGATTTGTTGAAGATGCTGGAGTTGTGATTCTTAGAACTTAGCCAAGTCAATGAATACAGACAAGACCACAAGCCTGGCAATTGATGTATGCATATGTGGGAATTGACCATATTTCCTCATGTAAGATGATGAAGCATGATCCATTTTGACAGTGGCGGTAGAAGGTTTCTCAAACAGCTTCTCAGTTACAGATATATCATATATATGTGTGTGTGTGTACATATGTGTGTATATATGTATATATATGTGTATGTATGTGTATATATGTGTGTGTATATACGTGTGTGTGTGTGTGTATATATCTCTCCAGTCTTGCATCTATCACAAATTAAAAAACCAATACTTGATAATTTACAAGTAAAGTACAGCATAAATAAACTACAATTCGCAGTTTATTTTAAATTTATCAACATCTTTACTTTTATATTGTATAAAAGGCAAGTAACAACAATTTTGCTGGCATTCCTCATTACATAAACTTTTTAAATCTTTGATAAGAATACTATAATTATAAATGTATTTTGAACATTATGATATAAAATATATTTAAAAATTACAACTATGCACCATTGAAATACTTAATATCTGACTTGAAAGCCTTAAATAGCTAGTATTTTTTAATGAAAAGTGGGGATAAATTGGCGATAGAAATTATTTCAGAAGACAGGAATATTCTGAGCTAAACCACAGGACTGGTGCTGTAATAAATTATCTTACTTAAGTCTCATAATAAACTCTTGAAGAATAGATCAATGTTCCTTTACATGTGAGGTAACTGATACTGAATGAGTTAAGCTAAGTTGCACAAAATCACACCCCTTTTTTCTAAGAATAATTCTGATTTATTTTAATCCTGCATGCCATCCTCACTAAGCTTAATCATGAATCTTAAATATAGTTGATAGTTGGCTTCATGTCCTGAAACATTTCAATTATCTCTGATGAGATTGTTTCTTGTTGATAGTGTGCCTAGAACACGGCCCAGGTTCAGTTGTGTGAATGGTGCCTCTAGAGTTGCCGGTGTCCAATCTGTGATGCCTTAGGCAGAGGTCTTGGCCCTTTGGCCCCTAGCAGCTATGTGTTTAAGTGTTTCAGTCATGTCTAGTCCAAAAAGAAACAAAAACAATAAACTCATAAAGAATCAGGTGTGTTGAATGACAGATGTCAATATTTATGTGGAATAGCTGAAATTCATTAAATAAAATATGACATAAAATAATAGTGCATAGCTTTCAATGCTACATTTGAATATATTATTTATAGAGCATGATATAATTATTTGAAGAAATTTCCTCTTACAGGTTCATTTTAAAAAGGGAACCTAAGATTGGATTTTACAGCATAGGTGTAAGATAAGTTGACTATCTTTTTTTAATTCCACAAGTCCAATTCATTCCAAATAATAGGTTCCACTGATGGAAAGTCATTTTCTTATTTCATACATGTGAAATGTAATAACACCTGACACCAAGTTCTGGTGTACATAAGTCAATATTTTTAACTGTAAATGTCATTTTTCCCTACAAGTTTTGTTACTTTTGATTTAAGAGTTATCATGGTTCAAAGTACAGATTTTTTCTTTAGAGAAGCAGATTATTACTGCAAAATAATCAGCCAGTCATGAGTTAGTGAATAACTGTCCTTTTAGGTAGTTGTATATTAAATGGAGACCTATGCAACATCCCTATAAAAAGTGCTTATTTACTAGGGACATAAAGTCATTAAAGAGAACTAGCAATGAATTCAAATTGAGAGAGCAAATGAGGAAAATATTGTACAAGGGCCTAGAATGTTAATGTTATGATAATGCTATGCTATGTTAAGAACAGTTAATCTTGCATTTCCAAGGGTACAAAGCTTAATATATGCTTTCCTTGAGTGCTAATTATGAGACATTTTAATGGTTTTAATTCTCCTCTATATCTTTACAATAAGACCATTACATAAAAATAAAGGTAGCGACAATATCAAACTGGAGTCAGCAGCTGTTTATCTCATCATTTTAGTGAGCAAATTGTCCTGGCCATGGAATCTCATTGAAATGTCAAAACATTTGATTAGACCATATGGATACTATTTTATAATAAGGCAAGTTGATAGGTACACTGAAGAGGAACACTCCTATTTTAATTTCTGTTGCATCTAACCACATAGTTATTACACATTTGCCTGATTTCTGACAGGTGTTTGCCCATAGTTATAAACATTGTCCTTTGGAAAAAACATGACATTAGGCAGGAAAGTGGTAAACTTCACCACTATTCTTATCTGCCTTCAGAAAAGCCCAATTTATAGTGAACAATCATCCTGATTTTGCTCAGGTCTAAAGGGACTAGGAGCAGGCAGTATTAAAATAGATGACATCCTTGGCAAACTGGGATGAGCTGGTTACCCCAGTACCCCTTTTGCTTATTCACTTGCACCAAATAATGAAAACAGGATGGAGGCCACCTGTATTAGTCTGCTGTCACTGCAATAGTCTGCAATAAAGAACTACTTGAAATGGGGTAATTTATGAAGAAAAGGGTTTAGTTAGCTCACAGTTCTGTAGGCTCTGCAGGAAAAGTGGCTGGGAGGACTCAGGAAAGTTACAATCATGGTGGAAGGCAAAGCAAAAGCCAGCACATCCTACCATGAGAGAACAGGAGAGAGAGAGTGAAGGTGGAAGTGCTACACAGTTTTAAACAACCAGATCTTGTGAAAACCCATCACAACAACAGCAAGGGGGAAATCCTCCCCACGATGCAATCACCTCCCACCAGGCCCCTCCTTCAACAGGTGGGGATTAGGTGGGGATTAAATTTGACATGAGATTTGGGTGGGGACATAGAGCCAATCCATATTACCACCTTTCTGTTCTTGTAGAGGCTGTCATTATCATTAATAAAATAGACCCACAAATGGTAAACTGATAGTCTCTATTGATACTCTCTATTCTCTACAGGGCCCAGAGCTCCAGCTATTGAAGCTTTATTGTGTTGCATTATTAAGACAGAGTTGTGTTGTTTCTCTACCCCATTCGATACCTATTCCCCACTTGCATGATAAATTCAGTAATGCCTCTAAAATATACTATTTATCTTTTTAAACAAGTTTCTATTTGTATAAAAAGAGTGACTACAATGGGAACCTGTCTTAGTTTGGAGAGCCCTTTAAACAAGAGGCTAAAATACGCCACTAATAGAGGATTGTTTGGGTAAGAAAACTTGCTACTTTATCATGTGATTAACTTCAGAGATTAGAATAAGTAATTAACTGTAGGACATATTCCTGTGATTGCATATTCCTGCTTCACAACTTATTTGCAATAACTTAAGATAAATATAAAGAAGACTCTCAGAGCAGATTCTGGAGCTAGATTGAGTGAATTGAATTTTTGACTATGGCCCTGTTCTGCTATTTGATCTTGAACTAGCTATTGACTTTTCTGTGTCTTAGTTTTCTCATCAGTAAAACAGCAATAATAAAAGTACATATTTCATAGGTACTGAAGATAGTTAAGTTAATTAATATTTGTAGAATGCTGAGTAAGTGTCAAGTACAGAGTAAAATGCTAAATATGTGCAATTATTTTTAAGGTTGCCTTTGAGCCATTAAATGATTTATTAGTACATCAACAGTGGTCAAATAGAGAAGCAGTGGAGAGCATGATCTGTGGTGTCCAGTCACCCGTGTTAGAATCATGGTTCTATCACTTAATATCTTAAAAAAAGTAATTGGTTTCTCAGTTTCCTTATTTATAAATTGACACTAATAATAAGGACATAAATGAGGATTGGTAGAGAATATGCATGTACTAGATGTTATTATTGTTATTATTATTCTTTGACCTGGAAGGAAGTGAAAGGATGCACCAGCTTTCCTAACTCAGAAATATATGTAACCCCCAGGGCAGGAGATAGGGTGGATATTTTTAATCTATGACATTCTGCTTTCGCAAATCTATTAGTAAATATTTACTTCCAGAAAAGAGGGGTTTCAGGCAGGAGTACCAAATGCAAATGAATATAGGGTTCAAGAAGCAAATGCAAATGAGAGAAACTTATTAGAATTGGTGAATTAGAATTAGGAAAATAAAGCGTGATTCAAGCTAGAATGTTGAAATATGTGCCTAGTCTAAAATAATTAAAATTAAAAGCCAACAGATTATTAATCTGTATAAACCAAATCTCAGGAGCTGAATTCAGACTGCCTTCCACCATTTTGCCGCCTCTATTGATAGTATCTGCATATAATTCGTATCTTGTTTCCTAGATATTTTCAAGCTACAGTTCAGAAAACTTAATAGCAGTATCCCACTTTTGAAAATTGACATCCTTATTAAAAAACCATCATAATTTAATTATTAAATTAGCCAAGAGTGGTAGTGCATGCCTAATAATACCAGCTACTTCATAAACTGAGGCAGGAGAATCGCTTAAACTTGGGAGGCAGAGGTTGCAGTGAGCCGAGATCGTGCCATTGCACTACAGCCTGGGCAACAAGAGTGAAATTCTGTCTCAGAAAAAAAAAAAATAAAGAAAGAATAAAGAAATAATTATAGATCTGGATTCATATTTATATGGTCAACTTTTGTAAGTCATAGAGGAATATAATATATTTTAATTTATTAATATTCTCAGATTAATTACAATAGTAGAGTTAACAGATATCCTTTTCTATGTAAGTTATTCAATTTAGAAACTGTTGTTTTTTTTTTCTGCACATACATGGATTCATGTGATTCGCTACTTCTCTCAGAGGGCGACTTCATTTAACAGGATATTTTGCTGATTTGGGACATCACAATTCCCTTACATAATTTTTTGTCATGTCTTATTACCTGCTGTGCTGTTATTTCATTAATATTTTTATGACATTGACTTTGTTTTCCTTTTATTTATTTATTTTTATTTTATTTTTGAAAACATTTCAATAGGTTTTGGGGAACAAGTGGTGTTTGCTTACATGAATAAATTCTTTAGTGGTGATTTCTGAGATTTTGGTGCACCATCACCCAAGCAGTGTACACTGTACCCAATGTGTAACTTATTTTACACTGAAGTTATTATATAAAAATTAAGACCTTAGCAAAACACAGTGATTTCAAGATCTATATCTATATCTATACCCTTCGCACTAAATTTACTTCATTTGCTCTAGTTTTCACCTTTGAGATTCCAGCTTACAGCTGGCAATGCCCGGCTTAATGTAGTGGAGAACTGCCAGAAAGGATGGTCTCTAGCTCTTTAAATCCCTTCATCATTCATAGGAGTGTACATCCCAGACAAAAAAAAAAGAAAAAAAAAGAATATATTCGAACCAATGTAAGCTCTCAGAAAAGTATTCCTTTGTAATTGAACTTACCAGAACACTTGCACATGCCTATAGGACAACATGTATTTGAAAAAGTTGTTAGGGAGAAAGTGTGGGCAGTATTTTTAGTTGATATCCACAAATAAAGTGCTTCCTAATTGGTACAAAGTTAATCAATGGTTGGCAAGCTCCATTTGCTTGTCGTATCTGTCTTCTTCCACTTTGGGGTTTCCATAATAATATACAAATTTACCCCATCAAGTCTTTACCTATTTAAATCACATGGTGTAACCTGATAAAAGCATGTAGAGATGGGCAAAAGAATTGCTGAGTGTCTTTCCAGAATAGTTCTTGGTATTTTCTGGTACATCCTTCAACTATTTTCTGACTCCACAGGGGTTTGCACATTTGGTTGGTTCACTATTATCTAAGCTATTTTACAGTACTCTACAGTTATAAAGTTAATTCCTAGTAAGCTAAGAGCAATGAAAAATTTTTTATTCACAACAATGTAGATGATTACTGTTCACAGATATAAATTTTGTCCAGTAAATAACATAAATCTGTGTAAGTCAAATTATTATGATGTACTAATCTTAATCATTTACTGGTTTCATCATTACATACCGAGTTTTTATTTGACATATGCTTATTATATATTTTTATTGCTGTACACATATAGCTCATAGCTGCTTTGATCCAAGAATGTATTTTCTTGGCTTTTAAGACAAATCCCAAGTGACAATGAAGCTGTAGCTTTGATGTTCTCTCATTTTGTATTGTTTGTTTTGTAATAATTGTGTGTTTGTGCAAGGACACACATGTTTCTGGTTCACTCACAGGCAGTGTTAAGCTATTTTCCTTTAATGTTAATAATAATAAGAAATTTGATTTTATGGAAATTTAATGTTTTTTTCATTGGCTAGTGGAGAATGAGTATCTGTTATGTGAATGACGAGAGAATCCAGTTTTTTAAGCTTTTAGTTTGTTTGTATATTTGTATACCTGTGAATTAAAATCAGTGAAGAATTTTATGCTCATTGAGAAGAACAATTTTGTGAAATATTGTCAGGAGAAATTTTGTGTTTCCTTTTGAACTATGGCTAAAGTTTCATAACTGGAGCTATTAGCTCTCCCTATGCCTATGTATCTGATGTGCACACTTCAGAAAATGTGTGCAATTTACCTCTGGTTACGTGAGTATAAAGAATTTTTGTATCAGTAGAGGATATTAATAAATAATATTATATTATCTGACTGATTTGTAGAGGTAAATGAGCACTATATAGATAAAACTTTCCCTAAAGTGAAGCTATAGAAAGTGAATTTCTTATACTCTAAATGTGCTAGACCTTTTAAAATACATTTTTGCATTAATTGCTTTCTTAAATACAATATAATTATGCATTTTCACATATTAAAGTTGAAACTTTAGATATATCAGATTGGTTTATAATTTTTGTTTTATTTTTAGAAAATAAAAAGTGCTAAATTAATGTTCTCTGATTTATCCATTACATAAAAATGCTGTATTATAATATGTTCATAATGTATACTATTTGTTACAAGTAAATATTAAATTATAATATCAATAAAACATATAACTATATTATATGCTGTTGTACATAAATATAGAATCAAGTGTTTAAATTATTTATTTGCTTGATAACAAATGGTTGCAGAACTTTGACACTTGAAGCAACAAACGTTTATTTTATTTAGTATTTTATCATTTCTGTTGGTCAGAAATCCAGACACAGCTTTGCTGGGTCTTATGGCTCCAGATCTCACAAAAGGCTGCAATCAAAACGTTGGCAAGGAGGTTGATGTCAGAGAAGATGGCACAGTATGAATCACCAGGATTCCATCTCTCTATTTGTACTGACAATTGTACTGACAAAAACTGTCTAGAGTAACGATTTTGGAACTCCACAGTCTTTAGGACACTGACAGCTTCCCAGGGAAAGCCATGACTGGCAAATTACAGTTAATTTCTGTCAATTTTAGCCTTTAGCTCCCTAACTGCTACCAACACCTACCTCTAGTCCCATGCAAGCAGCCATGACTGCATTCCTGATGTGGCTTTCTGGAGCTATACTGGGCAGTGAGAATTTTGTCATTCAAACATCGAGGTTCTGTGTTCTGACTGTTGACGGCTGCTTTGGATCACTAAGTGCAGGTGCAGAGGCTGGCCGCCATTGTTTCCATCCTCACTGGTGAAAGTGTGGCTGCCAGGAAATACAAAGGAGCATCTTCTGTTTTTTGTTTTCTTTGTTTTTTCTCCCTCTTTGTCTCTTTTTCTTCTTTAGGAAGCTAGATATTTAAGGATTAGGAAATTCAAAAGCATCTACATATATGGTGGAATTCAGAAAACAAATGGCACACGCCTATAGAAAAACAGACTCTCAAAAGAAAAACTAAGATTTTTTATATTTTCAGCTCAAGCTGATACAAGACATAAAGACAATGTTCAATAATGAAAAGTAACTAAAGAAAATGCAAACCCTCAGTAAAATAAGAAAACTGGTTTCCAGAATTACCACATTATAATATTAAATGCTAGTTTTCAACCAAAAATCGAAAGCATATTGTAAAACAGAAAAGTACCTGCACATCATTTAAAAGAACAAAATAAATCAACAGAAACCATCCCTAATGAAGCTACAACATAAAACTTAGTAGACAAAGATGTTTAAACATCTGTCTTAATGATACTCAAAGAACTAAAGGAAGCTATGGACATAGACAGGAAAATGATACGTGAACAAAATGAAGAACACCAATCACTAATACATCTGTAAGATTAGCATTACTTTGTCACCAAATCCAGATGATAACATTACAAGAAAATTACCGACCAATATCTCTTATGACTATACATTTAAAAATTCTCAACGAAGCAGTAGCAAATAGAAACCAATAGCATATTAAAAGGATTATTCACAATGACCAAGTGGAATTTGTTCCATGAATGCAAGGGTGGTTCAACATAAGAATATCAATCAATGCAATAGATCACACTAATAAAGCAAAATGAAAAAGTGATAATTTCATTGACACAGAAGACAAAACTGAATAACTTTTCATTGTAAAACCTCACAGAAAACTAAGAATAGAGGGACCATTGTTCAACATGATAGAGTATTGGCAAAAAAAACTCACCGCTGATATTGTAATCAATGACAAAAGAATGAAAATTTCTTCCTTAAGATAAAAAAAGAGACAAGGAAGTCACTTTTCACTGCTGCTATTCAACATTGTAATGGACGTTTTTGCCAGAGATATTGAACAAGAGGAAGAAAAAAATATAAATTGGAACAGAAGAGGTAAAATTATTCCTATCAAGAAATGGTATAAACCTATACATGGAAAATCCCAAGAATCCACAAGAAAACTCCTACAGCCAATAAACAAATTCAGTAAAGTCACAGGATACATGGTCAACATGTAAACCAACTGTGTTTCCATACATCAGCAATAAAAAACATAAAACTAAATTAAGAAAGCAATTTCATTTACATCAGCTTCTGAAAGAATTAAATGCATAAAGATAAATCTAATCAGGGAGGTGAAAGCCTAGTGAACTACAAGCTGTAAAACATTGCAGAACGAAATCAAAGAAGACATAAATAAATATAAAAATATTCTATATTGTTCATGTTTATGGATAGGAAGCTCTAACATTGTGAAGCTATTAATGCTAACCCAAGTGATACACAAATTCTGCACAATCCCTATCAAAATGCCAATAACATTATTTTGCAGAAATGGGAGAGCCAATCCTCAATTCATATGAAACTGAAACGACTTTAATAGCTAAAGCAATCTTGAAAAAAAAGAATAAAATTGGAAAACTCATTGTCCTTGGCTTCAAACCTTACTCTAAAGTTTCAGTAATTAAAACAGGATGGTACTGAAATAAGGAAAGACATATAAGCCAATGCAGTAAGAAAGAGAGGGCAGCAATAAACTCATATATATTGTCAGCTGATTTTCAGTTGAGGTGCCAAGATCATTAAATGGATAAAGGACAGTATTTCAAGAAATGATGCTAGGAAAACTGTATATCTGTATGTGAAAGAATAAAGTTGGATTGTTACCTTACACTATATACAAAAATAAACTCAAAGTGGATCTAAAATCCATATATAATTGCTAAACTATAAAACTCTTAGACAAAAACATGGGGAAAATCTTCATGACATTGGATTTGGCAGTGAGTTTTTGGACTTAACACCAAAAGAGCAGGCAACAAAAAATAAATAAATAAATTGGACTTCAATATTAAGAAGTTTAATCAGATTATTCTATTTTTTTTCCTATAGAATTATTTGAGCTTCTTATATATTCTGGTTATTATTATTATTATTTTTTGTTCATTTTACCAATCTCCATCACCCCACCAACCCCACACTATGTTTCCCAGCTTCTGGTAACCATCCTTTTACTTTTTTTTTTTTGGACAGAGCTTTGCTTTTGTTGCCCAGACAATGGGCAGTGGCATGATCTCGGCTTCTCAGCTCACTGCAACCACCACCTCTGGTGTTCAAGCAATTCTCCTGCCTCAGCCTCCCAAGTAGCTGGTTAGAGGCATGCTGCAACACGCTCTGCTATTTTTGTTGTTGTTGTTGTTAGTAGAGATGGAGTTTCAGCATGTTGGCCAGGCTGGCCTTGAACTTCTGACTTCAAGTGATCCACCTGTCTCGGCCTCTCAAAATGCTGGGATTACAAGCGTGAGCTACCATGCCCAACCGGTCCTTCTACTTTCTATGTAAATGAGTTCAATTATTTTGATTTTTAGATCCCACAAGTAAGTGAGAGCATACAATGTTTGTCTTTCTGTTCCTCGTTTTTTTCACTTAACATAATGATCTCCAGTTCCATCCATGTTGTTGCAAATGACTGGATCTCATTCATTTTTATGACTGAGTAGTACTCTATTGGGTATATATACCACATTTTCTGTATCTATGCATCTGTTGACAGACACTTAGGTTGCTTCGAAATCCCACCAAGCAGTGGGATTGCTAGGTCAAATGGGAGCTCAATTTTTAGTTTATTTGAGAAACCTCCAATCTTTTTTCACTGTGATCATACTAATTTCCATTACCAACAACAGCGTGCAAGGGTTTCTTTTTCTCCACATCCTCGTCAGTATTTATTATTATCTATTTTTTTAATATAAACCATTTTAACCCGTGTGAGATGTATCTCATTGTAGTTTTGATTCGCATTTCTCTGATGATCAATGATGTTGAGTATCTTTTCTTATGCCTGTTTGCCATTTGTATGTCTTCTTTTGAGAAATATCTATTTAAATCTTTTCCCCACCTGTATCAAAACATCTCATGTACCCTGTAAATATATATACATATCCTTCTACTATATATACACATAGTAGATATATATATATATATCTACTATGTATCCACAAAAATGTTTTAAAATAATTTAAAAATTAAAAAAATTAAGAACTCGTTTAACCAAAGTACACTATTAAGAGGGTAAAAACCCAATTCTCAGAATGAGAACATATTTGCAAACCACTTATTTAATAAGATGTTAATATCCAGAGTATATATTTTTAAAGCTCTACACTCAACAACAATAGAAAGCAAATAATCCAATTAGACATTGGGCAACTGCCAGGTGCAGTGGCATATACCTGTAATCCCAGCTGCTCTGTAGGCTAATATGAAAGGATCACTTGGGCCCAAGAATTTGAGACTGCAGTGACTTATGATTGCACCACTGCATTCCAGCTTGAGTGACAGAATGAGACATCATTTCAAAAACAAGCAAACAAAAAAAAAATGAGTGATGTAATTAAATAGACATTTCTCCAAAGACGTACAAAATGGCCAATAAGCACATGAAAAGATGATTAACATCACTAATCATTAGGGATATACAAATCAAAACCACAATGAGATACCACTTTACACATACTAGGATGAATATATTCAAAATAACATGGAAAATAAAAGCTGTTGGCAAGGATATGAAGAAACTGGAGCTCTTGTGCTATGGCAGTAGTATATAAAATAGTGTAGCCCTGGTAGAAAACAGTTGGACAGTTTTTCAAAATGTTAAGTATACTACCCAGGAATTACTCCTGGATAAATATGCAAAATAATTGAAAACAGAAAATCTAACAGATATTCATACAATAATAGCTATAATTTGAAACAGTCCAAAAGTGTTTACCAACAAATGAATGGATAAACAAAAGGTGATGCATACATACAATTGACCATTATTCAGTCATAAAAAAAAATTAAATTTTGATATATGCTATGGTATCAATAAACATTGAAAATATTATGCCCTGTGAAATAAGCCAGAAACGGAAGGACAAATATTGTGTGATTCCATTTATACGAGGTACCTCGAATAGACAAACTCATAGTAGCGTAACTAGAACAGAGTTTACTAGGAGCCAAAAGTATGGGCAATTATTGTTTAATGGGTACAGTGTTATGTTCATAATGATAAAAATTGTTGGGTATAGATTGAGTTGACGGTTACACAAAAATATGATATACTGCCTTTGAATTTTACAATTATAAATGGTATAATGATGAATATTATCTTAAATATATTTTACTACATTTCAAAGGAAAAGAAAAAAAAGAAAAACTTGGCAAATCATCTCAGGGCTCGACTGGTGTTGGATCATTTTCCAAGCTTATTCACATGGTTGTTTGTAGAATTAAGTTCCTCTTGTATGTTGGCTACAGGCTTCCCACATGTCTTTGCCACTGGGTCTCTCTATGAGGTAGCTTACAACATTTTAGCTGACTTCTTTAGGAAAAGACAGAGGGAGGGAGAACAAAAGAGTGTGGGAACGAGACAGAAGTAGCAGCCTTTTAAAATGAAATCTCGTAAATGACATGGTACCACATTTGTTATATTCTAGTGGATAGAAACAAGTCACTATTTACAGACACTTTACTCAAGGTGGAGGATTGCACAAAAGTGTGAATATCCAGAGATGAAAATACTTCAAACATAAGGAATAGCAATAATTAATGAGTAATTTAAGAATCTCTCAACAACAACAAAAAGCCCGGGACCAGATGGATTTCCATCCAAATTCTACCAAACACACAGAGAAGAACTAATATCATTCTTTCTGAAACTATTCAAAAAAAAAAAAAAAAATCAAAGAGTAAAGAATTCTCCCTAACTTATTTTACAAAGCCACTATTATTCTGTTACCAAAACCAGACAAGGACACACACACAAAAAGGAAACTACAGACCAATATCACTGATGAATGTAGATGCTAAAATCCTCAACGGAATGCTAGCAAATAGAATCCAAGAGAACACCAAAAAGATAATACACTGGCCGGGCGCGGTGGCTCACTCCTGTAATCCCAACACTTTGGGAGTCTGAGGCGGGCAGATCAAGAGGTCAAGAAATCCAGACCATCCTGGCCAACATGGTGAAACACCGTCTCTACTAAAAATACAAAAATTAGCTGGGCGTGGTGGCGCATGCGTGTAGTCCCAGCTACTCGGGAGGCTGAGGCAGGAGAATCACTTGAAACCAGGAGGCAGAAGTTTCAGTGAGCCAAGATCACACCACTGCACTCCAGCATGACGACAGAGCAAGACTCCATCTCAAAGAAAAAAACAAAAAAAGATAATGCACTGTTGTCAAGTGATATTTATTCCAAGGATGCAAGGATATTCAACATACAGAAATCAATAATTGTGATAAATTGCATACACAGAATTAAGGACAAAAACCATATAATCAACCCAATAGAAGAAGAAACAGCATTTAATAAAATTCAGCATCCGTTCATGAAAAAGTCCTGAACATACTAGGCATACAAGGAACATACTTCAGCATAATAAAGGCCATGTATGACAAACCCACTGCCAACACCATATCTTACAGGGAAAAGTTGAAAGCATTCCCTCTAATAACTACAATAAGACAACGTTGCCCAATTTCACTACTCTTATTCAACTTATTATTATCAGGGAAGAAAAAAAAATTAAAGGCATCCAGATTTGGAAAGAGGAAGTAAAATTATCCCTGTTAGCTGATAATATGTTCTTGTATCTAGAAAATGCTAAAGACTCCACAAAAACCTCTTACTGAATTTACTTAATTCATAGATAAATGAATTCAGAAAAAAATTAAGATATAAAATAAGCACACATAGATCAGTAGTGTTTCTATATACCAACAATCATTTATCCAATGACCAAATCAAGAAGAGAATCCCATTTACAATAATTATAAAAAAAATAGAAATATATTTAGCCAGGGAAGTGAAAGAGCTCTACAAGAAAAACTACAAAACACTGAGGAAAAATAATTTAGATGACAAACTTATGGAAAAATATTCCATGATCATAGATCAGAAGAATTAATATTGTTGAGATGAATATATTGCCCAAAGCAATCTACAGATTTGATGCACTGCTCTCAAAATATCAACATCATTTTTCACGGAACTAGAAATAAAATCTTAAAATTTGTATGAACCCCAAAACAAACTCAATTAGCCAGAGCAATTGCAAACACAAAGAACAAAGCTGAAGGTACCACACTGCCTGACTTCAGATTATACAAGTCTGTATATAGTAAACAAAACAGCATGATACTGACATAAAAATAGATGAGTATGTAATTAGATCAGAATAGAGAGCCCAAAAATTAAGCCACATACTTATAGTCAATGGATCTTTGGCAAAGTTGATAAGAAAATACACTGAGGAAAGGTATTGCAGTGTATCAGATAAATATATACAAATGAAAAAATACTAATAATACCAGTACAATCTCTATGGAAACAGAATGGAGATTTCTTAAAGAACTAAAAATAGAGGTGTCCTACAATTCAGCAATCTCATTACCGAAAGGAAAATAAATTATTATATCAAAATATATCTGTACCCATATGTTTATCACAGCACTATTCACAATAACAAAGATAAGTAATCAACCTAAATGTCTATCAATGGAGGACTAGATAAAGATAAAATGTTATATGTACAAAACAGAATACTATTCAGCCACAAAGGAATGAAATAATGTATTTCATAGCAACATGGATCAAACTAGAGGTCATTATCTTAGTTGAAACAACTCAGTCACATAAAGACAAATATCACATGTCCTCATTTATAAGTGGGAGCTAAGTAATGTCTATACTTGGAAGCAGAGTATGGAATGATGGAGATTCTGAGAGATGGTAGAGTGGAAGGTGGATGATGGGAGGTTTCCTGGTGAGTACAAAGACACCTCAGTGATGGATGCACTGACGGCCCTGACTTCTCCACAATGCAATATATAAATGTAGCAAAATTGCAGTGTATCAGATAAATATATACAAATTAAAAAATAAAAAAATACTAATAATTGGAACCATCTTAGAAGTCTACTAGTCACTACGGAGAATTTATTTTTCACAATTTTTATATATGTTTTCTCATTAAAAAATTAAAGAGCCTAAATTATTTATGTTGGTTTGTTGATTAAATGAGCTAATGTTATTCTGATATGGTATTAAAGTTAGTTTGTTAAACTAAATTAAACCATTATTATGACAACATTTTTTTTTTTTTTTAATTTATTTATTATTATCATACTTTAAGTTGTAGGGTACATGTGCATAACGTGCAGTTTTGTTACATATGTATACTTGTGCCATGTTGCTGTGCTGCACCCATCAACTCGTCATTTACATCAGGTATAACTCCCAATGCAATCCCTCCCCCCTCCCCCCTCCCCATGATAGGCCCCGGTGTGTGATGTTCCCCTTCCTGAGTCCGAGTGATCTCATTGTTCAGTTCCCACCTATGAGTGAGAACATGCGGTGTTTGGTTTTCTGTTCTTGTGATAGTTTGCTAAGAATGATGGATTCCAGCTGCATCCAAGTCCCTACAAAGGACTCAAACTCATCCTTTTTGATGGCTGCATAGTATTCCATGGTGTATATGTGCCACATTTTCTTAATCCAATCTGTCACTGATGGACATTTGGGTTGATTCCAAGTCTTTGCTATTGTGAATAGTGCTGCAATAAACATACGTGTGCATGTGTCTTTATAGCAGCATAATTTATAATCCTTTGGGTATATACCCAGTAATGGGATGGCTGGGTCATAAATCCTAGAGGAAAACCTAGGTAGTACCATTCAGGACATAGGCATGGGCAAAGATTTCATGTCTAAAACACCAAAAGCAACGGCAGCAAAAGCCAAAATTGACAAATGGGATCTCATTAAACTAAAGAGCTTCTGCACAGCAAAAGACACTACCATCAGAGTGAACAGGCAACCTACAGAATGGGAGAAAATTTTTGCAATCTACTCATCTGACAAAGGGCTAATATCCAGAACCTACAAAGAACTCAAACAAATTTACAAGAAAAAAACAAACAACCCCATCAAAAAGTGGGCAAAGGACATGAACAGACATTTCTCAAAAGAAGACATTCATACAGCCAACAGACACATGAAAAAATGCTCATCATCACTGGCCATCAGAGAAATGCAAATCAAAACCACAATGAGATACCATCTCACACCAGTTAGAATGGCAATCATTAAAAAGTCAGGAAACAACAGGTGCTGGAGAGGATGTGGAGAAATAGGAACACTTTTACACTGTTGGTGGGATTGTAAGCTAGTTCAACCATTATGGAAAACAGTATGGCGATTCCTCAAGGATCTAGAACTAGATGACAACATTTTTATATCAACAGAAACTAAGGTGACACACAGTTTTATAGTGTGTCAGCTTACATGTAATTTCTAACACCTTTAGGCAATTTAAACTTTAGACCTATTGAGCTAATTGATAGATAATATAATTTTGAATATAATCAAACATGAAATTACTTAGTTCTGCATAAATCTGTTTATAAAGTTTTGTTTTTTATTTTATAGTTATCACATTGCTATATCATTAAATAATACATGTATTCATTTTTGCCAGTTTGAAAAGTTGAATCATGATATACCTCTAAGTACTAGTTGTATTCCTAAGCTTCTAGTATTATAAAATATTTGTGTGTGAGAGACATTTCAGAATGACCTACCTTCCAGTTTTTTTCTAAAATATAATATATATTAAGTAATGTAGAATATAATTGCTTCTAAGTATTGTGAATGGTTAAGAATATATTAAAAATGTAGTTACAGAGAAATGCAAATATTATTTTGGTTTTTGTTTTGTGACATGAACAAGACAGTAATTTCATCCTTAAAAAAAAGTGCTAATTAGATCCAGAATATAAAAGAACACAGTGAAAAACAAATTTTGAGGTAGTGTAGCAAATTGTAGAACATTTAAGGGAAAGGAATTTTATCGCTTTTGTATATAATACCTAAATGTTAAAAGACATTTTTAATATATTAAAATTTTGGCAAAGTTTTCTTACTCACAAGCTATTTATTTTAATGAAATTAATTCATCAGTTATTCTGACAAATATTATATTAATGAAAAACTCAGAGTTGGCTTTTTGTCTGTTAATATAATAAATTGGTTTCAGAGTTACTACTTCACAAAGAGTAATATAAGGTTATTTTTCCCATCCGTGTAAACTCTAATGTTTTAATAGAATAATTGTGTTTTCTTCAAGTTGACCAGTGTGATGATCCATTTTATGTGTCAACTTGACTGGGCCACAGATACCCAGATACTTGGCCAAAGGTTACTGTGAATGTGTCTGTGAGGATGTTTCTGGATTACATTAACATTTGAATCAATAGACTGAGTAAAGCACATTGCTCTTAACTTGTGTGCCTCATCCAATCCATTGAAAACCTGAATAGAACCAAAGGATTAAGAGGGGACTCTTCCTAGACGACTGCATGAGCTGGGACATCATTTCTTTTTGTGCATTTTGCACAAAAAGAACTTTCAGACTGGAATTTACAGCATCAGCTCTCCTGATTCTAAGGCCTTAGGACTCAAACTGGAACAACACTATTGACTCTCCTGGGCCTCCAGCTTAAGGATCTTGGGACTTTTCAGGCTCCATACTGCATGAGCCAATTCCTTATAATAAATCATTTGCTATAAGTCCTATTGGTTCTGTTTCTCTGGAGAACCCTGACTGATACAACCTCATTATGTGTTTGACTGTAAAAAAAGTAAAAACAAAGTAATTTTCTAATTACTTTCTATAAGGTTCCTTACAATACTAACAGTAGCTTCTTTGACATTTGTTTTAAAGAATTTTCATGTTACTTTACTAAATATACAAGTGTCAAATCTACTCACTGTTTTATTTTAATCAAGCAACCCATTCTCTGTTAATTTTTTGGATATTTTTTCTCAATATTGGATTCTAAATTCAGAAGAAATAAAACAAAAAAAATCAGAGTTTTTCTTACATCTAAAATAATCTTTAAGTTTATCCAAAATCCATGGAAAATCACAAAGACGTTATCTTTTGTTTTATAAAACAGATGCCAGAAATAGGTGAATTGTGACACACTCAGGGGTTTCCTAATTATGTCAAAACTATTGCAAAAGCTTCCTGGAAAGAGTCATTAAACAATAATAGATGACTAGCCTTCCTGAAATTAACTTTCCATAACTAAAATATTAATAATGTAAATACTTCAGAAACTTAACTTTGTGTTTTGAATATGGTGACTTGTTAATGACCTCACTATCCATAATGTATTTTTTATTTTCAAGAGAAACACTGATCGAACCCTTATGAAGTCCTGGCACAGCATCTCTTACCTGTAATCTCAGCACTTTGGGAGGCCGAGGTGGGCGGATCCCTTGAGCGGGGAGTTTGAGATCAGCCTGGGTAACATGGTGAAACCCTGTCTCCACAAAAAAATACAAAAAAATTAGCCAGGCATGGTGGTCAGCCTCCATGGAGTCCAATTTATTTGCGGGATGAGGTGGGAGCCATCACCTGAGCCCGGGAAGTCAAAGCTGCAGTGAGCCATGCTTGCATTACTGTTCTCCAGTGAATGCAGTGAGACATGATTGTGCCACTGTACTCCAGCCTGAATGACTGAGACCCTGCCTCAAAAACAAACAAACAAAGAAACAAACTTATGAAATGGTCGTCTACTGTACTTGTACCAGCAGAGAAAGAGAATTTTACTTCTCTGCCTTCTGATATTATTGGATACTGTAATAAATTAAGCACAGATTTTACTCTTTATCATCTACAGATAATTTCCATTTTATTCTGATGTTTTCCTAAAGACTCTACTGTAAGTAACAGGCCAGCATGTGTGTCTTCAAAAACCACAATCTCAGCTTCATGGAAACTATTATACTAGGTACTTTCATCCATTATCTCAATTGTCTTCCAAGCTGACATTGCTTAAACAAACTTCGTATTTACTAATGAACTAAGTCATGTTTCCCAGAAATTCACTCATGTTCTGAAGCAGACAGCTGCGTTAAAGCCAGATGTTGAACTACTACACTTTCTGTTGAACAAAAATTGAGAAGAATAAGTATCAATTACACATGACAGAAAAAAAAATTAGGAGCTACAACTTTTGCCATAGATATCATTTGAAGTGTCATTCTTGTTATTTAACATTCTATCTTTATGGATATATGAGAAAGCCCTTTCATTTTCTTCTTAAGCAATCTCTAACCCTCAGTAAGTGATAATCTTTAGTTCTGTAAACTAAATAAAAATATTTTAAGTGGTATCTGAGTCTCACTTATCAATCAGACTTTAGAAACAAATACTACCATTGAGTCTCCTTATATTTCAGGTTCAATAAGAAAATGGTCTCCTTTTTTATCAGGATGATAGAACAAATCATTTGTGTGGTCAGAGTCACTTTTTTAGAATGATTGACATTTGCTCAGTTCTGATGATCCACTTTTATGAAGAATAGTTTATTTCATATGAGGAGCCAATGCTCACAGTATCTTCCCAGAGAGACTGCCCTGATAGCTAACGAATCCCAGCTTCATGAATCTTAAGGAAAGTTATATTTTGGCAGTCTGTAGATCCCTAAAAACTGGGGCGACCTCAAGAATAAGCTCACTGAAATGTACCGGCCGTCCAGGTAAAATATGGCAAAGAAAGCTTCTTGGGTTTGTTTTACTAGCCAAGGGATAGAAGAGCAAATAGTGGAGACAACAGTACATTCTCATTTTCCTTTTGTTTTAATATCTTTCTTAATATAATCCCTATAGCATAAATTCAGTTTTTTAAAGTGCACAATTCCATGGTTTAAAAATATTCACATAATTTTGTAACCATTAACACAGTCTAAATTTACATCATTTCATCACCCCAAAAAGAGGCCCCATAACCCAATAACGTCATTTTCTATCTCTTCCTCACTCCCAGCTCTAGGCTGCTTTCTGTCTTTATAAACGTGTTAATTCTGGAAATTTCACATAAATTATATCATAAAGAATGAAGTCTTTTCTGACTGAATTATTTCCCTTAGCATAGTGTTTTCAAGATTCATCTATGATGCAGTATGTATCAGTATTTCATCCTTTTTAACTGTGGAATAATATTCCATTGTGTGTATATGATATATTGTGTTTATACAGTCATCAGTTTAAGGACAATTGGGTTGTCTGTATTTTTGGCTATTGTGAATAATGCTACTATAAAGATTAAAATATATGTCCAATATTAGGCAGACATATATTTTCATTTATTGGATATATACAAATGAGTGGATTACTCGGTCATGTCATAACTCTATGCTTAACATTTTGAGGAACTCCCAAACTGTTTTGAAAAGTGGCTGTGCATTATACATTCCAACTAACACTGCAGAGGGGTTCAAAGTTCTTGAAGTCCATGTCAGCACTTACTATTGTCTATTTTTCATTATAGCCATTCTAGTAGATGCAAATAGTATCTCATTTTGGTTTTGATTTGCATTTCTCTAATAACTAATGATATTAAACATATTTTCCTATATGTATTGGCTATGTGTGTATCTTCTTTGAAGAAATGTTTATTCAAATCCTTTATCATTTTAAATTGATCTGTTTATCTTTTTATTACTAAGACTATTTTATAAATTTTAAATACAAGTACTTTATGACACTTAATATTACACTTGATCTTAGCCAAAAGGTAAGAAAAACAAGTACCTTATGAGATACGTGATTTGTAAATTTTCTTCCCATTCTGCTGGTTGTATTTTCACATTCTTGATGGTACCATTTATGGTAAAAAAATTGATGATTTTGATGAAGTCCTTTTTAAAAAGGAACTTTATTACCTGTACTTTAGGTGTCATATCTGAGAAAACATTACTTAACTCAAGGTCACAAAAGTTTATTCTTGTGTTATCTTCAAATAGTTTTATAGTTTTGTAAATATTACATCTGGGTTTTGTGATAGATTTTATATTAAATTATGTTTTCTTAAAATAAATTTTGTGACTTTGGTGAGATAGTTTAAGCCTTATTCTTTAGCATTTGGTTTTGAGTTGTACCATCATCATTTGTTGAAAAGTCAATTTTTCCCCATTGACATCTTTGTCAAAAATCAATTGATCATAAATGTAAGGATTTATTTCTGGCCTCTTGATTCTGTTCCATTGTTCTATATGCTTCTACTTATAACAGTACCACATTGACAGAATAAGGTAACTTTGTATTAAGGTATGAAATTGGACAGATTGCACTGACTCTTTTGGACAATTGTATTTCTGTGAGAGTTTTAGAATCAATTTGTCCATTTCTGTAAAATAAATAAATAAATAAATAAATACAAGTCATCCAGGATTTTGATGGTGATTTCATTCAATTCTTAGGTTAATTTGAAGATTATTACTATCTCAAAAATATTAACTATTCTAATCCCTGAACATACGGAAACTTTCTATTTCTTTAAGCCTTTGGAATTTTTATCTGCTAAATTCAATATCTGCCCCACTTAATAAGCAGCGTCTATGGCCTTCATCTTTCCTGTGTGTAGGTCTTACTTTCCTTTTTTTTAAACATGTCTGATATTTTGTTCTTGAAAATGAATGTTTTACATATTTCACAACTCTGAATAATGATTTCCTTTATCCCCTTTTCCCCAGGGTTGTATGTTGTGCTTTATTGCCTGGTCCCTTTTATTTATTTAGTGACTTGGCTGAAGTAACCCTCTAAAATCAAGTTCTTCCACAGTATAAAGCCTCCATTACTCTTTTTTAGATTTCTTTTCTATATTTTTGAGTTTTAGCCCTGGAACAGCATAAATCACTTACTAGTCAATAATTGTCATGTTTTAGTTCCCTTAAAAAGTTAGATTTTGACCCTTTACCATTGGACGTGTGATAGTTTGGAGTCTGCCAATGCAGTTCAGAAAGTATTTTATTTTCTATTTTTAGGGAAATTTTATTTTTCTAGGTGCTTCAGACACACAAAACCTACAGGATAGATAGGTGGATGGATCGATAGATACATAGATAAGAAAGGATTTATTAAGAGAATTGGCTCATAAAATTATGTAGATTGTGCAATCCCAAGATAGGCCATCAGAAAGATGGAAGCCCAGGGAAGCCTGTAGCATGGTTCAATACAAGCCTGAAATTCTCAGAACCAGGAAAGCTGATGTTGTAATTATCATTATGGGGCCAAACACCTGAGAACCATAGCAATCTGATAGTACAAGTTTCAGAATCCAAGGCCAGAGACCTCTGATTTCTAACAGCCAAAGACAGATGAAGGATGTCCCTGTTCCAAGAGAGAGTGCAAGTGCAAATTCACCTTTTCTCTGCCTTTATGTTTTATTCCCACCAATTAAATAGTTCTCCCCTAACCCCATTGATGGTGGATCTTCCTCACTCAGTCCACTGACCCAGACTCTTATATGCCAATCTCCTCTGAAAACACCCTCACAGACAAACCTAGAAATAATATTATTTAGATATCCCTTAATCCAGTCAAATTGACACCTAAAATTAATAATCACAAGACTAGTAGATTGAATTTGTTGTCTCTGATTTCCTCTCTGATACTCGCCAAGAGAGGATTAAGCCTTTGTCATTTACTCAGGCTTCCAGGCTTCAGGGATGTGTGCGATTTTTAAGTCAGGCTTCCTAGCAGTTGCCTCTGGGTCAGAGTATCTTACTGTTCCTCATTTGGTCACGTTGTGCTTAAACCCCTAGTGCAAGTGGGTCTTCTATCCTCTATTGATGGATCTGTGCGCAGCTAAGGGACTGTTTTAAAGTATGTCCATATTCTGCTCGGATTGCTCTTGAGTAAGTACAAAAGTAGTCTTTCCAAACCCCGGTGTTGGTTCTGATTATGAAAGGGCTCTTCTTGGCTATCTCTCTGCTTAATAATCTCAGAGTAAACCTAGATGTCTTTTTAAACGTGTTGCTATTTCTGTTTCCTCTGCTGCCCAGTCCTGCTTACTTCCTTTTTTTCAACAGGTTGATACAAAATCCAACATAGTATCTGTTTATGAGAGTTTCACCAGCAACACATTTATGGTTGATCTGTATTTATGCACATTTCCTTTTTGTTGTTGCTGCAAGTCTGTTAGCTCAATAAAAGAATAAAATAAGTCTATTTCAATTTACATAAATGAGAGCTAACTAGATGAAGAATGTGGGCATCACCAAATTAGAAAAACATGAAAAAATGTTAAAGAACATAATATTTTTTAAACTGCCATATTTTATATAATCTATCACTCAATACCTATATATCTTTGCCTGTATCTAGAGCTAGAGAAGGAGACAGGAAGATATTTAATAAATTAATAAACATCCATTTCTAGATTATGGGGTTCAGTCGATCTTCATAATATTTGTTAAACAGAGCTTCCAGGACACGTACAATATACACGTTCTAGCTTATACTATTTTGTTGTAATTATTTGTAGAACTCTAACTTATTTGATCATTTTATATATATATATATGAGGATATGCTTGGTTTATTTTGATATTTTCAAGCACTGACCAAATTACTGAAGTTCACGATGATAGTATAATGCATTTTGTTAAATAAATGATACATAAATAATGAATTTGTTATCTGTGATTGCTAGTCATTCAGTGTTTCTATTTTTCACAACATATTTGATATTTACATTAAAAATACTTCAGCTATGATGAAATTACAGAAACTATCAATATTTTATTGAGACAAACAGTGTTAGCTGGACTATAGAATATGTGAGGTCTTTCTTTCTTTCTTTCTTTCTTTCTTTCTTTCTTTCTTTCTTTCTTTCTTTCTTTCTTTCTTTTTTAATGGCTAAATACTAGTAAATTACATGCCTACTGGCAGGTTAAGAATCCCAGAGTATTTCTGTCAATGACAGTCATATTTAATTAGATAGCTAATAAACTACCTTGAGTATGTTTATTTTTAAAGAATTATTTCCATCACACAATAAAAGTAAAATCCTGAGGACTTAATTATTAAATAGTATCATATATTTCAGAAAAATCTTATTTTCCAACTCATATACAACCTGATTTATTCTTAATCATTTTATCTAGTTTCTGATATTTGCTTTTTTCAAATATTATTTTTTCTAATCACTCTCTATAGAGAATTAGCTTGTCTTAAAACCTGACTTTAAACTTGAAAATGGTAACTGTTTAGTACAATTCCATATTTTCAAGTGTGTAAAAAATAATAAACATTTTACAGAAGATGTATTTGCCTATCACTAGCTTGTTTAAATTTCTTGATAAAACTTTTATTCATACGTGTATATAATAAATTAACCTAAATAATGAATAATGAGTTATTCTTAATCTTTAAAAAAATTCCAGAATATAAAAATTAAAACATGAAAATGCAAAGTTTCAGCATATGAACAATTATGACTATATAAACTAAAATAATGTCAATAATTTTAAACAAGATGTAATCACTGTACATTCTTGCTTTGAATTCAATATCAATAAATATTACTTTGATATGTAAAAATTTTATAATTTTAGCTGACTTTAAGGCATTCCAATGCTTGTTTTATTTGAAGCCTAAAAAATTAATTTTCAGAATTTGCATCATTTTTTCTATCATTCCTGCATTACACTAAAGGATGCATATGAGAGACATAAGTTGAACTGAAAATATAGGCAACTGATTCTGCGTTATCTAGAAATAGCCATATAATATTGTTCAGTAATTAGACAGAATATGAATACTACAAAAAGAAATTCAAATGTGACTTCCACAATACTTTTACATAATAAAATAAGATATATTTTTAATTTTAATAAACTTTTGTTTTTTTCTCATAAAATGAAGATGTAGACTTCAAAATGATTGTCCTATGTATTGTGTGATTCAGTCTGACTCCCTCCAGGCCTAGAGATGACAAACTGTAGATAATATGCACACATTTTCACGGGTCAACTCATTTGGTGACAGTATAATACTAATGAGGCTACAATAGTACAGAGAATCCAAAAGCTCAGGCAGAATCTTAATAGCTAAAGTTCTGTATGCTAGATTCTGCCTTAAGTGCTTTGCATAAATAATTTATGTATAGTCACAGCAAACATACTAGGTAGATATTATTATCAACATTTTAGACATGAAGAAACTGAGGCATAATTTTACATAAAATACCATTATTGCCATTTGCATAGTTTGTAGTAATACTTTGTGCTCTTTATCACAACACTATAATGAGGCTTAATTTATTTGAAGCTCTGCTGCCATTAGACGATGAAATAAGTGACATACCTTTAAATGTTTGAAAAAAAGTCTTAGTTGCTTAGTGTTATATCTTTCCTTTCCAATTAGAAGCAAAAATAGTTTAAAAGAGATATATTTACACCTTAATCAAAGTTACATTTAAATACACATTCTGACTTTAATCATATAAAATCCAAATCTATAATCTTAGGATCTGGTAGGAAACATTTCTGTATATACATTATATAAAATATATGTAGATCTTAAAATGTTTATTAAATAATATTGTTAAATAAATTGCATACAAATATTTATACATTCATCTAGTTGGAAAGACAGTGCAGCTCAGAAATTTGTAAAAAATATATAGAACGAATCTATCTTTACAAAACCAGAGTGATGTCAGCTGTGTGGTTAGAGAATACTTTTTGAATTCTATTGCAAAAAATTTCTAAATGAGTTAGTGCATTGCTTTTAAAATAAACTTTTATAATTCAACCTTTTAATTTTTGTTTCCAACTACACTTTGGTCAAATATTAGCAGTGACAATAGCTACGAGTCATTATATAAGGAATAAATTCATGCTGGTGGAATAACAAAATGATTAGCAATATGTTACAGAATCTATAATGGCTTAGAATTGCATTTTGTTAAGTAGGCTTGAAAGGGAGAGAAATTGTTAATTCTTGTGAATATTTCCAAGACAAATGGAAGGAATTAGAGGAAAATAGAAACGTTTGTGACATCCTTTCTTTTATGAAAAGATAGTAACAGATATTTCACTCTAGGGTCATCATAGCTTACTTTAATACTATAAATAAAATAGAAGAAGACAATTTAGAAACCTGCCAGTGTGGTCATTATAGATCTCAAGAGATGATAAAGTCCATAATAAAAGACCATGAAGATGAGAACATGTTGCCTAGCAGTACAGGAGACTGATGGAGCAAATGGGCTCTGGGACCCTAAATTCTAGTTACGAATTCTGGTTCTGTCACATGATAGCTGTGGGCCTGGTTAGGTACCCTTTTGTAACTAAGTAAAGAAAAATAACTCATTACGTAGATGACTTTCAGAATTAAATGAGCATTTAGAACAATGTTTAACGCCTTAAAATTGTTATCTATTAATAGTCTTAGTTATTTGCATGTATATTTTAAGATAATTTTGGTTTTATGTAAATAGAAAGGTCTAAAAATACCTTTCCTCATTGAGCTAAATATTTTGAAGTATATACACTATTTTTAGTTCAAATATATTCAACAGCCCATATTAAAGTTAAAATTTATATCTTGGATATCATACATATGTAAATATCTTATTGCATTGCAAAGAGAGTGTCTTAATTCTGTAGAACAAAGTCAGAATTGTACCTGAAATATATAACACCAGAGACACCAATTCTTTATCTCATATAAGTCCTCTGTTGTTGAATTATATCACAATAAAAAATACTGTTAAAATATCTTATTTTATAAAGTCCTCAATTATAGAAACTGCACAACCTACACAATGACAAAGTTAGAAATGTTAATTGTATGCTCTCATCTAGCCTCGTTATTATCTTTGTCTTCAGAATAAGTTAATTTTGTGCATTTTTTCTTCTCATTATTATGCTTGTCATAGGAGAGAAGAATCAGAATCACAATAATGAACAATGGAGTTGAGCATTATGGTACTGTAATCGGTAGCTTTGATATATTTCATGTTTGTACTTGATTTTCTTGTAATGTTATTATGTCTATTAAATTAACAAAGCTGTGAATATGAACTCAAACATGATACCATTGCAAAGAAATATCTTTCTATTTTCTTGCTTTTTATTTTAGCTTACATTAAAGAACTCAAAGTATCATGAATGAAAAGCTTCCACAAGAATAATATAAGCAGGATGGTAGAACAGAAGGTCTCTGGCATTAGTAACCCTCACAGAAAAATCAACTAGCAAATTTTCATAGACAAGAATGTCTTGGTGAAAATCCTAGAGTTCAGGGGTGAAGCTTATTCATATCTTTGGACCACAAAACCCATTAAAACTCCATTAGAAGGGTAGCATGAATGGTTTTACGAAAGTTTAACAATGAAAATACTATGGCACTGGCAAAAAGTCATACACATAGACCAATGGAGCTGAATCAAGAACCCATTAATAAACCCCATCTTAAACCACTCAAAAAATTATCCTGAAATGAATTAAAGACCTAAAGGTAAGTCCTGAAACTATAACAGTACGAGAAAAAAATGTAGGGAAAATGCTCCTGAAAGTTGGTTTTAACAATATTTTTTTTTTCACTGAGACTAAAAGCATAGACAACAAAAGCAAGAATAAACAAGAGAGACTACAACAAAGAAGTAAAACATTACGTTGTATCCCATAAATATGTTCATTTACTGTGTGTCAATTCAAAAAACAGAGACAGATAAAAATAAAGCTGTATAGCAAAGGAAACAATCAATGAAACGAAAAGACATCCTATGGGCTGGGAGACAATATTTGCAAACCGTATACCTGATAAGTGGCAAATATCCAAAATACATCAGGAACACACACAACTCAATGGCAAAAAATAATAATGAAATTTTTTAAAGGCAAAGAATCTGCATAGACATTTTTTCTAAATAAAGGGTTAAAATTGCCAACAGGTACACAGAAAGTTGCTGAACTAATCATCAGGGAAGAGCAAATGAAAGCCATAGTGAGATATAATCTCACACCTATTAGGTTGGGTATTATCAAAAAAGACAAGAGACAACATCTTCTGAAAAGAATGTGAAATAAAGGGAAGATTTATGCACTGTTGATGGGAATGCAAACTGGTACAGTCATGATGGAAAACAGCATGAAAGTTCCTCAAGAAAATCAAAAATGGAACTACCACATGATCTAACAATTCTACTTCTAGATATATATCCAAAGAAAATGATATGAGTGTGTTAAAACACAGCTGCATCCCCACTGCAGCACTACTCAAAACAACCAAGACATGGAAACAACCTAGGTGACCAATAAAGGAAGAATGGATCAAGCAAACGTGGCATGTGCATTTAATAAAATATTATTCAGACTTAAGGAAGGAGGAGATCCTGCCATTTTAAAAAACATGAATGAAACCTGAGGGTATTATGGTAAGCAAAGTGAGACAGGATGACAAATGCCACGTATTAATACTTACGTGTGAAAGATAAAAAAGTCAAACTCATAAAAACAGAGTAGAACAGTGTTTGTCAGGGATCAGAGGTGTAAGAAATGGGGAAATATTGGTCAAAGGGTACAAAATTTCAGCTATAATATGAATAAGTTTTGAGGATCTAATGTACAGCATGAAGACTAAAGTTAATACCATATTGTATACTTGAAATTTGCTGATAAGGTAGATCTTAAATATTCTTGTCACACAAAATAAAAAATATGGCAACTATGTGAGGTGATGGATGTGCTAAATTGCTTGGTTGTGGTATTAATTTCACAATATCTATGTATATCAAAGCATCACATTTGCATATTTTATTGTTTTTATTGAAACCAAAAGCATAGACAACAGAAGCAAAAATAAACAAGAGAGACTACAGCAAACTAAGAAGTCAATTTATTTCTCAATTATATCTCAAGAAAGTTTCAAGAAATAAAACATACACAATTTTAAAAATACATATATAACTTTGAACACTTTTAAAATTTCTGTGAAATGCTATTTTTTTAAACTATATATTTATTTTAACTATAGAGAACATCTTGACATGGAAGCGGTGTAGGGATGTGCTGGGTAGAGAAGGGCGGGGTCCCTGGAGAGGACTCCACCCTCAGACCTAAACGAGTTAAAGTATTTCTGTTTTCACACCTAAAAAGTTGCCTTCTGGCCCGCCACACTCACCATCCGGTGCCCATCTAAACCCGAGACTTTAAGCAGACACACAGGCAAGCGGCTGGACGTCTAGAGGAATACACCAGCAGAAGAGCATACCGACAGAGGCCGGCAGGCCATCGACAGCGGAATGTCACACATGCCAAGGGGAATTCAGTTGGAGGAGAGTCCGGATGCTGGGCGGCCCGACTCCAAGGGAAGATCACCCTCCCACTCTATCCCCATTCTGGCCTCCCCATCCACCTCACTGAAAGCTACCTCCACTCAATAAAACCTTGCACCCATCCTCCAAGCCCACATGTGATCTGATTTTTCTGGTACATCAAGGCAAAAACCCGTGATATAGACAGCCCTCTGTCCTTGGGATAAGGCAGAGGGTCTAATTGAGCTGATTAACACAAGCCGCCTGCAGACAGCAAAACTGAAAGAGCATACTGTAACACATGCCTACTGGGGCTTCTGGAGCTGCAAACACTCAGCCCTAGAGGCTGACATGGGGTCAGAACCCCATGACCTGCTCCTCTGCATGCTCCCCCTAGGGGTTTGAGTAGCTGGACACCAAAAAAGCGAGTCACGTCCCTGTCGCAAGCCCTGCGAGGGGGATAAAGGAACCTTTCCCACTTCAATTTGGCTTAAAATACGTTGTAAAAAGATAAGGATTGACTGCCATATTTGCAAACGCATCCAAGTATCCCTACCTAATGTTATTGTTTCTAAAGCAAAATAATAATAACACCACCATTATTTTATGTTTCTTAATAAAAAATAACAAAAGATAATTGAATAATACTATCCAAATTGTGGTATAAGGGCACATACCATACTGAAATGTAACATCTTCACCGTGTATACTTTTTCTAAATTTCTTATCCTTATACTCCTCAATATACCTCAGGTAAAACAACACGAAAAATATTAACAATGGAATGATCAAAGAATAATACATGCCACAATTCCAGTTAAAAATATTATAGAGAAAATGCTAATTGTACATGCAACAGAAGCAAAATGCAGCAGCACTTTTCTGATTTTATAACATTAGTTATGGTTTTCAACTAAAACTTAGTCAATCTTTAATTATCAGTTAGGTCAGCAAAGTGCCCCAGGGATCTGAACAAGTTGATTTCAATCCCTTATGTGGTTTAATGCTTTATAAAGAAAGGTACTTGTCATATCCGGAATTGGAGTCGATGTGTGTGAAATTGCTTTCAGTGTATCACAGGGAAGACTTTATTACCACAGTTTTGAAACCGTTAAGTACATTTAACATCTTCTTTTTTCACTCTTCAATTCACTTTAAGTAAAGTTTATTTCTAAACATATGAGAATAATCCAAAAACAAAAATGTAAGATTATTTCTCTTTTGTAATAATTAACATTTTGGAAGACATGTTGTAAGTCGATATTGTTAAATTAATTACAAAAGTAATGAATTAGAAAAATAAAACATTTACTGACTTTTCCCAGATCTTGTTTTCTAGATCTAAATTCTATCCTAGGCTATTTATGTAGAAACTTCCGTTGAAATTAGTGATGGTTACAGATGGATGTCTAATGGGAGAATTTTGCCTCTGGTCTCTTCAAGCATTGTACTTATAAAGAAAGCTTCTAACAATTCAAATGAAGCTCATTAACTAATTAGTGTACAGAAATTGAACAGAGACCCTGACCTTCTTCAGTTGAATTGAGTTATAACCTCAAACAGAACATCAATAAACCCTTCATGCTAGATAAAAATATAGAAGTAGAAAAAAATTCCACTAGAAGATGTCATTAAAAAGCTGTGGTTTTATTATGCCTTAATTTTTACAGACATGACTTTAAGACATTTATTCCAGGTCTCATTTTTACTTTTAATATGTAAAAACAATAATGGATTTTTCCAGTTCAGCATACCTGTTGATGATTTTACAAACAATCATGAATCAACAGCATTGCCAGAAGGGACAGAAGTTATATTAACACTCTTGTATCATTATCTTTATGTTCATAACTTCACTGGCTTAAACAGAGTGTTTCTGTTTTATTACACAGCCTAAAGAATCATATTCTCAGCAATTGCATGCAAGTCCCCAAATCTCTGCTTTCTCTCCTTTTAGTTAGGAAAGGAGGGACTCACACATCCTCATCTCTAAAAAGTGTATATTTTAAATTCTTTTGTGACTCAATAAGACTAGCTTCTAGAACATATCAAATATCTTATGAGAATGTCTGATGACTATCAATAGTATCCCAGAGTGTATGATCAAAACAAATAAATTATTTCATTATGTCTCTGACCCAAAGCGGTGTTGAAATAAAAATATTTCTTTTGTTTTAATCATAAGTATGATTACTATTCTTTAACATCTGATATATATACACATAATATGTGTATATATATTATCTCTACAACTACAACTCCTATATATATACATGTACATAACTATTATTTAACTTCTGATATATGTATGTATATGTATATCAGTAGATATAGAAAAATCTATAGAAAGAGAAAAATCTATAAAAAGAAGAGAAAAAATTTTCTCTTTTAAATACATGTTAATGGTAAATGTTGTGAGGGTATAAGACTTTTGTCTCAAATGTCAATTTATTCCAACTGTTATGTAACTCCCATTAAAGTACTTAAGAAACTTATGAGATCTTCTTTCATTTTTATATAATCATTTTCCTGTGTAAATACATATGACTATTTTTATTTATTCTTGAAATTCAGGAATTTTGGTACTATATATATCTGTTTTTTTAAAATATTGCCACAGATGTAATGAGCACCTTTCATTTAAAAACTAAAAAAAAAAAAAAAAAAAAAAAAAAATTCAATTTAGGGTTATAGTTTTTGTTATTATTATTATTTTATCTTGAGATGGAGTCTCACTCTGTCCCCCAGGCTGGAATGCAGTGGCATGATCTCGGCTCACTGAAACCTTCGCCTCCCAGGTTCAAGGGATTCTCCTGCCTCAGCCTCCCAAGAAGCTGGAACTACAGGCACCCACCACCAAGTCTGGCTAATTTTTGTATTTTTAGTAGAGATGGGGTTTCACCATGTTGGCCAAGCTGGTCTCGAACTCCTGATGTTGTGATTCACCTGCTTTGGCCTCCCAAAGTGCTGAGATTACAGATGTGAGCCACTGCTCCCCGCCGTTATTTTTTTAATTACAAACATGTCATCTTTGTAAAATAATTTTCTTCAAAATCAATAACACTTTGCATTTTAGGTCTCGTCATTTATGTCATAATTTCTCCAACATTTATTATTTGTTATGTGCTACAATCTTCCATATCTCATATATTTGTTATAAATACAGTTTCAGTACCTCAAAAGAAATAGCACTCAAATATAAAATTTTCCTTTTAATTCTCAGCAAAGCAAGTTACTTCTACAGAAGGGTGTGCCCTTAAAGAAGGAGCAATGGTGAGCTCACACTTGGATAAGGGAGGGGAAGGGGTTCTTATCCCTGATGCACTTGGTCCCTGCTGCTGTCTTGTTCCCCTATTGGCTAGGGTTAGACTGCACAGGCTAAACTAATTCCGACTGGCTAATTTAGAGAGAGTGACGGGGTGAGTGGTTTGGTGGTAAAAATGGTTTTGACAGAGCAGGTAATCAGAATGAATCAGGGTGGAGTAGGTAATTGGAATGAGTCAGGGTGGAGCAGGTAATCAAAAAAGGTTGCTTTACTAGGAAGTTAAGTTTAAAAGTAGAAGGCAAAGAATTGAACATACTAACATATTGATTCTTTGAAAATAAATTTACAACTCATATCTTACAACCCCTCCTCTTGCATTTCCTTACAGCTCTTTCTTTTCAAACTTTTTAACATGTCTTGGCTTAGTTGTTCTGCTTGATTTTCCAAAAGAAGCTTCTCTGGATAAGGTGGAGGATAGTTAAGGGAGGTTTTAGTAAGTGCCATTTTTATAAGCCTCCACACCAACCCACAGATGCACGGTGTGACACAGAACCTGACAAGAATAAGTACACCCATTATGGCTGTGAGGGAAGTAAGAATTGAGGCTATGATTCTTTTCCATTTACCGAACCACTTTTCTAGCCTTTCTGTAAAGGAGTCCTTTACCCTTGAGTTGTTGGCTAACTCATTGGACAGAGCAGTCAGACCCTGCAATGCCTTCATTATACTTCCATCAGGAGCAGTATTGTTTGGGATGAAGGTACAACATTGAATTTTAATCATGACACAAACTCCTCCTCTTTTTGCTAATATCATGTCTAAGGCTATCCTATTTTCCCAAGCCATCTGGCTAGTAGACCCTAATTGCTCAACTCTTCCTTTAACAATATCTCTAGTACAGTTAATTGTTGTACAATACAACAATTGTAGTATAATTATAGTACAGTTGTAATCTAGCAAAATAAATTGCTGTTGATTGTAGTAGATGTACTATATTTTTATTAACTGTCACCCACCAAAATATTGACCCAAATCCTGCAGCTATTTGATTTTGGGCTTTGAATTGATCTGGTATTCCCCATGGGACTCCAATTGTGTTTAAATAGATGTGAGAGTCAAAAGACCCATAAGGGGCTTATCTTGCTTTATGATGTCTTACTTTCCTTTTTCCGGTTGATGAAATGCCAGGGTGAAAGAAATAAAGCGTAAGTGACACTTTAGTTACTTGGCAGAGTGTCCAGTAAAGGTCCACCACAATACCACCACACATCTGCTCGGGGATGCACAATAGCTGACTGATTGATAAGCTCTTGAAAATTCGTAAGCTCACTGCATCCCTTCAAGTCTCCAAGGAACGCTAAGTTTCTTTACTGTTGTGAGACACACGAAGTCAACTTAGTGTTGGGAGACACTGGATGGCCCTCAGGTGCTAATCCGCAGGATGCCAGACTTCAGGATATAGCAGAGAGAGATCATGGCATGACTTGTTACTCCAGGCTGTAGAATCCTGGAAAAGAGCTACCATACAGCCCATGACAGTCAACTGGAGGACCACCCTAGTGGAAAGGGGACAATCTGGGCCTCTGGCCTGACATGTGCAGAAGCATAACAATTGCCTTTGTTCAACATGCTGATGGAATATTTGATCCATTCCAACCAGGTATTTGCATCTTGGTATCCTATCTTAATGGCCAAAGTTTGTTTTAAATCTTTAATTTCTACAATAGCTATCTTGGTCTTGTCGTTAGATGGAGGAGGAGCAATTGTTCCATTGTGAGAAGTTTTAGAAGGCTTAGAAGAAGGTGCAGGTGACTTGGGATCAAAGAAATGCATTTCAAAGAATCCAATAGGATCTGTCCCTGAAACCTTAGCACCCATACCATAAAACCAGCTTATAGAAGGGAACTGGCTTGGAAAAGGGGAAGAACTTTGAGGGTTTGAGATAACAACTGAAACTAGGCCGCATAAAACTTAGAAACTAGGCCTTATAAAAAAAAGAACTTAAAAAAAATTAACACCAGGTGGCTCTGGATAGGGTCCCACCCTGCCTCAATAGGGTCCCACCCTGATAGGGTCCCACCCTGCCAATTCCGGGAAACAACCTCATGGGGTCCCACCCTGCCAATTCCGGGGGTCCCACCCTGCCTCGAAGTTCCCGGAATCAACAACTCCAGGAAAAAACCTCATAAGGTCCTGCTCTAACCAATTAGAACAAGACACCTTGCTCAGGCCATAGACAGACCCAATTACCACGCGCCTAAAGCTTTGTTTGAATTTCACGCCCTAAGCTGTGTTTGAACTTGTGTTTGCCTATATAAACAGCCTGTAACAAGCAGTCAGGGTCCCAGGGCCAACTTAGAGCTTGGGACCCTAGCGCGCTAGTAATAAATAACTCTCTGCTGTAAATCTCGTGTCGGTAATCCTTCGCGGCGACCCCTGCCCAGGAAGGAATCGACAGTTCGGTTCCAACAAAACCTGTGTAGAATTTCACTAGTCTAGCTGACAATTGTGGGGATTGGGAGTGGGGGCAGGGAGCTGTCCCTCTAGTAAAATGAATGTATGGTTTTAGGAAATTACAGAAACTGGTTGGGGCAGTCCATTCTTGCTCTTTAGTGGTGCACAGAATGTTGAACCAACTACAGCATAAAAGCTCTACATCGGAGAGCAAGACTCCTGGTTGACACTGGGGTCTTTACCAAAATCTCCCCGGATTAAATGGTCCCAATTCACTAATGACCAGTCTGAGGAGAGTCAGGATGGACAGAGGTATTTTTCTGAAGTAGAGAGCTGTTGTTGACTTAGCAAGTCCCCACAGGGTATAACAAGGCAAGCATTAAACGCAAACAGTTTGAGGCAAAATTGACTTGGTTATGTTAATAACTGGATGGTAAGCAACAGGACCAGGAAAGAAGAAATAGTAATAAAAGAGATGAAAGAGTTAAATTTTTCTTAGCTTTAGTTTAGTAGGGCTCTCCCCTGGGACTGTGGTCCACAAATCTAGAGGGGGCAGCCCTTTCTTGACTTGGGTGTGATGAGTCCATCCCCCTTTCACTGTAGGAACAGCAGTCTCGGTGGTTAGCAGCACAAGGCAGGGTCCTTCCCAGGCTGATTTGAGTTTTCCTTCTTTCTACCCTTTGATGAGAATATGATCCTCAGGCTGGTGCTGGTTTACTGGAAATTCTAGGAGTGGTACCTTACCTGTGCTATAAGACTTTTAGTTTTAAGGGAAAGGAAAGTGGAAGATAAATCAAGTATATAATTTCCAAGAAACTTTTCTTTTGTTTTAAATGTGGAGACATCAGCAGTGGACTTTATAGTCCTTGGTGCCTTCTTACTGAGAAATTTCCTTTAGCACCTATTTTTATTAGTGTTTAGACCAAAGAAAGCCAAACACCATTTTATATTTGACAATGCTTTCTGTATGATTTTTACATGAGATAAGCTAAATTTCACCTTTATATTAGTGTGTAATTAATGTTAAACTCAATTTTAATAAAACCTTGTATAAATATGTATCAAATTTTAACATCTGACAATAAGGTAAGATTTTTATAGACTCTTTTTAAACTTTTATAGTTTTTGTTAAAGAGCAGGTTAGTGCTTTAAGAACAACCCATTGTGCTTTTGTTTTAATGTCCAGTTCACAGAAAAACTGGATGATACCCCCTTAACATTAGCCAATATGTTTACACACAGTGTTTCCTCTACAATTAACATTTTAAAACTTGCTTACGCCTTTAAAACAAATATTTTAACCTTTTAATGTAGGTAAAAATTCACATTTTTATGCTTCTTTAAAACACTTTTACCAAAGTATATTTTACTTTCCTTGTACACCTTGCACATAAACTGTTTCTTCAATAGTTTTACATTCTGGAGGCCTAATTACTTCTAAATTATACAGCATTTCTTGTATAAATTCCCTTTTATAACTTTTTTTTTTCTCCACTACTTTCACAATCTTTGACATGCCTCAAACTTCTGAATTGTTGCAAACATCCCTTTCTTTAAACAACCAGCTAATTTATTTTAGGAAAAGAATTTACCATATAACGTTCTTTTTTATATAAATGTTTCCCCTCCTTTTTTTTTTTTTTTTTTTTTTTTTTTCCAGTTTTCTCCAAAGTGAACTTCCTTCATGTCTGTGGATTCCACTGCCTAAGGCCACAAGATTAGAAGTTAGGGTAATATAAGTTAGATTGTTAACTTTCAGCAAACTTTACTTTTGTTGAAAACCTTGTAAGTTTGGGATTTCAATTATCCTTTGCTATTAATAAGATCTTGTTTAGTCCAAATTAACTTAGAATTGGTATAAATGGTTCCTTCCTGGTTCTGTAAGTACTTTAATGCTTGGCTGAGTGCAAACAGCTCACACATTTGAGCAAACCAATTATTAGGCAATTTTACTAACTCTGCTTCTACAAGAGTTTCCCTATCAATTACTGAATATCCATTGTGTCTTCTTCCCTCAGTCACCAGGGAGGAACCATCTATGGTCCTTTCCTGGAGGGAGTTCCTCCTAGGTCTGCTCAGACCTTTGTATGGTAATTAATTAAGATTTAGATCTCCTGTTAGGAAATCTGCTGGGTTAAGGGAATTATCAGTGGTTAATGTTAAATCATCTTTTTCTAAAAGAATAGCCCCAACTTTAAGATTTTTGAGTTAGTAAGCTACTCTACTCTTTTGCTTTTTTTTTTTTTTTTTTTTTTTTTGACTTAGGATGGTTCTGAACTGGTGGTGTGCTCACAATGAAGGTTCCTCTAAAAGTTATTTTTCTACTTTCTTCTGCTAGCAAAGCAGTTGCCGCTACAGATTGAATGCATGTGGGGCATCCGTGGGTTACTGGGTTAAGGATTATTGATTGATTGATTGATTGATTGATTTAGAGACGGAGTCTTGCTCTGTCACCCAGGCTGAAGTGCAGTGGGGTGATCTCAGCTCACTTCAAGCTCCACCTCCCAGGTTCATGCCATTCTCTTGCCTCCGCCTCCCAAGTAGCTGGGACTACAGGCGCCCACCACCACGCCCAGCTAATATTTTTGTATTTTTAGTAGAGACGTGGTTTCACCGTGTTAGCCAGGATGGTCTAGATTTCCTGACCCTGTGATCTGCCCACCTTGGCCTCCCAAAGTGCTGGGATTACAGGCATGAGACACTGCGCCTGACCAAGGATTTTTGATAGGAAGGCTAGAGGTTATTAGTGGCCTCAGTGCCTTTGGGCTATGCCCTTGTTTACACTGATGACAAGGTGGTATTGGAGTGTTATAGGGTCATGGAGAAGACCTTCAATTATCAATTATAGGTTTTAAATTTACCCTGGCTTTTAAAGGAATATGGTACACTGTTTTCTCTTTACTACTTCTCTCTCTCTCTTTCTCTTTCTTTCTCTCTTTGACTTTCTCTCTCTCTCTTTCACTCTCTCTCTCTCTGACTCCATCTTTGTCTCTCTGTCTCTTCCTCTCTCAGTGTCTGTTTCTCTCTCTCTCTCTTTCCCTTCTCTTTCTCTCTTCCCTCTCTCTCTATCTCCTCTCTGCTGCTCTTTCCCTGCCTCTTCCAGCTGCTTATACTGCTGTTCTCTGCTCTTCTTCCCCTTCCCTAGAGGAGGAACTGGTGGCAGTGGAGCTACTCCTTCTTCCCCGAGAAGAAAGGAAAGAGAAGTTCTGAATATTTTTCTTACTACCGGAGGTTTGTGTGAGGTTCAGCCCCTCGATGGGGATTTCTCACCTCTTTATGAGGTGCAACCCCTCCTCATGAGGATTGCTCACCTCTTTTTCAGATTCAAACGCCCCTCATGGGGATTTCTCACCTCTTTTTGAGGTTCAACCCTACTCTTTGGGATTTCTCATGTCTTTCTGAGGTTTACCCTCCCGTCATGGGGATTTCTCACCTCTTTTTAACCTCTAAGACATCCCGACTGAGGAGTACTTCACTGCCCCCCACGGCTTTCTTTCCCTAGTCCTGACTAAGGAATGTTTTACTGCCCCTGCAGTTTCTCTCTCCTTGGTATGTCCTAACCAAGGAATGCTTTATAGCCCTGCAGCTTTGTCCTTAGTCCCAACCACCAAAGAAATACTTTACCAGCTCCTGCAGTTTCTCCTTCCTTGGTCTGTGCACAGAGCCATTGCCGCAGTATATGAGGATCCTTTAAGCTAGGTTGCTGGCCATTTTATTTCCATGTTGCTAAGAGCTTGGGTTATTCCTTGCACTGGGTTGGTCCTGATTTCTCACCCCTGAGGCTGCCACAAGGGGACGGGGCATGCCTCTTCACAAGACAGAACCAGAGACTGCCCCCAGAGGGGAGTGTAATCACGGGAGAGTCCCCAAATTTTTATAAATAAAGTTTCAGTGCTGCAAAAGAAATAGTACTCAAATATAAAATTGTCTTTTTAATTCTCAGCAAGTCAAGTCACTTCTATAGAAGGGTGCACCCTTACAGATGGAGCAATGGTGAGTGCACACCTGGACAAGGAGGGGAAGGAGTTCTTATCCCTGCCACACATGGTCCCCACTACTGTGTCATTCCCCTATTGGCTAGGTTTAGACCGCATAGGCTAAACTAATTCTGATTGGCTAATTTAAAGAGAATAATGGGGTGAGTGGTTTGGTGGAAAAAAAATGATTATGACAGAGCAGGTAATTGGAATAAGTCAGGGTGGAGTAGGTAATCAGAATGAGTCAGGGTGAAGCAGGCAATCAAAAAAGGTTGCTTTACAAGGAAGTTAAGTTTAAAAGTAGAAGGCAAATAACTGAACATACTAACATATTGATTCTTTGAAAAGAAATTTAGAACTCATATGTAACATATTTAATGATGATACTGGTTTCTGTTTCCCACTGTACTTTTTGTTTTTCTCTAAGATGTGTGATATTTTCTCCATTTAAACTTTAAATCACAAATAGAGTTCTTGGTAATGTCTAATATTTTGAGTTTTAAAATCTTGTTTTAAATTTTTAAGATCTCTGCTGCTGTCATTCTTATGACATTGAATTTATTTAAGTGCATATGTTTTTTTGTTGTTGTTGTTCTTCTGGTTTTGCTTCATTTTTTTTTTCCTAGTGTCAGAGGTATTGATTTCATTCCCATACATGCTATAGCAACCACCTAAATGGAACTTTTGGTTAGTTCTCTCCCTTTCATATAAACGGAAGTGATTTATCAAAAGTTTCCTAAACTGAACCTTCTCTAGCGTTAGCCACATGAGAAAACACCTAGAACAATGAACAGAAAGAAGACTGTAGCATGTTTTCGTTAGTAGCTGAAGAAACCTAATTGGCTCTCACAATGAGATACTCAAGGAATTTAAGGAATTCCTTTAAGACTCCATCAGTGTTTGCCACATTTCCTACTGAATGAAAAATCCCAATGAGATATTGGAAGGGAAGGGAAAATCATGGACCTCACAGAATTATGAGAAGTTGTTTGATTTGAGAATTTGTTTTCTGTAAAGTGGTTTTAGATACATCTTTGCAATAGACATTTTTCATTTGAATTAATAACCCAAAACTGAAACCACCTTTATATTTTCCCACCCTATGAGTTTTATAGGAGAGGAAAAACCACCTCTCCTTAAAAATACTGAAAATAGGCTGGGTGTGGTGGCTTACTGCTATAACCCCAGCACTATGGGAGGCCAAGACAGGTGGATCACCTGAGGCCAGAAGTTCGAGATCAACCTGGTCAACATGATAAAACCCCCCGTCTCTACTAATAATACAAAAATTAGCTGGGCATGGTGGTGCACGCCTGTAATCCCAGCTACTCTGGAGGCTGAGGCAGGAGAATCACTTGAACCAGGGAGGCGGAGGTTGCAGTGAGCCAAGATCCTGCCACAGCACTCCAACCTGGGCAACAAGAATGAAACTCCATCTCAAAAAAAAGAAAAAAAAAAACTTTCAGCTTTCTTAGTTTCCATGGCAAACAAAAATGGAACTTAAGTTTTTCCCAACCAAAGCACCCCTTTTAGATTTTGAATTAAGGGTTAAGTGCTAATGAACCTACGCACTAGGGGAAGAAGTCTCTTTTCTGTGATGGTAGACTGCTAACACCAATGTTATCAAAAGAACAGCTAGACAGGGTCTGAAGCAATTTTCCTGCCTTCTCTGTGTCCATCATATATGTATTTTAACTTGATATGTAAAAATAATTTTAGAACTACAGAAGATTTACAAAGAAAGAACATATTTTTCTCATACCTTTCACCTGGTTTCTCCTGATATTAACATCTTACATAACCATAGTAAAATGATCAAGATTAAGAAATCAGCATTGCTATAACGCTATTAATTAAATTACATACCTTATTTAGATTACCCCAGTTTTTCCATGCATTTACTTGCTAAGTCTCTTTAGTCTTTTTTAATCTGTGGAAATTCCTCTGTCTTTTAAGACCTTGATAATTTTGTTGTGTACTTGCCATGCATTTTGGAGAATTTCCCTCAGTTTGCATTTTTCTGAGATTTTCTTATAATTAGATTGAGATAATCTTTTTAGAAGAATACCATAAAAGTGAAGTGTTCATTTTATTACCTTATATGAGAGGGTCTAAGACATTAACCTGACATAATATTGATGATATTATTCTTGATCACTTGCTTAGCATAATGTCTGATAATTTCTTTAAAAATAAAGCTAAAATTTACTACTTGCAATTAATAAACATTTAGGCCTCTGCAAATATTCTGTTTCCTGTTACATATTTTTTCATTAATGTTATTTAGATTTAATTTCATCTGTGAACCTTGCCTGCAGCCATTATTACTGCAGTGTACTAATGCTGATTTTTACCCCTCATTTCTTCTACATTTGCTAATTGGAATTCTTCAGAGTTGCCCTTTATTCCCCAATTATTTATATATTTAATCATTTATTTATAGCAATATGAAACCATGCGTATTTATTTTACTTTCTGAATTATAATCCAATATTATTATTATATATTTTATTGCTCTAAGTGTTACGGCTTTGGCCATTGGAAGGTCTTTCTAACTCATCCCCGTGTCCTTTTACATGGCACTATGCTT